>NC_023166.2:16276882-16892791 GCF_000231095.2 Oryza brachyantha | reverse complement strand
CAGGGTGCTCGGGTTTGCGTTCGTGGGGGCGGAAGGCTCCCCCCCCCCCCCCCCCCCCCCGGGTCTCGTGGTGGGAGATGTAGTTGTCTATTTCTTCTCTCCGCTGCTTGCTGTGCGCTTCAAGCTAGCTGCGGCCAGAGCCGGTACGTGGAATCCGCGTGCCGGACTTGGCTGCTCCTCGGCGGAATTCCAAATACCGGACTTGTGGACGTTTCGTGCGCCATTTGGGGGGCCGAAGGCGTGGCTGATTGGCCACACTTGGCTCCACTACTGCGGTTTTGCTGCACAGGCCAGAGATTTCATTCAACGCGTCACACGTGTCACGTGTGCTACCTACCTGATCGATGTTCGCTCGAGACCGACAACGTTAGCGTTTTTGTTGCACGGTTGCATCCGTGAACGAGCGCGATTGGTCCATAAACCAATCGGATGGCTTTTAGGGAGGGTCTGTTGGCACGTACTATCCGGTATCATCCTACAGAAAAAAGAGTAATAAAATATCTTCTTCTTGGGTAATGCTTGTCCGTCGACACTGCACGTTGGAGTCTTGAGCCATGCGGTATTTTAAATATCTTTGTGATAACGATGAACGTACCAACATGGTGTTTTGCTTGCTCTCGGACGATGTTGACTCGAGCCAAGTTAATTACGTGTCGCGCTCGTCTACAGTGTAGTACAAAACTACCAATATCCCAATGGGAATCAACAAATTTGTGATAACGATGAACTGTCTATTCGTCTTTTTTTTTGTTTGAAAAAAGTTCTTTGCAAAAGGAATTCCTAACCATGATTTGCATGCCGCCATGTTTCCCATTACTTACTTTTACCAACGCAATATCATGTTAGTTAATTGCACAATTATATTGAAGATCATTCTTATCCTAATAAAGGCACCAAGCCTTCCTCATTCATTGCCCCGTTAAAACCTAGGACTAAGATAACAAACAAATAGAAAAAAAAAACATGATTTTAGAATAAAAGTGCAAATCATATGAGTAGACAACACTGAAAAAAAATTAAAACTTGGTTTGCTAGATCCACAAAGCATAGCTCAGAGCACATGGCTCGGGACATCAACGCCAGTGTAGATCCGATTTGACATTGGTGAGGGTGCAACACAACATGATAGAGGCAATAAGTCCGGATGTTCGGAAAAAACGACAACGACGACATTTGAAGGTAATGTCATGGAGGTTCAGTGTTGATGTGGCGTTCCCGTCTGATCAACTTCGATGGTTATTCCGGTGGAAAGATTTGGTCGAAAACTAATTTACAACATAGTACTCTCTGGTGTTATCTTCTAATTTGCTTTGACATCAGTCGCTAAAATAGTTTTGAGGTAAGTGGACTTCGATTGGCTGGTCGAAAATTGATTTCGGTTATTATGTTTCCTGGTATGAGAAACAACAGTAATGCAATGTCTTACTAACTCTAGATAAAAATGTTCTCTCTTTCTTAGACCGGTAATTTAAGTATTTTTTTGTTTTATATTAATATAGATCGATCTATAATAATTGGTTGCATTTTTTGGAAACAAAATCAAGAATCAATTCTAATATCTAAAAATGAAAAATACATAAAAAAAACAAACGAATTGGTTGAGAAATATAGGCGCAGAGAAAAATTTTCAGCAGGTTGGAGTCTTGCTATCTTTCATCCTAAATATACACGCCCGTCCTTAAAATTTCCGTAGGATTGGAGAAACTACCATCATTTGTTTTAAAAGGTTATTTAGGAAAAAAATCCTATAGGATTTAAATCTTATAAAATTTATTTACAAATCGTCTGATTTAAAGAGGGCCTTTAGTTCAACCACTTTCTATTGCTGAGACGATCTGAACTAGGGAGATGACGACATCGGAGGAGAGAATGGTGGGATCGAACGGAAGAGCATGGATTTACATATAGACACAACAAGATATAAAATCATCACCCGACCATTTGTATAACACAAATTCCTTTTGATTTGTAGGAACAATATATAAATTAGAAAAAAATCGTGTAGTAAAATTTCCCGTTTAGTCATGTGAAACAAATGATTGAGACTTCCACAATTCTACGATATTCCTATGAAATAGCTAAGATCAATAAGATTTTGGAGAAAAGTTAGCTTGAGTCAATGTCTCTCCTTTTATTTCCATGTTTGTCCTGTGGCCTATTTAAACGATGATTCTTGTATTAAATTATTTTCACAAAATCTTGGTTTTATGCCCATTACAAATATTTTTTACAAGAAACCAGCAATCCAATATTTATTTCTAGATTTAAATGGTAATACACCGTACAATATAGGCCCTCATTTTGTTTTTTTCTTTGAAAAATCCAAACAACATATTTAGACTAGAAAATAATTCGTGTACAATAATTTTATATAGGTGCTTTTAGTGATATAAAAATAATGACAAAAAAAACTTTAATTGAAAATTTTTAAAATCAACTTTAAATATATAGTGGTGAATTTAAAATTTTACTTATATGTATAAATAAATGGAAAATACTATAATGGTATTCTGAGACAGTGCAAGGATATGCATTACCGACTGATAGTACAATGGTGGCAGCACTGTAGCAGCAATAGATGCCATCACGTACTGTGTACCAGGTTTCGGCACTCATAAATGCAGTGCACATCGGATGTTTGGATCACGGTTTTTTTTTTCCTTATCAAATTGGATGTTTTAATATTAATTAAAAGTATTAAATATGGACCAATGATAAAACTATTGCATAAATAAAGGCTATTTCATTAGACAAATTTTTTAAGCCTAATTAAGTCATGATTAGCAAATGTTTACTATAGCATCATATTCGCTAATCATGGACTAATTAGGCTCAATAGATTCGTCTCATGAAATAGTCCAAAATATGAGGTGAGTTTCGTTAATATTCTATATTTAATACTTCTAATTAGTGTCCAAACATTTAATGTGACGTGGATTAAAAAAAGTTATGGGGATCTAAATATGGTCTAAGATTACACGTAGTAATGCAAAACGGTACTAGTACCTTCCAATAAAGTCGAATCAACCAAACAAAATTATCCATTTAATCCGCCACTAGCTTCAAAGCTGTTAATTCATAATATTAGAAAATGTATTACAGAATCCGTCCCCTTTTTATTCCGCGAGAGCTGTACTCATTAATTTGAAATGTTGAGGCGTAGTACAACGCCACTTGTAACACCAATCATTTCAGCACATTCTAATGATGCCGGGATTATTTGTATCAGAACCTGCAGAATTGTCTAGTCCTCTCCTCTCCATTAGTTGTTTTTTTTTCCTTTATGCAAACCATGCTAAACAGAGTCACATGCACCTGCTCGGTAGGAACTCGATCTGTAGTGTAGAGTAGGCATACTTGGTTGAAAAAAAAATCGACTTGAACACGGCGTGGTAGTAGTTCCCTCCAGCCCATTTACACCGTGCACTTAGGCTTAACCAACCTCTCGAGTTCATGAACACCCAGCCAACAAGAGTCCCGTGCCCACACCTCCGTGCAGAACTGCAATCATATCCACCCATCAATTGCACGGGAGAACATCAAATCACAATCAAGCGCATGCAAGGGACTAAAGATCTCCAGAGAAAACCACATACTGTTTTTATAAAAATATAAAGCCAAACAGTGTATTTATAAAAAATAATATATATATTCTTAGCAATTTAAAAGAAAATGATGAAAAATAAACTTAAATAAAAAATCTTAAAATTAATTCTAAATTTAAGATAAACAATTCAAATTTTGATACAAGTATAAGAAAAACAAAAGGTGCGGACATGGCTAATCAATCGATTGACGCCGGCTGATTCCACGAGGTCCCACCAGGGCAGGGGCGGCACGTACTGCACCTTACCACTGTTCAAGCTGAATTCCATCTGCAATTCGGGAGAACCGCTTCCAAGCCCGTGGCCGTGGATGTGTGTGTCGGCCGGCCCCAGCATGAGCTAAGGTTTCGCGTGGGGGACCCAAGGTACGTGCATCGGTTTCAATTGTGGAGCAGGGTGCCGCCGTGACGTACGCCCCCCCACAGGCCGAGCCCAATCGACCTCACCAACATTCGGTTGGGGGCGAATCGGAAACTTGTGCAGAAAAACAGGACGGGGGCAAATGCAGCCGCACATCAGTCAGTCTCTGGCCTCTGCTTGGAACCAACAAAAGATGAGATGGCAGCACGCACCAACCGATACCCCGACCGAGCCGCGCTCTTCGGCGCAGGCCAACCACACGAGGGAGGCGGCCATTGATTTTTCCGAGGAATCTTGTGTCCCTCATTCACGGTTCACACAAACGACTGGAGAGTGGAGACTTTATGGTACGGTTTGTTCGTTCACTTGTCTGTGTGTTTATTGTGATGAGTTGGCGTTGACGTGTCAACTAATTTGAGGCTTAACTGATCAAACGAAACGAGTGGAAGAACTGGAGATAAGGTGAAGACGATAACCACGGAGTGGACAGACGAAAACTGTTCACGGTCACGCTTTTAAGCTTGGCTGCATTTGCACGTATATGAATGATGGGATGAATTTAGGTCCTCGTAGTACAATCAAAGGTCACGCCTGGGTCCTGGAGGCCTACGCCGTAGTGGTAGGAATCGGTCGGTATGTTCAAGATCAATACTCGTAATAAGTAGGCTAGATGTTGGCCCTCCTTAGTTTACCGCACGTCTCATACCAGGAACGACTTATAAACCCTTCGTGGCACGTGTCACGCAAACGCAGCGCGAGAGTGTGGATCAACCACGCACACGCAGGTAGATTAATTAACACCAGGTGTTAGTTTCGCATGAGCAACACATGCGTGTGTCATGACTTGATGAGCATGAGGAGAGAGCATCAATCGCTCATGATTCATGAGCTAGAAAGAGGGTGTGGTCTCAGCTCGTTCCACGTGACCCCGCAACGTTTCCAGCGGTCTATTTATTCGCACCTCCCCGTACGTTTTGCGACTAATCGGCCGAGCCCCCGCTTGCCAGCGTCACGGACTAACGGCTACGCCGAACCGCCGCTCGATCGATGACGAGGCGTTCCGCTTCGTATGTTTTTGAAACTATTAAACACTGTATTTTGTAAAATAAAGTTTGCAGAGATTACTTTAAAATTGGATAAAACCATTTTTAATTTATAATAGTCAATATATAATTAAACGGTAATGACATTTGGAATCAAGCCGTTTACATGTATAAAGAAAGGCTCCAGCTAGTTAAAAACGCTGCCGAAGCCTGACGCCGCAGCCGTGCAGGCCGAATAGTTAGTTGTTCACCAACGCGGCAGTGGTCACTGGTCAGTATAGCTTGAACCAGCGGCCGGTGTATCGTCGACTGGTTGACTCGTGTTATCCATGGTTCGCTTCTGCCCCCCCCCCCCCCCCCCCCCCCTTTTTTTTTTTATTTTTACATGTGTGTTCCTACGGATGCTGTACCCTTTATGTTCAGGTACCATACAGTGCAACCACAGCAAAGTAGGTAGTAATATAGTACAATTTTGCTTCCGTGAAAAGTGACACGGCCTCCTTTTTAGCAATATAGATATAGGGTGTGATTGTTTTTCTTTTTCATGCGGTAGTAATTTGTGGAAAAAAATTTATATACAAATTCTTAGTAATATAAAAATTAATGCTGAAAAATAAACTTTGGCTAAAAAGCTGCAAAATCAACTCCAAATTAAAAGTTGAAAATTTTAAATTTTAACCGACAAGTATAAACTAAAATGAAAAGAATAGAGATAATAGTACTTCTTAGGCCGCATTCACCGCTCCATTTAAGTTAACTTACCCACCATCGTTTTCTACACGCACGTTTTCCTAACTGCTAAACGGTATATTTTTTAAAAAAATTTATAAAGAAGTTGTTTTAAAAAATCATGTTACTCTATTTTTATATTTTTTTAATAATTAACAATTAATTAATTATATATATTTTCCGTGCCATAGTCCTTTTTAGCAAGTCGGCAGGTTCCGGTGTTAGGACGAACCAACCAAGAGGTAGGACTTCGGAGCATCGAACAATATTAGCCACCGTTACGTACTACGTACTCTCATTTGGAGCTTTGTGTAGGTTCGATCAAGTTGACAGTCGAAAGGGAAGTGGGGGCAGTGCAGCGGGGAGTTCTTAACTAGGGTAGGTGAGTAGAAGGTCCATCAAGCCACCGCCTAGATAGAAATGGTGGCGCCACTTGTGCAGCTTTCTTTTCTTTTTTTTTTTCCTGTTTGGAAGAGTGTTGACATGTAGAAGCAGCAGAGCACAAGTGCAAAGCATGTTGGCCAAATTGCTGTGCGCCCTAAAAAGAAACAGCAGCTCGCATTCTTTTGTGGCCTCGTGGGCACGCAAGTTGCGGCGGCAAAAGACCGGGTGGGATCGAGTTGAGACGTCTACCGAGCCAACGCCGGTGGCAACGGAGTTTGCTGACACCCACACGCAGTTCTTTTCAGCCCCGCTATGTGGCTGCCGTCTCGACGTTTTGTTTCATACTTTCTCGAACATACTGCAGATGATGGATCAATAGGCGATAGCTAGCGCAAAGGATCGTATGCAGGGAGTTCAGGGGATGACATGGTAGATCTCGCGTCAGCCTGACCCACGGATATGTAACTAGCACCATATACGAAAGGCTGTAAATGCTGTAATTTCGTCAACTAATCAGGGCTCTCAAATATTTGAACCAATCGGCAACAATACTACAGTAATCAGCGAGATAAAGTCCTGTTCCTTATCCCGTTCTGTCTTCAGGAAGAAATATTCAGTGTCTATTTACAAATTCAAATATTCGGCACGTAACACACAATGCATCATGAGGACAGGTTTTTTGGGTCAACTGACAACTGGAATAATACATTATCCTTCAGGCTCAGATGATTTCAGTTCCCCAGTCCTCATATACAAAATACGTAGTACTAACGTTAAACCTACGTGCAAAGCTAGCAGGGTAACATTAACCGTCATTATAGTTTAAGGCTGCAACTGAACTACACTGCATTCCCGCAGATCCAGTCATACCCCATTCCATACTGGCCCTTTTTTCAATCCAACCGTCTTTTACACCAATTAATAAAACTTCACAGCATTTGTTATGAGATTTCTACGGCCTCCAGCGAAAAGAATCTACCCGGTACTGCTTCATCTATCCCAAAATATAGCTACATAGTACTATATTTGACGCTTTTTAGTACAATGAATTTGGATAGATACATGTCCAGATTAGGTATGCTATGAAGTGTCAAATCCAGTACTAAATAGCTATACTATAGTATGGTGGAAGTAGACTACCCTCCTATTCCAAAATAATTTTATTCTTCACTCATCTCGCATATATCAATACAAAAGATTAAAAAAAATAAAAAATCCTTCACTTTAATAAATCTTAATACAACTATCTCTTAATTTATCTATTTACAATGTATTTATTTCTTGCTTCCATACACTCCAATATAATGGTTATTTAAAAATGAACTTATTTTAGAACAAGTTAAAACTAACCTTATTTTGAGACATAGTTAATACATAGCAAGCAAGTTTTTGGTCACAAAGAAAACTTTGGAAGAAGAAATTCAGTCATTGAGCATTGTACTTCTACCAGATGTACTGAGCAACTGGAAAAACATGGCAAAAGACGTGCAATCGTACCGATGTTTAGGAATTTCTGACTCTTTCTGGACTTCTTTCCACTTGCCACTTTCACAGTAGTCCTTGTCCATTCTTACCCTTGATGTACATCAGTACATGCAATATGCTTTCTGTTTCAGATTTTTTTTAAAAAAAAGTAGTTGCGGTTATATTTCCTAAGTTTCATATCACATAAACAAAGTTCAGGCTTGAGCAAACAAGAAACAAGTGAATTAACCTACACGCACTTCAAAAGAAAATAATTGTCATGAAATTGTATGAATAGCTCATAAAAACTAGTTCCATGAGGCAGGGATAACAGAAGCTGTTTACCCGAAGCAGTGGTTCACAAGAGCAAATACGCCTTTTTACTGAAAAAAAGATAAGGCAAATGCACCTTCTGTCTGGTAAAGGCATTTACTCCCGAGGAAGAAAACAGCCAGGTAGTAGTAACATAGATTATGGTAAGGAATCAGAGCTGATTGCAGTACATGCATTTTAATAATCAAAAGCTATGAAATACTTGGCAGAGACCAGCTGTGGGCACTTTTTAGTTGAAAAAAAAAACTTTTGTTCTACCGTTTGGCTTAGGTAGCATAAGTGCATAACAAAATATATTAGAGGGTCAACTTACTTAGAAGAAGGATTGCAAATCGTAAGGATGCTGAACAATACACCAAACCTCAGAAGGTGCACAGAATAATGAGATATGATTGCTATTCACTACAACAGAAGTTTATAAAAAATAGGTGCAACAAATTGCATGGACAACAAACATTTTAATAAGCATTAGCACATAGTGAGACCATCACCTCATTCTTACTACACTCATTCTGAAAAAGGCATAGCGGCTCAACCACCACACATTGACAAATACAACAAATCAAACTGATTGGATCAGAATCTACTCTAACACTGCGCTGAAGCAAACATCCATCCAATTCCAATTGTACACCAACTTTTATCACATGGCATGCCAGCTCGGTCAGATAAGGAGACAGAAAAAGGGGATATGTAAAACATGCACCCAACTAGCAATTACACAAACAAAAATAAACAAACAAGAATATGGAACTGAGTGAGCCTATACAAACCTTGCGTTAGGAAGTACAGTTTCATCCATCTGAAATTAAAAACCTAAAAATTTACATAATCCGTTTGACCCTCACAAAGAAACCATGTACCGATGTACTTCACATTGTATTTGAATCTCTCAACTCTTGTACCATAAGCTGTTATACTAGTTGGGGAAAAAACACTCGTACTTCGATTCCAGTTCAAAATGGATCCAGCATAGAGATACATCAGATCTGGTATAATTGAACAAGATGAACATACTCATGTATAATCACCTAAATCAAACAGATATAATAGACAGCTCAACACGACAGTTAGAACACAGCTACAGATCACACGACATTAACCTTTACATCACAACTTCAGCCACTGAATCAAAGTAATCAAGAATTCTCACAGATTGCTGTGATCCTTAAACGAGGTGGCTGCTCGGGTTCACCATTTCTTTTCCAGAAGGCACGCCGCCACCATACCTCGAACCCTCTCTGAATATTAGGGCAGTCCTCCCCAGAGTTGAGGAACCGATTAAACCATGCAAGCAAGATCTCCTGCTGAGTTGGTAGGGGCAGTGTCAGGATGGTGTTTGCAAGTCCATCCTCAATCAAATGCCGGTCAAGCCCCTTGCAGGCTCGCCTCATCCATCCGAAGTCCTCATAGAATGGTTCTAACCAAGTACTCAAGAGCTGGCAACGAGCCTCTTTGGATACTAAGATCTGCCCCTTGCCAACCCCAACAAACAACCTCGCCGTCACTCGGCTAACTTCATAGCGGTGAATTGCTGGCACCTTACCATGCAACTCTGCCAACTCAATCTGCATTGCCCATGTCCTCAAGAAATCTTCGGCAATCTGGCGTTCTACAAGGATGTCGAGCATCCAGTGAAGGTTGTCAGCCTGCCTGGCAATCTGCACCACCTCAGATTGATCACCACCTGCAGCCCTCACAAATTGATCATGCAGCAGGCGCAAGCAGCCATTGCACGCCGAATACAGTGACTCCTTCCGGAGGTCACCTCCGATGGCTCCTCCACGCGATGTGCTGTTCTCCCTTAGCATTTTGGAAACCAGCCCCTTCATTTCCCTTCTTGCCTTCTCGTCCTTCCCTTCCAGGACGACCTGCAGGAGCCTCACTAACACCTCCTCCCCACCACCATTGCAGCCTCCACCGACCTCCACCTCTTCAGCCACTGCCGAGGGAGCCAGCTCCAGTGAGACCCTCTTAAGCACCTCCCCAGCGCCGGAGCTCTCCAGGTGCAGCTGTGTCAGCAACGCCGCCACCTTCTCATCGTCATCCTCCGCCCATGGCGCTGCCTCCAAATATTCCAAGCAAGACAGGACCCCAGCATCGAAGACAATGGCCGCGGACACCTACAGAAAGGAGGAAATCTCATCAGTGGACAAAAGTCAGTGATCCCGGATGGCCATAAGACATCAAAGAAAGAAAAAAGGCGCACCTTTAGAATGCCGAGAACCTTGTTCACATCCTCCCTCATGAGCCTCCGGCGCAGATCCTTGCAGTACATGAGCCGCAGCGTCTCGACGTACACCTCGACATCGTCGCAGTCGGAGATCTCGACGATGTGCGGCAATGTCCGCTGCTGCTTGGACCACCGGTCAGACAACTTCGCGGCGAAGAACCTGCTGTGGGCGACGAGTATGTGGCGGTGCACGCAGAGCGTGACGGAGAGGCCATCCTTGGAGGTGAGAGTGAGGCGGACGTCGGAGGAGTCGGCGTCGTTGAACTGGTTCCCGGGGCTGCAGCTGCCGATGAGCTCGGCGACCCGATCCTGGAGCAGCACCTGCCTGTCCATGGAGCGGGCGGGCTGCAGCGGGTGCGGCTGCGGCGGGGCCGGGATGGAGTGGATGGCGGCGGCGGTGCGCGGGTGGTAGTCCTGCTCGTTGGCCATCATGTCGAAGAGGGTGGGGCTGGAGCGCGTCTTGTCGAGCGGCAGCGGCGGCGGGGACATAGGATTGAGGAGGCCAGCGTTGAGCGCGGAGTTGAACTTGGTGTAGCTGGACGGATAGGACGGCGCGTAACCGGAGGCGGGCGGCTGCGGCGAGGGGTCCATGGGTGCGGGGTCGGCGCGGGCAGGGGAGGCCGGTGCGGCGGCGGTGGGGGAGCTGGATTGGGACGACAGGAAGAACAAGGCGGCGGCGGCGGGGGAGTGGCCGTGCGGAGAGCAGCACCAGGAGGAGGCGAGGTCGTGGGGGACGAGGTGGGAGGCGGAAGGCTTGGGGAACGGCCTGGATCTGGAGGAGGTGGATGAAGCGGGCATAGCGGTAGTAGACTACCTCCACTACGCCGGTATTTGGGGCAAGGAGGATGGGTGGGATGGGACGGGGACGGGGCCGGGCGCGCGTCGTGGGGATTCTCGCCGCGCGGGGGCAGGCAGCCGAGCACGGGGAGCGCTTGCTTGTCGTCTTTTGATGCGGGGACGGGGACGGGGGCGTGGGGGAGTTAATGGAATGGCTGGCCAGCCCGGGGACCACCCGGTGGCCGGCCGTGATCAATGCCGAGGGGTGGCGGCTTCGTGGCTGAGCCGGGGAACCGTTGGCCGCGCGCCGGTTGGACCCCGTATCGCAGCCGCCTAAGCGCGAGGAGGCGATGCCTGCCGTGTTCCGGCATTCCTAATCTATCTATAGCACTAGCACTAGAGTAGTTTTTATAAATTTCATATAATCAAACTAGTACTAGACATTACTCTTCCAATACAAACAACACTATTTCATACTTCAATTTAATGCTATTTATCTCACATGATATCTTGAATGTTGTGTAAAAATTATGTCTCATGCAAGACATGATTTCATTCTCTTTTCTTATTTATTCACTTGCCACATCATTTTTCATCCTAGATGATAACTTAATTAATGAGCAATTGAGTTGTGAGCACGGTAGAACTATCGCATGCTATGACGATACCGGTGCGTAGTAATTCACCGCAGCCATTATCAACTTCTCTCTCTTTTTAAATGTTTAACCCATTTGATTTTTCTATGCGCATTTGAATACTTGTCTTATCTAATTTTTTATCAAAATATGTGAAGTTATATATATATACACACACATAAAAGTATATTTAATAATTAATAAAATGATATAAAATATTTAATAAGCATATAAATTTTTTGAATAAGATGAGTAGCCAAACATGTATAAAAAAGTCAATGGCGTCAAACATTTAGGGAAGAATGGAGTACTAGGCTAATTTTTTTATGACAGAAAGATAAAAGAAAATATTATTTGATGTTTTAATAGTTATGTAGTGTTGTAAGCTGTAAAATTAACTAGTATAAAGTTAAAAATTTTATTTTAGTGATATGGAATGATGATATTATGTATAAAACTTTAGAAAAAATACAGATGTCGTTTAAGAGTTCAATAAGTGTGCACGTAAAAACAAAAATAATCTGCATGGTAGCATCAGGGCATTTTAGTGTATATTTCCTTGGTAAATTTTAAGGATGGACATGTGATAAGGTGCTAGTTTAGTTAAGTATGTTCCAATGCTTAGACTCATATTGTTAGACTAAGGTGGAACCCACTAAGATAAAAAGTTGCCATCCTTCTCACCTTTATCCCACCATGCAACATTTTTTTAATCTAAGCCCTGGTTGCTTTGATAAGCAATAGCTGCTTAAAAATTTAGCTTAGCACCCTCTCTCTCCAAAGTATAGCATCCCCTATAGATTTCTCTCTTCTATGCATCTTCTTAGAACACATATTAAAGATGCTCTCAAAAAGAACTAAGACAGCGGTTTATAGTCTCATAACTCTAAAATAGCCCTATATCGAGTTGACGAATTGAGTCGAGAAACTAGTAAAGCATGCACCAGAATGAAAAACTCAGCAGAACAGACGACTGCTCCCTGTTCAATGACAGGGCATGGTACCCCCGCTTAGCCTAAATGAAACGGCGACGACAGCGATTACTTCACGTGGCTGCGGCCGTTGCTTAGTTCACGGACGCTGCAACCGGTGAGTGCCGCATGTGCGTCCTGAACTCCTTGATCGTTACCTTTTGGCCTTTACTAATAACCAGCCATAACACAAGAGGTTAAGTGCATCCAAGGCTAGTTTTGTTTGTTCAGCAAGCAGCCAGGGAAAACCAGTTTGGCGCTGGACAGTTGCGTTTTGCTGTCTGTTCGTTGAACTGTTGTTGCAAGAGGAAACTCCAGCTTGGTTTTATGCAAAACCACGACGAAATTCCAAACGCAGATGGCCGCCAGACGCTTCTCCTCCACGTACTACAAAACAAAGGGATTTGCTGTTAAGACGAGCAGCTTTTGCAGGGTTAACTGGTCATACCTGGATCGACCAGGACAGACAGCATTTCAACATCACCAGTGCCATGATCCCCAATGGTCCTATTATGTATACTCCCTCCGTTTGAAAATGTATTTGTTTTTAGTATTTAAATTTTCAACCGTAATAACATTTCTACATTGATTTAAGTAATTTTAACCATAATGATTTGAAAGCCAATTAGATATTTAGAAAAAAAATCCAGTTAATTTTAATTTTTAAAAATAACCATTAAAATAGCTAAGAGAAAATCGTTTCACTTCTTAATTTATGTTACGGCAGATTGATTTGCATAGCCCTCCTTCCCCTGATGGCAACATCATGGTACTCTCATAGTCTCATGTTCACTGATTTACCATTAACCGCACAAACACTTAGCACTTCCATGTTCGTGCGGGGAAAAAACATTTCTGCTCTGTTCTCAATAATTTAAAAAGAATTATCATAGTAAACACTTTAATTCTTTCCATTTTCCTTTAAAAAGTTTTCGATGTGAGGCGTTGCTGATGGCATTGTCATTCTTAAAGTATGATCGGTCCAGTCTTTATAGGTGCTTAGATGCGTAGGATGATGCGCATGTTCACAATGGTGAGTGTCATATGTTATAAGGTTGTGATTAGATTCAAAAAATTTTTAGGAGAAGTGTCACGTCAAATGTTTGATTAGATGTCGGAAAGGGTTTTTGGACACGAATAAAAAAACGAATTTCACGGCTAGCCTAGAAACCGCGAGACGAATTTTTTGAGTCTAATTAATCCGTCATTAGCACATATTGGTTACTGTAGCACTTTTGGCTAATCATGGACTAATTAGGCTCAAAAGATTCGTCTCAAGATTTCTTCCGTAACTGTGTAATTAGTTTTTTGGTTCATCTATGTTTAATGCTGTATTTAGGTGTCCAAAGATTCGATATGATGTTTTTGGAAAAAAAAATTTGGGAACTTGTAAAACAAGGCCTAAGTGTCTCCGTGTTATGTTTCGCAAAAGAGAATTCTTTAAAATATTTCACAGAAAAGAGGTCTATCCGTAGATTCTGACGCTTAGAGGGTGTTTAGATTGAGAAAATTTTTGGAAGATGTGTCACGTCAAATGTTTGACCGGATGTCGGAAGGGAGTTTTTGGACACGAATATAAAAATGAATTTCATGGCTAGCCTGGAAACCACAAGACGAATCTTTTGAGCCTAATTGATCCGTCATTAGCACATATTGGTTACTGTAACAATTATGGCTAATCATGGCTCAAAAGATTTGTCTCAAGATTTCTTTCATAATTGTGTAATTAGTTTTTTAGTTCATCTATGTTTAATGCTTTATTTAGGTGTCCAAAAATTCATTGTGATGTTTTTAGAAAAAAATTTTGGGAACTAAACGTGTCCTCACCCTCAACCTCACACTCGCTCACCAGGCTGGTCTGGCCCATACAACAGTCCATGACATGCTAAGAACTGTTCTGAACTGATTACCGAGTTGCATTGTATACAGCTAGTGGAATACTATGTGAAAAACTGATCCCAGTATACGTCAAACAAATCTTAGGTGTTCATCATTTGGTTTAAGTAAACGGTATATTTGTAAATAAAATTTATATATATATGTTTTTAATGATCTAAAAACACAGATAAAAAATAAAATATGATTAAAAAACTCTAAAATTAATTTTAAATTTATAAATATAAACATAAGCGAAAAATCAAGAGAGTGAATGTTAGGACGGTGTGTCCAGGAGAAAGGGCGAATCCAAAAGACAATCCAGAGAACAGAGGACTAAAATTGATGGTGCATGAGAAATTAATATGTCTAGCGAACTCCATTAGTGCCAAGCGGTACCGGTAGTCCTCGGCACGGCGGTATATATGCCCTAGATGGTTGGAATTGTTTTGCGGGATAACTAGCTATTAGGGATGGCAAATTACAGCCGGGATCCACCGGGGACGGTACCTACAAGGCCAGGGCGGGAGAAATTTGACCCGCAGGGTTCTTTACGAGCCTCAAAGTGTACTAGCCCACTAGTATTTTTTTGTATTTGAAGCTCAATAGATATAAACCCTTAAACCCTATTTTTAAGTATCTTCCCTCCGTATTTTAGGTTTTCACTCACCATTCTTGCCGCCACGCCCATCACAACCCATCCCCATCGCCGAGCCCTCGATATCTACTCATAGAGGTCTGGTAGGATCAAGACTGTTGTGGACCAATCCGCCCGACTCACCCGTTGCCAGCCCTACAACAGTGATGTTGAGAGGATTCTGAAAATATCCTTCCAAGTTTATCCTATCGTCCATGGCATCGAGGAATCCTATGGAAACGGAGAAAGTTCCCAGGTTTTCTCAAACAGCATCATGGCTACTGTTCAACAGCAAAACATCCCTGTGAGTAGTGATGTTGGGCCTCACAGACGTAAGTGGTAAGCTGAGCGGGCTGCACCGGATTAATTTCTGGACCGTGTTACTCCCGCTCTTTCCGCATAAAGGTGTGCGATGATATGGGGCGAATAGCCCAACCATCTTTAGACTGGGCCGAGCTTGAACAATGTTAGCGTGAAATTTAGGCCCCATGGATGTATGCTTTCTCTACGCTTTAGGCCCTTATCCCTCTGTCACAGAATGCCAACGGTGAAAGCTTTTTGCATTCATGCATCTTCAAAAGTTGCTTTGCATATTCTTTTAAAGAATGTTGCTTTTGCATTCTCGCTGTTGGTTACAATACATACTTAATAAACCTATTACTCTGTATCAAGCTGCAAATTAAGCTGCCAATCACACGAAATGCTGGCACGACTGGATAAGCGCGGCCAGATGCATCGTTAACAGCAGAATCCGAGGCCGTACGAGTACGTTATGGTAAAGCATGCCCTTCCCCGCACGGCATCACAACTGTTAACTCGGATAAGCATACGCGCGCGTGAGCGCAAATGCATCCATGGAAAAGTCAGTACTAGAGTACTCTCACAGCTACTAACCTGCCAACTTATCCTGGGAGAAGGGCATCATGCATGCATAGCCTAGCACGACGGGTTGCATCAGCATGTAGGGGCCTCTGAAAAGGCCTGGAATCATGTGAGGCGTACACTTGTGAGAAGGAGAGAGGCAGCGGCCGCACAAACTGAAAAAGAGCACCGACAGAGTGATTATTGATTGGTACCAGCACACAAGATGATCTTGTTCTGATAAGGATGACTCATGAACCACCGTCAGAAGGCAAATACTGCCAAGTAACCGGTGACTTGGAAGCAAAACTACTGCAGATAGTAATACTATAGTCTGTACTATTCTTTGACCTCGCAGTAGCCGTCGTCATGTATGGTTGGTGAACCACGTGACAAGTCTGTAAGACGATTTGAAGCCAAACTGCAAGGAGAAAGGTTTCGAACATCATGCGCACACCGACAGAACGATTGTTCATTAGTAGAGTTACTAACTGAAGTTAGAAGCCAACATGGCACAGTAAAAAACACAGGGGGCGGGAAGCATCTTACGCGCATTTCGGTATCAAGTACGGCCAGCTCGCACTTCCATTCACCCCAGATGGAGGTGTACTACTCTAAGACGCACCATTCCCGGCAAGTTAAAGTCTCACCGAAGAAAAAACGACAGTTTGCCTGCATGAGTCACGCACGCCAATACGCGAAGCCAAAAGGCAACTAACCATAGAGCCTTTTGCGCTTTCTAGGAGTCGTGCACCTCCGATCGAGACCGATCATCGAACCAAATCCAACGCACCAAACAGCTAGTTAAGCACCTGTTGGATGCACAGGATCTGCTTGTCACGATCCTGTTAGCACCAAACAGCTCGGATTGAAGAGATAGTGTACCCTGTCCGTGGTTGGGCACTTGAGCTGTACGTGAAGACACAGAAACCGATTGATCACGAGAGAGGATCACCGCCCGTACGTGTGTACCCGGCCTTGTTCAGGCAAAGCTAGGTTCAGAGAACGGCACAAACGTTCATCTTTTGGTTTTTTATGAGAAAAGACCTATTTACCAAAGAAGCATAATTTATTTTTAAAAAAAGTTGTATATGTATATGTTATATGTATGTATAAGATTTTTTGTAATTTTAAAGTAAATGTTAAAAATAAATTATGATAAAAAACGTAAAATTAATTTTAAGTTTATATTTAAAAATTAAAGTTTTGGCATAAAAAAAGGGAAAAGATGCCACCGGTAATCGCTCGCAGCAGAGGGGTCCAGCGAGCCGTCCCTCTCTCGCGCGCGATTCCGCTGAACTTGAACTGACAAACGTGGGTGGCTCTGCTAGTTCCGGTGCCGGGCCGGCCCGCCCCCGCGCTGCGCCTAGCTTGCCGTGCGCGCGCGCGCCGCGTGCTCGCTACCTCTGGCTTCCCCGTCCCGTCCGTGCAGCGCGGCGCGCGTCCTATGGATTTGTAGGTGGTACCGCCTGCGATGGCATGGACCACCGGGGAAGCCCGTCGTCTCCGGCATCTCGTTGGGACACTCGCCGCCGTCACGTGTGAGGGGCAGCTAGTCGCGACGGGCCGGGTTCGTACGTGCGTGCGCGCCCGGCGGCCTCGTGGCGAGCGCGGCGCAGACTGCTGCGTGGATGTCCATCCATGTGCTGGATCGTATATCACGCTGGACGATCGGCCGGTGCGGCGCGGCGCGGCACGGCGTCCTTGATTTTAATTGATCGGATTCCGTTCGATCTCGTCGTCAGGCAGCATGATTGCGTGAGCACGTCGCGTTGATTAGAACGCGTGAGAGTTTTCGAGCTGTTGGATCGCCCGGCCCGGAAGGCCGGAACAGAAATAGTAGTAGAACAGATCGGTTTTAAGGAACTAGAGAGTGGACCAGATCGAACTAAATGGATCACGGATTTTATTCATCTTTTGAATATAATTAACCAAGTGGAATAAACATTACGATCCCAATGTGGATGGTTGGATGCCATCCTAGGTACCAGGAGCGCTGGTCTGCTCCTAGGATAGAACATGATTCAACATCTGAAAGTGGCATCATGCGAGGACATAGGGACTGTTTGGATGATATACTCAATTTGTCTAAGGTTGTCATAATATTTTAGTTAACTTGTCTAAGATTTGGCTAACAAAAATGGAGTCACACTTTACCTAGCTTGTAACAAGTGTCATACTTTCTTGTGTCATTGACATGTGGGTCATATATATCTAAAATAGAATATTGTCACAAGTGTGGCACAAACCAAACACACACCTAACTTGATCAAATTTGGCTAACTTGAGATGTGGCAAACTTATACAAGTTGTGCTAATCAACCAAACAGACCCTTAATACGTCATCGCTTGTCATGAGCGAGAGACTGCGTAGGTGGGCATGCTTAGATGAGATGTCATGCACAAAACTATCGTGGACAAGAACCACAGGGATCATGCGGAGTTCGAATTACCACAGGATTCCGTAATCATCAACCAGTACTTTGCTCACTCTTTCTTCATTTACTACTATTACTATTTTAACTTTAATCATTAATAATAATTAGACGATCGGTTGGTGATTTGTAAAAATTGTACTACTATATATTTATACGTCATACATCATAAATACAACATATTTTTTATATACATAATATTTTTTAAAAAAAGATGAATAGTAGACCGGAAGGAGTATAACCCGCAAAAAGATATCTATGTTTTTCTTATAGGGAATGCTACCGGACGGTATACCGTCCAGAGCAAGAGCGACGGGATACAAGGCTAAAACCGTGGTCGGCTTGGGTTGGGTTGTAAAATCTCTCTCTCAGCGTGTCAACGTGTCATGGTGTGAGACGGTGCATATGCATTCTTGGAAAGTTTGCCTTGCGCTGATATACTTTGCACACGTGCCATGAACTTGTGAGGTAGCGTTTACCTTGCGTAAGTAACATGTTACTTTTCAGGTAACATGATACCTCAAACATGTTACTTCTCAGGTAACATGATACCTCAATGTATCAGGCATGGTACCATGTCTAGATAACATGGTAACATGCTCAGATAATACGATACATTCCAAGTAACATGGTACCTTACATGTATCATGTATGATACCTAAATAATATCATATTTGTTACTAGTGGTATCATGAACGTTCATCGTCATTGTCGCACCTGCTCTTTCCTCCCCTCCCCTCTCCTGCCCCAACTGCAAACAGCAGCTCTTCACGCTCCTCCTCCTCCTCTCGCCAGCTTCGCCGCAATCTCCAGCAAGGCGGCGACCTACCGGCGACCACGGGCTATCACCCCGCTTGCTAAGGTAGGCCGGAGCAGCTTCCCTCGCCGGCCATTTCGCCTGCCTCCCCTCCGCAGACGCTGCCGCTTGCGCTCTGCGCTCCGTCCGGCAATGCCGCATCCGCTATCCCGTCGCTGTCCGTTTGGACGGTAACCCGTTAGATAGCATTCCTCTTTTCTTATTAACTAGCTTGTAGCTTGTGTGTTCCGCGTAAATTATACGGCTAACTTTATTTTATTCTTATATAATTTTAAAAAATGGATAAATATTAGAAGTGGCAACATAATTTTACACTCCCGTCTTTTCATTTATGTTTTTGTCTATAAAACAAAAAATTAAAATTTTATTTTAAAGTTTATTTTAGAGTTTTTTTATCGTAGTTTATTTTTTAGCCTTGATCTTTTGCAAGGACGATAAAAAATCCTTTCTTACCACTACTCTAATTCTTGCTACTACACTAATTCTTAAAACAACGAGGTGAATTATAGCTTTGCATCCGTAAAGTAATAGCAGGATTGTTTTATTTTTCATTAGGGTGCTACTTCATATGGAGTAGTACTTTCACTTGCACCAAGTTGACTAAAATAAGTGTTGCACTACCCGCCAGAGTAAGCACTTCAAGTTGCATCGTATTAACATGCATAATGCATGGAAGGTGCTTTCAGCCCCACCACCCCAAGTCCTCTACGGAGTCGAATTCAATTGGCTGTTTCTTTGTAATTATTAAATGGATACCTAGTTAATTCCTAATGTACCATTATGTGCACATTAGTAGATAGCGAAATAACCTTCCTTTTCGTCCGACGTTTTTAATTTGGCATGTCCAACAAAAGGGCTACAAAGAAACATGATTTCCTTTCAACAAACAATCTCATGTGTTTTGAGGACATAACAATCTCATCGATCTGTTGGCAAGTCGAATTTACCTGGCCCATACACCCCCCCCCCCCCCCTCACACCACAAAGCGCCAACTCGTACTGTAGTGCCTTGTCTCGTCATGTGGATGTAATTTGTTTCTGTACTAAACAGACTTAGAAAAGGCAACACCTGATCACCAACAGCCCCTTTGAATTTGAGGATGTTTCAAGAAAAAAAAAGTCAGACTATGAACAGCAACAAAATACAGTATCACGCTTGCACACGTTTCACGCTAGTTTACATCAGTTGCATGGGAAATGAAAAATATATATTTTGGCAGAACATCTAGATCACATAAATTCTTGCAATTTTAAAACGCATAGTGTATTAATTTTACAGTATGTCAAACCTACACAAGTACTAGAAACATCTCTAGTAGCTCATCTAAATTTGATTATTCCTATCTCCATTTAGATGATCATCTAAAACAGTTTCATTCTTCATATCTCTTTATACTCCAGCAGATCATCCATATATGACATTTTCCGTATCTCTTTGAAAAATAGAGAGAATATCTAAATATGTCTTTTCTCTCTCCTAATATGAATGACATTTATAAATAGACGGTGAGATAAATATTCTGCTGAAGCTCAATTTTTACTCTCTATACTCTATTTTCAGAGTAAAAGATGAGATAATTGATTTAACGGGATGCTATAAGAGTACACAATAAACCATCACTATATCGTAGACACACAACTAGTATAGGTGTAGCTAGACACCTAACATCAGGCGTAATACTCTGCTCCTACTCAAGCAGTCCAGTACTTTTACCCCTTCTCCACAAGTGCAGAAACCAGTGGTTCGTGCCAAAGCGCATCGCGAAAGTCAGGCACGGCGCATGACATTTCTGTGGTGGGAAAAAGGCGGCAGAATGCAGGAGAATTTAAGGTTAGGGTCCTTTGATATGAGGCCTAAAACAGTTCTATTTATATTTATAAATCAAAATTTAATTTATTAATATTAATTTTAAAGTTTTTATCATAATTTATTTTTTATCATTTGCTTTTAGATTACTAACAACACGTATATAAAAGTTTTATTTATAAAATATTTCTTTTTTACAAATATGTTGTTTGATTTTGTTTCATGAAAAAACAAACAATTATCTCGACGTCGTCGAATCAATCATTCCTGGGAATGACTTCGCAAGTGAGTGCAACGTTTAACTACTGTGCTGCGGGTTGCTGACTTGCTGTGGCCGACTGGCCTCTCGCTGCGATCTTTTTCTCGAACGCGCAAAAGAATTACACGTCAAAATGCCTCTCACTGTGATCATTGGAATCTTGAAGAAGACAGCCCGATACACCCTCCAGGTTCAGCGTAACCACCATGTAATTCTATCAAACCAGAGCTTTTCAGAACCGTCGTTGCTCTCCATGGTCGACACTCAAGACCACGGGTTGATGCGTAGCGCAAAACTCTACTAGTAAGTACGTTGCAGATGCACTCTCGATCTCTTGGGTCTGTTTGGAGAAGCTTTTAGATTCTAAGAAGCAACTGTTTGGCTGTCAGTTTTGAGAATCTAGAAAAGCTCTGAAACCCAGCTTCTGGTTTTTTGGTTCATTTTTCAGAATATGTAACCATAGATTTTCAGAAGCCGTGGATCGTTTGAGACAGTGAGAAACTCCCCAAACAAGTACTTTGTCCTCTTTGTCATAGACATCAATATCTATGATTAGAGACCACTCACTCGAATAGAAACACTAAAAATAAAAGACATAATATTAAAGAGGTAGAATATAATGTTAAAATAAATCATTTAATCCCTAACTTGTCTATAGCCGTTCTCCACCAAGGCGGCCTCGACCTTTCTCGGTGCCAACCTTAATCCCTGAGTTCAACCTTGAGCGATGACCAACTTTTAATAAGGTTGGTGTCGAAACCTTGGTCACTCGAGCATTGGCGGACCAAGCCCAAAAATCGAGTGGGGCACCTTATTAGGATTGTTAGTACGCTCAAAATATTTTTACTTAATTATACATTAGTAATACACTAAATACTAATTTTGAGTGAAGCAGAACGTGCGTCCGCCCCTGTACTCAAGTACTAGCGTAGCCCAAATCCATTATGCTAAGTTGTCGACGTTAACATCAACGGGTGTGTTAGGCAGGGTTCCTATTACTGTGGTAACTGGGCTCTCCACCGGGACGCGTCTATAGCATGACGCAGTTTCACCATACGAAATTGATCCAAATTAAAAAAAACTTAAGGAAACTTATGAATAAAAATATATGATGATATTGATTTGTAATGACGTTGAGTGAAAAAATTGATGAAAAACTAAATTTACGAATGGATAAAAATCCAGTACCGAAAAATGTTAGGTAAAATAAAAAAGACATTGTTCACAACACCTAGTTGAGTATGTATTTGATATATGAGGCACATATTTGAATGTTTGCAGCACTTAGTTGACTATGTAATTGATACTTCATATTTGGTTGTAGGTACACTTGTGATGTCAAAATTTGTGAAGAATTTAGAAAATGTTATGCCAAAATTCTCTTTTTTTTCCTGTAACATGTTCTAAATGTCAATTATATAACTACATACTATTTTTCTTGTATTTTTGTAGATTTTTTCAAATTAATTTGCATCAAGCTGTCAAATTGCACTAACCGCGATTTTTGGTTGAACCCGCGCGGTATTGACCCGAAACCGCACGTTAACTACACATATTGAATTCAAATTTTTTTGGTTCAAATTTATCGTGGTATCCGTGGTTACCACGCAGTAAACGGGAATTTGGCATGCCTGGGCACGGACGGGACGAACAGTTTCAGGAACCATCTATTGTTTTCTTTTTTTTTAAGAGTCTATATTTATGAAATACTACCTCGCTTCATAGTTTAAGATGTTGACTTTTTTGTTTGTAACGTTTGACCATTCGTCTTATTTAAAATTTATTATAAATATAAAAATGATAAGTCATGTTTAAAGTTCTTTTGATATTAAAGTAAGTCACAAACAAAATAAATAATATTTCTATAATTTTTTAAATAAGATAAATGGTGAAAGATTAAAAGAAAGTCAAACATTATGTTACGATACAGAGGGGAGTAAGTTATAGTGAAGAGCAACCATGTACTCCAAAAAGGTCCAACAGTAACATGACAGCTGTTTTAGAAAGTGCACGCTGGCGATCTCGGCTGCGGTAGACTTGTGTCCCATCTCTTATTCGCTCCTCACCTCCTGTAGTCCTGTAGATCTAAAGATGACAGGAGGGAGGCTGCTGCCACAGCTCGTCCTAGCAACAGTACCCCTGTTTGCGTAGATGGAAGCAATCAGATTCAGGAAGCTAGGTGGCATCGTACGGCCTGTGATGTTAGCGAGGATACAGCTGGTGAGGTCACATTACCTGATGCGCATTGGATGCAGCATTTTTATTTCCTATCCTCCGCAGATGTACCATGCCTAATTGTCGCCGATGTGTATCAGCATTTTCATTTTTAAAGTATTCTATCGCTGGCTGGCCAATGGTTCGTCTCAGCTTGTTCAGTGCCAAGATAAGAGGGAATCCTCTTTGGCTGGTCGCCTCAGCAAATCTACAGAAAAAGCGATGGCAAACAGCTGGGGGGAGCTGAGGCTTGCAGCGGATAAGATAATCAATCCTACACTTGTTCCATGGATGTGAAGTGGTGTTTTGCTCCGCGAACAGCCAGAGAGCAGTGTGTAATGTTCGATGCATTACCACTTCAGCTCGAAGAACTTAATCTGGCAGAAAAGCAATTTCTTTTTACTGAACTTTAGACTCTATGACTGGCTCGGTTTTTCTGACCTGGCCCTTGCTTATTCGCTCGTCCTCTTTATGTCATTTTCACAGTAAATTGCAAAGATGGAAAGGAGGGAACAGGATCTCAAGAGACAAGACTTCGTGGGTCTCATGTCCGATTATTTCATTAGTTAGACCAAACACCACGACATGTTGGTTATCACGCAATTAAGCGACGTTGATGCGGGGGGTGCTTCCGTACTTGACCTAATGGATCGAAGAAGATTGCGCTAATCTTAATCATGGGGCATCACAACCATGCAATGTACAGAATGGTACGCCAGTACTAGAGATCGAGTCATCCTGCGATGCAGCTGGCGGCGATCAGACCGCCGAACACAGCGGCTGTTTTGTTGGCTTCCGGCCAGATTATTTTGGATTTCAAGGGCTAAACTGTAATGCCAATTGGCGCGGCGCGTTTGTACTCACCTGACATTGCAGGATTTAAAAGTCTTAGGGTGATTATTTGAAAAAAAGTCAAACCTATTTATAAACGAAAAATAATTTATAAATAAAAATTATACATATATATTTTGAGCGAGCTAAAAGTTAAGGCTGAAAGCTAAAGTTCAGCTAGGAAAATAGGGGATCATATCTCTAATAACAACTTAAGAAAAAAAACCTAAAATCAACTTTAAATTTAAGATTAAAAATTTAAATTTTAACTCATAACTATAAGCAGAAATGAAAAAATAGGTTGCAAATGTGAGACTGATTGACTACGGTGATTGATCGGTGAGGAGTCTTCGAAACAATATGAGAACTTGAAGCGCCTGAAATTCTGAATAGCTAGCTAACTATTTTTTTTTCTTTTGATGCCATGCGACAAATTGCAGAGCTAGAGTTTTCACGCTGATGCTATGCCAATTCGGAGAGCCTCCAACACCATCACTCGAAGTCCTCTACGGACTACGGAACAAAGTAATCTGAATCGGTTTAGCCCTCATCGGAATTAGGAAAACAATCGCGGTTCGTAGAAGGACTGTCACCTTCTGAAAGAAAAAACTAAGCTGCTATCACCCTAATATTTTCAGTTCTATTTATACTTATAAGCTAAAATTTAAATTTTTAATCTTAAATTTAAAACTGATTTTAGGTTTTTTTTCATCGAAATTTATGTTCAAACCTTATCATTTAGATCTCTAAGATACATATATCAACGTTTATTCACAAATTAATTTTCTTTTGTAAATATGTCATTTGACCGCTTCCTGGGTGTATTTTTCTACACCAACATTAACACTGTCTGTGCATTTACATAATCCCGATTCGCCCCCTCCATGCTCTGTGGAGTATGATAATGTGCCGAACAACATTCATAATGCATCACTCACGCACCAACAGTGTCAACAAACTGTCAATTCAAAATTAAAAAGACACCTCTGAACATTATTGTTATAGGCACAGACGAGCTGCCGATTGATGCGATCTTTTGCAAATCCAACCAACTACGTCAGTGCACCTTTCGTTGTTAGGGCCGGCCGCCTTTTGAACGGGGGGTCACTGCTCACTAGCTCCCCCGTTGTTTATAGTTCTGGAAAGGATATCTATGACTGGAACTTTTTGAATACGTGCGTTCTAAACCACTTTAGACCACGTAATTGACCAACTCAAGAAAGGATTAATAAGTGTTTAGAACTTTTCCGGAAGAAATAAAGAACTTGCACCGACGTACGGGCTATGATTAATCTAATGAAACCATAGCAGGGCTTGGCTTAGCTGAGCTAAGAAAAGAGGATTAGCGCGTCTGCAGACTGCAGGTGGTTAGACTGAAGCAGAGGCACTTTCGTTCTTCTTTAGTTTCTGGAGATGTAGCGAGTGCTTTCTAGTCCATGTAGCCCACAGGGTTCATGGATTATTTTTACATCATAATCTTTTATAAAAAACTTACTCCATAAATTAATTTATGGATCATTTTTTCGACGCCATCGTAATTGGTGCTAAGGTCCACTGTATCAACGCCAACAACACTGGCGCCTGTACCCTCAGCCCTTGTGGCATTCGAGCGATGATGGAGAGGGTATTAGCACCGATAAACTTTCTCAAAATAATAAAAAGTGAATAACTTATCTTACAAAAAATTTCTGAACATCCTACTCTTTAAAAAAACCTGAACATCATTGACACTAAAATATTAACGCTCAATAACTAATTATAAAATAGGTTATTTATAAATAGGTTAGAGATTGGAGTCGACCCGTTTCATGTCAACTGTTATGGGACGAGGATCTCGACGTTTTCTGAAGGAACCGCCGACTCCCCCGCGACGTGATAAAGCACTCGGCGTCTGGTGTCCCCAAGTCCCGCTCAACTTGAAAAGCAAAAAGAATCCAAGAACCTTCCTGCAAGCATCAATTTCTTTACCTGGCCAAGCCGATCCAACTTTCCTCTATCCAAAAAAGAAAGAAAGAAAAAGAAAAAGAAGACGGCCTCCAGCTTCTGTTCGTCATCTCTGGCTCGGTGTTACGGTGTACTCAAGGCCCTGTTTAGAGACACTTAAAATGTCAAATGATAAATGATAAAAGTTTTGATGGTAAAGGTTTTAGCATTGTAGTTTTGAAAGTTGGTGTTTAGAGCCATGTAAAAGTTGTCATTTTTTGCAAAAGTGAGATATGGTCTGCGTCCCTATGTATTTTTTGGCGAAATTTGCTAGTCTAGACTGCCAAATGCCAAATACAAATTGTCATTTACTTACCCTAGTGTTTAGATCCATTTTGTCAAAAAGTGTTTCAAAATAGTAAAACTTTTACTATTTTAAATGATCTAAACATGCCCTCACAATGTGTGATTTTTCACTGCTACTATCACGTAGTAGTAGCAAGCAGCAGAACGAAGGGGGTTGGGCTGCGGTTACCAGTGTGTTCTATGTGAGGCGAGTATACATCCACACGTGTATGTATGTATCCAGGTAGTCCCTCCGTTTTATAACGTAAGATGTTTGATTTTTTGGTTGTAATATTTGACTATTTTTTTATTTCAAAAATTATGGAAATATTATTTATTTTGCTTGTGACTTACTTTATTATCAATAGAACTTTAAGCACAACTTGTCATTATTTTTTGTATTTGTACTAATTTTTTGAATAAGATGAATGATCAAACATTGACCTCAGAAAAAGTTAAATATCTTACGTTATGAAACGGAAGCAGTAGGTTAGCTCTGTTGAGGAAAAATTTACACGGAATGCAAGATAGCGGTGTTTGTTCCTGGGCTGCGTTTGATTCTGCCGATTGCAAAAGCTGCTTTAACAGCACGGAAAACGATAAAACGTAATTAGCATTTGATTAATTAAGTATTACTTATTAAAAATTTAAAAAATAGAGTAATTTGATTTTTTAGAACAATTTATATATAGAAAATTTTTGCACCAAATACATCATTTAGTAGGTTGAAAAACATGCTAACTAAAAACGATTAGCCTAACCGGTTGAATCGAAAGCTGCCCTTGTGTTGCGCTGCCGCCTGCGCCCGGTTAACCGTGCGATTCACCGACCGTGGTTCCCAGCGGCTGGGAACACGGAAGCAAGCGGGGGTGCCACCGGGGCGCGCGACGGCGTGATCGAGCCGTGAGGTTCCCACGCCCCCACTGACTCACCGAGACCGAGCCACCACCAGCAGCAGCAAGAGGAGGGAGACTGGGAGAGTCCTCATCGGGTCCGGGTCGCGCGCGCGCGCCACACCGCGGAGCGGCTCACCACGCGACGCAACCAAAGGGGCCAGCGCGCGCGCGCCCCACGCACGCGAGCGGCGACCGAGCCGAGCGGCCGGCCCCCACGGGCCCCGACCCCTCCGCGTCACCCCTCGCTTGGCCTCCGCTTTATATAGCCTGCAACTCCCCACGGCCGCTCCTCCCATCCGCGCATCATCGCCACCACCACCACCACCACAGGCGCACCGCCTCCCCTCCACCACGACACCGACCGCGTGAGAACCCCGACGAGTCCGTCCTCCCTCGCCTTCGCGTCGGCGCGGCATGGGCTTCCCGGTCTGCTGCTACTCGGAGCTGCTCCTCCCGAAGCAGCTGCTCCACCTCCTCCTGCTGCTCGGCTACATCCGCCGCTTCCTGCTCTGGGCGTTCCACGCCGTCGGCCTCGGGGACCTTCTGGATCTTGGAGAAGAGCAGCAGGCGCTGCAGGAGCACGGCGCGCCGGCGCAGGCGCTGCTGCAGCACCGCCGACCCGAGTTCCGGCCGGTGCCGGCGATGGTCATCGAGGAGGTGCTGCCCGTGGTGCGGTTCGACGAGCTGGCGACGGTCTGCGGCGGCGGGGACTGCGCGGTGTGCCTCAGCGGCATCGGCGGCGGCGACGAGGTGCGGAGGCTCACCAATTGCCGCCACGTGTTCCACCGGGGCTGCCTGGACCGCTGGATGGAGCACGACGACCAGCGCACCTGCCCGCTCTGCCGCGCGCCACTCATCCCCGACGAGATGGCCGGCGCTCTCTGGGCCGCCGCCGGCGTTCCCGACGCCTCCGACTTCGACTTCTCCTACTTTGGCGCGCCCCTCACGGCGATGCCCACGCCGACTCTGCTTCGGCCGCATGAGCTGCTGCTCACTGGCCTGGGCGGCTACCAGTGACCGGTGAACCGTTGTTGGCAATCTCCACCTACTTGACAGCAGGCACCGGCGCCCCCGGAATGCGCAGTTTTACAACGACTGAATTGGTCGTCGCGTTCGGGGAGGAACAAGAACAGAAGGCGCCTTCAACTGTACATAGGCAAAATGAGTAAAGCAAACCTCCCAAAAAAGGGCTTAGATGATTAGTTTTTTCTTTTTTGGTTTGTTTTTGTACAGAAGATTCCATCTTCCAGGTTTGAGAAGTAGTGAATCTTTGTGCTGATTAAATTCTTTGAGCTTGGCGTTTTGGATGCAACAATCTGTGCATTTTTAGACCTTTTTTTTGCTCCTTCCAAGAACCAAGGTGCTCTCATCAGTCACCCACGCATCTATCTGCTTAGCCTTTTCGTTGCATAATTGTCATCAGTGTAGTGCACGGAGAAGCTTTGCTTACCTTCCCGTTTATTGTGGAAAGGGTACCACTACTATTTAGGTTCTGTTTTTGTATGTGCATTTCTTTTGTTGAACAGGAAAGTACGGAAGCCGCAGCCTTCCTGTGGATCCGGATCCAACATCAATCCAACGCCATCCAGCATTCCAGCAAACCATTGTTCTACAGGCTACCAAATCACTCGAGGGGATATCGCGTGGAATGGCCCAAGAACTGATGATGCTCAACGATGTTGTGAACTGAAAATTTGTTAGTTTCGCACAGACTGATTCTTCTAGAGGTTTGTTGCGCCATGCATTGCCCTCGGAAGGATTTTCTTTGTCAGATTTTTCCTGGGTAGTAGTAGCAAGTAGTTACCCTGTACCCTTTCTGCAGTGACAGGACGGTCTGGTTTCGTTCAGGTAGACGCAAAGGAAGAAATGGGAATTTCACCTCACACCGTGAGCGTACAAGAGCGAGAACCAGCTGAAACTTCAGGACCTTTGCGATAAAGCGGGAAAGTTTGAGACGTACAAGGTACTAGCAGCCTAGCCTACCTCTATAGTACAGCGACGTGCAGGCAAGGTGCGCGTATTACACGTAACGCTCCATTCTTCAGAAGGGAGCTTGGACAGGTAGAACAGTCGATGGCGCCTCTGCGCGCATTGGGCAAGCCAGTGGATGCCCGGCCTGAACGCACCGAAACACAGTGAGTATTAACTGCATTATCCACGGATTTCGTACTAGAACAGCAAGCAACTTCATCTACTTTCATGAGAGGGATATTTTTTATGCTTAACTTAGGTCATGGGCTCATGGCTTCGTGTCGGCTGAAACGCAGCTCTCTCTCCGTTCTCCTACGTTGCTGCAGCCGCTGTGGTTTACGAAGGCAACAGTTTAGTACTATTACAGCAGTGGTAGCAAGGTATTGTTTAGATTGAGAAAGTTTTTGGGAGAAATGTCACGTCAAATGTTTGATCAGATGTCGGAAGGAGTTTTTGGACACGAATGAAAAAATGAATTTTATGGCTAGCGTAGAAACCGATAGACGAATCTTTTGAGCCTAATTAATCCATCATTAGCTCATATTAGTTACTGTAGCACTTATCACTAATCATGGACTAATTAGATACTGTGCAATTAGTTTTTTAGTTCATCTATATTAATACTTTATTTAGATGTCTAAAAATTCGATGTGATATTTTTGAAAAAAAATTTAGAAACTAAACAAGACCTAAAGCGTGCTACTACTACGCGAGAGGGAGGGTGGTGTGGTGGGGCATTATTCCCGATCCATGCACTGAATGGAACCAAAAACGAACTCAAAGGTGATAATTGATGGGAATAATGACACGTCAAATCCCGCCCCCACCGGCTCATTATCGTACACGCGACGCCGTGGTGTTGGCCGCTTTGGCCTGACCCGCTTTCGACGTGCCGTATAACGGCAGGTCAGCAGCCACCTCGTCCCCTTGGCTGCACAAAAATTAATAAGGCTCCCAAGCCGTACGATTTCTGTTCTGCAGACACACGTCAGCAAGGATGTTACGGCGCCTTGATGTACGCTTGCCTTGGGGTGCAAATATCTACAGGCAGTTACAGTTAATTACTCGTAGTAGGAGCAGTACACTGTTCTTGCAAACCGAAAGCAACATGACGAAATGTCCCATGTTGCTCCGGCTCATCTGGCAACCGGCGACTGGGCAGGCAAGCCCTTCGGAGGAAAAAACAAAGCTTGAGAGAGCGTGACATGGTAAGGATCGTATTCCTGAGAGCAATCATGGGATATGTCATTCAGCAGCATGCCCATGTTAGCTTCTTCGCACATGATCGATCGTTTTCACCCTCCACTCACCGACGATCGATCTTTCTATCCGGTCGAAAGACCGCCACCGCGAATTCCGAATCGTGTCCAGGATAAGAACGAAATATAAATATACATCTTTTCGTTTATGCTTCCTGTACTTAAACTAAACTTTAAACTTTAAAATTAGAGTTTATTTTGTGATTTTTTAATCAAAATTTATTTTTTATCATTAACTTTTAGATCACTAAAAATATGTATATAAAGTTTTATTTATATATTATTTTTTTATTTTTAAATATGTTGTTTGATTTTTTTTTCTCGTAAACTCACTGGCCGTGAAATGCCACCAAGAACAGGAATCTTCACCAACGATTGATCCAAAGTTCGGCTCTTCAAGTGACGAAGTGGCGATCCTCTTGGATCCGTCCCAATCGTATAGTGAGAGATGTGTCCCAAGATCCCTCTTTATGTTTGGACCCCCGCCCGTTGCTTGACGACATTCTGAACATGGAACACATGCACCGCCCTTTCGGTTTCGTTTCGTTTCGTTTTAGATTCATTGACGGTTTGCCAGGCAAAACGAAACAGAAGAAGGGGAGGAAGAACACAGGTGGTTGGGTTGGGCGCACCGGCGCACAAGGACCCCTGGGCGTCAACGGTCCACTCCACTCCACGAGCCATCGGATCAGGAGCAATGTATGTGGCTGCCTTTCGAGTACCACGACACCATTTTTGCACGTTGCATCTCGCAGCAGCAGCAGCAGCTGCTGCTTGACACATCGTTGGAACGTTGCGACGTCGATGATGGCCGGGAGGACGATGGCCACGGTGACCGGTGCGTACCGTAGGCTGCTTTTCTGGCCTGCACGAGGAAGGCGTGTGTGTAGCCATGTAGGCAAGGCAACAGCAGGAATGAGCATATGCATGTTATCGCGGATTTTATGGAGATTTTGTGGCCACTTCAGATGGCAACCGCTGTGTGAGAGCCTACCTGCCGCTAAATATTCCCATCGTCCCCTCCCTTTCAGCGGTAGTAGCTGGCAATCGCAGATTTGTATTGAGATGTGAACTTAAATACTACTCCATTGGTTCCAAATAAGTGATGATTTTTGGCTAAATATTGTATCCGAAAATTAGGACTTAGAAGAAAAAAAATCAGATTAAATAAGAGCATACACAATTGTTGCACATCTTTCCATCATCAAGGTAAATATATATGGGTACGATAGCATTTTAGTTGAGTACTAATTTATCTAAAATTAATCAAAATAACCACTTATTTTGGGACAAACGAATATAATTTTTCAGTCGCTCGAAGTGTCAACAATCAGATGTTAACCTTTTGTCAGGTAGCACCATGATATATTTGCTGATTCGAAGTTGGCAACAATTAGGTCTTTTCATATGAGAAAATTGGCTAATCCTGTATAGTCACATCCAAGTACCCAACCAATTTCATGAAGAAAGAAGCAGCCAACCACTGGTTTAAATCGATGCCAGACCCTGCTTTATGGGGAATGTGGCTGTCAATATGCTGTATGTTTGAGAGGGAGTGTGTGTTAGCAAGCCCATCAATCATTTGGGGGCCAGTTAGCAACTGGGCTGTACGATTTGTTTGAGACTAAAAGAGGTGGGCCTATTACCAAGCCCATTAGTTTTTATTTAATATAATTGACTTTTGGGTTCATGTTTAATTGCTTATTTTATTTAAAACTTTTATGCAAATATGCGAAATCATAAGTTATGCTTATAGTTTTTTAAGTAATAAATAAAATCACAATATAATAATTAATAGCCATATAAGTTTTTAAATAAGATGGATGATTAAATGCAAATTTAAAAGTCAATGACATCAAATAGAATAAAGTGGAAAGAGTAGTAGGACACATTAGTTGGTCTAGTTACCTTTAGACAGTACTCTTTCTATTTTTTATATAACGCCATTGATTTTTGAATCTATGTTTGATTGTTCAGCTTATTCAAAAACCTTATTCAAATATGTAATATTATAAGTTATAATTAAAGTTACTATAATAATAAATTAAATTATAAAAAATAATTAACTATAATTTTTTTAAAAGACAAATGATTAAGCGTGGACATACAAATCAATGGCATCATATAAAAAAATGAAGAAAGTATTTCACAAGTCATTTGGGCCAAGTCATCTCATTATCGGGCTCCTTCTTAAACTGTCTCTTCTATCTTTGTTAGGATTACACAAAATTTCAGATTTGTAACAAATTATAAGTAGAACGTATCGATTCCTCCCTCTTGAACTGTCTCTGCTATCCTTGTCTTTCTGTATTTCTGTTCACAGGCTAACTTGCTTGTGCAGGCTATCCTCATCTCGCCTCACTAACCTACAAACAGTGTGACGCACAGGCAATTGTCCAGTTCGCCCATTCTCTTGTCTACGAGCAATGCTGGCAAGTGGCAACAAGAGGACATGCCGCTATGTCAGGGATTCTAACACGCGAGAGAACCACATTAGCAAAACTGCAATAAATGACATGATGAAATAGGTGCCATGGCCGCCCATTCCGATGACATGAATGCATCCCCGATTCCCAAATTCGCAATCCCATTCGTTGATGCAGCAAAGCAGTCTTTTCTGTAGATGAAAACTCGTGTTTCATGTGTAAAAACCGTATATGACATTTTGCGACCTGTCTGTTGTTCCTGTTAATTGAAGAGGCACGCTGGAGACTGGTGGGTTCTCCATTTCTAGGCACGGGACTAGTGGATTGCGATAACTCACACAAGAATCATAGCGTTGGTTTTGGTTTCGCATCACTTCGAGGAAATGAATTCGTCAAAAACCAAAAGCTCTATAGGCAGAGGACCCTCCTACGACCAAGATGCAAGTCCTTTTCTCCAAACGAGTGGACTAGCCACGGAAAGGGACAGCAGTAGCACGCTTCGATTTTATCAGGTCTCCACTGCGAAGGTGATCGGGTATTCAAGATCGTATGGAAAGCCGGCATTGTTGCGGCTTGCACGGGCAATTCTCCTCGTTTGACTGACGAAACGGATGTCAAACTGCAGCAAATCGGTCTGGAAATGGTAGGCGGCCAAAGTCTACTACTGTCTACGGCGCTTTGAGCTGGTGGAAATGCAGCCGACTCGAAGCATTAGACATTAGCCTTTGTTTATGCTCTCCTACCTTTTCCTTTTTGCAATTGGTCGTTGTTTATACCTGAACAAGACACCACATGAGCACTCACACGGTCACACCCATATAACTCGTTTTGATAGGCGTGTGGCTGGCTTTCCACACAAACCACCACTGAATCACCAAGTGCGAGCTATGGCTGTCACTTTCAAGCAATGAGTGATCATGCCTTGTTCAGCCTCGACACAGCCACAGCGCGAATTAGTGTGCGTGTCATATTTGGTTGCGCTTAACTGAAAAATACAGCTAACTACTGTTTTTCAGAAGCTGTAGTTCTGCAGAACCTGCAGGCTTAACTAGCTCATTTCTCTTACACCACCGATTTTGTTGGGGGACAAGGGATGTGCTGTCACTTGCCAGTTTGCTATGGGACCAAGCAACGACTAACATTAGATTTCAAAAAAAAAAGCAACGACTAACATTCCTCATGACTTAGGGCACTGGGCATGAGTGCTCGGTAGTAGGAAAGTAGAATGCAATCGCTGTCTTTTTCATGACCTTTTCTTTTCCTAAGTGCAATGAGGTGAGGTCCATATCTATGAGCTCTAAGGATGCAGTAATAATGCTGAAGTTTAATTCTTAGTGACTTAGGGATACGGATAGAGTTGCTGACCAACCCAGGCATCACTCAATAATCACTATCGCCCATCCACGAAATCCAAGTCCACATAGCATCACGTAAGTCCAAACATAGTTCATACAAGGTTGCAGTGCATGCTGCTAAGAGAAGGTGTAAATCACAGAAAGATGAATTATGCATAGTAAACGTTACGGCATGCTAGTAAACAATCATGGAAGCTTGATGAGAACCTGGGGGTTTAGGAAACACTAAAATTGTTTTTTTTAATAAGTATGTGAAATAACTGAACTTGCAAGCAAGGACCAAGTAGAAGCACTCCAGCTCGAGAGCTGCGATTAATATACTGGTGTTGCATACCTATAAACCATGTGCTAACAAATTGCCTCGATTTACGTGAGTAATTTGTTTCCACGTATTTCGGTACAAAAGAATGTCCTTATGCTCAAATCACGACGTAAAACATGTATTCACCGTTTGCGTCTTATTTAAAAATTTTATAAAAAAACTCAAAAAATTAGTCACATGTAAAGTACTAATAATATTTTATCATCTAATAATAATAAAAATATTAATTAAAAAATATTTAAATAAGATAAATAGTTAAATATTGTATTAAAATAATAAAAAATAAATTTATTTTAGGATGGAGAAAGCATACAGGTGGTGCGAATTCCAACCGGCATGAATGAAACATACTCCACCATACTTAAATATTTTATATTAGTCTCTAAGGATTGTTAATCGTTGTTTGTAGGGATCATATTCCAAATTAAGCCCAACATTTAAGATTTCCTACTTCTGGAGGCCTTCTTGTTTGAGCTTTGCCAACTTTAGATTTCGGGACAAACTTAGGTGTTTTTAAGCAATTTTACTAAATATACCGAGAAATACCACAATAATTTCTAGTATTGATTTCGGTAAATCCGGGTACTTTTTAAATGATGATAAAAATGTTTTTCTATAATCATTGCTCAAGATTATCTTTGACTATGCGTCTAAGATTACAAGTGTAAAAATCTTGTTCTGAAACTATTTTCCATTGCATTCGTCATATTACTCGGCATATAAGTAGAAAAAAAATATTACTTTTCAATTAGGCTTTTAAAACGAGAGTTTTATAAATCAAACGTACACGATTAATCCCCCACTTTTATATAAATCAAACGTACACAATTAATCTCCCACTTTTTTGTTTTTATATGCTTATAAGCTAAAATTTGATTTTTTTTCAACCTTAAATTTACAGCTGATTTGGTGTTTTTTTATTAAAGTTTATTTATTAGCCTTGGTACTTGAATCGCTAAGAATATATATATATATATAATTTTTTTATTTGGAAATATACCAATTGACTTTCAATCACCCCAAAAGTAACAGGAGATAGCTGCAAGGTAACCAAGCCTAGACAATGAAAAATATAGAACAAAACCAAAAACTACTTAATTAATTCTAAAATATTTGTTATGAAAATCTAAAACTGTCTTGAGCTGCACACAACTGCACAAGCAAAAACCCTCCACTGGTAGTACGCGGAAACGGGGAATTCCACTGATTTCTGATAGCAAATCCTCGGCAACGGCACTAATAATAATGGGCAGCAGTGGAGGTAGCAACGGCACAGGGAAAACGCTGGAGAAAATAATAAAGAAGGCCGAAAAAGCGAACCCAAAAGGCCTTCCCCTTCCGGCCCTCCGCCGAGCCACAGCCACCCCACCACCACCATTCGCCGAACGGAGGAGGAGAGGAGGAGGGAAGCGGGGCGCGACGCGGAGGAACAAGCGGGTGGGGAGAATGCGAGACCTGCCAACCTCGCGCGCCACGCTGGTCTAAATCTAGCGCTATATTCTGGGATCCCTTTTGGTTCTAGCCACCCGCCCGCCCGCCCAAGAGGCGGAAGATTGGCCGGAGAAGCCGGAGGCGACGGTGGGGGCGGTGACGAGCAGCCACGGCGGCCGGAATGAAGGGCGGCGGCGGTGGCGGCAAGGAGGCCGTCACCGCCTCCATCCTCCGGTTCCTGCTCCTGCTCCTCCTCCCCCTCACCGCGCTCTATTTCTTCTACACGCTGCACCTCCTCCTCGCCTCCGCCGCCTCGTCGTCGTCGACGTCCTCCTCCTCCTGCGCACCTGACACCACCGCCGCGTCTCAGTTAGTGTCCCGCCTGTCGACCAACCGCAGCGCCGATGCTGCTGCGGTGACGGTGGCGGCGTCGGTGTCAGAGAAGAAGGCCGCCGCAGCCGCCTCAACGGAGACGACGACGCTGCAGCATGTCGTGTTCGGCATCGCGGCGTCGTCGCGGTTCTGGGACAAGCGGAAGGAGTACATCAAGGTGTGGTGGCGCCCCCGCGGTGCCATGCGTGGGTACGTGTGGCTGGACCGCGAGGTGCGGGAGTCCAATATGTCGACGGCGCGGACGGGGCTGCCGGCCATCAGGATCTCGTCTGACACCTCCGGTTTCCCCTACACGCACCGCCGGGGCCACCGCTCCGCCATCCGCATCTCCCGGATCGTCTCGGAAACCTTCCGCCTTGGCCTCCCCGGCGTGCGGTGGTTCGTGATGGGCGACGACGACACTGTCTTCTTCCCGGACAACCTCCTCACCGTCCTCAACAAGTTCGACCACCGACAGCCGTACTACATCGGCTCCCTCTCCGAGAGCCACCTGCAGAATATATATTTCTCCTACGGGATGGCGTACGGCGGCGGCGGGTTCGCCATTAGCAGGCCACTCGCGGAGGCGCTCGCGCGGATGCAGGACGGGTGCATACGCCGGTACCCCGCACTCTATGGCAGCGACGACCGGATCCAGGCGTGCATGGCGGAGCTTGGCGTGCCGCTCACCAAGCACCCGGGGTTCCACCAATACGACGTGTACGGTGACCTCCTCGGTCTCCTCGCGGCGCACCCGGTGGCGCCGATCGTGACGCTGCACCACCTCGACGTCGTGCAGCCCCTGTTCCCGAACGCCAAGTCGCGCCCCGCGGCGGTGCGAAGGCTGTTCGATGGGCCGATCAAGCTTGACCCGGCGGGGATAATGCAGCAATCCATCTGCTACGAAGGCCGCAACCGATGGACGGTGTCAGTAGCGTGGGGGTTCGCCGTGCTGGTGTCCAGGGGAGTAATGTCGCCGCGGGAGATGGAGATGCCGGCGCGGACGTTCTTGAACTGGTATCGCCGTGCCGACTACACGGCGTACGCGTTCAACACGAGGCCCCTGGCGCGCAGCCCGTGCCAGAAGCCGGCGGTGTACTACCTGTCATCGGCGCAGCGAGGTGGCGCGCCGCGCGGCGGGGAAACCACGGTGACGCGGTATGAGCGGTGGCGCCGCGCCAACGAGACGCGGCCCGCGTGCCGGTGGAATATCGCCGATCCAGACGCGTATCTCGATCACATCGTCGTGCTCAAGAAGCCGGACTCCGGACTATGGGACAGGGTAATTCTTCTCTGCCAATTCATCTTATTATTTTGTTCCAAAAAAAAATCATCTTCTGTTGCTTGATTCTAGCCATCACACATGATAGAGCAATTGCTAGTATTACTGAACATGATCGGTCCCTTATTATGTTTGTAGCATGTAGATTAGTGCAACATTGATCAAATAAACGAGGTGCATTACTGCAATAGGACTTGTGTGATTAGCATAATACCAAATTAGCAAGGTACTGTAGTAAGTATAGTACTTTGTACTAGGTTTGGTTGACAACTAGCAGGAATGTTATAGCCAAATTGCCGTCTGAAGATTTGTTTCTTGGCCTTGGTTGTGGTGTTCAAACTTTGTACTGATTCATACTTTCACATGGTTGTGCAGTCTCCCAGGCGAAATTGCTGTAGGGTGCTATCTTCACCCAAGGAGGGGAAGAAGGGAGGAGAGAAGACGATGACCATCGACGTGGGTGTATGCAAGGATGGCGAGTTCAGCCAAGTAGTGTAACCTGTTAGCCAAAGTGAAATAGGATGATTCATTTTTTTTCACTCTTCTTTTGTTCTGTATTCTACTCTTCTCGGAAGATTACAAACTTGTCATCTCCTGCGCGTCCGTTTTTTCGCCTCACGAGTTCACCTAAGTACAAGAACTCGAAATTTTGGCCGGACCATTTCCACTACATGGCTGCCCCCACGCACGGGCCCAATGCTACGGCCTACGGCTACGCCGGTCTACAGTGATGGAGACGGGGCAGAGGAGAGTGGAGGCTCAGCGTGCTTCTGCTGCATAGTATTGCTGTGTGCCTGTCTCTGTGGGGCTGCGACTTGGACCTCGTGAAAGCACTGCTTGGCGTTTCGAGCTCCATGTGACCACGGCGCAGGACAGCAGACAACAGTCGCCACGCGTCGTGGGATGGAAACGGAGGGTTCAGCTCAGCTGGGCGTGGTTTACCCGTGAAATCCTTTTTTTACCCGCGGCATGCGTTTTTTTCCGTTCGTTTTCTGTATGCCGGGAGCGCGCCGCCGCGGCCAAAAACCGCAGGGCGGCCACGGCGTGCTTTTGGGGGGCTTCTACTTTCTGGCGAAAACGACGACCGGATCTACCGGTTCCTTGCTCCCAGTGACTCACAACTGGGGTGCTGTTTGTGTACATTTATTGCTCTGATTAGGAGTGTAACAGGTTGTTGTAACAGGTGGCATCGTCACACGTCGCGGCGCAGCGATCTGCTCCCCGCGCTCAGGTCACACAGCCTCACCGCTCAAGCAAATTGCAAGCAGCTACGCCCATCATCCCATGCTTCCAGACCAGGGTTTCTTTTATACCGGAGAGAACCGAGGGCTTCTTTTTAGTTAATGAAAATAAAATTTTTGGATCACGTTGAACATTGACTGGATATTTGATGAGATTTTCAGAGACGAATGAAAAAACGAATTTTACAACTTGTCTGGAAACCATAAGACACATCTTTTAAATCTAATTAATCCGTCATTAGTACACATGGGTTAATGTAGCACATGTCGTTAGTTATGGACTAATTAAGCTCAAAAATCTCATGGTTTCCTCTCTAACTGAGTAATTAGTTTTTTATCTACGTTTAATGATCTCTTTAAATATCCAAAGATTCAATGTGATGTGGTGAGGAAAAAATTTGAGAAACTAAATTGGCCCCGGATTCGCTGCGTGTATAAAACTGTATAAATTTGAATCCAAATTTTTTAAACAAAATCATCATTTTGGAAGCGATACCATGCGATTTGACGTTCTAATCGCCTGACTTTTTATGATAGTCGTGGTGGTTAAAGTGGAAGGTTTTCATGGAGAATACGGTAACCGAGCGATAAGCGATATTATGACAAAACCATGGCGGCAAGAGCAATTATCACTATGACCGTCCCTGTGTTGTCTAATTATTTTGTTTCAATTTAACTCTCCTCAAATCAAATTGCCGCATCTTTTGATTGATTCACGTTCTTCTTTGAAAAATTTCTTCGCCCTAGGTCTGGGAATTACATAACTATCATCAAGAATTTTTTTTAGTTGTTACTACATGTTTAACTTTTTTAATTGGACCATTCGTCTTATTTAAAAATTTAGTATAAATATAAAAAATAATAATTCATGCTTAAAGTTTTTTTTATAATAAAGTAAGTCATAAACAAAATAAATGATATTTCAATAATTTTTTAAATAAGACAAATGATCAAACATTATAAAAAAAATCAAACATCTTACGTTATAAAACAGAGGAAGTACTCAACTTTTTTTATTTTTTTAATTTGCACAATATTTGCCGAACCCTAGCACCAAACCAAATATTGAAATCGTCCCCTCGCGATACAGACGATAATCGCCATGGTAACCGTGGTTTCGCAAGAATTTTTTTAGTTGTTACTACATTCGTTTGTTTCATAATGTAAGATGTTTAACTTTTTTAATTAGACCATTCGTCTTATTTAAAAATTTAGTATAAATATAAAAAATAATAATTCATGCTTAAAATTTTTTTTGATAATAAAGTAAGTCATAAGCAAAATAAATGATATTTCAATAATTTTTTAAATAAGACAAATGATCAAACATTATAACAAAAAATCAAACATCTTAAGTTATATATAACGGAGGAAGTACTCAACTTTTTTTTATTTTTTTAATTTGCACAATATTTGCCAAACCCTAGCACCAAACCAAATATTGAAATCGTCCCCTCGCGATACAGACGATAATCGCCATGGTAACCGTGGTTTTGCAAGACCCTGTTCTAGACAAACATTTCCCAGCATGCACATTAGAAAGAGAAATAATTTGCATAATGATGCAATCGTTGAAAAAAAATTTTGCATCTCCATGTTGCACTGCCGTGATCACTTTTAATAGACATGATACTTCCGGTTCTAACAGAAACCCTTTTTTAGGCAAGATTCTGACCTAAACATAGATATGAAAGCAAAAGGCTTGTCAATAAGAGGGCCGTCGTGCGCACATGCAAGCAGGATCACCGACGTTTCTTGTGTTCGTCTTTGCAGTAGACCGCTTGCACCGGCGACGTTGTCTCCCGACACACTGACTCGGGACAGTGTCACCATACCTATTGATGCGTTCAAAACAAAAACTAGACCGGCACGCATGTATAGGCTCCTGCATTTTAGAGTCCCAAGGAAAAACGGGACGCTGCAATATTGTTGCTTTGAGCCAGGCAGTGGTGCCAGATGGTGGGAGCATACAATCATGCATCGTCCGTATAATAATTAATTTCTTACCACTCTTCCATTTCATAACAGATAGATTTATTTGTTATTGAACCCATGTCACATGTCATAGACACGTGAAGATCCACGTGTCAATGAGTGACAAATATATTATCGTATATTTTTAAGAGTGGCAAAAAGTTAAATACATATGTATATAAGAGATGCATGGAAAAGGGCCTACCCACTCGCATTATCAGCATGCTGACCAAAATGTTTACCATGGTCCTCTTAGGGGATGATATATCAAGTGAAAACTAAGAGTTGGAAATTGACCTTAGATCAAAAAAGGCTGTTAACAGAAAGTATATGGAGTCGAGGTCTGAAATCTGGAGACGTCAAAAGGACTGAGGCACGGCCTTTGCCATCGCATTAGAAGAAATGTTCCAAAACCACCAACTATGTACCTCTATCGAGTGTAGACTAACGTAATTCTCCTGCAATTTAAAAGATCGAAGATATATATCAAGCCATTCCTCTTTTAATTTAGAGTTAATTTTAGAGCTTTATCATCGTATATTTTTCACATCTTTGTCTTCTAGATTGATAAGAACATGTATATAAAAATTTTACTTACAAATTATATTTTGATAGTTAATAAGCATAATAAGCAGTTTTACTTTTACATTTTAAAAGAAAAAAAAGGATGACGCTGCAGAGTGCAGACTGTAATAAATATATTTTAAAATGTGGTATTCATGCATCAACATACCGAAGAAAACGACACATGTCTTACATGCAAATACCATTTAATAAATATCCGAGTGGACAGAAAAAGTACAGAGATGACATGAGTAAAGTTGGGAACAAAGATGCACTCAAATGTAAGAAAAATGTTTTGGAACTGCCAGATGCTAGATGACGAATGGAAAAAAAGTAATATGGGAACAGAAGTGAAACAATCAAGCCGAGACTTTGATGTGTTTTAACGTCGTACTAGCAGTTTTGATGTGAAAATATGACAGACGAAACTGTGTTGGATAGTATTATCTACATGGCATAGCACAAAAGCGAAACGTTATTGCACTTACCCAACTTGCAACTTCCAAAAGCACCGTAATCAGCAGCACTGCGTGGTGCTTCCCAGTTCAACGCCATGTAACTTGATAATCTTAGCAGCCTCCAAAAGAATGTCCTGTGTTGTAGACAACCACTCATCCTTTTTCTGTAATATACAGAAGAATTGTGATGAATCAAAAGAGGATTAGTGATGGGTTGTTTCGGGCTCTCTTCTACTAAATAATTGTGTTCTCATAAGTTGGACAGGATGTTTGGTAAAGAAAAAGGGCGGATCCAACAGGACACAATGTGATGTTAGGGATAGGCACGGGTCAGCCGCAGATAATCCATGGCCGGTACTACTTCAAATAAATAACCTAAGTTTCATTCTCAAAACCTCAAAAATAAAACTTAGTTCATTTATTTGAACTAAAGCTAACCAGGAATTACCGGTCGACCACGTACATCCCTAATTTTTAAGTGAAGTAAATATCGTAAGAACAATTTACTGTATGCTAAAGATGTTGATTTCAACGGGATTACCACATTTTGGGTAACCAAGATTTTATTTGTAGCCATGTCTGTAGAACAGCAATACAGCCAGCTACCAATTCGGATGGACTATGAACATGATGCTGTCGTGTTGGTAGGTATGGACCAGAAAATTACGCTGAACACGCGTTGTTACCCAAAACATGCTAAAAAACAACAGACTCTGTAACATATAGTTATAAATGGATTATTGAAGATACAGGACATGATTATTACTGTGAAATAAACAAAGTTAACGCACCATTTTTTTGAGGTTGCACCCAATGGTGAGCTCTCCATATGAACTTTCCAATCTTGAAAGATAGCAATAAGGAGCTTGGGTTTCTGAGTCTGAGACAACCTTTGGATTGGACCTTAACATAACTTTTATCTCCTCTGATATAGCAGGAACCTTTTCAACATCCTCAATTCTAATAGGAATCTTTGTCACACTGGCTCGCCGTTCAGCTCGTGATTTGTTCACTATCACCTGCAAGTTGTTATATTAACAATATCACGATACTGTGAAACCAAGAGTGGTTTGTATTAATTGTGATAGAAAATTGGTAAGTGTGAGAGAAGCGTGTGTGTTTGACTAATGAGGGTCAGGTCGCGAAATATGTGCCCGCAAAACGATGGTTCAGATTGTTTGTGTGCAGGTGCTTAGGGTCAACCTTGGTCAACGATAGACCGGGATCAAACTCAGGGGGAGTTGTGGTCTAGCACGGTCGAGAGCATCGGGTGACAAGGTGGGACACAGGCGCGTACACAAAAACAAATATTGTGCGGAAGCATCTGAATTCGCAAAGAAAATCGAAGAGGAGGAGGTACAGTAGATATGCATGGCTGCATGCATACACATATGCATGGCTGCATGCATATGTACGTGCAAAGAATGGATGGCTAGCTAGTTGGTTGGTGCAAGCCAGCATGGCTGGCTTGGATTGCTCGGCTTGGTCAACCTGCATGCGTGCATGTATCGGTGAGCTAGCTTGTGGGTGGATGGCAAGCAACAACGCCATGGCGCATGCACTCGGGTGCGATGCAGCAGCCGCTGACGGGCAGGCCCCGGTCGGAATATTCGGTGCACATGAGAAACCAGCCTACGGCCGACGCGTGGCAAGACCTTCGTCCTCATGCGCGCACGGGAGGCAGCTGTAAGGTGGATTTTCTGTGGCATCCGGATCGGCTGCGGCAGATCAGAAAAAGGAGACGTGGCTCATTCTGAGCCCTTGATCTTGCATCCGACGGCTGTGAGAACTTGGAGTAGCCGCCAAGTTTTAGGGGTATTGTGGTCATTTTGCAATGGAGAATTAGCCCTATAAATAGGGGAGGAATGTTGCTTGAGTAAGCAACTTTGTGATGAAATAAAAAAATATTTTCGGGAGTGGTTTGTTACTCTAGCTTGTGTTGGCTAGATGTTGTGACAATAACTCTCATGAATTGTTTTTGTTAAGCTTGTGAACCAAGCTTTGTAAACTTCAAAAATGAAATTTAAAGTTTACTTGTGAAATGAAATCGCTTTCTGCATTTAAATTCCTATCGATATTTCCTGCTCTGTTTTATTTTTGATATCTCCATTCATGTCCTCCTATTTTTCACGGAGATATCTTTTTCGGAGTTCTGCGATCGAATTGGAATTTCGTTTTTTTTTCGGGGATAGTTACACTTTAGCTATATTCACCCCAAAGGTTCAAACAGGAACACATCATTCCGAGTTTCAAATGATTTAAATCCTCCAAAGATTCTTTATTGTACTCCATCCCAAACAGAGACTAAAATCTAAAATTTGGGCAAGACCTAAGTTTCATATTTCAGTGATAAAAAGATTTTAACTGTAGCCTTTAGCAGTACCACTGTATCAGTTAATGGATTTAGAAATTGTGATTTGAGAACCATGGATAGCAGTGCAAAGTGCAAACCAATGACAATGTCAGAAGATGACATCATATTAAATTTGCTAGCGGTGTCCACTTTATTTGGTCTGAACATATCCTAGGTATTTTGCATGTTGTTTATCACAGAGTAGTAAAATCTGCCGCAGTTCCAAGTTAAATTGTATAATAATAAGATAAACTTCTAAATCCCCAAAGTTTCTAGGTTCCTTGAAGAATCAATCTCTCATAAATTTACTGACAATACCACTACCGACTACAGAATATTCAGTTTTTCTTTGTGTGAACCAAAATAGTAAGGACAGGACAAGGAAAATGAAGTTTCAAGGTGGTTTAGAAAAGCATTTTATATGTCACTCCTATTTAAACGTGATTCAAAAGGTTTCCAGTAATGCAAGCCATAGGATACCTGACTGGAGAACAGAGAGTTGGGTACTGTGACAGGAAGCTGTTCTGGATTGATCAATTCAGTAGAAGTCAGTCCTATTTTCACCACCCTACCTTCTATTGATCCTGCCTACAATGAAAATTCTTCAATTACTGGGAGTCGACTAGTATAGTTTATAGAAAAACAACAATTACAAAGCAATGAAAGATAAGTACAGTATTTAGCCAGCCATAGTTGTCAACTTGAAATACAAGATTCATTTAGAGAAACAAGGTAATATCTGACTCACTTAAAACAGGGCCTTCCTCAATTCTCCCACTCCCACCTTATTACTGAACATGGATCACATACTTATTCCTTGGAGACATGCAATAGTGTTATCAACTAATCAAGTACTGAAAGCACAAATACTGCGAGAAGCATTGCTGTGATGATAATCATAGAAACTTGGGAAGTGTATGGTATAGATGTTTTGCTCGTAAGTCATAACTATTCCCCATGTCCATCTATAAATACCGTTTATAGCTTATAACCCTTCACTTACTACCCCTTTTGTTGGAAATTTGTTTCTAATGCACGTTTAGACACTTCATTAATTGCAATCCTTTAACCCTGTAAGAGATGATTTTTTTTTAAGATCATGCTCTACGAACAATATGCATCCCTTGTTACTAGTAAATACTATTCATTGAGAACCTACAGGCAGTAACTATACCAAACATCTGCATATCAACATATAGTATGAGTGACATACAGCCCCCTAAATCTATAAGGCACCTTTATGTATTCTCCAGCTTTGAATGGGCTTGAAAACTGCAAGGAGAACCCACTGAGCATGTTACCAAGGACATCTCGAGCAGCAAAGGCAGTAGCAACACCTGAATTATAGAGGAACAAACCAGAAATTCAGTTTAGTTAGAAGTGTCATCTACTGCAGTCAGGAGCTACCCATAATCCCCCAGAATAGTTATAGTATTACTATACTGTGATATCTCAGTTCATGCATTCTAAGTTGATAAGCTCTGGAACAAACTATTGTTTTTCTAGATGAACAGTGGAATACACCTAGCATCATCTATTAATATCCAGGCATCTAATACATAGTGAAACAAACTATGAACATGCAATTATTTAATACCTATTGTTGAAACAGTAAGGTTATTACAATATTTTGAATGAAACATGGTATAACACATTATATATCAAAATAGTTATAAAATTACCTCCCACACCACCAACAGTTAATATTGACTGAGGAGCTACACCACAGGCTTCTGCGAGAGCCATTATTCCGAGTGCAATCAGTCCTAATGATGAGACCTTATCAAATGCTGATAACCTGGCTTGATCAATACTTGAGGCAGCAGATTTAGTGATGAAGTTTGTTTTCCACCTATGAAGGAACCAGACAAAAGATAGAACAATTGCACCCCTCCATGCCTGTGGAAGATAAGCTGATATGCTTGGTGAAGTGAACCCAGCCCTGAGGAAGAAAAAACAATCAGAATAATCAACATTTCAACAATACAGGATCACCTTTTTTATCTGTGTGTGAGAGAGAGATTGCATGGAGCACCAGATTCTCTTGCATCCACAACAAAGATAAATTTTCAGAAAAAAGTTAAGAAGGGCCTTACATTTCTGAAAATGCCATAAACGTGATAAGGTATTTCGCAGGATCCTCCAATGCGCTCCAGAGGCTAGTTTCATATGAAACATCATTCTTTGTCGAGTTTCCCAAAAGTACTGATATAGGATTTTGTGACGCATACTTGTGAATCCTCCTTAACATGACAGGCATGACAAACCAAGCCATTACTGTACCAAGGATCGTCCCACCAAGTGGAACCACAACCTTTTCTAGATTCGGATTTGCATCAAAGAGCTGCTGTACATGAGGTGTAATTGCATCTGTCAAATCCTTAACTTTCTTGCCTGCGTCAGTAGTAGCTTCTAGAGTAGATGTGCGAGCATTCTCCAAGATATCAAACCAAGAACTACCACCACCAGGAGTTCCAAGCTCAACGGTTTCTGCAGAAGATACATTTGAGACAGTATTATGTGGAACTTCTGCCTTGATCCCAGTGTCTGAGGAGTATGCTCGGCAGATGCTTGAAGCACCCAAGAATCCTGCCAACGCATTAAATCTGGGCTTTGAAGTAGTCGACCAACTGGTGTCCATATGAGCTGAAGAAGGCATCCTACTGATCATTGACACACCATTAACTGGAGAATACCGATCCATTACCTTGATATGGTTAAGTATGGAAGTGTTTGTGTGCTTAGTACAGCTGCTGAACCACCTTAAAGAAGCATCAGAAGATATACAAGGTCCAACACATATCTCCATGATATTCTGACTGACCGTTGCTCTAGACGCTCTGCGAAGAGTTGCTGCTATCATAGGCATTATGCAGTACTTGACAAAATAGAACTCCTGAAAAACAAGCAATCTCATAATTAAACAATTCATACACTACTAGGTAAAGATGAATTCATCCCAGCATAGGTGTTAAAAGGCCTATTGAAAATTGAAATGCATAGCAAACCATAATGCAGTGTGTCTTTGAGAGAGACTGAAGCTTTTGAACAGACAGGACGGTGGATCAATATGACAACATAGTACATGGAATTCTTAATTAGATATAAAAATACTAAAAACGGAGCTCTCAGTGCACAAATTATTGGAAGCAATTATAATCAAAACTTGCAAATGCGAAATGCCAAGTAGATTGAACTTGTGGGGTAAATCTAGTCAGACAGAAAACACCAAACAGTGAAGTGCAGTCATGAACTGCTATCCATCTGCTTTAGGATTAAACAAGGTTTTGCATCTCAATCACGATTCCACATGCCGTGAATCGCATCAACTAACTGAGCTCCGACTTCTAGAGATCGAGTAGACCGGAGTCCGAAATGCGGAGCGATTCTCCCTCCTATTAGGAGACAACTAGCACCCAAAACTTCCAAAATAACAATCACGACGGGCTAGAATTCGTCCGCATAATCAGAACCAGGTTAAGCAACAGGGGGCATTTGGGCGTCCAATACGAACAGAGAAATCGAACTACCAGTGGCTACTCCCAAGTCCCAACTCGATTCGAAAGCTAACACTAGCATAAACCATTGGAAAATGCGGCACTGAACCGAACCAGCGGAAGAGCACCGCTCACACACACACACACACACACACACTCTTAAGGAAACGAATGCGCCAGCACCACGAGAAAGCTCTAGGGAGAACGATCGCGTCGTCTAGAAGCAGTACAGCGAACCACGTCGTGCGAATCGAAGCTACCAAACCAAACGAACACAGCAACACATCTGTAAACTGGGAAACAGCAGGAGCAGGAGCAGGAGCGGGAGCGGGATGCTTGGAGGCTGGAGCTTACGATTATCGGGAGGCGGAAGGCGGAGGCGTCCGAGACCCGGCCGGCGGCGCGCTCGCTTCCTCCCCGCCGTGCTCCCGACACACAGCCGGGAAGGGAGAGGGAGAGCGCAGGTGCCGGAGGCGTGAGCCCTGATGGTGACGGTCTCCTCTCCCCTTGTGATCTGCTTTCGCTTTCGGCAAAGTCCTTGCGGGGAGGAAACGGCGGCGCCTCTGTGACTCTGCAAGTGGGTCCCTTTCATCGGATCCCTCTCTTCCACGGTTCCTCCCCACACGGCCACACCCGCGTGCTACCGTCTTCTGGGCCTTCCGTTTCCGAATTTCGAGTTTCCTTCCCAAAAACCACCGTGCAGCTTTCTGGGCCTAAGAAGGCCAGGCCGCATCTCCAGCCTTCTGCCCATATTTCACAACACAATATTTTTCTAATCTTATTTAGATTCATAATTATACTAATTAATTTAAAAACATATATAAATTATACGAATATATATGCATTACTAGAAAAATTTATAAGCAGTTGCAACTACAAAGCGATGGAAGCCTGAATCTTTTGGCAGTTTAGAAGCATAAGTAAAACCGCTTGTCAACAATAAAAAATAATTTATGTGTAAACATTTTATGTACCTACTCTTATTGATTTAAAAGCAATGACAGAAAATAAAATAAAAAAAAACCAAAATTAAATCTAAATTTAAGTTTTAAAATTCGAATTTTGATTTATAAGTATAAATATATGCGAAAGGATTGGGGCACGCTCTTGTTCCAAAGTAGTATAGCTTGGATCCAAAAGCGAACAGATAACACGAAGAAAACAAAGCAATTGAAACATCAGCCTAACTGAACAAATATTCAGCAGCCTGGAAAGTCGTCCACTCAGCAAGTACTTAAACATTACCAACAAAGTTTTGACAGCAGCTTACTTGATCCTTACAGGTTTAACCACTAGACAGTACATAGCTTATGCTACATCTCGCACGTTTTCATCTTTCTAGTAGTTTATTACTAGAACTTAGTATGTACAACGTCTTCGGAGACGGCATGTGGTCGGAGATAAACCACAAATTCACTCAGTTCCCTGGGAAAAAAAACACTGTGAATAATATCAGCATGGCATTATGATGCAAAGTAAAGAGCAAAATGTATGCATATGGGTAGCATACCGGCTTATTTATTGTCTTCATCACTACCGCTTGACATATCGAAAAGTGAGAGCATGATCAAGGGGCCAAGAACTGGTGGCAAAGGAGGTGGCCTGCTAAAAGCAACAAGTGGCTCAGTGTTTTCATCCTTTGCGAGCACCGAATCATCGGAGTTATTTTCCCTCCCATGCTTCTGAGTAATTGTCATCAACCCTGTATGACAATATTAGAAATCAGACAGCAGTAGAAGAGGAAGCAATTAAGACACTGAGCTTCATTACTGAATCTCCAAGTAAACTGGACTGAATCTCATATTAACATACTCGGCAGTCCGTTGACAGGTTTGATTTGCCTGGTTGCATTTTCCACCACAAACCTTGCGGCTCCTCTCATTGATATGTTAATTCGCTACCTGTATCTGTATAGAAGAACCAGTGTTTTACTTGATAAAGAACGCTAATGTAATATCACAAGACAAACAAGGCTACTGAAACTTTGATAAGAATGTAGTCAGATTTCCCTCTGAACTTTGGTGGCTTGCTGCAGATTGAGTTGGCAGCTTTATTTCCTTGCGCTCAAGTTATTCCAATCTTTGATTGGTCTGATCCATGTTCAACTATAATAAACTAGAAACTTGTTTACTAGAGCAACGTACTAAAAGCGTACTAGAATAAACTAGTTTAATAAGAAGTGTTCAGAACTTCCTTTTGTCGATACAAACTACAGTTTCTTTTATGGGCTTGCACAGAAATCATTAGAAAGAACGAAAGACGATTGCATGATTGTAGCCAGAAACTTACTTTGGGCCTATATATATCGCGCAAAATACTACAATTTTATAGGCGAACATAAGTGGTTAATCAATTTATTATCGAAACAAACGGAAAGAAAAAAAAGGAGCTTTGAACAGCCCCATTTCCTACAATTGATTCCCACGTTCACCCTGCTGCCTCAATGTCCTGCCCATTCACAAGAAATCAAAGAACGACGGCGAAGGAGGTAAGGAATCTCGATACGAAAACATACGTATGCTACTCTGCTACGATCCATGCGAGAAATCATGTATCTTTGACACAGGGAAAGCAGGATTGCAGGGTAGCCTATGTCAACCGCAACCCGAATTGAGGGAGAGAAACGAAATCTTACCTTGAATCCCAGAATGAAAGTTGCGGAGGATGCCTCAATTACAGTCGAGAAACGAGGATGCAGGCTGCAGGAGATGGACGAGATCTCCAGAAATTTCCGGAACAAATGCAGGAGATGCTAGAAGCGTCGTTGCCTCCCTGAGCATATATGGTAATATGGGCTCCAGTTTACGTTCGTGCCGCGTGCGGCCGTGGACGGCCCAGAATGTATATCGAGTAATAGCCGTCGTCCTATATTTGAATGGACCCAGCCTGCTAGCTTAAGATTGGGATTGGGCTGGACCTATCTACCGGCCGAACTTAAATTCGAGTAGATTATTAGCCGTTGTCCTCCATCCCCACGGCAATTTTATTGAGGACTGCTATTAAACGGGATGATTTTTACCGTATATCAAACATTATACTTTATCGATATTAGATATGATATTATAGTAGTATCAATTGATATACTATATGTAATGACAAAAATCAAGATGGTGCCGGCAACCCTCGTCAAACAAAGATGATACTCTGAATTTGGTACGAGGACGATATGTAAAGTATAAATGGTACCTAGAAATATCTCAATTCTAATAAAAAGAAGACTAAAAATAATAAAAGATTGAAAAAAAATCCGACCTAGATAACGGTTTAAGCGGTTGATAATACTTTAAAAAAGTCCCATCCCCAACACATGAGCAATCATGTATTCTAATATTTTTTCTTTAACTTATAAAAAAATAAAACATGGTCATATGGCTCTAGCAGCATGCTTGTCTAATCAAATCAGTCCGAGATGCACCACGGATAGTATGAATAGATATAACCTAGTAGTGGTATGGATGGTAGAGAGGTTGCATTGGTTAGCATATACTACCATGTCAAAAAAAAAAAGTATTTCTGGTTTTTTAGCTCGAATGCTTGACCATCCGTCTTATTTAAAAAATTTATTAAAAATTGAAAAAAATTAGTTCGCACGTAAAGTACTATTCATGCTTTATCATATAGTAACAATAAAAATATTAATCATAAATATTTTTTAAATAAGATGGAGAGTTAAAAATTCTATAAAAACACAGAAATTCGTTTATTTTGAGACGGAGGTCGTAGGTGAGAAAAAAAAATATACGTGTGGTATGCATGGTGTGTCTGTACAGATGAAACAAATATACGTATGGTTGTAACGTTTCAACTGGATAGCTTTGAACCGTACAAGAACAGCGGAACGGTATACCTCTCCCTAGCATTTCCATTTACTTCTGTGCTTTTACAAAGTTATTATTTTTTATATTACTTATGTGTCATTATAATGACATTTTTATTTTTTTATTTAATTTTACATTGACAATTTAAATCAATGTTAAATTTGCAATAGTAAACATAACAGTTTTGATGGGGAGTTTCAGAGAGGTAGAATCTATCCGAGAGATCATGAGGAAAGTGGCGTGGCCATTTGAAACGTTGTCGCCATGATTAAGCCTCTTATCATTTTGTTCGCTGACGGGAGCCGCGCACACATTCGGTTCCTGACCACAAATATTATAAGGAATGAAAACTAACTTTTTGTTTAGCGATAATGCAGCGCGTGCTGCTGCTGCGCGTTTAGGCCCAGTTTAGTTTCCACAAATTTTTACCCAAAAACATCACATTGATTCTTTAGACATCTAAATAAAGTATTAAACATAAATAAATCAAAAACTAATTGCACAGTTATGTGAGAAATCATGAGACAAATCTTTTGAGCCTAATTAGTACATGATTAGCTATAAGTGCTACAGTAACCCATATACGCTAATGCCGAATTAATTAGGCTCAAAAAATTCGTCTCGCGGTGAAACCAACCATGAAATTCGTTTTCTTATTCTTATCTGAAAACCACTTTCGACGTCCGGTCAAATGTCTGATGTGAAATGCAAAAATTGTTATTTCACCGACTGAACACCTGCTCGTAGCTAGGTGTCGTCGTGCCGGGTTGTCTATCGGCGCACGCGCTCCCATCAGCTCGTGGATTTGACGTAGGCAGTGGCGCAGGCACACGAGCTTATAGATGATAAAATACTACGCGCGCGGGAGGAGCGTTCAGGCGGTTTATCAGTGATGTGCGCGCGTGTCACCTGCTTTAAGTCGGCAGAGCCTTTGTCAAAGCCAGGTAATGGATGGAAGGTAAATGAAACACTTAGCAAATCTCTCGTTGGATTGCTTTGTGGAAGAATGAATTTAGAGATTTGCTCCGGTCCACCCAGTACCTCGAAATACTAAATCATTTCTTACCATTGAATTTAGCTGAATATGATGTCCACGGTTAAATCTAACGATCATAAATAATTTGGTACCATAAGATATTTTTTATTGGACCAGAGCAAATCTCATGAATTTGAGTTCGGGTGAGCACAATATATAAAAATTGAGCTGTCGGTGTGAAAAGCAGAAGAAATTAAAAAGAAAACACAACAATACGGAAGAATTGTTTAGAAACAATAGTTAATACCAGAAACATTAAATTGTAAATCACCCATATGACTTGACTATATACATGACTACGCGAATACAAGCTTATATTATGCAAATTGAGTAAATTTCACATCCAACCATTGTTTTTTTATCCTGGTTTCACAATGGACCAATGGTCTATCAAACTTCTTACTTAGAGACATTTTATGTACTTAAAAAAGCACATTAGTATATCGAGGTACTTCTTATTACTCCATCTGTAAATATAATATATTTTAAGAATAAATCTAAATAACCACTTATTCAGATTTATCCATAGAATTCTTACATTTTAGAATGTATATAGCAAGTGCAGGTATCCAACAGAATATGGTACTCAAGGCAGACGGTAAAAAAACACTTTCACTTAGCACCATCTAACCTTGTGAAAACACAGCAGTTTGGACCAGGGATAGTGAGATATTGCTTGAGCGGCTGCTACCGTAGTACCATGGTTAGAGCATCTCTAACAGATGCCTCATCTCACTCTCCAAACTAAATTTTAACCATTACAGTCAAAAACACGCTCCAACAGCCTCTCCAACTGAATGACCATACCATCCAACTGGCCAAAAACCTTCCTCCACTGGCCAAATTTGGCCACTGGCCAAATTTGGCCACTGGCCAATAGTAGGCCCCACACAGCCCATCTCCTCCATTCCCGCATGACAAGCACGGGAGGAGCACGAAGCCGGTCGCTGCACCACACCATCGCCTGCAACGCCGACGCCTTCAAGAACACCACCATCAACCACGACATCCACTTCATCTCTAGGACAACCCGCCCATGCAGCACCCGTACTACCTCATCGCTGGCGACTAGGACCGGATGCTCACCAGCAAGGCCCCCTTCGCCCGCAAGTTCCGCCGCGACGAGTCGGTGCCGCCGTGGCCGTGTCCGGCGGCGAGAGCGAGACAGCGCTCCAATTCCCGTGTCGCCGCGCCGGCCGCGCCATCCACGCCGTGCTGCCTCCGCGCGCAGGGACGCCGTCGCGTCGCGCCGCCTGTTGCCTCCTCGCGCCCAGGAACGGACGCCTCCGCCCGCGTGGACGCCGCCGCACCGCCGCGCCCGGACGCCGCCGGCTCCGCCACCGCCTCCATCTGCCGCCTCTGAGGAGGAAAAGGAAAGAAAAGAGAAGGAAAGAAAAAAAAGGAAAGATGGGAGAAAGAGATCGTGGGGAGGGAGAGAAAAGGAGAATGACATGTGCGGTACAGGTGTCATATATTTAAAATATAGAGTGTAGAAGGAAGAATTATTAGAATAAAAACCAAAATTGAGTAGCCAAATAAAATGAAGAGTTGCTAAATAGGTATTTAGAGAGTAAGATTTGAAGAGTCCTTTGGAAATGCTCTTATTTCGCTCAAGGAGAACGAGGTGAGTTGAACACATGGGGATAAACGGCGAGCTGGATCAGAGCCAGCGGCTGGTAGTGCTAATGTGCTATGCGTGAAGTCGGTGGAGAGGTCAGTAGCAGTTGCATAGCCGATTGACGTCGAATCAAATAATGCTCCCTTCGTACTCTTTGTTATTTTATATAGTTAATTTTTACGTCTACTTTGAGTTATTATTAAATTAAATAAACTATAAGTATGACTTGTAATAAAATAAATAAGCGAACATAATTTTAAAAATCAACCGCGCAAAAAGGAGAGGGAGCAGTAGTTAGTCTTCCTTAAGGATTGAAGGATATAAGAGAACCTCGTGTAAGATGATGCCACCTTCCGCGTCCAACACTCCATGGCTGCTTAATCAACGACCATATCTGACCGAGATCAGTGTTGTACACCAAAAACGAGTGTAAAATGAGGGGGTGATGAAAGGCAAACGGTATTTTTATAAATAAAAAATAATTTGTTAATAAAACTTTATATATATATATATGTATTTCTAGATATATAAAAGTTAATGGTGAAAAATAAATTACAATGAAAAAATTCTAAAATCTACTCTAAATTTAATATTGAAAATTTAAATTTTAGCTTATAAGCATAAGCAAAAATAGGCCTGTTTTTTAACACAAAATAGAAATTGCTAATTATGCTGTCATATAAGCCTGTACAATCTAGTGATGGAGTCATGGGGAATGACTGGGGGCAACTCTACACAACTCACAAGGTGACGATGACTCGAGTATTCAACAGAGAATCATTCGCATATGCCGATATGCGGGGGCACCTGTGAACAAGAGAGCCGTGAAAGTTCTGGATTTTCCGCATATCATTGCCAACAACCTATTTTAGTTTCATTCAAGTGGTTCACAATCTTCTCTACATGTGTTATACACAGTAATGTGGTGTTTCTTACAGGACAGGGGACTGGACGGGCAACGTCTCCACCAAAAAAACGTTTGGTGCAGCGAAGAATGCAAAGAATAATCAGCCACAATCAAGATACCGGCCATACAATGTTCAGCAGCAGCCAAGATCACAATCAAGCAAGCACTGTGATATCCACCGCTGCCGCATCGTCGAGTACTCCCTTCTGCTTCTGGAGTCCCCTTCTCCGGTACCGACAATGAACTCGACGAAGCGGCCAAGAAAAGAACAAAAATCTTGCAAGGCAAAGGGCAATTCTGCTAGCTCGACAGCCGCATTCTTGCTAGCTGCAATTGCCGCCATCGAGATCACAAGCTGCGGTTGATTCTCACGATCTCCTTCTCCAGCTCCTCCAGGCCCCCAACCTCCTCCAGCTCCTGCACTCATCACCGCCACACGCGAGTTGAGATCGAGAAGGCAGGTACCAAGGAAACCGGGATCGCTTTGTCCTGTAGTACTGGTCACGGGCAACAAGTCGACAAATGTACAGGCACCACTCACTCACCTTTGGTCCCAGGAACAGCCCATACGGTACGCCCTCGAACTTGTCCGTGTGGTGTATCTGCCCGCCACGGAGCCACGTACAGCCACACAAAGAAAATCAGCGAAAGTTTTCAGCCCAAGTCGGTAGTAGTATACGCTCTCGAGTAGCCAGTAGTAGCAGGATTAATTAGCTAGTAGCAACAGGACTAGTGGTAGCTGTGCGGTGAGCATGCTAGTTGGCGGTCTCGTACCTTGTGGGCCGCTGCCACTCGCCGGAAGTAGGGCACGTTCGCGATGGGGCCGACGGGGAAGCGGCGGTGAACCAGGCCGTCGTGGACGAACATGTAGGCCATGCCGAAGAGCGTAATCCCGAGGCCCTGTAAGAAACGGACGCGTGGCAGGTCAGATCCCAATCGGATGGCTCTGACGAGCGGGCCCGGCCAGCCAGTGAGACACGTGGAAACGTGGCGCCCTTGGCGGTGCGGCTGCGGCCTGCGGGGGCTCACGGCTCACGGCGGCTCACCGCGCCGAAGCAGAGGCCGGGGACGATGCCCCGGTGGAAGAAGCCGTAGGCGAGGAGGGAGATGGCCGGCACTGCGTTGGTGATGGCGAACACGTCGTTGAGCTCGAACGGCCCCTCGCGCGCCCGGTGGTGCGACTCGTGCATGTGCCACAGGGAGGCGTGCCACAGCGAACGGTGCGCCCACCTCGCCCAGAACTCCATCCCAACCTGCAAACCCCCGGCAAGCGTCAAAATTAAGCAGATTTTTAACATCAAGAACGTTATCGGCGAGCAGAGAGGGATTTCTGGGTTCCCGCCGCTTACCGCTGCGCCGACGGAGAGCGCGAACGTGCCAAACATCTCGGTCATCGGCACATCGCCGCCCTGCACGGCCGCACAGATTTCCATCATGGTCAAGAACCATTTGCATATACTTAATTACAGGCGATGTCTTGCCCGGCGAAAATTACGGCGACGTCTTCGCCGCATACTATAATGGAAGCAGAAGCAAAAGAGGGCATGTACCTCCAGTTGCCAATGGAAGCGGTAGTACACTGCGGCGACGCCCGCGGACGTGACGCCAAGGCTGGACATGACGGCCGCCACCAGGTACGTCCGCCTCTCGGACAGCTTCCGCGCTTTCCTCTCCGCGACGCGCCGCGCCGCCGCGGCCGCCGCCTCTTCCTCCAGCGAGGGCACGGGCACCGGCAGCGTGGGCGGCGGGGCCGGAGCCGGCGCCTGCCGGTTCTTCGTGTCCTGCGGCACGAAGCACGTGACGGTCTCGAGCCCACGGCGGCGCAGGGTCCACGCGAGCGGAGAGAATGGCAAGGCGCGGCCAGGCAGCGGGGGCCACGACCGGCGGCGCAGCACGGCGGCCGCGAAGAGCGGGTTCTTGACGGGGAACCTGGTCATAACGGCGCCGGAGACACCGGTGGCCATGCCCGTCGCGTTACGTTCTCCCGGCCACGTACGCGCGCTTTCGTGGACAGGGACGGAGCGGGAGAGTGCGACAGGGGAAGGGACTCCGGAGTGGAATCGAGAGACTCGCGGCATGGTTGTACTTAAAAAGAGACGTCGAGTCGCCGGGTGGTTTACCGCGGAACGCGTGTTCACCGCGGGGTACTCCAGTTCAACTGCGGTTTCTCGTTGGCTCACACCTCACAAGCGAGCATGTCAGCGAGAGACCGAGGGAGGTCTGCTTTGCCGGTGGATTTGGATCCAACGGCTGCAAGGTTAGAGACTTGCCTTATTCATTTGTGCCTCTCCTGTAGGCGGTCAATTTTTGAAGGACCTCTCAAAGCTGCATGCAAAACAGGAGTAGCTGGTCCTGAGTCCGGACACTTGACAGCGAGAACCGTCCAACGACACACGGTAGTACAGTACAAATCACAAGGATCGAGAGCACCATGCATGCCGATACTGTGCGGCCAAGGGCAGGAACACGCGGTTGCGTCCCCCGCCCTGCCATCGTTCTTGGCCGCAACGAGCTCTCGCGACTCGCGGTCTCGCCCACCCGGCTATCCGTTCTGTCCATCCATCGGGCGGACGCATGCTGTCTGCGATTCCGTGAGGCATCAACGAGTCACCGCCACGGGAGAGAAGCCAGAAAATTGCCCACGGAGAACGGAAGAAAAGCGGGAGAAAAAACGCTGAACCGAGGCAAACTTGATGGTGCAGATTGCAGGAGGAAGAGTCGCTCGTTGATGGTGATCCTTTCATTCCCTCTGGCCTCAGCGAGTCTGCGTCTTGGCTTCGCACGGCATAGGTGCTTACGTTGTACACAAAGATCATTAATTTGGGAAATTGACCACAAGTAGGCAGCACAAACATATGTCCACGTCGGCGGGATACGGTCGTCCATCGAAACGAATGGAAGGCGCTGCACCGCCGGGGGTGGTGGCGCCGCGAAAGCAGGCTGATGGACCGTGCTTTCTTGGTCATAAATTTGTTTGCGCGGCCCAGAAATCTATTTAGTGCCTCTATCATAAGTATAGCCAGTCTATCATAAGTATATGCTCTCGATAGCAACAATTTACAACGAAAATCCAAACAGCCATGCAATAGTAACAGGCCAAAACAAAGATACACGAACACATCCACACACAGAGCCACACAGGCAAGCAATTAGCATGCATACTCACATATAGACCGTATGACCGAGAGCTTTGCTACAAACGTACATAAACTAGACCACCTTTCCCGTATTGTTGAACTGCAAGTATCATTTGGAATACAAGTAAACATTAATTTGAAGATACAGAGGTACACCCCAAGGCATAACCAAGGACTTGGAGCCAAATTCGGCATCTCCCCCAAAGTATAGGTGTAGTCATAACAGCACAGTTATAGTCTTGTAGATTTGCACGTTAGTTAAGAATCGTCTCCAAAAAGAAATCCAAGCGACGATGGCCCTCCAGGTGCACAACGGACTCTCGTAGACGGCCGGTCCTTCAACAAAATGCGAGGCAAAAACTTAATAGAATTACCTCAGAGCATGCTTATGCATGATATAAAATATGCTAAAGTCTAGAAGCAAATTATTCCTCGTATCAGCAAGAGGTACTCACCGTGATAAGAAGGCCAGAGTTATTGCCTAATTGGTTAGTATGGTAGATGTTGGAAGCAGATCTGTTAGATACTATTGGATTGGAGTCTTCTTTCTTCATAGGAGTAGCCTGGTGTTCTTGATCTGCTTCGTTGCTGCTGGCCATCTTGTCCTCAAGGACAATGTTGATTTTGGGGGCTTTGTTAGTTTCCTGAATGGATTTAGTCGAGTGATCCGGAACGAAATCCTCCGGGTCCGGCTCGAAGAGGTAGCCGAGAGAGCTCCGGCCACCGCCACTGCTCTCTCCTCTACAAGCTCTACTCATCTTCTTCCTCCCACCCTCTCTGTGTCTGTGTTAGTCTGATCGAGCAAGTGATGTTGTGCTCTTCTCATCGGTAGCATGACTTGATGTGCTGGTGTCAGCTATTTATATGGAGCTTTGGTGCGAGCGTGGTGCACACTGGACATCCTATTGATAGCTATCGAATCAACTAATCACACGATAATGATTAGGGAGCTATGGAAAGGCATGAGCAGGACGTTATCCCCTCTGGGGATGCAAGAGCACGACAGTTTCCCCACTCCGTAATCTCGGCCTCCAACGCTGATCGAACGTTCGGAAAGCAACAGAACTGCGGTTAAACGTTCGATGCAGAAGAAGAAACCCCATTAATTCGTCACAACTCACAGGCGGTTGAAATACAGCGACATCCTGCAGTTTTGCTCTCGGTTGGTAAGTGGGTCATGCCGCACAGTGAAATGGAGCCCAGAAAGACTATATGGTGCTGCGCTTTGAATAGTTTAATAGGATTAGGATGCGTTCGGGAGCTGGATAAGTTTTTATCTCTCTTATTTTTAGCACACACGTTTTCTGAACTGCTAAACGGTATATTTTTTATAAAAAAATTTTATAGAAAAATTATTTTAAAAAATCATATTAGTATATTTCATTTTTTAATAATTAATAATTAATTAATCATGTACTAATCTATTGCTATGTTTTTTTTTGTGCCGGATAAGTTATCTTATCTATCTCACCGACGAACGGGGCCTTAGAGCGTATAATTGTGATTGTTCAAGCTAAAAATGTGTTATTTGCTATTTTAGGTGTGGGGGAATATCCGATTCTTTTTTCATCCTACACACCTATTACCTGTAGAAGCGTTAACGTGTACACTACAATAACACCAAATGAACAGTACATGCATATCTAAATCACCGTTCCAATCAGAGCTGTTGTGGCAGCCAGATTCTTGTTGTAGGACCGCGCCAAAGCTGTCGCTTACTCCTATTACCACTACTATTAGGATTAGGCCAGCGATGGCGATGCTGCAGCTAAGTCCATAACTCCATCCTGCTCAGCACATTTGGATCCGACGGTTACCTTACCTCTCTTTTCCGAGAAAAAGGAGGAAGAAGATATAATCCATCTTGTACTGAAAGCTAATAACCGGTTAGCTTACAAGTTGAGTACATATGTCGAGGGCCATAGCTGATTTCTGCCCGGCATCTCGGAAGGGGCCATAGCTGATTTCTGCCCGGCATCTCGGAAGGATTGATTGCAAAAGCGCCGCTGTACTGACATGTCACCGCCAACGCGGGGATGTACGAGGGCAAGTGAGTTTTCGGCCTAGCCCGGCCCACCCCTCCCATCCCATCACCGGCCTTATCTCGACCTAACCCCTGTGTTTGCCACGGCAACCTGTTCACGGCAAGGTGAGTCTCGCAGAAGCAACGGAGCTGTCAGGGGGCCGTTCATGGTTCGCCGTTCCGTGCAGCGCATGGTTTGATCATTCGGGAAAAGCTGGGACTGGTGCAAGTGCCAACCCAGAGTTATCGGTGAAAATGGACCGACAGGAATTCGGCCGTCACCAGAGGAGAGTTGTGAATAGTGATGGCTTGCCGCGTTTGTACTCCTACGCCACGCTTGACAGTTTTGAGATTTTTGAACAGGGGCTTAGCTCAATGTGCAATGCCTAATTTGGCATCGTTTTAGGCCATGTTTAGTTCCTAAATTTTTTTCCAAAAACATTATATCAAATCTTTAGCCACATAAATAAACATTAAATATAGATAAATAAAAAAACTAATTGTACAGTTATGAAAAGACGAATCTTTCGAGCTTAATTAGAAAGTAATTAGCCAACGAATTAATTAGGCTAAAAAATTCATTTCGCAATTTTCAACCGAAATCTAAAATTTATTTTGTAATTAGACTACATATAATACTTTTGCATACACCATAGTATCACAACCAACCGAGAGCGGATCGGCTGTGCTGTGTTTTCACTCTTCTGGGCAGGGCAGGTTAGTGACTGAAAATATATCTTTTCTTGTTGCAGCGCCAAAATATTTAAACTTTTAACAGTTCAGTTAAAATTGATTTTAAACTTTTTTATCATATTTTATTTCAGTTCTTTTTGGTTTTATATCAATAACAACCTATATATTAAAGTTTTATTTATAAATATGTCGTTCCAAAAAAATCCCAATAATAAGAGTGTCAGTATAGCTTCTTATGTACTTTCACGGTCTGGAATACTTTCACGGTCTGGAATAGTGGAAATTTACAAGGCACTAATGGTGCCTGCATTGCTCAGTCGTATGACATTTCTTCTCATGGATGCTTGAGGCATCTCCGAAGCCTGACATGCGAAGTTTGTTCATAATTCATCCTCGCAATGGGAATGGCACCAAGTGCAAAACAAACGCATCACTATTTTTCAGATTGTAAGGATTAACCAAAGAATGTCATTTGTCCGTAGGATCAGAAGCAAAAGAGAGATGGTAATCAGTCACTGAAAAATCAGAAACACGGACCAATATGTTCTTCATCACTTCCTACGAACGAGTTTAACATTTTTTTTAAAAATAGAATCACTAAAAGTCGCAAAGAGGTCATCAGAGACTTAAATACTGAGAATCACATCATGGATCATATTGTTGCAGTTTTCTCTCATCATTTGACCCGCAAACTGTTGCTTCAAAAACACAAACACAAAACAACCGCGGATTCATATCAAGAACTTCAGAAATACCACCAGAAAGAAAGCTTAACATCGAATTTGTTGATAAATATACCACGCACAAAAAAAAAGAGAAGATAACACAAGCAAGAACAGGAAAATAGCAAGGAGCGAGAACTCATCAGAAGTAGCGAGACAAATTACGGAAGAGGCGGCTGCGTCTTGAGGATTGCTGCCGTCCCTTCCCTTCCCAGACCACACCTCCTTATAAAGGCGTGGCATAGAAGAAACCCTAGATGGCCCAACTGCTTATATGGGCCGGGCCCATTTAAGGCGCGATACTGTACAGTACGTTCCCGTCGAGGCCAAGAAGGTTCTGGAAACATACAGCCGGAGGAGTCGATCTGTAACGGGCCAGGAGACTGGAGTCGTTTCACAATCACACCTGCACTTGCGCAAGGGAACTGCATAGATTCTGCGGAGTCCAGACTCGACAGTCCACAGTCCAATCGATAAACGATTACAGATATACTATCGCTAATTTGGTTGGCAATGTTAACATTAGGACCGACAATCGAACGAAGTTCCATCCTAATCACAGTATCGAGATGTTCCAATCGGGTTTAACCCCCATAGATTATGTGAATACAAGTATAACCCCCATGGATTTGTAGTAAAAGTATCTACAAGAGTGAGCAACCTTAACCTGTCATGCCATCGAGTTACTAGTACTAATTCATGCACTTAACCTCCTAACAGTTCACGATGAATACCGATGCTACATTCACCTCCTAGTCGGAGCGTTTCTCCCACACCCATCTGCTCGGCCTGAAAATCTGTCTCAGGAGTGCCATCTTGGGGACGTTCCAATGCTCGACATGCCTGCGCGACAGCAAAATCCGTCAGTTCATCATGCATGAAGAACCACACAAACATGTGTAGGGTTCTGCTCCTGAAAATCATCGGATTCTATATATCGTTTCAGTACGCACCTGCACACCTTCCCCGAGCCAGCATCGAAAAAGTATTCCGTGTATCCGGTGGCTGCAAAGACACAGAATGAGAAACGGGAAAGTGTCATGTATCGATGATAATTCGATACCCACGGAGCAAGCTAGCAACTGTTTGGACATGCCAAATGAGTAAAATGGAACGTATTTTACCGGACAGGATAGGCCTCCAGGGGAACGACATGATGCAGCTGAAACGCCAGTGTCCAATTGATTTGTCCTGCAACCAGGATCATCAGCGGCAACACGGATTAGTTGATTTACCCTAAACATCAGCACCACGATTTAACATCTGCGACTGCGAGATCATGCGCGCGATTAACAAGAAACGCCGTTACCTCCAAATCCTCCCATTTGGTGAGCTTCATGTTAGATTTTTCCAACAGAGAGCCGAAGTTTGTGCAGTTTCGCTTGAAGCGCTGCAGGCCCCTGAACGAACCTGCAGGATCGGCGAACTCGCAGTCGTCTTCATAAGCTGTGAGCGTGAGATTCCCTGCAACAAGTATGAATCAGAGCAGAAATGTGAGCGGGGAAGCCTTAGGGGTTAGCAAAAACATTGCAAATAAAGTGAACCATCGCATGGCGCATCGCCCGCTGTTGATCAAAAAGGAGTTAATTTTGTAGCGTTTCAGAGTCTGTCCAGAGTCCAGACCTGTGACGAAGTACGAGCGCTCGAAGTCGTCCTTGATGGCCTCGGCGACCTGCGCGCGGCCCCGAGGCTCCGAAACGCCTTCTCCTGCGGCTCCGGCCTCCGCCACCGTGGGCGGCTGCGACGGCCGGAAGAACGACGCGGCGATGCCGAGGAGCTCGGAGCCGTACCACGCGGCCTTGAGGACCGCGTTCTCCGAGCGGGAGGGCGTCTCGCTGCCCGCGCCCGGGGAGGCTCGCTTCTGCGCGTGCAGTTGGAAACGGCGAGCAGAGTGGAGCTTTGGACGCCGGAGGAGCACGCCGGATTTCTGGGGGTGATCGCCTGTGGGGAGGGTAGAGTTTGGAGCACGGACAAGCATGGCCATTCCTTTCTCTGATGGAGGTCCGGAGCTGGCCCGGCTGCGCCAGCAAAGCGACCAAGAGCAGGAGGAAATGGTTTCTTTTTCTGTTTTAATTTGGGAGGTCCAAAATACGTTTCCCTTTTTTCTTTACTTTCAGGAATATATGCGGCCAGTAGTAACCAAACCCTATTTCAGATCAAATAATTGAAACTTCATGGTTTTCCCTGAATTTTTACGCATGCTTTAAGATATATTTGATACACAATTCTTGCTCATATTTCTATGTATGCAATTATATTTATATATTACAATGGATATATATTTATATATGATGGATTTTTTTAGCTTTATGTATGGGCCAATTATATTTTGTTAGGGAACTATCTGTAGCTTCTTTAAGGTCAATGCTGAATTTATATCTATTTTCTAAAAAATATTACAATGGATATTAAAATTATGATGGGATTCATTATACAACTCTTATCCTATGTTACTTCAGATATTATTATTCTTATTGTATTTTATATACACTATTTATATCAACCTACACTGATATAGGTTTGTCACAATACGGAACTTCATATGTCCTAGCTAAAGTGTGCTATTAATTATTGTAGCCATGTTTCTCAAGCTTCTAATAGTGTGGGTTTTGGAAAATTTCTGTGTAATAATTTTTTAGAATACTTTGGAATCCTTTGTAAATTTTTCAGTATTTAATTCATTCATATAGACCCTCAAATAATTGTTACAAAATAGGAATAATCTACCACCCATCCTCCACGGTCTACATGGAACAAGGCTGGCAAATTTAACATAAAGTTATGTCATAATTTGACAAAAAAAAAACAGTATATCAACATCGAGTCATTTAACAGTACGGATTATTAGAGTGAGTACCTATATAAGCATACTCTAAAGATTATCACATAAGATTTGTGCTTAGATGGAGTAAGATATTTAAGTTTTTGACACATCTAATAGCGACATTTAACAATTTACCGCATGTCATAGATAACTTAAGTACTATATCGATCTAAGAGTGAGTTACATTACAAATCCTTAAATATGTCTAGATGGAGGAGAGGAAAAATGGGTTTCAGATTTATGGCAAAGTACATCTTAGGCTTAAGATGCAGTGTGTATATAAAAGGTGGAATATTTTTTTTGAAGGCAGGTGGACTAAATATTAATGGTTTAATATTTATATGTGTGAATAGGCTGTTAAATTGATCATAAATGATTGCCAATTTTTCTCTTCTGTTAAACCTGCTCGTAGTCTCTGCAAAGGTCCTCTTCTGATCAGCCCAAAATCATAATGCTACTTTTGTATTGGGCCATCATGGACCCCAAATCCAGAAGAAATGACCACCCACAAGGAAAAAAGTGTATTTTGAGGGTGAATTTGATTTTTGTCTCTCAACCGTAAAATAGAGTACAAAACATCTCTCAAAATCGATGTAAATAACGTCTAGTCGGATTGTTATTGACATGGTGCATGTGTGACTTGTTGTTCTATGTAATCATCCCGTGTGGCATTGATGTAGAATTATAAGCAAAATTAAAAGATTAAAAAACCAAAATAAAATATGCGGGACTCATGTTTGTCAAACAAAAAGATAAAATGCGGTGTTGTCCGTATATTTTATTTTAGTTTTAATTTTGCATCTAATGTGACGTTAGCGTGATGCCGGATGATGACCGATCCAAATTAACCACATATGCGCCATATCAGTAATAACCAAATTTAATATTGTCTTAGGACCTTATTTACAACGGTTTTGAGAGACAATAGATATATTGTACCTAGTTTTGTGGTCAGTCGAGGTATGAAAGTCAAACTTGCCCTATAGTTGAGGGATGTAAAATACACCTTGGCGTACAACATTTTGTGGCCCATCTCTCAATCTTGGATGAGGTTTGTGCTGCTAACTATGTAAACATATAAGAAAAATTATACTAGTACATGTACAGAATCTTATATATAAAGTCAACTTACACATCGATGAGTAAAACACGAAGCCAATGTATGAACAATACGTGCACTGTTCACACCTGAATTTGTACCTCTTCTTGGGTAAATTTCTTATATGCTCTTAAAATTTTAGCCAGTTCTCTATGTTGAATTTTGCTAACTCTCTTGCATGCTCTTTAATTTTGATTTTGATCCCTCTGTGTCCTTTTTCATCAATAAACCATTAGTTGACCTCTTATTTTTATAAAAATATCAATTTTTCCCTTATGCATAGAAAGAAAAACGATAGAAATATATGGAATATAGTATTCAAAAGCTATAAATGTGTTGCATGTTACTATTATATTCTTTATGTTGTAAGATGTTATTCATGAAAAAGATTGCTTTTATAATAATTAAAAATCATATCATATTTTTATTAAAAAGGTAGATGTAATGTATTTTTTTATGGTAGTACAATAGATTTGCTATGTGTTGTATATCTTTAAAAAATAAATGCTACCCATAATCTAAATTATTATTTAAAAATGTTACACACATTTTTTTTAAATTATATAATATTAATGTATAATACATTCTCATACATCAAACTACAGAAATTATTATATTATTAATGTGTAAATACTATATTTTCTCATTCCTTATGTATCCATCGGTTAACGGTCAACTAACAGGGTACAAAAGAGATCAAAATAAATATTGCAATTATATAAGAGAGTGACCAAAACTATAGGGATTGACTAAAATTTTTGGGAGCATGGAAGGAATTTTCTCCTTTTTTTTACTTTATGTGTAAATCAAATCTGAACTTGATTTTTTTGAGTAACAGATATCACTATTCACTACAGTTACATTAGTGTCATATTTTTCTAGATATTTTAACAACCATTAGTATTGAATTTGGGAGAAAAAATATATACGTGGGAAATCCCCCCTAAATATTTCATAATCCATTCCCCGCGGATGGCTGCGCAAGGAAACGATCGCACATTGGCCTTGTTTAAAATAGATTATTTGAGTGTATTATCGTCGTAGATTACCAACTTGATTATAGCATTTTTTAAATTAATATTTTCAAAAATAAGTTTAACAAATATCTCAAAACAAGTGGTCCAATTCATTGAATATGCAAACATGCCTTTAGTCTCCGCCAGAATTCGTATCTGCATGCCTATATGTGACTGCGTCTCAATGTCTCATATTTGCATGATCAACGACGACGGTTGTCCAGCTCTGCCCTCAAAATTGGAGCACATGTATGAAGAAAGCCATCTCACGCTGTCACACACACCCTAGTTTTACAGTAAAATTGAAAAATTAGTTGGGACATGGGAGGGTAGAAGATCAAGGTAACATGTATTAATAAGAAAACAATATTGTGAAGCAGTAGATAAAGGATATCTAACTAGCACTGAATGCATGAAACTTCTAAATTTATGGGGGTGATTGTACCATATATTTATAAATAAAAAATAATTTATAAATAAAACTTTATATATGTATTCTTGTGATCTAAAAGTTAATACTGAAAATAAACTTAAGTGAAAAAAACACAAAACCAAAAATTTAAATTTTGGCTTATAAATATAAATAGAAGCGAAAATATGGGGGTGATGGACTAAGGCCGCGTTCGTTGGGTAGTAAGTTAACTTATCCCCGCGCGGAAAACATAGTAATAGATTAGTACATAAGTAATTAATTATTAATTATTAAAAAATATAAAATAGATTAATATGATTTTTTTAAAACAAATTTCTTATAGAAAATTTTTGCAAAAAGTACACCGTTAGCCGTTCAGGAAGCGTGCGTGTGAAAAACAATGAGGATAAGTTAACTAGCAGGGTGGCCGAACGCGGCCTAAGAGCAGGTAAGAAACAAAAAAGCAAGATCATTTTGGAACACAGGGTGAGAGCTGAAAATTAAAGTTTTTTTAATCTTGACTACACAATTTTAACGGTAAGTAGCAATTCATTTTCAGTTTTGGAAACATGCACACAGTCTCGCAGTATTGGAACATGGATGTGCTTGAATATTAGGGATGTGTTTGGTTCGTGGATAAGGTGGGTTGGATTGTTTCCATCCCTGAATTGTAGGATAAGCTGGTTTCATTTTTCTGTTTGGTTGGATGGATGGGTTGCACCTTGTTTTTTTGTTTGGTGGAGGGATTAGATGAGATGGGTTAGACCTTTTTTTTATTTGGTTGAAGGGATGAGATGGGATAAAGGTTACCTTTCATATCCAAAATAAAATATTAAATACTAGGATTAATATATGAATAACCTAAAGTAATTTAATGTATATTTATATTAGTAATATATTTTAAATAAATTTAATAAATAAAATAAACATCTCTTTGTGCGTCGTGGTCGTCTTGAGACGGGTCTGTCCCACTATTTTGGTGGGATGGATTGAACCTGAATCTATGAGGAATATTACTCTCTGGGGTCTAACCCATCTCACCCATCCACCAACCAAACAGGATTAGGGATAGGTCGGCTCTGTACCTAGAACCAATCACATCCTAGAAGTTTGGAACCTTCTTGCCGCGGTCTCGTGCGTTTCCATGGCAGCAACAGCGGCGACATACTTTTGGTCGATAATCTTCTATGCACGTTGTTCTCCCTGCACAAAAAAAAACACGTTGATTGCGATTTGCAAACAGTTGATGGCGACTCAACCAGTTAAAACCATGTTTCAAACATGAAGCGACTGGTCGGTCACAAATGCATGTTGCCATGCATGTGCAATGACCAACCAAACGTTTACGAGGGAACTTGCAGACATGCAGGGTGACCATGTAAGTTTTCTACTAGTTTTGAATGTAAGGTGGAGATGCCACTCGCCCGGCTATGCTTGCCAGAAAGCTACCATGCATGGATGGATTACGAAAATGGAGCTAGTGAGATATAATTTGCACACGGCAACATATCTGAGCATATTTTTTTTAAGGAAGAAAGAGCGTCATGGTCACGGTAAGCGAGAATGTTGAACTTGACAGGTTCCGCGCATCAGCGCATGCGAACATGCCACTTTGGATGTCTATTTTCATTGAACATGAACATACGGGGACAATTGTCAATCGACAAAAGACCATATAAATGCAAAGATGCACGCCGGCACGTTTTCGCGTCCCCCGTTAGCTCCATCAATTTTTTTTGGGGGGACAAATTGCATTTAACTGCAATTGTCAATGAGTGGGTAAATTTAATATGCCGTGATGTACGTGTGCAGGTTTGCCTGGGCAGGTGTAAAACGTCGGTATATCTCTATCTCTATCTCTACTATTTAAAAAACACGAGATGATTCTATCATCCGAAATCTCCAGATCTCACACGAAGTCTTATAGAAGGTTCAACAACATTTTGTTATTCAACCCGCATGAATCCTGGCCTAGCTAATAATCCATGGTAAAAACGTGAACATGACATACATATCGGTTTTCTGTGCCAAGGTCTCACAGGGCACAAAAGACGAAGTGGATATGAGGATAGGCCAAACAACGTAAATCAACTCATTTTAAGACGGGTGAGAGCACGTGGTTATCTTAATATGATAAATATGATCATCTTTAGGGTGTTTAGAAAAACAAATAACATATTTATAAATAAAAAATAATTTACGAATAAAACATTTATATACGTGTTCATAGCGATCTAAAAACCAAAACTAAAAATAAAATTCGGTAAAAAAGTCTTAAAATTAACTCTAAATTTAAAGTTAAAAATTAAAAATTTATAACTTAAATCCAAAGCTAACAGAAAACCCTCGAAGATTTTGACGTGTCAAATTAGAACAGAGTACTACAACTCCAATGAAAGTACTACTCTCACGTGGATCCTCAAGAGTTGTCACGTCCCTGAATTATGTGTGGTTGTTCATACCACCGTCAGAAAAAAAATCATTTTTCAGTTTTTTATCGAATATTTTGACTCTTCATCTTATTTAAAATTTTTTTGTGATTAATATTTTTATTCTTACTAGATGATAAGACATGAATAATAATTTATACATGACTAATTTTTTTAGTTTTTTATAAATTTTTTAAAAGACGAATGGTCAAATATTAGATACGGAAAAAAAATAAAATTATTATAGGACGGAGGTAGTACTACTACTTTGTTTCCTGATATACGGCACGTTTACACTCGTACTATCATCAATACTCTCACCGTACCAAAACAAATCAACTTTTCAGATTTTAGATACAATATTTAACTGTTCGTCTTATTAAAAAAATTATGATTAATAATTTTATTTTTATTAGATAATAAAACATAGATAGTACTTTATGTGTAACTAATTTTTTTTAATTTCTTAAAAATTTTTAAATATGACAGATGGTTAAATGCTCAGAAAAAAAACCGAAAAATTGGTTTTTCGTGGACGGAGGGAGTACTAGGCCACCGACCAATAAAAAAACAGCCAACAAACAACCGAATCGGTGCTGACATGCAGATGAGAGCGAACGACTCCATCGTCCAGCAAGGCAGCAATCTGTCCGTCTATCGTACGGTTTCACGTATGTCGCGACCACCGACCGACCACAAGTTTTGCATTGCATGTAATCGGCGAGCAGTACGACCGGGCCAGCACTCATTGCTTTAACTTGGAAAATGACTGGTTTGAGTACAGACGTTTGGGCTGTACAGGAGTACGTACGTGTATTGTCAAAGTTTACACCGATTTCGTCTTGGTTGACATTGCTGGTCCCAAGCCAAGAGTGCGTATGGTTACCAATTTACCAGCAGTTTAGCAGAGTACTTAACGTACAATGTCGTGGCGCTGTGATCGGGAACTTCTGGCCAGTTGACATGTGTAAGAAGATATGGATCGTATGATGATCGTCTAGCGATGCTAATCCTCACTCAGTGTTTCTTCCTGCAAGCTGGAAATTCTAGAGCCTGCCTAGTTTGATTTTTTTCCTTAAAGAAAGCTATCCTCCGGTAATAAATACACGATGTTTAGGATATATTTTGATTAAATATTTTTATATACTTTGACCATAAAATTTATTTTATAATAAATTTATAATATCTAATGAAATTATCATATACAATTCAAGGGAAATTTATATTATATATATATATAACTTTTCCTTTACTTTAGATATAAAAATTTAAGAAATTCTTGATTACTAGAGTTTTGAAAGTTTGATCGAATTTTGTTTTGAACGTTAAATATCTATTATATATATATATATATAAGTTAATAGAAAAATGAGTAATCACGTTCGCTCTCTCGGACTAGAAAATCTCACATTAATGAAAAAACAAAAAAATATAATTTGATTAGAAATATAATTTTAGAATTTAAAATAAAGAAAAGTAAGAAAAGAGTTGAGGTGTAAATACAATTTAGAAAATTAATATTTGAATTAAAAATTAAATATTATGTAGGAAAAAATCATGTACAAGTATAATTTAGAATATAAATATAAATACAATTTAAGAATTAAAAATAAAGAATGGTAAACTGAGGTTTCACATGGAAATACAATTTAGAACAACCTAAATTCGAATTAAAAGTTAAAAAATAATCAATATCAAGGTTCTTATGTACAGGTACAGTTTATATTATGTTTGCCATGCAGTATATGCGAGTCACATACTAGTTTACGATATATGAGAGTAAAATTAAAGCTAGAGATGCAAGACGACTTGTATTTTGTTATCAACCAACTCAATTTTCTTCGGAAACCAAAAGGAAAAAACTCATGTTTCCTACATGTTTTCTTTATGCTTCAAACTAGCTACCACTATACCGCTAGTACTCTCTTTATATGACACCGTTGGCTTTTATGATTACGTTTGACCATTCATCTTATTCAAAATTTATCTCCAAATATACAAAATTATAATGCATACTTAAAATTCCTATAATAATAAATCATATTATAACAAAATAATTAATAATTATATAATTTTTTAATAAGACGAATGGTCAAACGTCAACCTAAAAGTCAACGATCTCATATAAGAAAATATAGAGGGAGCAGTATACTTGCTGTTGAATGTTCAAAAGGGACAATTTTATTCCTGAACGATGCTGCTGTTAAACCAAATCGAATCAATACTATTGCACCAACGTTTTTCTTAATTGGCGATGGACTAATATGGCCTAAAGATGTTTTTTTTTAACTGACCCAAAGATGTTGCATATGTGGAAGAATTGTGAAGGAGACTATTTTGATTTTCTTTTCAGACATGAAGATCTTATATACATCAGCGCATGGCATACTCAAAGATACTGTTTTACCAGTTTTGGATTACATAACTCTTTACTACACATAAGTTATTTTATGCATTTCTTCTCGTACTTTCCTTTTAATGTATTTTTATAGTAATTAGATTAGATCGGGAGTTTCCATTATCTTCGTAACAAACATTTAAGTGTAACCGCCTCATCTTTTCGTTTATTCATGCTTATAGCCAAATTTAAATTTAGAATTAATTTTTAAAGTTTTTATTATAAATTATTTTTTACATTGGCTTTTAGGTCACTCAGACCACGCATATAAAAATATTATTTATAAATTAATTTTTATTTGTAAATATAATGTTTAACTTTTTTCGTGAAAAATCTAAACAACCACCCACTAAAATTCTTCCTTTCATATTTGTTTGGGCCAAATAAGTACCACATGTTCTCTCAGGAGTAAATGCTTCTTCTTTGTAAAACATATTTATGATGCCTGAAAAACGATTGTTTTAGGTGGTGTTTAGATTGAGAAAATTTTTGGAAGAAGTGTCACGTCAAATGTTTGATTAAATGTCGAAAGGGGTTTTCAGACACGAATGAAAAAACGAATTTCACGGCTAGCCTAGAAACCACGAGACGAATCTTTGAGCCTAATTAATCCATCATTAGTATATGTTGGTTACTGTAGCACTTATGGCTAATCATAGGCTAACTAGGTTCAAAAAATTCATCTTAAGATTTCTTATTAGTTTTATCTATGTTTAATATTTTATTTAGGTGTCCAAAAATTCGATATGATGTTTTTGAAAAAAAATTTTAGAAACTAAACGAGTCCTCAGTTGTTCGGAGATGCTGGGGGATAATTCAATGTGGCTGTGTAGTAGGTTTGGCGCGGCGGCGTCCGAAGCAGCGATCAGTGCGGTGCTAGTTCTACGGTGTGTGTAAGCGCGCGTTGTTAGCGTGTACAGTGGTTTCACGTTCCTTTTCCTGATTATATCCTCCCAGGATGCAGTCTTGTATTTTTTTTTCCCCCCTTTTTAGTATATCTCTATGTAACATGGCACAATCTGGTGTCGTAAAATGAATAAAACTAAAATAAGAATACATTGTAACAAACCCTCTAACATTGACCATTAAGCAATCTTCTTTGTACTGTATAGATAAGCCATATTATTTTGTTCTAAATAAATGAATGGACGATAGTTTATCTGATTTTGTTATAATATGTAAGAGTATAAAGAATTAAATTAGCAAACAATATGATTTTGTATATCTGAATTTTATTTTTTCAAAACACGAAAAAACATGTGCACATAAACAACTACATACGCACAGTGGATGGGTCTCTAAATCTTGCTTAAAGACTACTAGCAATCCCTGATTTTACTAAAATCATATCAAAATATGTTTGCACATACATAGATGAGTATTATAATTTAAAGCCTGATGATATATAGAGTCGTGCATTCATGGCTTCTCCACTGCACCCCTGGCGCCTCTTCAGTCTTCACTCTTTAGCCGACCCGATTATTCTGAATGACTAGAAGTAAATCCTTCCGCACGCCCACGGGTTCTACCGATCCATCTAGCGATGCCCTCCAAATCGTGCACGCATGCTTTTAATTTCTTTTCCAATTTTTTAATCAAAACACGCAGGGGGACCAGCATGTCCAATAGTTTATTTAAATTAATTATCCATATTTTAATATTTTAATATTATCTAAAAATATTTTATCCTCCATCTCCAGCAAATCATTCGTATCACATTTAACTATATTAACATATATCAACTGCCCTATTTGCCCTTAATCATATAATACTCGAGAAATGGTCCTGCACACTTGTTTGGAGTAAGGAGAGGTATATCAACCACCTATTTCTCTTTATTCATATAATACATAAGAAATGGTCTTGCATAATTATTCCAAGTAAGGAGAGACGAACTCCAAATTTGGAGTTTTGGAGTTTCTTCTCCCTACATAGGTATATCTAAAAATAGAGGATATATTGAAGAAATTGTCGGATCATATTTTTCTCTTTTGATCCTCTATTTTATAGATAGAGTATGAGATGTATAAGCTATTGAACATGCTCTTATAAACTTTATTAATTAGAAAGAAAAAATGTTACGTGTCACGAAAGTATAATCCGGTTTTGCAAAGAAAATCTCAGAATCAAATAGTCGATGAAAAAGTAAAGTAAAGATCCGTCTTGGAAAGGCATCTCTCCAAACAAAGAAAGAAGGTTGTTGATTTGTCAAATATTTTTCCATTCCATTGCTTCCTATATTCCATGCTGCATATATATAACATTTTTCCACAAAATGCGAAGCACCATATGCTGATCTTGGAGATAGAAGAGATCATATTCCCAAAGTTAAGAGAAAATTTCCACTTGATTCCTGAATTTACATTAGTTTTTTCTGCGCGAAAGATCCCAACCTCAACGGACTGCAATTAGTTTAAGTATTTGACCGTATAACTCCAGCTAGCAAAATAAACAAACCTAGATGGCTTTCCATTGTTACAGACTAAATTGATTTGTACATAAGGGGGGATTATTTGGCTCGGTATATTTGCAAATGAAAAATAATTTACGAATAAAACTATTATGTATATATTCTTAGTTATATAAAAACTAAAAACTAAGGCTAGAAAATAAACTTCGGTAAAAAAATAAAATCAACTCCAAATTTAAGGTTTAAAATTCAAATTTTGTATGTGGGTGTGTGTGGAGCGCCCATACCCCTAGCATTTTCTCGGGCTCCTGGTACCTCACACGTTATTCAATAAGACGTTGAGTTGGGTTAACTGAGCTTCTCAAATATATCGTTGATGAAGTAGTTTATGATGGACATGGCCTATCCACTGACTGTGTACCACTCAGGCAACCGTGCCAAGTGTTTTCTACCTATGTATATTTTGTAGGTTCCAACTCTCTTCTTACTCATAAGATAGAGCACTAAGGTAAAAGGATGGGGACCGCCAAGCCCTGGGCCCTGTGTAGCAAAGGTTACATGTGCACGCTTCTCCTAGACACAGATTTCGTATGTCTCCGCATCCTTCTGAATGAATTCTGTCCAAAGCATTGTGTGTGGAGGGGGCGTTAGTGCCCCTGGGTTACACGTCTTGGGCATGACTCTTGTGCCCTATCATCCATCCTTGTGTTACTTTTCATTAGTGTTATTGGGGTGACGCGTCAACTAATGTATATAGCCCTAAAGAAAGGTAAATCATAGTTTTCATTTCACCAACACTTGAGGTCGGAAGCCGACCGCAGCGGTGTTGGGCTGTTGGCAGAGGCATGCTACAAAGATCACCTTTTTGGGTAGGATATGCTAAACCTTTATAATACTATTTCATTATAGATTTTCTTGTTTTAACCATGGAACAAGTAAGACTTCCTCCTCCTCATTCTCTCTCCACAGTAAAATTTTGTAGTAGTTTTAATATATTTTAGCTAATTTTACACTGTAATGTTTTTTAAACATGGAGGAATACCTATTTATTTTTCTTAGCTATAGGTTATCTTCCATCATAATAGGTATGATATTGGATACAATTATATGTCATTCAAACTCTCCCCTGTTACATGCCTTGGTCAAACCCCGGCCTAGAGATGTGTTTGTTTATTGATGGAAGATGAAAGATTATTTAATTTTTTATAGTTATTTGATAGTATAAAGGATACATTTAACTAGTACAAAGTAAAAAATAATCTATTTTAGAAAGATGAAATGATCTATCTGTATAGCAATTCAGAACACGTGTATATAAAAAACTGAGAGAGAAAAATTGACAAAAAGCCGAGAGAAAGAAGGCCTTCCGTCGTCCAGCCTTCCAAGATCAGTCCACTGTGGCGTCCAACTCCAACCCGAGTCCCGTGGCCGAGCTCAAGCCACCGGCTGGCTCCAGACCCAACTGTATTGTATTCCAAGGTTACAGCAAGCAGCCAACTGCTGCAGTGGTACTCCTACTTGGTAAACGGAAACTAAAAGCGGACAGCGATGGACTCGTGCCAATGGACAGCAATGGTCGTGGCCTCGTGGTACTTATCATCCAATACATTTTCATCGAAGTTTCCGGGCCTTGACATGCCACGCCGATGGTTTATAAATACCACTCGTCGATGGGCAGCTCGTTCTATCACCCCTAGCTAGCTAGCTCAATCCACCAATCTAATCGATCAGCTAGCTTAGCAAAGTGCGCATACAGCACTTGTCGTCTGTCTAATCTCTGCTTGCTCATCCGTGTTTTGGTAGCTAGACAGTAGACACCTTCTCCTTTCTGGTCTAGCCGTCAGGGTCCAAGCTTCTGATATATCCTTGGTATCCAGAACCAAATTAAATGGTGTACCAGGGCAGTCACCTTCTCTCGATGAAGGCCATCGGCGATGGCCACGGCGAGAACTCATCGTACTTCGACGGATGGAAGGCCTACGACATGAACCCGTTCGACCCGCGGCACAACCGTGGCGGTGTCATCCAGATGGGTCTCGCCGAGAACCAGGTAGTTAAACACATGGTAATTTTCCTTTCGCTGAATCAACCATCGTTTCTTGATGAAGTGCTCGTCTGATCTTGTTGTTCTGTAAATGTCACAGCTTTCTCTGGACCTGATCGAGGAATGGAGCAAGAACCACCCTGAGGCATCCATTTGCACACCGGCGGGCGCTTCGCAGTTCAAGAGGATCGCTAATTTCCAGGACTACCACGGCCTTCCGGAATTCAGAAAGGTAAGACCAAACAAGGCCCTGAAATCACATCACCATATAAGACAAGCTATTCACATCATACAAAAATCGACAGAAAAAAAAAGCACAAGGTTACTGCTTGCGACTGTGAAAGAGACGGAGCAGCGTCTCCGAGGAGCATTGTTAATAACAGAATGTGATTGTGATGTTGCAGGCGATGGCCCAGTTTATGGGGCAGGTGAGGGGAGGGAAGGCAATGTTTGACCCCGACCGTGTCGTCATGAGCGGCGGCGCCACCGGCGCGCAGGAGACGCTCGCCTTCTGCCTCGCCAACCCCGGCGAGGCCTTCCTCGTGCCCTCGCCATACTACCCAGCGTATGTCCCAATCAACCTTAACCATAACAACTGAATTTGCTCTCTACCTCTCACATAGAAGTCATCGGTCAGCTGTCTCCTCTGAATATCTAGTTCGTCAAATCCTGGAAAATATCCGAGTGTCAACTAAGAATATGAGATAACCATCTCTCCGAGATTTGAGTTACGTTTTAAAATTCACTTGGGAAAAAGGTGGCTAAATTTTTTCCCATGATAGAACCAAACTGCAACCTTAAGTCCTGGAAGATGTTCAAGTCGAATTTCATACGTGGTCCAGTCAATGCAACTTTCAATTCCCATGCATGTTCCCAACGTTGACCCCATGGCTGATTCTTAGAGACGTAACAATCCAACGTAACTATGTAATTAAGCATTGCACATTTGCACGTACGTAGCCAAGCTAGGTCATGCGCGCACAGGCCTGACGACATGTGCTTCCATTTCCATGTTGACAGTTTCGACCGCGACTGTTGCTGGAGGTCAGGAATCAAGCTTCTGCCGATCGAGTGCCACAGCTTCAACGACTTCAGGCTCACCAAGGAGGCCCTCGTGGCGGCATACAATGGCGCACGGAGGCAGGGCATCTGCGTCAAGGGCATCCTCATCACCAACCCGTCCAACCCGCTGGGTACCATCACCGACCGCGGCACGCTGGCCATGCTCGCCGCCTTCGCCACCGAGCACCGCATCCACCTCGTCTGCGACGAGATCTACGCGGGGTCGGTGTTCGCCAAGCCGGAGTACGTGAGCATCGCCGAGGTCATCGAGCGCGACGCCCCCCGGTGCGACAGGGACCTGATCCACATCGTGTACAGCCTCTCCAAGGACTTCGGCCTCCCGGGCTTCCGCGTCGGCATCATCTACTCGTACAACGACGCCGTCGTGGCGACCGCGCGCAGGATGTCCAGCTTCGGGCTCGTCTCCTCGCAGACGCAGTACTTCCTCGCCAGGATGCTCTCGGACGAGGAGTTCATCGGCCGCTTCCTCAGGGAGAGCGCGCGGCGGCTGGCGGCGCGGCACGAGCGGTTCACCACGGGCCTCCGCGAGGTCGGCATCAGCTGCCTGCGCGGCAACGCGGGCCTGTTCTCGTGGATGGACCTGCGGCACATGCTCCGGGAGAAGACGACGGAGGGGGAGGTGGAGCTGTGGCGGGTGATCATACACAAGGTGAAGCTGAACGTGTCGCCCGGCGCGTCGTTCCACTGCCGGGAGCCCGGGTGGTTCCGCGTCTGCCACGCCAACATGGACGACGAGACCATGGAGGTCGCGCTCGGCCGGATCCGCGCCTTCGTGCGCCAGCACCGGCAGCGCAAGGTCAAGGCCTGGGCCGCCAATGAGCAGCTCCGCCTCAGCCTGCCGCTCCGCGCGTCCACGTACCTCGCGCTCTCCAGCCCGATGGCGCTCCTCTCGCCGCAGTCCCCAATGGTTCACGCCGCCAGCTAATTCCGTGCGTGACGTACGTACATAATTCGTACGTGCAATTATCCTTCCCTTTTTTTTTCGATCGCACGTACGGTTGCACGACGGCACATGGCCTGGCATGTTTTTCCATGGCTAGTACGTCTGTGTGGATATGTGTGATCGTTGTGGAAAGGCTACACGTGCATCACATAGCTAGGCTTGACATTTTAGAGACGTGCCGTGCCGTCTAGGCATCGGATGTACATCAGTACATGGGTAAGTAGAGTCTGATTATGTATATTGGTTTCGTGAGGAATAATGATCCGATTAAGGTCCCATCGGTTCTTGTATACTGTAAACATGTAAAATAAGGTTTAGGGTCGAATGGATCCGGATCGAATCTGTACTATACAACACACGTAAAAGTGTGGTACAACTAAATAATGCATTTCATGAGTTTTACTCATATTCTTCCTTTTGAGGTACCAAATCGTTTTTCACCATTGGAACTGTTAAGTAGGATGTATACTGTTGGATCTAACGATCAGAAACGATTTGGTATCATGAGAAACCGGTACCTCGAGATATAAAAGGGAGGACGGGAGTAAAACTCATATTTCATAGTTCATTGTGCATCTTGTGCCACTTGTTCATATGAGTTTTGAGTGTACCGTGCATAGTATTCTCCTAAGAGATTTTGAAAGTTCCACTAAATGGAGTCAACCGCATCACATATTTAAATACTGAGGAAGTGTATTATAGCTATATCTAATCTGTAGGGGAAAAAAATGAGCTCATAGTTGTCAGCAACACCTAATATATATATATATATATATATATATATATATATATATATATATATATATATATATATATATGTGGCACCGGAAAAAACAAAATATTGGCCATCTCACAACGCAAGCAACGCCGTTAGCTAGGTATCGGAAAGTGGATTTCTAATCCCTGGAGAATGATATCCCCTCTTGACTTCAATATATTTTTACTAATTATGTTCCAAAATATATATATTTCTAAGGGTTTAGTAGTGTTTAAGGTTAAGCATAAAAGACTGTAGCACATCTAGAAAAAGAGAAAAAAGTTAGATGGAACGGTATGTGGATATAAAATATGAAATAAATGATGGAACATGTAGTATTGAGAATAATATTATAATACTTATTGAACAATATTCAAGTTCAAATCATAAAGATACTTGTATTTTAATGGGGAGCACTTTATGTGTGCAAACTAACTCAAATCAACCACATTCGATGGAAGTAACTCACTGGTTTGTTCGAATGGTTAATGGACATATAGTATATCTCATTCGTTCTAAAATATAACAACTTTTAGCATTTAAATTTATTCAAAATATAACAATCTCTATATCCATTTTTCTATTTAGCCAATCCCAAGCTTTCATCGCTAAAGTTCTTTACATACCTTTTGTCATTAACTAATCGCAACATCACTTATTTAATTTCACCAACTTTTTGATACATGTGCATGTGTTTAAACATAATCAGGTGGGGTGTAGTAAATATTACTCTGTCCCATAATATAGATACTTATTAACCTATAATAGGTAGCCACATTATAGAACAAAGAATACATTATTTGGTTGGACATGATTATAAATTGAATACCACTGAGTTAGATAATCGACTGACCAATTAACAATTATTGAAAAGACTAGTAAATAAATTAAAAAGATAGATATATAAGAATAGCACACAACAGAACAACATATGGGGAGTGTGCAGTGATGTCCTATCGATGGCGAGGGCCCGTATGTCGGTGATGCGCATGCTTAGATCTTGACATGGTGAGAGTTCCTAATTGCTAGCGGCGACGAGACAACAATCTAGCATAGGAGGATCCTGCATGAGGGAGGCCTTAGGACACATGCACCGGCGTAGTGATCCAGATAGGGTAGAGCACTACTGGCATTAGTAAGAGATCGTATGCAGCGATGTGGGGTTCATCAGATTCCAACTTTGTATTGTTCTGTTGACTTCATGACCCACTGTGGGTGTTAAGTTCTCATATTGTACCTTGGTCTTGTTGAGCTCTTGATCAGCCATGGGCATCATCGAGCTCTTGTATTACTCAACCTCGTTAAATTCATGACATGTCTGTCACTAACCTCAATCAAGCTATAGTAAAAAAGGGTTTGAAATAAAGAAGATATGTGATGAGTTATTTGGTCCATATGAAAAGATAATGCATAAAAAAATCTGATATGCACGTAATAACATGATTCCAATTTAATCAATGCAATTAATTCATAATGGGCTTATGTCTTGAATTCAATTAGGCCAATCTTTTTAAGTCAAAATTTTATGTTCAGCCATGACCGAGCAAAATTCACCATCTAAACGTGCAGTTACGGAAAAAATCTCGCAAAATGTGTGACTCCGAAAGCGATAGGCTCACAGAGTCTCAGCCACACGTCCCCCAGATTCCTCCGGAATCCAACACCAACAGCCAGCACAGCTCGGTCGACCGAGAAGTCGCCAGAGAAAATGACGGCGGCGGTGGCTATCACCTCCTCCCTTCTCTTCCGCCCTCCCGTCGCCGTCCGTTCCCTCCCTTCGCCGCCTCGTCCCCATGATGTACCCTGTCCCAGAAGCAGCCGACGTCGCCCCGCCCTCCTTTGTTGTTCTGCTGTGTCCGAGCTCGCGCCCGCCGCCTCAGCCGCCTACGGCGCCCTCCTCCTGGGCGGCGGCGCCTTTGCATGTACGCGTGGTCCCGTGCGCATTCCACTGTCGTGATTTCTACTGAGCACTAACCATCGAGTCTCTTTGTGGTGTATAGATGTGAGGTCGGGGAGTAAAGGCTCCATCTTTGGAGGACTGTCCGGATCTGCGCTTATGGGCATTGTGAGTGGATGACGAATACTCCCTATATGTTTCTCAATTCCCATTTTGTTTGTTTACAGCAACCTAGCTTTCAGGTTAGATGTCAAATGCTGAAAGGAACTTTTCGGTCATGATTCTTGCTATACCATTTTTTTCTGGAAAAGGAGGGATTCATGTTATACAATTAGCAATTATGATTGGACCAAACTGGCAGTTTTATTGGAGCGTTGGGGGATAGAATATGATTCTTGGAAATTATAACTCGGAAAATTGCAAGAACTTAGTGCAAGTATGGAATTTTCCATGTGCTGCTGTAGTTGGACAGAAGGAAGAAGAGAACAAAATTTGCTAGGTGCGGGAACCAACTTTCAAATCTTAATTTGACCAGTAAGTGAACCCTGGGTTCAGTCTTTTTGACCTTGCCACCAGGAATAACAAAACAAGACCCCTGTTAAATTTTCAATGCTATTTAAGAGAGAGTTTTTATTTTTTGAAAAAGGCCTAAGCCCTGCTTTTTATATAAAGCTATTTAAGAGTTTACGGAAGAAGGACATTAAAACAACCGGGTCACCGGCTTACAAGGGATAATGCAAAACAGAACTACAGAGGCAGAGCAAAAAGGCGCCTGCAATCTGCCGCAATAGTTTTGGTCTAAGCAGTAAGCATGAACAACTGCCTAGGAAAGTAAAACAAACAAGCCTTTGAAGAAGAAACACCGACGAAAACCTACTCCCTACAACTAAACCAAACGGGGCCTCAAAATGAGCGTTAGCCAACTCCAGCTTTTGTCGCCTGCATCCGGCCAACAGATTGTTGAAAGGAAGCGATCCAGCTTTCCAGAACTTTCAGGTAATCAGGTTTCATCGAGAGCCTCTACTGTAAAAGAAGACAGATAATATATAGAGGAACATAGATATAGTTGCAGTGTGGTTATAAAATCCTGATTCCATATCTCCATCTGTTTTCCTTTCATGATGCTAACGCTTGTCAAATTCAGAATGAACTTATTACTGTTGACTATTAATCAGGAATCCTGTGGAAATATATTTTCAATTCCAAAATTCCATTTTTTTTTTTGGTTTAGGATTGTGATGCTTGTGGAATTAAGGGGTGGAAGTATGGAACATGAATCTTTTCGATATGATAACTCTTACTATTCATCATTCTTTTCATGGCACCACTACACTCAACTGTCAGATTCACAATTAAGTTTAGTAAGTTGTTTCGGTCCTAACACAGCTTTAAGCAAAACTTAGACTTGAAAGTCCAAATTATTATTGTAATGATCCAAGAGTATATACAATATATCGTTGTTACTTTTTGGTTTTGGTGATTTTGTTATCTTCAAAAGAATCCCATTAGAAAGTTCATATCCACTGCTTATACTTGATGGTACTGTTATTCTGGCTGATCCTATGTTAGTGGCATCACTCTTAGAGAATCTCATGGATAAGTACATCGTTTCCCTTTTTCTAGTGGAAGCATAATGATTTCTCATGCTAAGAAACTGACTGTCAACTAATTTTGTCTTTGAACAGGTAAACAGTGATATTTTTGTTAGGTTTATTTATAACATATCTATAACCTTATTGGCTTATTGCAGTCTTATTATCTGATGCAATCACCTGACACAAAGGCGATAGGTGACGCTGTTGGATTTGGATCTGCCTTTTTGTTTGCCAGTGTTTTTGGTACATTTCACTCTCATGTGCTCTGTTTTCATGAAGTCCAACTGTGATGTTGGGATGTTAAAAACGTCCATGTTCCCTCTGTTTCAGGTATAAGGCTGTACAATACCCGGAAACTGGTGCCCTCTGGCCTTCTTCTAGTTCTTTCACTTGGTGCCTTGGTCGTCTTTTATTCTGCTTACTTGCAAGACAAGGTGTAAACAAATTTGATTTGGCAGTCGAACATTTTGTGCTAACTGAACCTTCCTTGAAGGTTATCTTTATTAGATGCAAAATTTTGAACCAACGTCGGTGTCTCTCCTCTGTTTTTGTCACAACAAACATCATTTAGTGTTGTCCAAGTCTTGCCAACGATAGGCCAAGTTTTCAGTCATCAATGTGATGGTTGAAATGTTGCTCCTGGGACTGGACTAAAAATGTCTTGACATCCAACATGTGTATTTTTCATCCTGTACTTGCCCAGGCCGTCGGCGCATCGTACAGATTTTGAAACCGCTAATCCGCTATCGAGTAGCTATCAGCCTGTAGAGTCTGATGCATGGATGGTCTTAAGAGTACCTAATTCCTGGGCCTGTAGATGAACCAAAACTACTCCTGCACCTGCACCCAGGTCGGGTTCAGTAGTTCACGCTATTGCACACTGGCAGCTTGCTGCCCCTGCATCAGGCAGGTTTTCACGCAGCGCAGCAGACTGCATTTCCATGACCTACTATGAACGAGTAACTACTGAGCCTGTGAGCCAGAACAAGTCCTCGGCAGCTTAATCATGCCAGCCACGAATGGTCCCGTTACCTGGCCCAACTTGTCAGCGTCCTCTCCTACTTGCACGGTTGCACCGGTCACCGGAGCGACACAACCTGGAGTAAGCTTGTAACGTGCATCACCGATGATGGCGCGTTGCTAGGCGGGCCAAGGGGACGGAGACAGACACGATGTGATTGTACAAGACTACGACTCTACGAGACAGACGCTCCCGGCCCAAACGTAACTGGCCCAGCCTTGGGCCAGTTGGGTGAGCTTGTCATTTTTCTCCTCCCGTACCGACCACCTCCACATGACAAAACAACAAGGCTTTCTCCTCCTAGATAGTTACCCAAAATTGGGCGCATGCACAGCAGTTGGCATTACATGCAACGCTGCATGCCGCATCAACCTACTGTATTTATTTGAACTAGCACGATGGCCTAGCCATCGTTATAAAATTTTCTATCGTAATTACATATATACTTTTATGTTTTATTTTTAAAATATTAAAATTGGCAATATAATTTTTAAACTCAATCTTGACTTGACCAAATTTATATGTTTGACATTTTAATTAACATAATAATTCATATATATATATATATATAAAGAAAAAATGATGGTCTTTTACTATTCTCATATTTATAAAATAAATTAATGATATCTAACCTCTATGATATATTTGTTTATCTTTATTATTTCATCTTTATCTTTAGAATATTAGTGATGTCTTCTTAGTATCAGAATATTATTTATTATCGGTGTTGTTATATTATAGCTTCGAGGATTAAATCTTATTTGTTAGTTGCATTTTTTATATGGATACAATGATAGAGCTATTTTCATTTTCTTTGATTAACACGTGTAACAATTTTCAACTAATATGAAAATTGTATTTCTAATGGACTTGTCTTTTAGTTTTCTCACTTTCTTATTCTGAAATACAATTTAATCACTTGTATTTTTCTCTTAATTAATACTGAGATAAGAGTCCATGTAGAAATATTTCTCTCGATTGTGAATATTATTTTTAGTTTTGAATCTAAATTTTAGAGTTTTCCTAAATTGTATTTCTATCTGGACTCTTATCTCAATATTAATTTTAAATTTTTATTTGAATTTTACATTTTTTGGAATTTGTATTTCTACGTGACTCATCTTTTAATTGGTTCCTAATTTGATATTTTTTTAAATCGTATTTCTAGTTCACCTCTGATTTTCCTATTACTTTATAGCTAGCCAGCAACGTGCAGTAGTTGTTAACAGCAGCTAGCTGTGTATATACGTGAAATAGTTCTAATCTTTTTCGATTCCAAAGCTGACACGTGTACGTATAGCTTATTATTTTTGTCCGATTGATTTTTCTCGATTCGAAATCTGAAACGTGTACGTGCAATTTTTTATTTTTGTCCGATTGATATTTTTCGATTCCAAATCTTTTTTGTCCGGTTGTTTTTTTCCTCCTTTTCTCTTATTTTTCTTCGATTTATCTCAGAATTTCGACAACATAAAGCCTTCTTTTTCTATTATTTTATATTATATGGGTTTGGCATCAGCAGGCTGCAGGCGCCTACAGCGGCCAGTAGAGCTCTCTGATGAGCTTGGATGTCCGTACCTTCAGTTTTGGCCGATGCAAGCGTGCAACAGCACAGCATGGCAGCATATCTGCAAGAAAACGCAACTGTACTCATGGCCACTTGTCAAGTGTCAACAATGGAGATCAAATTAATTGGAGGACGGGGGGAAGAATTTCCCAAAAGGATTGAACGGAAGAACGCAGTTGATGTGGTGAGGCTTCGGCGGTTTTCCCTCAAAGGAAGGGAAGAAGCAAAGAGGAAAGGACCTCCAGAGAGGTAGTGCATTGATGGCGCGTGTCGCCACAGCTTAGGCCATCATTAGTAGCGCTCGCGTCTCCCCACTTCCCCTCCCGTGCGTCCGTCCCGTCACCTGCGCCTGCCGCGGCGCCCACCGCCTCGCCACCGCACCACCGTCCACCGCGCGCCCACTCCATGCACGGCACGGGCCCCTCCCCCACTCCATTTGTATCCATCCGATTCCAACCCCGAAAGCGCCTTGCGCCACTTGCACCATCGCACCCGGTTTTTACTGTGAGATCTCTCGCGTCGCGTGGCGCGCGTCTAATGAGGCTACTAGTGCACAGTTTTCTTTTTGTGCGGAGAACATGGGCGGCACTCGGTAATCTCGTAAACCAGAAGACAGTAAACAAAATGGGGGAGTTGGACGTACCAAGGACAGTGCTGTACTGAATGCACGAGAGGTGAATCTGGTAACCGAAGCAATTCCGGTAGATGATACGTGATCAGATGAGGCCGAGAATTTCTTGGAAGCAATCTAGTACAGCAGTAATCTACATTGTATATACTACGCGGTAAAGTAACCATGTGTGGCGTTACTACATGCGCCAAGCCGGTGGAGGGTGCCGGCGGCGAGGTGGCGTTCTCTGCCGGTGCGGCGGCCTCGGGGGGTCGAGGCGGGGCTCGGCCGGGGCGGCGAACACCTCGTCCCAGATCTCGGCGAAGGCCCGGAGGATGGCGTCGTGGTGGTGGGGCGCGTTCAGCTCGAGGAAGCGGCGGAGCAGCTCGCGGAGCTCGTCGCCGGTCACGATGCGGTTCTCCACGATCATGTTCAGCATAGACCGACGGAAGTCGCCGAGTGGGTCCTCGGACTGCTTCACCACCGCCAAGCTCCCGTCGAGCTTTCCGGCGCTGAAGCCACCATTGTCAAAGCTCTTCGCTTTCCGGTGCTTCGGCGCCTGCGGTGGCGGCAAGTGCTTGCCGTCTTCTTTTTCCACGCTCTTCACGTTCCGGGGTGGCTGCGGCGGCGGCGGAGGTGCCGGTGGCGCCATGTGGGCTTCTCCATCTTCTCTGTTTCGTTGGTCAACGCCCTTCACCGTCCGATGCTGCTGGGTCGTCGGGCAATGGGAGAACGGCGGTGACGAAGAGAACCTGTCATTGCCTTCTTTGCTGCTGCGCTTCCCGCCGCCGCCCACAACTCGGTGCTGCACTGGCCGTAAAGGTAACGACGGGGGCGGAGGAGGAGGAGGAGGTGGTGGTGGCGGCGGCGGTGGGAAGTTATTACCACGGCGAGGGCTCTTCCATCCCCACGTCATGACACTCTGCTCGAGCTCGTTGAGCTGCCGCAGAAGGCCGGAGAAGCTCGACGTGGTTGCCGAGCTCACCCCCTTACAGTCGACCTCTTCGCCGTCGGCCTCAGCCTCAACATCGTCCCACAGAAAGGACGACGAGGCGGACGGCACGGTCAGCGTGCCAGTCGACGCCGACGGGTGCGTCCGCGCCCTGCGCCAGGTCGCCGTGGTGGCCGTGGACGACTCCGTGGCAGCGGAGCACGGCGACGAGGCGGACGCCGCCACGGCCACGGCCTTGGCGTCCCTGCAGCCGCACCCGAGCGTGAAACCGCTACCGCCGCCGCCGCCGCCGAGCCGCATCTTGGGCGCGGCGCCGGGGCTCATCCTCGCATGCGCTCCACTTGTGTGGTTGTCGCGCCCGCAGCTCACAAGAGTCTTGGACGGAGGCGAGACGACCCGTTGGCATGTGGCTCGTGAGTTATAAAGGGACGACGAAGCTAGCCACCCAGTGAGGCAGTGACCCGGTAGAGCATTCTTGGTCTCACTTGTATAGCGCATGTAGCCATGTACCGAGTGCCCCCCATCCATGCGTGACGTGACAAGCAACACCGTTCCTTTCCGTTTGCTCTCTACTTGATTTTTTTTCTAAAAAAAAATGATCTTTACTTGATTGGACGAGAAGATGAAAAATACTTTACTGGATAGTATAATCTATGACGCCGTTATTGACTTTGCAATCACGGGCTTCATCTGAAAAACCCCAACACCATTGATCTTTCGTCAAATCGGATCTTTCGTGATTGCTGTATTATATTCGTCGCGAACTCCTTGGCTGTATTCGGCTTCTTGGTGGAGCTTCAACGAGTGCCGTTTAGCTAGTAGCAACTGTAGCGGGTGAGTACGTACATGTACAGGGGGTAAAGCTGATTGGCCCTGGCTAAGATTTGTATTTGTAATAGTAGCAGTACATACTACATACAGTACCCATTAAGCTGGCCAGCGAACTGTATCCTTCGACGAGATCGTTGGACAGCTACATGGGAACCACCTCCTCGCGAATACTTATTGCGTGCCCGCCCGCATGTGCAAATGTGCAATCACAGGGTACACGCCGACGCGGTGGAGTTTTGAGATGGTCCCTTCAATCCTTCCATCGTCCAGGCCACCAGCCGCGCGCGCGCAGGAGTTCTCAGCTCTGCAAGCTCGGCCCGGCTCCCGGCTGCAATCTGCTCCGCTCGCCATGAAAACGGAGGATTCTTTCTGGGTGAGCCGTGAGCGGTGGCGCCGCACCGCAGATATCGGGGCGATAGCTTGTCCTAACTTGGAGGATTGGAGTGATCAGCTCGGCCACGCTTTCCGCTGGCCGCTGGATTTCTTTGGGTCCCGGGCACTTTCATGTGCCCCAGGCGTGGTCGTCTAGGACTCGTATCTGGCGATCTCTGCAGATGCATGCTGGGATAAAGCTAATGAAGCATGCTGTGTCTGGGATTGAGAGTTCGCGTTTTCATTTTCTCCCGCGGTAAACGTGAGTTAATCATAACTGCTGCGGTAGTAACTAACCATGGAGGCCCCACGCCAAAGATCCTGATAGGACTGAAGCATGTGCTTGTGGGACACATGTTTTTAGAGCAAGTATAATAGCATGCTATAAACCAGCTAAATACTGATGTGGAAGAGAAAAGAGAAGAGAGGGAGGAAAAGTTGGCTATTAGAAGACATCATTCTTATGAGGGATAGTTTGCGCTATGCACCACCGCTACTTCGTCCATTCCAAAATATAAAATTTATGTATATTTCTTGAAATGAATTTGGACATAATCTATATTTATTAGAGAATTCTCTTCTTCTTGTCTGATCAGGGACTCCGCTGGAATCATGAGAGCCTCCTCTAAACTACCTAAAAGTTTATGCTAAATATAAATTGAAAGTGGTTGAAACTTTAGTGTGCCTGACTTTGATGAACGGGGAATTGAGACTAGAAGTAGATAGGCAAGGTGCAGATTAGTTTTATTTAGATATAGATAAGCAGAGTGCAGGTCATGATAAATAAGAAGAGTTTCTTTAATATTCTCTAAAATATAAAAAATTAGTATCTTGACATATAATGTATCTTAAGTTATTAGATTTTTCACTAATATTTTGGTATCTCAATGTATTTCTCAAGAATAGTAAAAAAAAAAACTCAAATAGGAAGAACCACCAGATTTGGCCAGACCGCAGAGGGAACATTAGCCTGAGGTCGAGTGCACAATTATTCCCGAGACAGCTAGTTAAACCACTACTCCCTCGGTAAAAAACGAATTTTTCGGTTTTCGTGTCCAACGTGTGACCATTCGTCTTATTTAAAAATTTTTTAGAAAATTAAAAAAAATTAGTCAGACGTAAAGTATTATTTATGATTTATCATCTAATAAAAATAAAAATATCAATCGCAAAAATTTTTTAAATAAGACGAAAAGTCAAAAATTAAAGATAAAAAATAAAAAATTGGTTTATTTTAGGATAGAGGGAGTAGACACTAATAGCAGGTTTGCCCAGCTGCTCGTGCTTGATGGTCATCAGCTGGTGATGTGATGTTCTAACCCCGTCTCCTTTGTCCGATTGGAGTTGATTGTGCCCGTACAGGGACGGAACGGCAAGAAAGCGGATCCACGTAGGAGTAGGTGGTGCATTGGAATTCGATTGTCTCGTTTAGGGATGGATAGAAAGCTCGTGGTTCGTTAGCTTGTTTGACTTGTGACAAATTCGGCTCGGCTCGGCTCGTATTATTTTTCTAACGAGCCGAGCTAGTATTTTAGCTCGTTAGAGATAACGAGCCAGCTCGAGCTGGCTCGTGAGCTGCTCGCGAGCCTAACAAGCTAGACCAAAGATACATGATTCGTCGGCATTCATTGATTCCACCCCAAAAAGTATATGTTCAATACTTATAGGTTCGCCATATGATTTGTTGGTTCAAACTTTAATATTTAGATACAATTTCATATGATTTGCATGTTTGAACTGAAAATTTACTTGTATAATCTATTGAAAAATTATTTAAGTTAACTTTTCATGCACGGCTCGCGAGCCTAACGAGCCAGCTCGAGTTTTGTAACGAGCCGAGCCAAGCTGGGTTTTTAGCTCGTTACAATAACGAACCGAGCCGAGCCAGCTCGTTATCTTAACGAGCCAGACCGAGCCGAGCCGAGCTAGCTCGTTATCCACTCCTACTCTTTAAAGGGTGGCTGCTTCTAGGCAAACCTCCTGGCTGTCTTTGCACCCCCACCTCCTTTATCACCAAGCGGTCATTTAGGGGCCTTAGCTGGTGATTCGGGCTGTTTCCCTCTCGACGATAAAGCTTATCCCCCATCGTCTCACTGACCGATCTTAGCCCCTGTTAATTTTGGGTCATATCTAGTATTCAGAGTTTGCCTCGATTTGGTAAGCCCGAAACTCCCAGCGGATGGCCAATGAGCTTAAAAAAACGAAAGAATGGGTTACATTTTTCTCTCGTTCCAGGAGTTGCACAGTCCATCCATCCGTGCTGGCCTCGCCTTGTTCTGGTCTTCGAACGCCACGGTGAATTCGACTGGGCCGCTCGCAACATGCCGCGCGTCCCAGTGCTACTGGGCCGACGAGCCCAGAGTGCATGGCGTTTCGTGCACAAAGCCCAACATACTTCGGGCTTTTATGGGCCAACGGTAGAGGTCGTGTCCCTCCCGGCCCGCGAGGCCGTGACCATCTCTTTCTTACTCGGGGGACTCTCGTCGGCGTCGGCGGCCACCGCTCGAAGCGCCGGAGTCTCCGTTCCGCACTAGCGCTCCGGCCACCGCGGGTCGCTTGATATGGCGCAGGCACCGGCGCGCGCCGCTTCCGCGTTGCGGCTCTTTGACGCGCACTGCCACCTGCAGGACCCGCGCGTGCTGGCCGTCGCCCCCTCCCTCATACGCGCCGCCACCGCCGCCGGCGTCGTCCACTTCGCCGTCAACGGAACCTCCGAGGTCTGCTTCTGCGCCTACCTTGTGCGAGAACACGGGAAGTCTCTCCTCGCTGACTCTTGTGTAGGGGATGCCCGCAGAAAGACTGGCACCTGGTGAAGCAGATGGCTGAGGAGCACCCGTCCGTCGTCCCCTGCTTCGGCCTCCACCCATGGCAATATTCCCTGGCTGCCTCTCATGCTTCTGTGATCCCTATGCTCCGTGGTTCCTAAATCGGTCAATTTCATAGGTGGGTACCGGAGAGGTCGCATGATTGGATGGATTCACTCCGGCGGTTCTTCGCTGAAACCCCAGAGGCGGCGGTTGGGGAGGTGTGTTTTATTCGTCACTCTTTTACATTCCTAGATTCTACATGTAATTTTCCAGAATAATCTGTACTTCCTCAGAGTACAAACTAAGTCATACCTAGTACAAGTATTAGTTCTCTATGTTACTCTTCATCTTGTTTCATCAATATTAGGATACGATGTTCTTCTGGGCATCCTATCTAATTGAATCTTCAACGTAGAGGTCGTTCCTGAAATAAGTGAAATAGATTTTCCAGAGTCTCTTCTCTTTCCCTTTTGTTGTCCATAGGAAGTCCCAATTAGCAACTGAACTCTGTACATTTTTTTAAAAAAAATAAATGGCATGACCAATTTTGTATCTTATAGTATGTTACTGTAAAGCAGATTGGTCTGGACAAAGGTTCACATGGAAAAACCATTGACTTTGGAGAACAGGTTTGTAATTTGCCACCCTCGTCTTTTGGCTTTTGCTTATGCTTATAAGTCAAAATTTAAATTTTTAGCCTTAAATTGAGAGTTAATTTTGAGTTTTTTTATTGTAGTTTATTTTCCAACTTTGACTTTAAGATCAGTATGAAAACGTTATAAAAGTTTTATTCGCAAATTATTTTCTGTTTGCCGAGCCGAGCCTTAAATTTTCTGCAAATATGCTGTTTGGCCTTTTCTTATAAAAACCAAAATACGACCATATGCATTGTCCCTTCTTCACTTATTATTGCCCATGCTTTGCTACGGACAAAAGAAAATACTGCATCTGTCCCATATTATGGATATCTCTAGCTTTTAAAATTAAACTCTAGAGTAACTATAATATCAATATGGGATGGAGGTAGCCTTTCATAATATTGCTTAAAATAATAAACATATATTTACCATGAAATGTGTATCCATCTTTTTGCTATAGGAAGTATTCAACTTAATTTGATTTTATACAAGGCTATCTGTTTATATTTGTTTTTTTAATGTTAAGAAGTTCAAGGGGGTAATTTGCAAAAATGATAATGGGAGCAGATGGAGTGGCAGATTCACTGGCACCATCACTACTTCACTTTTAAGAGATTCATTTATCTGATGAACATAATTTTAACTATTAATTTCTCCTGTTTTAGTTGAGCAGCCATTTTATGTCCATAAAACTTATTTTAACAAAAGGGCAGGAGCTTTGCCTATTGTATTAACAGAGTATAAACATCCAAGTTTACAAGGAGGCAGGGAAGAAGGGAGTAACACAAAAGCAAAAAACTCATGTAGACTATGCTGAAAAAGCACTCTCCCTTCTCTCAATATGCTCTTTGATCTTGTGGACGCTTGTGGCTGTAGGCTCTGATCTTGAAAAGCACACCTATTCTGCTCCTTCCAAATATTCCAGCATGTGTAGATCGACCATTATTTAACCTACACCTCCAGTCCTTTTGCATCATGAGCAAACTTTATGCCACCAATCCGCAATAGTATCACTAAAGACTATTAAGAAGCTAAAAAATATTACTGCAGGTTGAAGTTTTCCAGCGGCAACTTGAACTTGCTAAGGAGTTGAACAAGCCCGTTTCTGTTCATTGTGTCCGCGCCTTTGGTGATCTTCTGGAGATACTAAAGTAAGACATGGCGATTTGTTCTTGAAGAATGTTTATTTAAGTTGAAATTCTTATAGTAGATTATTTTTAATATGGCATCAACCAGTTCCTAACATGGTTCATAATACATTTATTGAGCAGGCAAATTGGTCCTTTCCCAGCTGGTGTGTTGCTACATTCATATCTGGGATCTGCAGAAATGGTGTCCAGCCTTGCAAATTTAGGCTGTTACTTTTCGTTATCCGGTTTCCTTACAGGCATGAAATCCAATAAGGCAAAGCAAATGCTAAAAGCAGTAAGTAATTTCATTCTGTTGGCATGCCATCTCAAGGGGAATTACTAATTATCTGCTGCTTGTTTTAGATACCCTTGGACAGAATTCTGCTAGAAACTGACGCACCAGATGCATTACCAAAACTGGATGATATTTCTCTATTAGCAGTACCTGTGGACAGCTCAAATGCAGATAATGAAGAATTTAAAAAAGATTCTAATTCACAGTCATCCACCACTTCGAATGAGTCTTTGAACCATCCATCTAATATCCACATTGTAAGATCTTTGCTAGCATGCCCTTTGCTGACTTTTTTTTTTCCTTAAAGAATCTTCTTGGTAGTTATTACAATCCTTTATGGTGGACCACTTCTTTTGCATAAGCTCCTTGATAGCTCCACTGTTTTATCATTTTTTTTGTCTTGGCTACTGTGCTTTATAATTCCTCCACAGGACTCAAGAGGTTTATCATACTACAATATGTTTCCTATGCTTGCGTACCATTCCTCCGTGCGACCTGTTTTAGATGATAGCATCCGAAAAGCACAATTGCATATTACTGTATTGCTGCTGTTTTGTTTTAAGCCACTTAATTTGCTCCACTGCCAACTAACTATTCATTGCATGTTCCATCTTTCCAAATAGGCCCGTTTGATTTCACAATCTAACATAAAGCAGCGTTTTTCCTTTTGAAATTTACATAAAGCAGAGTAAATTGTGGACTGATGAAAACATAAACTTTGCTTCTTTGTCTCAGGTTATGAAGTATGTCGCCTCTCTGCTTGAAATATCAGAGATAGAACTTGCTGAGGTGACATACAAGAATGCAACCAGGCTGTTTTCTTATCATGGATCCAAAGTTCACACTGAAGTGGAAGCTGTGTGGTTGGGTGGTCATCCAATTTGAACCCTGTTCCTCTGAATTCTGGTGCGTATGTTCTGCCTCTAAATAATGCCCGTTATATTGTATAGTACTAGTAACCGTAAGTCCGTAACACAAAAGAAAGTGATTATTTAGTTAAGGACGGTGCTATGTTGGCAATGTCTTATTGCGATTTTACATTCCTTAAGATGAGACAACAAGGTATCTACATGACTATTGAATACACCGTGACTGGCAACCAACCAATGGTCCTGGCCTCTACTGGACTATTATTTTCTGTGCCAAAAAGTGGAAACAAATAGTAGCTGCCAGTGCTTTATAGTGGGTTTTGATTTGGCACTAATAAACTGATAACATGGTGCAAATGCTGGTTGCAACGGCAACTTGCCAATTTCTGAAAGGAGCATTTGCGACTCAACAATAAAGAGTATTTTGTTTTACTTTGCACCGGCTTAGTACATATTTGACACTTTGCATCGGGGTATATCAAAATAAGTTTTACTTTGCACTAGATTATGTATACAATTGAAGGAAAATCTTATATGACATGAGTAAATTTATTAAACTTTTTAAATTTAGACCGCATTTTACAGAGTTTCATTCAAATTCTGTAAAATTTGATGAGATTTTATATAGGGTTGATGATGTATCCTAGTGCTAGGTGAAACTTATTTTAATAAAACCTGGGATAAAGTGAGAGTGTGTGCTAAACCCTAGTCTAAATCGAAACTAGGTTCGCTTTGCACAATGAAAGGTGCAATTTAATCTATTCTTTATTTGTTTTGAAGGAAAAACAAAGGATCCAATTCTTAAGGATTTGATTCTTTTGAAAGTCATTCGGTTGGTAGGAATGAAGTATAGTAAAATCAAAGAAAATTTCCATTTCCTACAAGATGAGAGAAAACATAGGAAATTTTTCATCCACTCAACCTCTTGGAAAAATTCCTATGGATTGGTGTTGCTATATATCCCTATTCCTCTACTTTTCCTACTCCTATAGGTTGAAATTCCTCCAAACCGAATAAGCACCATTAATCCTCTCCATTACCAGTACAATGGCACCTCTTACCACCGACAAGTTGGGTTCATGTCATACCGTATTACGTAATATCTGTTCACGAATAAATATAAATAATAGTACATTCCTTATCTAGTCAACTTTGGGATCTATAACCATCAATATATATTATGAATCGATCAATTTTATTACATTTTTCTTGCAAAGAAACCCACAATACATACTTCTAATGGTGTACATGGTGTACTGAGGAATATAGCTACATAGCTACATGCCTATATTCTAGCACAAGTACCGGCATCGAGAAGTATACAACAATTAACAATGAAAGAAACTTTCCCATGAAAAAAAGGGGTCGCTCTAGCTTAAGAAAAGAAAAAACTGTCACCTCTACAACAATAAGAAAAAAAATGTATCATCCTTCTATATTTAGAGCTGAGCCAATCGGTTAATCTAAATTTCTGTTATAAGCTTCCATTAAACTTCAACTCATGTTAATCCACTACTATCCATCGTCTACCTAATCCGAAGGCTATGCACGAGTGGAAACCATTAACCACACATACCTATCCAGCCAGAATACCTATCTCGCCAGAAAAATCTCAATTTGGGCCCATGCAATTGTAATGCGCGTCCATTTCTCGACGAGACGCCGACCAATGGATTACGATCCGGCACACTCCAGCTTTAGACTTTTCAGGTCGCGTGGACGCACGAACCGATCAAAAGTTCGCACTCACCAGATCAACACACGGGATGGAACTGGAAGTAATCTATGAAAGCAACTTTGTACACCAGATCATATACCATATGTCCATATCAATGCTACATGTCTCTCTCCCTCTACCAGCAACACGCTGCAACGCACAGCTGAATTCACGAAGAAATGAAAGTGTATAAACTCTATCTAGTAGCGAACATGTATGTGCGTCTGATCCCAAAATGAATCAGCAAGAAATCAAAGAAGCATGGAGTATAATACGTACTAGCCAATAGCGAACATCTATGTACATCTGATCATCAGCTAGGAGCAGCAAAAATGCAGCAGCAGCCGCGCGCACGCGCGTCCTACACGCGCGCTGGCTCGTCGTGGACGGCGCCGCACGGGCCGGCGGCGGAGGCGCAGAGGGAGAGCCACGCGAGGGCGGGCGTGCCGAGGAGGACGAGCCCCGCGGGCACCATCCAGAGTCGCGCGTTCGCCGGGTGGAACGCGAGCGCCCACCACACCAGCAGCGCGCCGCCGCCGAGGCCGACCGCCACGAGGCTCGCGGCCGTGGCCGCCACGGACGACCACCACCGCGACGCCTTCGTCGTGGAGGACGGCGTCGTCTCCCCCGGCAGCACGGGCGACGCCGCCGCCGCCGCCGCGTGGAAGTCGGCCGTGACCATATGGCGGCTGGCCTTCCCTGGCCCCGCTGCCGCGGCAGGCTCCATGGATCAGCCGGACGCGACCGTACCTGGCACGGCCGGGCCGTCCCCCCGGGTCCAGTTTTCTCGTACGCGTAAATATATAGGCACGTCGTCCTGTGAGTTGCACCGGCGGCGAGGCGGCGACCGTACGTGCACCCATAGGCTACTTAGTCTGACAAGACGTGCGTTACTTTGCCCTATTGTTCGTAAGTTTTTTTTTTCTACACGTAGTGCGCCAGCTTCTGTTGCACCGTTCGTTGGTCTAGTTCGCGTTGCACCGGCAGCAATATTTTGTTCGGTGACAACTGACAACGACTAGCCGGGGAGAGCGTGTGCGTCGTTCTTTCCTTCGCTGACGGCTGAATCAACTTTCCGGCCTTCAGAAAAGATCACAAAAGCAAGAGGAACTGGGCCAGTAAAGGGCACTTTAAGTCACATTCTGCACGTTAAAGGGCCTGTGGCGTCCAGTCCAAGTTAACCCGAGAAGACCGCATAAGAAACATGATGGTAGTTAATACAGCCAGCCAAACAACCATGGATGCCAGGGCAAGGCACACCTCTAGTTTTATTTATACTGGAACAGCTCGCGGACGTTGATGGGAGAAGCAGCGACGGAGTTGCCGTCGAGAAGTTTACCGGCGACGATGAAGTTGACGGCCTCTGTCGGGTGGAACGCATCCCAGAAGACGTACTTGGAACGGTCCTTGCATAACGTGGATGTTGAGTTGGCAATGCCGATGCAGAGAAATGGAGGGAAGCTGCCTCCGCAGCACGGGTCCAACGCATTCTCAAAACCTGAAGATTTTCGGGGTGTTTAGATTGAGAAAATTTTAGGAGAAATGCCACGTCAAATGTTTGACCGAATGTCGGAAGGAGTTTTCGGACACGAATGAAAAAACGAATTTCATGGCTAGCCTGGAAACTACGAGACGAATCTTTTGAGCTTAATTAATCCGTCATTAGCACATGTTGGTTACTATAGCACTATAGCTAATCATGGACTAATTAGGCTCAAAAGATTCGTCTCAACATTTCTTCCGTAACTATGCAATTAGTTTTTTAGTTAATCTATGTTTAATGCTTATTTAGGTGTTCAAAAATTCGATGCGATGTTTTTGAAAAAAAAATTAGGAACTAAACAAGTCCTTTCATTCACAAATGCAACACTGACATCTTATGTTTCTGCCTTTCTTTTTGGTGCTCTGCTGCACACTGCATCAAAGAAGAAGAGCTTACCGAAGTGACGGTACTGCTGAATGATTTCCATCACGATATCGTACGTATTTGCGTAGACGAATTTACTCTCTGGGCCCATTTCCTGGTTCAACCTGTAGATCATCCTCTTCAGTTTCTTGTTGTAACCTTCAGTGAGTTGGTTAGCAGATGCTGAACACTCCCCTTCAGGGATGAACTCCAGAGCACGAGCATATGGTATGCAGCCCAGTGGCCCAACGTCAGCGACAACAATTTTTCTTGCTCCCAGTTGATTTAACCGCTTCATTGAGGAAGAGAGTATGTGAGATCATCTTGAATTATTATTGAAATAAATGAGTTAGAAGTTTTAGTACCTTCAGATGAAATGTCAGGTTGGAAACTAGGGAATCCTGAAAAACTGAAGGATCATACTTTTCTCGTCCCAAGAATGGCATTGAAGGTGAAAGGTACTCTAAAATATCATTGGATCCTGCTGCAACCGTGAATAACGCTTTCTTCAAAAACTCAGTTGCAGCTTTTTCTCCCAAAGTCTCCATTATCTGAGCTCTGGTCTTTTCGAAATATCTGATTTGCTGACCTAGTGGCACTCTTCCAATCTACAGTGCAGATCAAGTATGGTTTTCATACAAACTACTAGTAGTACTACATTTCAGAAGCAAAGCAAGAATGTTAAGCACACTAACACATAAACCGAGTTAGTTCACATACATAAAAAGAGCCGGTCTCATCAAATATGCCAGAAGAGCCAGAGCCATAATTAACACCAGTTTTCATCATTTCAGCACTTGAGTTTGGGGCTAAGTAGGGTGGAGCAAAAGATTTCTGCCCCAAGGCTTCACCTGAGTTCAGTGCCAACAAATGTGAGAGCAAGCATGGACAGGGAAACCAGAGTTTCTTCATGAAATTCATACTTGACATTACCAATGACATCGGCAATGGTCCTCCCGTTTGTGAACCTTCCAGTTGGCTTGCCACCAGAAAATGCAAAATCAACACCATATGGCGGAGCATTGGCCTTGGAGAGTGTCACAAGATAGTCATTGTTCCCTACATCAACAAGGGAGTCTCCAAAGATAAAGAAAGCATGAGGTAATGCTGGAGATGAACGAAAAACGAGCAGCGTCATTACTACGAAGAGGGAAGAGCAATGGGGAGAATGAATCACAGCCATCTTATGCATGCTGCAACACTGAAACGTCTCTACAACTGCATATATTCCCACGCACAAGGCATTGGCATGCATCGTGCTTTCTGCAAGCGTCTGCTTTGTACCATTTGACATGGTCATTGTTTTTACTTCTTCCAGAAGAGAGAAAAAAAGGACCAACATGGTATCAGCTGTACCAACTGGGGTGACAACTTAAATCTGAACCAGAAGATTTTCCGTTGGCAGTACTGCATTAGTAGCCCAGGATGCAGTCAGGCATAATTGTTCTTATCATGTTTAGATAACACAGAATGCATCCATGCATTTTACAGCAATTCGTTGTCAAGTTGTTCTTATAACTTTGTTGGTAACAGTGAAGGCATCTTCCTCAACAAAGAAAGGAAATGCAGTTATGCTGGCATTCACTGACAGTGGTTGCACTATGGTGGCGTTTGGATGCGTGTTAGGATTGGATATAGGGATTTTGGATTGGTATAAGAAGAATAAAGAGGCCTAAAAAACAGCTATTGAGGTATACAATACTCGTTTAGCAATTAGCAGCCACAAGCGAAGCAATGTCTCCAGACGCTTTCGTCAGAAGCAAATGGTTATGATTCACACAACAAACTGCAACATCTACAATCTAACAGGCTAACCGCTTCTACTCACACAAACAAGAAGGAAAAAGATTGCATTACATCCACATATACAATCATTTTCATATCAAACCCCAAGCTTGTCTTGCTTCTCCAGGAGCATCAAAGACCACAACGTCTGTAGACTTCTTCATGGACCTACTCAATTGGAACACAGGGTGCCTGCAAAGCCTCTCGACACCTTTCCTAAAACTGAATTTGTCGAACATGCCTTCCACATTTCTGTTGTCAAATTCTTTTCCACGACTGCCGACTTGGTTATTCAAATCATTACCAAGAGGAGAAGCTTCACTATGGCGCTTCGGTTGGTCTATGTCGTGCTTCTCTGGTCCTTCAGATTTGCTATTCTCGCGGTAATCAAGCATTTGCTTAGTTCCAAACAGGAGCTGATCACAAGTAGCCATATCAAATATAGGTTGATCGAGGCCTTTCTGGTTTGAACAAATGATGGGTTTCTCCAAATTCTTTGGCGTCGGAGGTTTATCTTGGCTGTTTGGAGAACCAGAGCATGGTTCTGATGTCTTAGGTGTTCCAGCTGCCTCTCTTTCCTTCAAAGTTTTCACGATTAATGTCTTGAGGAAATTCATGACCTGAACTGCATGTATCAGCGCTGTTAACGGATCGGCCATCTGGAAAATAAATATTGTTAGTGTATTCGTATGCTTTTTTAATGCAAGAATCCATACGGGTATCTTTAGAAAAATGGTTGTTTCTATTAACCTGAGTCATGTTTGGTGCAAAGACCATAGCGATGTTTCTAGCATTCATCTTATTGTAGTTTTCCTGCTCCACGACATCAGCCATCAGATTGATAGCCCAATCGAGTAATGCTGCTTCTACTGGTGGTAGCATGGATGCAAGGAGAGCACACTCTTCTTCTGTGTTGCAGTGCATTACTTGTTCTGGTGTCAGTGTGTCCAATACGCCAGTTGGGAGTTCCCGAAACCATGCCTAATAAAAGGCAACATAATGATTATGGAATAGATCCTTCAGTAAGGGAATAGCCCATGTACAAGAAAAATGACAAGCATGTGCATCTAGTAGTTAGTACTTAGTTGCCCGCAAATACTTATTCAACCTTTTTACTTAAAAGGTACTGCACCAACTATTGTGTATTTTTTCTGTCTGCAGACATTTCAGGCTCTAAACATGTTTAAACTGCATATAAGGGAATGCCACATACATAGAAGCAACTGCCTTGTCGTCAGTACTGAAAACTAAAGAAACAAGAGCAAATTGCACATAGACAATTACAAGTTTATGCCTCACACAGCTCAGGTCAAAGACCGGGCAAGTTGAGGAGAGATGGGGGGTGTTCACTGACGATACCTTTATCAACCCTGCAAGGCAGTGCAAGTCAACTTCATCTGGAACCACACCACTGTTTAGTTGCTCCCTGACACAGAGTTCCTGGCTATTCTCTGGGTTAATTCTGAAGATCCCTTCAATCTAAGAAGTAAGAACGCAATGGATGGATAAGTATTTGAAGACTTTTGCATATTGGCTCTCATCGTTTCGCAGTTGTAGCCACTTATAAACCAAAATTTGAATTTTCAAATTTAAATTTAGACTTTTTTTTTGGTTTTTTCATCGTGGTTTGTTTTACAATTTTTGTTTTTGAGTTGCTATGGACACATATATATAAGTTTTACCTATAAATTATTTTTCATTTGTAAAAACACGTTTTCACCTTTTCTTCTAAAATGCGAAACGATAGGAGCCATTGACTTTTTAAATGCTAATCCGCCAGGTTGCGGGTGGCCATACCTTAAGTCCCTCTCGTTCATACAACTTCCTCTGCATCATCAACAGTATTGTGGGCACACTATTTCCTCTATGATCAAATGCAGATTGCAAAGAAGTTGGCGAAACACCAAATACATTCACACTGTATTAAAAAATAGACAGAAAAAAAGTTGAAGTATCACTAAATAGTAAAGGGACGGATGTTGTTTAAGGTCTTATGATATATAGTTGAGGTGAATATAGCTAGGGGTGGATAACGAGCCAGCTCGGCTCGGCTCGGTCTGGCTCGTTAAGATAACGAGCTAGCTCGGCTCGGCTTGTTATCGTAACGAGCTAAAAACCTAGCTCGGCTCGGCTCGTTACAAAGTTCGATCTGGCTCGTTAGGTTCGCGAGCCATGCATGAAAAGTTAATTTAAACAATTTTTTAATAGATTATATAAGCAAATTTTCAGTTTAAACATGCAAATCATATGAAATTGTATCTAAATATTAAAGTTTGAACCAACAAATCACATGGTGAACCTATAAAGTATTGAACACATGCTTTCCGGGTGGAATCAATGAATGCCGATGAATCGCGTATCTTTGGTCTAGCTCGTTAGGCTCGCGAGCAGCTCACGAGCCAGCTCGAGCTGGCTCGTTATCTCTAACGAGTTAAAATGCTAGCTCAACTCGTTAGAAAAATAAAACAAGTCGACCCGAGTTTGTCACGAGTCGAGCGAGCTAAAGAGCCACGAGTTTTCTGTCCACCCCTAAATATAGCAAATAAACTTTGAATCTGCGACAGCTAAAGTTAACGAAAAAGATAGATTAGGATATAACAGCAGTACAACAGGGGTGTGTCTATATTCCATATCTCATTTAACTAGGAAGTACCATAAATATTAAAACCGTGATTTGATGTTAACAACCTTAAAAGATGATGAAAATGCCAATTGTAAATGCAAAAGGACAAACTTCACAGACTATCACTATATATGATGTGGTGCAAGTATAGGAGACCTAATCCAAAATAGAAAGATAGGTTTGAAGATTCCCATTTGTTGCTCATGCTGGCCAACCACCTCAAACAGCCCCATTGCTTCAAGCTCAAGCACAAGTAACTCAAGCGTGATCAATTGAAAAGTTCAACAGCATGGCCTTCAATGGTACCAAATCCTACATTAGTTATTCTTCTCTTGTGTCCTAGAACTTCAGAATCGTATACCTTCACAATACCTTCAGTGTGCTCCGTTCCTCATTCGATGACATGTTGTACTTCTTAACTATGAATCTAACTGCATAACCTCATACTAGAATTAACTGAAATTTAATTAAAAAGGTACCACATGTCCTTTTTCAAGGAGATCCACTTGTTGAATAAATTAATTCTACATCCTTAAACTATTGCCCCCTTTCTACCCTGTATCATCTGAGCGCAACCAACTAAACATAACAGGAGAGAAACCAAAGCTTGCTATCATCGTCCTGCAACAACATAATTAGTACTATCAACTTGCTTGGGAGCCTTCTCTGAATATAACTATACCAATTACTAAAGTTCCATGTATATTTTTCTACCACAAGAAGTTATACGCTAATTGAATGGGAGAACACAGACAGAAATTCAGTACAAGTATTTCTTTTTGCGTGAAACTGAAAAATTCTCAAACAATGTTCGGTATGTGGAGTACGTAGCTACTCCAGCTTCCTGCAGGTAAAAATCCTCGGGAAAACTGCAAGGGAAGAAGGCAGAAGAAACAGAGGAGAGGTAGAGAGCTCACCTGGCGCTGGGCGTGGGGCGGGGCACGTCGGGCTCGAGGTCGGCGGGGAGGCCGTGGAAGCCGCCGAAGCGGTCGAAGGTGACGTGGGAGACGTGACGCACGTCCGTGGGCCGCCCAATCTCCATCCCCTCCTCCTCGTCGTCGTCCTCGCTGTCCTCCCCGTCCCCGACCTTCCCGGCGCTGCACATCACCAGCGACCTCCGCAGCGCCCCCACCACCGCCCCCACCAGCCCTCCCCCTCCTTTCTCCGCCTGCATCATCAGCGGCGGCGAGTCCGTCCCCTCGCTCAGCATCTCCTCGTACTCGAACCCTTCCTCGTCCTCGTCCTCCTCGTCGTCGTCCTCGTCGTAGGAGCGCGCGGGGGACATCCGGAGCCCGAAGCGCAGCTGGAACGGCGCCATGACGCGCGCGGCTGCGCCGAGGCGGGCGGGTACGGTTGGTTCTAAGGTACACGGGGGTCGCGCGCGCGCGCGGGTGCGGACTTGCGGAAGCGAGGCGGGTCGCCGTGGTGGTGGGTTCGTTTTGCCGGTAACTTGGGTTTTGCTTCCCTGGTTTTATAACCTGGGTTTTGAGCGACTTAATACCACTTGTTTCTCCAGCTTTAACTTTGACTCTTTTCTAGCGTGTGTTTACCTCCGTCAACGTTGGTAATGGAAGCCTTCTTACAGAAGAAAAGAAAGTGTACTGGACGCATATCACCCACGTATGATACTCGTGAAGCTAGCTCTACATATATTTCACTCCTATGTAACGAGTGCTAAATGCTAAATATACGATTTTAAGTTTTTAACTCTAGTGGATTAAGCCTATAACCGCATTGATCTTATGGCGACACGTTTGTTTTTGCTTGTATGTGCTTCTTTTAATTGAGAACCTACCAAGGTGAATTGTTTTAAAAATATATAAATCTAATTGTTTTCTATACTCTTGGGGTTCTTTGAGATATATATTATGCTAATTATATTTGTACTCATCACTTTACTGGATATACAGGACATGGGTGGTTATTTAATCCCAAGTATTTTGATGCGAGAAGGGATGACACTTACGTAAAGAAGGAAGGGAAGGGAAGATGACTCTCACAAGCGATGGAGGAGTATGAGGAGGAAATTATTGGCAGGTATGTGAGGACTTGACTTGAACCCCTTAGTGGTTGCTTTTCTTTTAGCTACTTTGAAAGTTATCGCTCTGAATCCAACCATATGACACTGCTTGCTTGCATGTGTTTCTTTAGATACTAAGGTGAAAACATGTGATAATTTATAATTAAATTGTTTTCTATAATCTCGAGGTCCCAAGAGATACTTTGTTCTAACTTTGTTTGTAGTTATTGATTTATTCTATTGGCAAGCCCATGGTTGATTAGTTGATCGCAATTTATGGGAAATGAATGCCACACTATGGGGAGAAGGAAGAAAAGACGACTCGCAAATGGTGGAGAGGTATGAGAAAGAACATCTAGGTTAGTCTAGCTATGAGAATTTGCCTTTTCGACTTTGACCTTTTTTATTTCAGTCGTTGTTTTTCTTTCAGCTACTTTGGAAATTGCTACTTTAGCAACGTAAATTCTGAGTCGTGAGTTGCAAATCTTACGTAGGCATGTAAGTGGGCTGCAAGTCTTTACTCAGTGTGTACGAAGAAGGATGAACCTAGCACCGATGGAGCTTGCATGTCAAAATTAGAGGAAGACAGCATTAAATATCGTTTCAATGATCTTAACCAATAAAACACCCTTAAATACTACCACCTAAGCTTGTGGAATTGCACAATTTTGTGTCTGGGAGGCCCATTCGTCCTGTGGCACATGTGTATGCCCTAGAATATGCAACAAACACACCCCAATTTGCATCTTACCACCACTCATTAGTTTGTACCTAGTTAACTTGCGGTGAGATACGTGCAACACTCGCGACCACTTCTCAACATCGGGGGAAAGTAAGTGAAAATTTTCTCGTATACCAATGAGACATGTCACTGAGATGTAGGCGGAGTCATCAGGAGAATATTCATTCAATTTAAGATTTTTTTTAAAAAAAATGACCTGAAGGCAACTCTAGAGCGTTGCATTACGAGTGTACCAAGAAGGGCTTGGAAATTGGATTACCCGGACGCTCCCCCCGGCCCCGCATCCGATCCGCTGTCAGTGAAGCAAACGCAAAGTAACCAATGTGTGTGTGTGTGTGTGTGTGTCCAGTACGTCCAGAAGGCGTAGCGAAGCAGCGCTGGCGAAGTGGGTGGGTTGTGGGTGGTATATTAAAATCCGGCGTTTGGTTAGTGGGGCGAAGTGGGGGAGAGCAGCAGGTCGGTCGACCACGACGACCAGGGGGGAGGAGGGGGAGGATCACGTACACGCCGCGGCCGCGCGCGGTGCGTGTGCATGCTGGTTGCTGGCGTGAGCTCTTCGTCTTTACAGCCTGTGCTGCCGGAGAGCGAGCGAGCGAGATCGATCAGGTATAGTGGAGTATAGTAGTCGCCGCGCGTTTACCACCTCCGCATGCAGAGACACACACTTGTGTATTACCACCACGTGCCGCGAGTCCGCGGCCATGATGCACGCGCGCGCGCGCCGCGACGCCCTCGGTCCACGGCGGGCAGACCGGCAGATGGGATCGCGTATACCCGCGGGCGCGCGGCCGGGGGCGCACCGCGGCGTGCAGGCCGGCAGAGGATGCGATCGCGCGCGCCCGGCCGGGTTGGTGGCGAGCGTCATTGCGCCGGCCGCGCGCCCCGTGGTACGGCGCCGGGCTGCCGCTAGTAAATGTGCCGCGGGGTCGGCTGCGTCTTGCATTGCGCGCTGTTACAGTGCCTTGGCCGGCCCGGTCTGGACGCGAGCTACGGAGGGGAGACGGCCGTGAGGCTATTAGGGGAAGGAAAGCAATGGCCGGATCACGTCGACTGCGCAGGAGTACTTACGCGTACCACGGTACCAGTTGCGCTCGGGGAGTTGCAAGTACGCAGCTTACTACTGTGCCTGCCGCCTGACCATTGTCAGGTACGTACGTCTGTGCGCTGCCGCTGGACTAAAATGGTCAGATCAATTATACTGCGACGTGTCACGTGTGTGTGTATATATATTAGTACGTTACATTCATCAGTGATTAAGAAATTAATGGAGCTGAATTGAAATGCTGCTGATACCAGTGTACTGTCATTATCATAAATCATTTCTGTGGTCTATTTTTTTTTAATTTGTTGCTTTCTCTCTAGAGCTATATACTTCTCTTTGCTCTTGTCTCGCATATCGGCTTATCCCTTGATTGAGCCCCAAGCTCCAGATCAGCCTCTTGCAAGTTGCTATTCTAGCCTTGGAGTAATCTGGCTGCCATCGCTCCCAGTAGTATTCCCCGACGAGCACAAGATACCCTGCTAAACGTAGGCAGACGTGCAGTTGATCCACAGGCTTCGTGTTTGTTGCTTTGTGTAAAAGCAAACAACCAGCAGGCAGCAGGCAGCAGGCAGCTTGGACCGCCGGTTTCTCGATCTCGCTCGCTCGTCTAGTATAGCAGCTCGTATTTATTGTGGCTGCAGTGTACTCGCGCTTGTAATTGTTGTCTTGCCACATCCGGTCTCTCTCTGGACAACGTGTAGCTAGCGCACACCAAGGACCAGCAGTTCAGACAGCTAGTAGCTAGCCATATTATCGCCTATCTCCATATACACAACTCTTACGTACGTGGGGGCAAATCACTGTAGTTAGCACTTGGTGTACGAAGCTCGTGGCACTTAAATCAGTTTTGGACTTGCCGTTTGTCACGTCCAGCAATTAGAATATATGGCCGGCAAGCTTAATGTCGAGTAGTCGAGATCGATAGGTTCATAGATGAATATTTTTCATATTCTTGATGAGATACTACTATTTTCTATGTAAAATTTGGTGTCTTTTAGTATCTAAGGTATCAAGAGGTACCAAATTTTACATAGAAAACAGTAATACCTCTGGGTACCTTTTCAAGAATGATAAAACTGCTCTCTGTATATATAGATCTGCTCCAGAAATATGCAGCGCTATTGTTAGTTACATATGGTTGAATAAAGTACTGTTTAGCGCATATGCATGTAATAATAGTGACTAGCTAGCTAAGAGAACGCGGTCGCTTTGCCATAAGTGATGTGATGTCTCATTTTCTGCTTTGTTAAGACAAACACTAGCTACACTCCGGACTGGTAGCATGTATGCATCACCACAAAAAGAGTATCTAGCTTCTTAATTTTCTTTTCAATCGTTCTGTAAACACAGATGACCGAGTTAACAACGGCAGGTAGATACAAGGACTTTTCATGCATTTTTTCTCTGTTACCAAATGACATTTCAACTTACCCATGCATGCACATGCATGCATAATTTTGCATCTGGATCAGCTGGTAGCTGTTAGTGCATGCATGCATGTCATCGTAAATACATGAAGCAAGTGGCGTGTCACTTGGTTACTGTCATGCCGATCGAGCCATCTCGACAACAGACGATACGACAGCTCAAATATATATACTGTCATATATGTGTAGGCCACTCCTAGCTAATTTTACATTTTTTATACAGTTTTATTCAGGACAGCTCCTAATTGTTCTTCTCTTTTACCAAATGACATTTCAACTTACCCATGCATGCACATGCATGCATAATTTTGCATCTGGATCAGCTGGTAGCTGTTAGTGCATGCATGCATGTCATCGTAAATACATGAAGCAAGTGGCTTGTCACTTGGTTTCTGTCATGCCGATCGAGCCATCTCGACATCAGACGACACGACAGCTCAAATATATATATATATATATATATATATTCATATATGCGTAGGCCACTCCTAGCTAATTTTACATTTTTTATACAGTTTGATTAAGGACAGCTCCTAATTTTACTTCTATTCTAAGCATGGCATATACTATATATACTAGCTACCGGCCAGTCAAGATCGATATGTCGACGTTTCTCAAGGATTCCATGCTTTTCTGCAAGATCGATCACCCTCTCCCTCACCTACACGGCTAAACGTCGTCCGTTGGGGCGTCGCTTTTGGACAAGAAAGTATAGACAATCGATGTGGCTACGTGTTTTTACCTTTACCTTTCTTTATCTCGCTGCATCGAGAGTGTGGTGCCAACGCTAGTAGAGCTAGAAATCAAGCTGTGTATACATACGTAATACATTATCCGATATGAAGTGGAGTAAAGACGAAACATAAAACAAGCATATGGTCGTATTTTGATGCATTCTAGCTGAGTGTAGTTTCAGTTATTTACTATCTTCTTTTTTTTTTCATTTTTCTATAGAGGGTTTCAGACTTTCAGGTAGCAATCTATTTATTGTATATATGTCCTTTCACAGATCTCTCTGATCCACAGTAACCAGTTTCCCACCAAATTAATTTGTGGACACCTGGTATGTACTGGAGAGAAGATTGGCGAAGGTGTGGTAGGTCTGAATAAACTCTCAAAAAGATGGCGATCGATCATAGGCTCATATCGATCGACAGGTGCATGACAATTCAGAAGCATGCAGTGCTCCATTAATGATCAGGAGATAATGAGATATATATGGAATAAATTAAAACTACACACGCTGCTTTAATTTGTTGATCAATGCACTATGAGCTAACCCACCATTTTCTTAAAACGAAATGGTCGTGCTAGTGAGAGAGACAAAAGGGAGATAGAGAGAGCGAAAGAAACCAACCAATTTCCTACGTGCTACCTGAAGATGATGTGAACCTAAAAACTCGGCGAAAAAAAGGCTGCTCATGCATGTTGCTTAGCCTCCAAACATAACGATCTCTGGCTCTTGGTGCATGGCGCTTTTGGATGTGACAAATGGCCACGAGCTTTGGGCACGTTAATATCGAAGAGACCCTGCCTGCCACGATCGACGTCACAAGGACGTCGCCGTGGTTACTTTGCTTGCAGGTTTGATGTGTGCACCGCTTCAAATATCAGATGGTGCTGTCCATGCAGCTGCAGTGGAGCACTTGACAGCACGCACTTCCATGGGGAAAGACTGACAGTCGTGCATTATAATTTTTGACTTTATCAGAGTGGTGCAGGACATTGTTGTTGGTTAGGTCAGAGAGTACTGAAACTTACGTTGTCGCAAGCACTAATAAAGCTGACCAGCAGCCTTTAGTTTACCTATTAAACTTGCCAACGATAAGTCATTGTTTCCTCTGTTAAGTAGTAATAGTAACCCAAGTACCAGATTAGTGTAGTTAATTACACAGGGAATCGGACTATCTATTCCCTCAGTTACTTAATTTTTGTCACGAAACTCTATTTATTTTTAAACCTTCCCTATTCGTCCATTTCAAAAAAAAAACTCTAAATACTTAAATAGGTGGCATATTATTGCAAGACCTCCTCTACTTAAACACAACGACACACATTAACCATCTTACCTTACCTATAAGTATATATTGGCTAGCTTCTTGTTGCAACTTATTTGATTATTGTTGTATGAAACATGTAGAATATATTTAATATTTTATATGATTTTAAATGATAAAGTCGTTAATTGTAGATCCCATCAATAACTACAACTTTAATATGGGGCATCTCTCCATCCAACATCATTTAAAATATTGAAAAAAAATCATTTTCCAAAATAGATCTTACCTAATTAGTTTTATCAAAATAACTCTTATTTATATAATTAGTTTTTATTAATAATCTACATTTAATATTTATAATAAGTGTCCACGCCCCTTAGTCCTACGTCGATTACCATACCAACCAAACTGTCAGGCCCTAACATTTGATAGCTAGTAGAGCCCATTTGTTATGTTCCATTGATGCATGACTTCGAGGCTATAGAACTAGAAATAGAAACAGGGACGAGAAGGCCGGCGAGTAAATAAATATACTTGTAAATGAAATATCTCCATAAAGCTGAAGCATCTATAATGTTTAATTTGCATATAGTACATGCAAGTGTTTCATAGAGTGAAAAGTGAACATACGCGTTTGTCATGGCTAGAGTGGCCAATCGGCCCCATACATACAGCAGGTGGGCTCATTCCAAAAGTTAAGGCCAGAAAATGCAGCTAACGTTTCGAGGAGTAGCTCTTCCCACTAAACGCTTGGAACTTGGGCTCGTCCTTTGGAAGTTCCACTAAACGCTTGGAACGGGAGCCTGTTCATGAACAAATTTAAATGAACCAGCAACTAGTTGAGCATATCCATAATGCAGTCAACCTAAACATGACATTCCATTTAATCAAACTCTGCTCACCCAAAAAAAAGTATCTTAACTAGAAAAACAGCTAGCAGAATAAAAAAAACATCTAAATAGATTTGAGTTATAGCTAGCATCCCACTGTCTGTCCCCCCAAACATAGAATTTATAAGGTTAACCCTTCAATTAGCTGTGGTCCGTGATTCTTTGAAAATTAGCAGAGAAAACAAGCTCACCATTCTTGCAAATTTGTTAACAGGAAGTAAGGAATTAGAAAAGAATCTGATTCAGTATGCTCAATATAAAACATGACAGAAAAATGTAGTACCTTTTGTGGTTCTTTTTCAAGCTTTCCTGGTTTCTGGCTTGTGGGGTTGCTAGCTCCTAAAGGTTCTGGTGCTACCATTTCCTGATTCACCCTTTTGTTTGAGTCTGAAGGGGAAGAACGTGAGGTAGAAGGGAGAAATATTTTTTAGCACACGGGTGTATACACCCGTGTGTTTGCATGTTATCTAAATAGTTATAAAAAAATATGAAAAAATTTGACAAGATATATTAATATAAGTTATATCACTTCACAAACATGCAAGTTTAAATTCAACTTGTACAAGTTGTAGAAAAAACAAACAAAACTAAAACTAAGTATACGCATATTCATAATTCTTTTTGTTATTTTTGCTACAACTTGTAGAAGTTAAATTTAAACTTGCATGTTGGTGGAGTGGATATAACTCATATCAAACTATCTTGTCAAATTTTTTTATATTTTTTTATGATTATTTAGATGACATGCAAGTAACGGGTGTATATATATCCGTGTGCTAAAAAAAACTTCTTCCGGTAGAAGGCATCTCCATTGCCTGTAGCTTTGAGGTTTTACCATCCAACCGCTTTCCAGAATCAGTAAATGGTTTAAATTTTTGTTCATCTTCACCATTAGCATCATCATCGAGATTACTCACCCATATTCCCTCTTTTTCTATGCGAACATTTTCCAAACTGTTAAACGGTATTTTTTTACAAAAGTGATATATGAAAGTTCCTTTAAAAATTCTGATTAATCCATTTATCTAATTTTTATAGTTAATAATTAATTAATCGTATACTAATCCGTTACTTATTTTCCACGCCGGTTAATAAATCGGCGGTTAAACAGGGCTGGCATCTTTGTCACTGACATATGGGTCATAGGGTTCGTGGCCCACGTGTCATGGAGGTACTAGTCAAGTAGAAATTTATTAAACGAACCAGAATTCTCTTCCGGTAGATTTCCCTTTCGAGGCTTAGAAATGGACCTCATCCCCGCGATTTTTCAGCCTGCCAAAAGGCCCAAAACTAAGGCCTACGTGATAATAGGTTAGCCTGCGTCAGCCCATGTACATCGTTCCAACCTGCAAGAGTCAAAGTACCTTTGCTGTTGTTTCCTTCAGAAAAACAAGATGCAAATGCGATATTCTTACTCCAAGGACAAGTATTGACGGACAAAATCACTAGTACAATCAAGTGGTGGATGTATCTGCTTTTCGTTGGATGATTCCAACTTCCAAGTTTCGAAGATGATCTACACCATACTAGCCTTGGGTTGTGAGTAAAGGAGACCAGTAGTGGCGCACAAAAGTTTCAAACAAGAGAAGAAACTAGGGCAGCAATGATGCAAAGGTGTATGCTAACAGTAGGAAACAATGCTCATTGCTCAATGAGATGATAATTGAGCATGCAACAGTAAAATAAGAACTGGACCTATATGTATGTTCATCAATGACGGTAGATTGCGAATAGTAGTAGCTGTTTTTACATGGACGATTTTAGCTTCCAAGAGATTCCAACGTGAGCATTTCAAGCAAGCTAGGGTGTAGGGCCGGGACAGCGCGAGATGGGGGAGAGTAAAAAGCAAGAACGTGAAATTGTGATAACAGAAGTATGCACATGCAGCAACATAAATGGCGCCTGTGTTCCATCTAGAATTGTATAAGCTACTGTTGCAATCATGCAGAAAGCCAGTGTCCCCTGCTACAGAGAAAACATGCTGCCAAGCGATTCCGGTTCCACCAGTCTGAGTTAACTCCACCGCGGCGAAAAAAAATTACACCGCCATCCACGAACTGATTGCACGCTCTGTTGCCTGGTCGCTCGCGCAGTAATTCAGCATGCAGCCTTCTCTGAACTCTAACAGCAAAATTTACTGCATTCTGCACAGTACAGAGCAAAGTTTACGCCTGGTGGTGCTGGTGGCCTCCCTCCGACCAACGTTGCAACCAAAATACAGGTGTTGGTGGTCTCTCTCCGACCAACCGTTGCAGCCAAAATACATGGTCAGTTCTCCTCCCCCATTCTGTTACACTGTTAACAGGCTTACTCCAGCTAGTGCTCTACGGTGATGTGCATATGTGCAACAGGATTACAGGATGGTCGAGTTGCCAGTTGGTGCCTTGCCTTGTGTGTTTGTTTGTTAATACATGCCACATGCTACCTGTTCAGGATTTGTTCAGGCCTAGACGCTAGGATAGACGACTATTGATGCCCATCTGGTTGACAAGACGCCATGGGCTGCATTCTCTCCCCCAACTTACGGTCTCACTGCTCAGGTTAGCATCGACATCCGGGATCGCTAATACCTAAAATCTGATGTGGTATCCCGAGTTAACAGGCAAGTCTACCGACTTGAGGGCAGGGAGTCAGAGATCAAAAGGAGAGGAATCGTGGACTCGTCGTGCGCGCTAATTGTGCAGTTGTTGCTTGACTGCTGACTCTCCGCGCCGACGAGAAAACGGTGTGAACTTTCAGGTATAGTATATGCTCGTGCGGCGTCAGGCACAGATGGAATGATAATGCATGATTGCTGCGCGTGATCATGGCAGCCTGCACTTAGTCAAGGTATCATGCCAACCCAGTACCCCGATTCCGCAAAGAAGGAAAATTCGGTGAACTGATCTGCGTTCCGAAATGCAGCAAGGGCCCCTGCCTGATACTCTTAAGAAAACACAAGCAAGCAGCATTGCAGCATTGTAAACGGGGGAAAGATAAAACTGTCACATGATTTCCATCTCACCCCAAATTGAAGGCGCATTGACTGTTCTACGTTGAGATATTCTATCCTCAAACGTCATGCTCTTCAGTGTACGTTACGCACCTTAAAGTCCATGATTTAAATGCATTTTATGTACGGATATAACGCAGGTGCTAATTAGTGGAGTACTATTACTCAATGGCGCACATGGGGCTGAGCACCGGATTCAGGATGTAAAGAAAGTAATTTAGGGGCTCAAGCCAAGTACAGTGGTACCGAGATCTCCCGTCAACGGCCCCCGCCAAAGCAAACGTTCAGCGCTGCAAGCCACTCAAGCGAATAAACCACTATTCCAAGCATTTCTTTCCACAATTGCCAAAGAAAAACAAGGTGACCACAAGAGTAATATATCCATCCATCCAATAGATAAGTAGGGTCCCCATCTAATCAAACAGTGTATAAACTGATACACATGTGCACAAAGAATACTTGGATGTACTCCTGCTGAATACTGCCATACACAAATCATTCCATGCAGAGGGGAAAAGGTTTTAACGGCTAACTATGAAGCATCATTCATCTCCCACCATCCTCTTGAACCAATTGGGATAACAAAATACAGCCAAGATGTACAGCACAGCATTACAAAAGATCTAACCCATGGTAAAAGAAAATTGGAGATTAATAAAAGACAAGATCCCAAGAAGCCAAGCAGGCCCCTACAAGAAATCAATTTCCTAATGAGAGAGAGAGAGGAGAGTACATGGTACTCTCCTACAGAGCAGCCAAGAACATGGTGGAGAGAGACAGCAACCAGATCGAGCACTGCATCAGTAGCCGTTGCGATGGCGAGCCCCACATGCGCCGCGGCAAGCATCCGTCCACATGGTGATTCTGCTTCCCCGGCAGCCCACTGACACCTCGCCTAACTACGAGATTAGGAGGAGTCCTAACGGCTACTTCTCCCCACTTGGCGCCTCCACTATCCTTGGCGGGAAATGCAGGTGTTCTTGCTCCCGGGCTCACATGTCAGTTTGATTGTCCGGCTAGATGAAGCTAAAGGCTAATCTGAACTAAAGAAGAATTAGCGAAAAATGGAAGGAACAGGAAACTAATGGATTGGATCGGGCAGTGCCGGCCGAGGGGCGCCGGATATCACGCCGGGGATGGCTGGGAGGTCGGATCGGCCGACGACGGGATGTCAGGGCCGACGCGGCAGCCCTCGAGCATGAACACCACGTCGCCCATGGCCGGGCGGTCGAGCGGGTCCGGCGCCGTGCAGAGCAGGCCGACCTTGATCCCGAGGAGGAACTCCTCCCACTCTGACGACTCCGGGTCGAGCTCCAGTAGGCCCGGCTCGAGCAGCTCGGCCACCGCCCCGCGCTGCAGCTGACGCTTCACCCACTTCACGATGTCTTCGTCCTCCCCGGCGAACATTCCGGGGCGCCGGCCGGTGAGGAGCTCGAGCAGCACAATGCCGAAGCTGTAGACGTCACCTTCCCGTGTGGCCTGACCAGCGGCCGCCGCGTCCGGGGCGACGTAGCCCAGCGAACCGACGGTTGTTGTAGCTGACGTCGATGCAGCCGCCGCGGCCGCGGCAGCACCAGCCGTCACCACCATTGGCTCCAGCCCGAAGTCCGACAGGTGCGGCTCGAAGTCAGCATCGAAGAGGATGTTCTGCGGCTTGACGTCGCCGTGCACGACGCCGGACTGGTGCAGGAACGCAAGGCCGCGGGAGACGCCGAGGGCGATGAGGTGCCTCATAGGCCAATTGAGGATGTGTCCGTCTTGGTGCGACGCTTCCTGCAGCAATGTCGCGAGGTTGCCGTTGGGCATGTAGTCATAGACCAGCAGTCGAACATCTGGCGGTGGCCCGGCGTAATAGCCACGCAGCACAGTGAGGTTTCTGTGCTTCACCTTGCCGAGGGACTCGGCCTCTTTCCTGAACGAGCCTTCCTCAATCACCACGGCGCCATCGGATGAGGTGGAAGGAAGTCGTAGGATCGCTAACACGGTGCCGTCATTGTAGCAAGCCTTGAACACGAGACCATGGCGGCCTCGGCTAAGCACGTTCTCCTCGTCAAACTGCCGTGTCGCCTCCACCGTATCGGCATAGGTGATCCGGGAATTGAACATGATCAGCTTCGGCTGGGTGACACTATCTGTGCTTGTGCCGCTCGACCCGCTGCCCCGCCCTGGGCTGCGTCGCCTCTTCTTGACACCATCGCGCTTCTCAATGAACCGGCGCCTCCACCGCAGCAAGCTGTACACACAGCAGCAGCAGAACAGCACGAGCAGGAGCACCGTAGCAGCCACCACGCCAATGAGCAGAGTCAGGCGCTGCAGCCTCTGCCGCCTCCTATGCTGCCGGTAGGCACTGCATTCGTTCTCCAATGGCGGACCACACAGGTCCGGGTTGGAAGCAAACACTGATGGAGTGCCAAATCGGGAGCCAAGCATTGCTGGTATCTCGCCGGTGAGCTCATTGTGTGACACATTGAATGATAACATGCCTGGAATTTGAGCCAATGAAGCAGGGATGCTGCCGGTGAAATTGTTCGACGACAGGTCAAGAGTCTGCAGCTTCGTGAGGTTGGATAAAGAGGCCGGTATCTCGCCGCCAAGATGATTGTCATCAAGCTTCAGAGTGGCAAGTGATGAGCAGTTGGAAATCTCTGGTGGTATCTTGCCGGACAGCTGATTGTGGCTCAGATCAAGTTTCTCCAACTCGCCAAGGCGCGCAAAATCACTCGGAATTGGACCAGTCAGCTGGTTGACCCTGAGATCAAGCACGGTGAGGTTGGAACAGTTGGCGAGTTCCACAGGCAACTCGCCGGTGATACGGTTGTGGGAAGCCGAGAGCACCTGGAGTGATGGCAAGTATCCATAGGTAGCCGGCATTGAGCCCGAGAATGAGTTCACCGAGAGGTTGAGATGACGCAGGCTCCACAGGCTGCTGAACCCCTCTGGAACGTCACCGGAGAAAGAGTTGCCGGCGAGCGACACATACTGCAACTGTGGCAAACCGAAGAGCTCCGCCGGGAGATTGCCTGAGAGGTTCTTCTGACCAGAGAGATCAAGAACTCGCAGGTTCAGCAGGTTGCCAATGTTCGACGGGATGCGGCCGGAGAAGGAATTGCCGCTCAAATTTAAACTCTGAAGAGCGGTCAGATTGCCAATGGAAGGAGGGATCTCCCCGGCGAGCTTGTTGTCGGAAAGGTCCAAGAATGTCAGATTCCCCAGCACGAAGAGCTCAACGGGCAGGTCACCGGTGAGCCGATTCCCCGGTGTGGACAATGCTTCCAGCCACGAGAGGCTCCCCAAACTGGCCGGAATCTGGCCGGAGAATGAGTTACCGCCAAGATAGACCTCTCTGAGCCGCCGGAGACCGCCAAGAGCAGCAGGAACCTCGCCGGAGAAACGGTTGTTCTCGAGGTCAAGCACCTGAAGCGCGCCGCATCTGCCAATCTCCGCGGGCACGGTGCCTGTGAAGGCATTGCCGCCAAGCCGCAGCTCCTGCAGTGCAGTGAGCTGCCCTACCGCCGGAGGTACTTCGCCGGTGAACGCATTGCCAGAAAGGTCGAGCACAGTCAACCCGCCAGCCCCGGCGAGCCAGGACGGGAATGGACCGGCCAATTTGTTGGCGCTCAAGTCCACCACTTGGAGATCCTTGCCGAGCGCTCCCGGCACGTCCACATGAGAGAACTCGTTGCCGCCGACCTGCACGATGCGCAGCGACGAGTTCCCCACGCTGCCGAACGCCGCAGCCGGGATGGCGCCTGTGAGCCGGTTCCGTGACACCGAAAGAATCTGCAGCGACGGAATCGCAGCCACCGCGGGCGGCAAGATGCCGCGGAGCGCATTCCCCTGCAGGCTGAGGTGGAGCAGCGCCGAGCAGTTGGACAGCGCCGATGGGATGGTGCCCTCAAGAAGGTTCCCGTCCAGCCAGAGGTAATGCAGGTTCTGCAAGGTCCCCATCGACGCCGGCACGGTGCCCCGGAGGCGGTTGAATGACAGGTTCAAGAACTGGAGGTTCGTCGCCGATGCGCTGACGTTCGCCGGGATGTTGCCGGAGAAGGCATTGGAGGAGAGGTCAAGGTACTTCAAGCTGGGAGGGAAGGAAACAGGGAGAGGACCGGACAATAGATTGCCGGACACGTCGAACGTCTGGAGGTTGGTGAGGTTGGCAAGGAAGGACTGAGGAATGGGGCCGGAGAGGGAGTTGTACTGGAGGTAGACGGAGCGGAGGGAGGAGATGCGGGAGAGCGACGCCGGGATGGTGCCAGAGAGCGAGTTGGAGCGGAGGCTGAGCTTCTCGAGGTACGACAGAGCCGACAGCGCCGGGGAGATGCTGCCGGACAGGCGGAGTCTCGGGAGCGCCAGCTCGACGACGCGGCCGGTGCCGGCCGCGCACGCCACGCCGCGCCAGGAGCATGGCGCGGACGGCGAGGCCGCGTTCCACCCGGACATCGCGGCGTAGGGGTCGCGCAGCCCGCTCCGGAACTGGAGGAGCGCGCTGATCTCCGCCTGCACCTCCGTCGCCGGCGGCGCGTTCGCCCCGAACACCGACGCCTCCGGCGCCGCGACCAGCAGCATGACGAGCAAGAACAGCAGCCTCGGCGGCGGCGGCATGGCGGCGGGAGCAGAAACCGGAGCGGGCGCACGGAAAGGAACTCCTTTTCCTCTCGGTCTTTTCAGCTTGACTGCTTTGGCATTTAGGCTCTCATGGCCATGGATGGAGAGAGCGAGGAGCGAGAGAGAGAGCTTTGCATTTGGAGAGGACAGGAGACGAGAGAGTGAGGGAGGAGGGAGGAGGGAGAGAAAAAGAAGAGGGTTTTGGACGGGTTTGGGTGGGTTTCGAGGCGTTTTTTTTCCTCTCCTCTCTGCGCGTTTTTTATGCACGCCTCGTTTGTTTGTAAAAAAAAAAGAAGCAAAAACCAAGCAGACGATTTGTACACAGCTGTTGTGTACAGTAGTATACTTGAATAGTTGCCGGACCGGTAACAGTGTCCCAAAAAATGTACACCCCGCCCAAACAAAATAAGAGCCTTATACGTACACAACCCGGTAACAGAGCCCTATACGTACACTCTAAGTACATGTTCTAGCCTCCACAATACATTAAGCACAACACAGGGTTACGCACACAGATAAAAATCTGATTCATATTTCAAAACCAAATCATTTCTAGCTCTTAGACTCAACACGTCACGCAATGGCGTTTAGCCGTTTAATAAAGCTGATCAGATGGAGCGACAAAGCGAGACGCTGGCGCTGCGCGCTTTAGTAGACTATAAGTTGGCTATAAGCTAATGTGGAGAAAAGAGTTAATGAAAAAGAAATAAGGTTGACTCTTATGCAAGAACCAGCTATACATAATTAAAAAAAACACTAAATACAAAGGTAAGAGAAAGAGATAAGAGATAAATATATGTGTTGACTATAATATAAGCTTATAGCTAGTAAGTTGGTTTACTATTAAAATTAATCTTATGAGGGCGATTAGTTAACGTTAAGCACGCCTTTTACGAGCGAAGAAGACAGGCTGTCACGGCCGTTAACCCCTTTTTAAAAATTTTTTTTTTTACTGGAGAGGAGTGGCATCATGGGGCCCGAGGTGGGGCTCCCCCAACGCGACGCCGACGTGTGGGCCCGGGACAAAAAAGGCTAGGACGCGCGGTGTCAGTGGCACAGAGTCCCGTGGGCCCGGCTTGTCTGGGCGCCGCATCGGTTTTGCGATACGAGTTCATAGATTAGGCAGGACGAAGGGGAGATGTTTGACTGGGCTGGTTGTGCCACGTCGGCTGTGCTCCCTCGGCGTAGGCATTTGCGTGGGTCGGATGTGATTGATTGCCTGCATAAGAGCGAGGGTAATAGCATAGTTAACACGCTGTTTATAAGATTATTTATAGTTTTTTAGCTCATTTATATACTAGTGAGCTCTTTATGATTAATATAGGATTCACATGTCACTCTCATTAGAGTTTTGATTCCTATGTCTGAGCTGGCTACAAACTTACCGTCTGCTTTCACTCTCTCTCATCTCCTCTTCCCTCCACATAAGCATATAGCCAGCTTATAGCATGCTATTATACTTGCTCTAATCGCGACCTGGCGCTTTCATGCGAGTGGTTTACGATCAATGTTGTTTCCTGAACTCCTACTCTACTACTACACTGGAGTAGTACAAATTTATTTACCATTGGTGAATCGATCAGTTTTCTTGTCTTTTCAGGGTCAGTTGATGGTGAAGGAATGAAGACAATGTTCATGATGGAGCTCACTAATTAGCAGCTTTTTTTTTGTCAACTGTGATATCAAAGTATTGCTGGTCAAGTAGAACTCATACGAATACTGCTCTATGTATACCTTACTCCGTATGTGTTTATCCATCAAAGCAGTGATGAGGAAATTCAAGGATGTGTTGACAACAACATGAGTAGCAGCAGTACATTTATCACATACTCCAATATATGCATACAACATTGAATTACCACCCGCCAACTAGCAGCTTTCGGCTACGACGACATCCTCAGTTCCTCACGAGTCCACGATCCCACTGCTCTACTCCCGGCAGATCGTACAAATCGTGGTTCAATTAGAGAATTTAAGCGACTATCACATCCTAATTTGCATAGCAGAATAGGGCAATCATAGGCCATAATCGCGACCTAAAATTCCCCAGAAAGTCTACTCACAGCTCAACTTTCTTGTTCCTCATCGTCCACACCTTACATAGGAGTATTGTAGAAAGCATCACGAATTTTAATTTGTGCTACTTACAGTTCAATATACAATGCTGATGCTCCGTTTGCTCCCATTCCGTGCCAGCGTCGATCGAATCGATCTCATCCGTGCTCCAGATATGACTTTTTTGGTGCCCCATTTTCTCCGTTCCATCACGCAGACGCAGCGAAGGAATGGAGCACTGCACTCCACTTCCTGCCTGTACTGCCGTTGTAACCTGTACGCTGCCAAATCTCCCAAGATTGGACGGTTTGTTAGCTGCTGATGGATATAAAATCATCCAGCACCAAAAGAGCTGATTATGAGCAACTGCACATGCATGAGATTGAAGTACCACGGCAGTGAAGCATGCCACGGAGGGTGCATTAGAGGAATACTCGCATCCTGTCTGTGTTGATCCCTTGATGGCTTGATGCCTGTGAAAAGAGAGCATAAGGTCTCGCGAAATCTCTAAAAAATTAGAAGAGTTGTAGTGATAGAATTTAGAAGATAAATTGCAGTAGAGACTAAAAGTTAGAAAACTTAGCTTTGTAAATCCTAGGAGCATCCTATCAGTTCATCTAAATTTGGTCATTCATATCTTTATTTGGATAATTATCTTTATATCTCTTCGTAATCCAATAGATCATCCATATATGACATCATCTCTGTCTCTTTGGAAAACGAAGAGAGAACATCTAAATATGTAGTTTCTCTCTCCTAATATGGATAACATCTAGAAATAGAGAATGAGATGTATATTCTGCTAGAGCTCTATTTTTACCCATCATACTCTATTTTCAGGATGGAGGATACGATGAATGTACCGCTGGGGATGCTATAAGAAACTGGTTTCAAATCTCAAGCTTTTCACATAGCCTAAGGGGGTAACTGTTTGGTGAAGCCAAACGACTGATTTACAAATGAAAAATAATTTATGAATAAAACTTTTATACAAATGTTCTTAGGCCATGTTTGTTTTTATTTTAGTATTATTATAATCTAGATTATTAAGGTGGGTTGCTATAAGCTGGATTATTATAAGCGGAAGTAGGTAATGCATAGCATGATGGGTAAGTAATTTAAAGTGTCTAAGATAGTGTGTCTTTACCCACTCAATAATACTCCCTCCATCTCAAATTGATCATAATAACTTTATTTTTTTTCCCAACGTTTGACCATTCGTCTTATTTGAAATTTTTTATTAATATTTTTATTATTACGAGATGATAAAATATGAATAGTACTTTATACGTGACTAATTTTTTTAAATTTTTATAGAATTTTTTTAAATAAGACGAATGGTCAAACGTTGGACACGGAAAAATGAAAATGAGATTTTTATGAGATGGAGGTAGTAATAAGCTAACATAATAATCTAACAGCTTGTTTCAGATTATCCAGATTACAATAATTCTAAGCTAAAACAAACATGATCTTAGCGATCTAAAAAGTAAAACATAATAATAACACCAAGGTTAAAATTTTAAATTTTACTGTTGTGGTTCCAATATAACTGTATTTGTGGATTTCCATGTCTGATGTTGGACCGTTTATCTTATTTAAAAAATTAAAGGGAAAAATTTTAAAAATTATCACACATAAAATACTATTTATGTTTTATCATCTAATCATAATAAAAAAATATTAATTATGTTTTTTAAATAAGATAAATAATCAGACGTTAAACATGGTAGACAATAAAAAATACATTTGTTACCGAGATAGAAGAGTTGTATATTGGCAGAAGCGAAAAAAAAATTGTTAGCTCTGAACTATGGGAGACACATATGCACACCACCGTGGGGCGCGTACTGCAGAGGCCTCTCTTTTCTGCCAGAATCTTTCTGAAAAGATAGTGTACGTTGCGTTGGATTTTTTAAATTTTTTCTAGCCTCAACTATCCGAGGAGGCTATAGTTTTCCGCGCACATAACTATCCGAGGAGTATACACATCGTAGTACGACTATACGATATCAAATCCGAAATGATGTCATTTTTTTCGCTCGAGGCAACCAGCTCTCAACTCAAGGTGAAAATGCAGTAACTTCAGGTCAAAATAATTGCAACACAGAGCAGCAGCTCAACTAGTAGCAGTAGCACCTCACGCCACGTACTCCACTATGCAGTACATAGTACTACCACTCATTATACTGAAAAATATTAAATTCGGGAGTAAGTAGGGGCTGTTTAGTTTCAAAAACATCACATCAAAACTTTAGACACCTAAATAGATTATTAAACATACATAAAACAAAAAACTAATTGTACAGTTATGTGAGAAATCGTGAGATGAATCTTTTGAGCCTAATTAGCACGTGATTAGCCATAAGTGCTACAGTAACCCACATGCGCTAATGATGGACTAATTAGGCTCAAAAGATTCGTCTCGCGGTTTCCACGCCAGCCGTGAAATTCGTTTTTTCATTCGTGTCCGAAAACCCTTTCCGACATTCGATCAAACGTCTGATGTGACATGACAAAAATTTTTATTTCACCAACTAAACCCCCCTTACTCTAGCTAGTAGTATACCGGCTCCGTCCCGAAATATACCATTTTTCAGGTTTTTTATACAATGTTTTGACTCTATGTCTTATTTAAAATTTTTTGCGATTAATTTTTTTTCTTACTGGATGATAAAGCATGAATAGTATTTTATGTGTGATTAATTTTTTTTAAGTTTTTGTAATTTTTTTCAAATAAGACGAGTGGTCAAACGTTATACATGGAAAAATAAAAAATAAAGTTATTATGAGACAGATGTAGTAGTATTTTACTATGGTGGGTGAAGTACACGTTAGTAGCAGTTGCAGCTAGCAGCAGTAGAAGCTCACACCACTAGGCTCTTTTTGTTGACTTTCTTAGCCCCCTTCAGTTTGAAAAAAATTTTAGGAGAGAGATATTAAAATATTAAACATAATCTAATTATAAAACAAATTTTAGATTCTACCTTGAAACCGCAATACGAATTTTTTGGGTTTAACTAAGAGCAAGTTCAATAGTATAGCCAGCTACTAGCTCCAATTCATTTATAGTCAATGTAATAGCTAATTTATACAATAGTTATCTATAAAACATTAGTACATGGTCCCACATGTCATACACACAATGTGTATTAGAGTTCGTGTGCAGCTAGCTACAAATTAGTAATCCACATTTCTTTTCTCTCCCCTCTTATCTCTTTAAAATATGCTTATAGCCTGGTATTGTACCTGCTCTAATCCATCATTAGTACATGTTGGTTACTGTAGCATTTATGGCTAACCATGTACTAACTAGGCTCAAAAGATTCGTTTCACGATTTCCCCCATAACCGTCTAATTAGTTTTAATGTTTATGTATATTTAATGCTTTATTTAGGTGTTCAAAGATTCGATGTGATGTTTTTTGGAAAAGTTTTTGGAAACTAAACATGGCTAGTTTTGTAGTAGGTTTTTGTATGGGTGTTTTTTGAATTATGAAATAATGTGATTTTTAAAAATTATATACATAAGTTCATCGTCTCATATTTATAGAGAAGATTTTCTATTTTATAGTAATTAATTTTATCATTTCTACTAGTATTAAATAACTATAACAGAAATTAGATAATCTTCATATTCCTATCTCCCAGCCCACTTCAAACACAGCACCAACAGCAGCTGATATGAATTCAGATCAGTAAATTTGCACTGTGGTTGTGTGATACTGTGATGCAGGAGAGAAGGGGGTCCAATAATTCATCAAACGGCCATATGGGCGCGACCTGGCAGTGTTCATCCTGACACTGGAGCACCAGCCAAGCAGTGTCAGCTTTACTCCTCATCACTTTCCTGCTCCTCCCTCCCCTCTGCAAACAATTCAGCAAGCGAGCAAAGCGGGCGATGCTCGCTTGCACGTATGCATGGGGCCAATGGATCTTAAAAGTTTAGTACGCCTTAACACGTCCTCTCCGGCCTCCACCATCCCTTGTTCCATGGAAAATATCCTAATACTATCGCTACTGAAGTGCACTTTCGTCTTGCTAGATCCAAGCTGACACTGTTCACCCCAAAAACATCAAGGACGCATCTTAATTCTTAAATTTCGTAAACAACAAGCTCAATGCAGACTGAAACAATCATGGTGAGAGGTCATGGTTGGTGAGTTAGCTAGTGTTAGTCCAAGGCAGATTGATTGAATCGATCGTGAAGACATATTTGGGGAAAAAACAATAAATGTCAAGTTGTTGATGTACATGCTAGGTTTGGATCGAGCACAAAACATAAGAGAAATCACGCCATTGGTGCTCTGGGATGAGTCTCACACACTCCAAGCCGAGACCTCGCGTGTTCATTAATATTGTCATGGGTAGTAGACTCCAAGTTTCAGCCGGAATGCAAAATGAGCGGGAAAACGACGACGAGAGGCCAGGATAGCAGGCAGCCGCAGCTGCCGAAAGAAGTTTTTGGTCGCATTTCGCTTACTGTCCACCGCCCGTGGCAAAAGCCGTCCAAAACGGCAGAGCTTTGGACTGGCTCACACCTCACACACACACATCGTTCTCATAAGCTCATATGACCGTTCTTCGAGTTGATGCCGAATTTTATCTCTTCCAATGATCTGTTTAGGCTACACGCAGGTAAGCCTGCTAGTGGATTGTAATCCAATCCAAATTCGTTCCAATCCATTTTTTAAGCTAATTAGTCTTTCAAACTAATCCGCACCAATTATTCTTCATAAGAATCCAATCCAAACCAATCCAACTTTGATTTTAGCCTAACCCGTACCAACCCATTTGGTTAAAATGGATTCAATCTACTTTGCAGAATGGATGCACCATTTGATATGTAAGCTCGGACCTAAAATTTTAAAACCCGCGTTCATACTATAAAAGTTTATCAAATTTGACTGAAATTTGGTAGGATGATCTGTTATATATAAAAGCAACTTTGTGCAAATTTTGGTCGATTTCTACATATGCCCCACGTATATCTATTATCTTATCCATTAGCTATCCAATTAAAGGATCCATTTACCCTCCACGAGTTAAATTCATCTAGAACCTAAAATCACCCAACCAAATCTAGTCCATACTAATTCATTTGTCTCTATAATCTAATCCAATTCAGATCATTTGAAGTTATAATCCATTTACACCCAACTAAACACAATCCAAATTAAAACCAACCCATTTAACCTCTTTCTATCCAACCCATTAGCAGGCCTACACGACAGGATGGCATCCGAGTCGGTGACGTTGGAAACCGAAGCTGAAAATTTTTCATTTCTGAACTGAACGGCGCATATATGGGGACAGCTTCGTCCACACCCTCACGTTCGTTTGTTTTTTGAACTAAAACACTTTTTTCAGCTTTCCAAGGTAGTCTAGTAGTGGTAGGATTAGTAAATGGGCGTACATTATCTAAAAAAATGAGTAAATGGACGTGTGATCAAGACTTAGTGAGCACATCCCGCTCAATTACTCCTGAAAATGAGTAAACGAACCTGCAGAAACGTCGGGTTCCAATTATGCCTTCTGCTCGTCAGTTTCAGGAGCCTACTCGCTACTGTGTCGGCATTTCACTATCAGTTCTCAGTTATCCCATTAGTTTCAGTTTACGGATTTCAGGCACCAACTCCTGCAACGTCACCACGCTCCCATAAAGTAATAGTGCAGCGAGCAAAAAAAACAAGCACTAGCAACTCGCCGATAAGACGGTGGCCAGTGCAAATTCTTTTTTCGAGTTTCACGGATGGATCCCACTCCCCACCACCTGAACTAGGGAAAGTTCAGTTCTCATGGTGTCTGCAGTTGAGTAGGCTGGGCTAGTGGACAGACCATGATTCAGTCCCAGTTTTAGCTAAAACGGCCAGGCAAAAGAACAAGGATTATACTAGTAAGAACTGTAGTAAACAAGACTTGAAAGAAGATCCAAGTCGGCAATGTGATTGAACACATGTCCAGGAGGGAGGATTAGCCGGGCAAAGACAAGGAGCATGTCCCCTCCTCGCAGATCAATGGATGTGCTTTCTGACCAAACGCCTCTCACCCCCATATCCAGGCCAGGTGAGGGGCCATGGCTCCATGAGTGCCGTAGGTTGGTAGCACATCTTGCTTACTTTCATCAGCTCAGCTTCTTTTCTTTACTAGGCTAATCCTTGTGTTAATTTGCTCTGATGGTGTCCAGCTTTGGAGGACGGTGGCGTTATTACTGTATTGAACTTGTGATTGGGTAGGAAAATCATAGCACCACATCCATGTGTGTCCTAAAGCTTAAAGTGCCTTGCTCATCCATCAAGTTTATTCCACCTGTGTATCAAGTTATCAACCATGGTTTCTCTTACCACGGGGCGGTGTTGCACTAGCAATAAGTGCAATTACTTCAAAATTAGCCGCCGGTTTGGTGAACCTGATTATCAACCATATATTCAGATTGACGTACTTTTTTCTGAACTCTGAGAACAAATTTCATGTGTAAAAACTTAGAACACGACTTGTACTCGTTGATGGGCAATATTCCACGTATATCAGCAGTCAGGCACTGGGCAATCCTACTCTCTGTGCATATTCTTCAAATTTCAAAGAAAAGATCTCGCTTTGGTACAATCCCAAAGTCTTGTATGTTTTCCAGACCATATATACAGGTCCCTAAGCTCTAGTGTCCGATTTTGTCAAAACATGACGGCACCTTTTCCTTTTGCAAAGGTGAGTACCCTAGATCACCTTTAGCAGCAGAGAATTCAAGTTCGAAGCCCAAACATGTTTCACTCATGACGAAATTGGCATATAATTTGCATAGGATTTGATTCTGTAGAAGCACAAAGATGACTGGTAACGCAAATATATTAGTGCAATATTTTAAGTCAGGAATCAGGAACTGACATTGCCTTGGTTGTCACAGCTTGACAAAGTTCCAGTTAAATATCCAAGTGTGTACCATAACACAACATGAAGTGTTCCAAATACATTCCGCGTGGATATGGTTGTTTAGGCTAAACAGTACAACACTTCCAACCTCTACGGTAGCATAATACTCATCCGTTCCAAAAAAAAGTCAACTTCTGGATATGGATATAGACAATTGGGTGTCTACATCCATTCCCAAAAAATTGGTTTATTTTGGGATGGAGGGAGTAGTAATCACATTTACATCACGATAAGTTACATGTTGTAATTGTGTACAAAGAATGCTTTAGGTAATGTAGCCATTCTGTAGTCACTAGCATACAAATGGAATGATAGCATAGCGAGAGCGAGGATAGTCTTCAAACTTTTGAAGATACCACTTGTGAGTTTCTACTGCTGCGAATGACAGGTTTGTTATCTGCAAAAATGAAAAAGAAAAAGACAGTTCAATCTGCAGGAACAAAACAAAACAAACTAAATGTAAGACAGTTGAACATTTTAATTCTGAGTATCTTTATTCAAAAAGCCATTGTATGGCGTACCACAAATATGAACAGGAACCACACCGGAATGTCTTCTCCACCACTAGCAACCAACATGCCAAAATAAATAACCTGCAAGCCAAAGTGACTGTAATATTAATGCCAAACAGCACTAATTCTGTTATATGGAAACAGATGTGCTGTTATGTTAGTCATTTTGTTCACAGAAGTGAGATAATATGATAGTCCAGCTCAGAAGATACTGTCCTGTTTTATCATCTCTAATCCATGTAAAGAATGTCTGCATTTCCCTGTACAGGAGATGCTAAAAGAAAATATTCACTCTTATGCTTATGAAACAGGGAAACAAACAAATTTGATGAGAAGTCTGCCATGGCATTCAGATTGAGTGTAAGTATGTAGTAGTGCTTCCAAAAGTGTGAAACCATTCAAACACCCCCAAGATGATTTCTATCAACATCTCCAAGACAATCACCTTGATCTTTTTGTTTCTGCTTATGCTTATAAGCCAAAATTAAGTTCTTTTACCTTAAATTTGGAGTTGATTTCGGTGTTTTTCTATCGTAGTTTATTTTCAGTCTTGGCTCTTAGAGCACTAAGAACACATATATAAAATTTTTATTCACAAATTATTTTTGTTTAGAAATATGTCGTTTAGCTTTTTCCCTGAAGAAGCCAAACAATCACCCCATTAACATTAACAAGCGTACTCTAACTTGAAATCGTTGATTTAGCAATGTAACAAAAGACAAGTCCAACAAGACCTGCCATAATGTTTCAGAATAGTAGTACCACATACTGAAAAACAACAAAGGAAAAACACTCACTAGTTCAGCAAGGTAATGAGGGCAAGAGACCCTATTAAACCAGTCACCGCAGGGAATTACATATTCATCAGAATCTTTGTGTTCACGCAACGATCCCTGTAAAAGCAAAAAAACTAAACCATGTAATTCCAAATATGGATCGCAGCATAGAAGTTTCCAAGGCAACAGTGCATAATAGCACAGCTTCTCACATAAAGAAACAGAAAAACATGCATAAGGCATAACCCATTAAACTTGATTGGCATTTATTATTTTTTTTAGTAGGATAGATTGGCATTTATGAAGGATTCTTGATGTTGTTTTTATCAAAAAAAAAAATCTTGATGTTGTTTGGCTAAACAGTTTATATATATGAGATTCATAAAGAATGTTAGGTTCCACCCTATCAAAAAGTAAAACAATTCCAGCAAGCCATACCTTCACCTTTACACTAACAAGTTATAATTGCAATTTGACAGTTCCAACTTAGAACACATTGGCAGACTTCTTTCTTTCCCTGTTATTTCTTTTGTTTTTTAGGAAGATTTCTGATGCTGCCCATATATGTAAAAGAAACTTTCTAGTATAATTAGGGTATAGTGACATTAGAGAGAAGCAGAAACTTACAAGAATCGCATGGCAATGGATCTGATGGAGGGAACCCCAAATGAATATAACAGCACCTATCCACTGACTCCACCCCAACTTTAGAAGGGGTAGTAGTAGAGATGATGAATCAATTACTAGATCTGGCATTCGCGCACGACCCTTTACTATGAACTCAGCTACTTGACCTTGAAGATACTCTGCTGCTTCAGGAATACAAGAACTAGCCAGAGACAATGGTGCAGCCACATAGTAGCTGGCAAGAAGAAGAATCAAACAATAAGCCAATCTGAAAATGCTATACATAAAAACAAAATAGTCTCTGTTTCAAGAAGTCCTATGAAAAATTATCATGGATGGCATGAATACATATCCTCTTCCTAATATAAGCACTGTGGCAGAAGAAAGCCACGTAAATTTTGGTCCACAGTCAAGAATTTAATGATGAATTGATCAGTATCTCTTCTAACAAAGCGGTATATATTTTTTTATCAGTTCAGGTCAAAGACAGAGCATGCAGTAAATTAACTCATGTGATGTGTGCATATTTGTGGACAGCCTACATGTATGAGCTGCAGAGAGGAATTTTTTCAGAGGCCTTTCACCAAAAGCAATGGTAACATAATAATAGAATGAATAAAAGGACATGGCATTAGTCAAATTGGGAAATTTTTCACAAACAACATGCCATGGAAATCCAGAACAAAAAGGATATAAAGCAAGATGGAGCTTACAATAGACCCGTCAAATATCCTACAATGTGCATCCGAGCCGATGGGCTGTAGTGGAACACATGTTCAGTCTCATATAGCCGTCTCAGAACCTGAATTTCCATCAATAGGAGTACAAATACTGTTCGCCAAACACGATACTTGTGTCCCATGGTGCGCGAACGAACACGACCAAAAGAGAATGAATTTGAGCCTACAAGATGGCTAGCAATTGTGGAGTAATTTGATGACTCAGGCACTAATGGTGTCATTTTCATATAAGCATAGAACCATATTGCCAGAAGCAAAGTTGTTGTCGCCACCACTCCAACCACATAAAAATGCATAAAGTATTTTTGTGGAACAGTGAACTTCTGCAGAATTGAAGACAAAAATGATTTGAGATTATCTGAATTATACATAAGTTGAATATGTGAGAAATGAGTGTCTGCATATGTAAGTGGTCATCAATTGGATGGAAAAAAGCTCAAGAAAAACTGATGTGGGATCAATTCAATCCTACTATATAATGTTGGTTTTACTTGCAAAACTGTTGTGGTATGTATTTTAATTATAACCAAGTTAGCATAACTAAACCTCCAAACTGACAGAAAAATCGGGTTATTCTGAATTGGAGTTGGCTACAGATAATAAACCTATAAGACATTTTATTAAGTCCAGGACTCGGTAGTGGTTCCCAACATTTAAGAACTCACTTCTTCAAAAATTCATCAACTTCTCCACATCGATTAACAGTACATCATGTTTGCATCAACTAAATGCTACATACAGTAGCTAGTGGCCCCTTAAACCCTCCAAGGCTGTACCTTTTCCAAACCAATCTGAACCTGTATTTGCTTTAGAAAAGTTTCGCCTGATTTATCGCAATAAAAACTACATTTCCAAAGGCAATCATACTCCACAAGAGTTAGCAATTGAAAACAGAAAAATGCAATCATACTCCACAGTAATAATTGAGAACAGAAAAGGCAAAGCAGGAACGAGGTGTCATGGCACCTTGCAACCAATCTTACCGCCTTGGAAGTGGAGGACGAGGCAGAGGAGGCCCTCACGGTCTTGCCACGGGATGAGAAAGCTGAGAGAAGCCGGTGAAGAAGGTGGCCGCCGGCAGCTGCAGGGATTGGCAGTGCGGCGGTGATGATGGGGAGTGTGGCGGCGAGCCAGGCGAGGCATAACATCGGCTGGAGGGCAGGCCAGCTCTCCATCTCCATGGAAGGTAGCGCCAAAGTGGCAGCTCAAGGAATTTTTTGTTGGATGTTCCTACTTCATGTTCCAAAATTTCATAACGCCATGAGCCCCCATATACATATGCAAAATTTGCTCTGAGTATGACACAATATAGCAATTATATCTCATAACATCATCACAAGGCGACTAAAATCAGCATTTACAGTTTTAAAGTTTCAAAAATACAACATTAGGGGAATTTTATGGTCCTTGAGAAAGTAGGTTCCTTAAGATACTTAGTAACTTGATGTACCGAAGTTTTACACTAAAAAATATAATACCTCAAGTTACTTTTTCAAGAATGATAAAACTGTTTACAATATAAATAGTTCACATATGAAAGATTTTATACATAAATAAATATTACAGTTCAACTTCTCTAATCTACACCGTAATTTACTACTACCTCCGTATTTTTTTATATGACGCCGTTGACTTTTAGGATTATTCGTCTTATTCAAAATTTATATCCAAATATGCAAAATTATAATGCATCCTTAAAATTCCTATAATAATAAATCATATTATAAAAATAATATGGAGGGAGTATTAGGATTAACATTACCGACTCACTACAGTTTGCACCATAAATTAGTCATATTCCATAGTTCCATACTGATTAAGACTCATACGTATTCCGTTTCAAGGCCAAATCCATACCTCTGATTGCCCTGTGTCAGGCAGCACTCGGACCCGGGCTGCGGCGGCGTTGCAATGGACGGCAGGGGGCTAGGGCGCAGCCGCACCGTGCAGGAGCCGCGAGCAGGGCCGCAGGGCGACCACCGGCTGGCGAGTCAGCGACGACGCAGGGCGGTAGGCCAGTAACTGCAAGGAAATGCGCCGGCGGCGGCGGTAGGCTGCACAGCAGCAGCCGCCGGAGCAACGGCAGCACGGCGGGCCTGGGAGCGAGAGGATGCGGAGGTCCTCACTCCTCAGCCGCTCGCCGAAGGGGACCCCTGCAGAAGCGGGAGGGAATCGAGTTGGAAGAGGATGTGCGTGGGGGGGAGGAGAAAACCAAGAGCACGCAGACTTCCCTTCGCTAGTCCGCTTCCGCAAACTGCAATGTGAGATTCGTTTGCGTCGCGTGGCGGGGAGGTTTACGATCGGGCTGGTTACTTCTCGAAGCGCCCATGCCTTACGTGGTGCCCAGCACCGGTGGCCGGTGGGGCCTTGTCGTTGAGATTGGATTTCTGTTGAAAGTTCAGTTTTTAACGTAAATCAAAAAAAAAAATCTTTTGGGAGCCTCTTTAGCGTAAGGTTGGAAATACTTTAAACATAATAAAAACGAAAAAAAATAAAACGGTGATTTTAGCTTACTTTGTGTTCTCTCTAATATGGGTTGCCCTTTTGACTATAACCTTACATCCTCGTATACATGGCCATATGGGCCGCCCGGCACGACACGACACGGGCACATTAGGACACGGCACGCTAAGACACGGTCAGATAGGCACGACAAGCCAGCCGTGCCGTGCCTTGTCACGTGCCGTGCTTTGCAGCAAGCCCAAACACAACACAAAAGTGGTTTTAGCGTGACGTGCCAGCACGTTTAGCCCGGTCGTGTCGCACCGGTCCAGTTACAGACATCTCAGATCACAATTTTATAATTTCATTCACAGACTCAGCAAAATTCAGACAATCACAGAAATCATAGAATCCTGAATTCAGACTCAATTACTCAAACCAGAAACCAACAAATACTTCGGCAATCAATCAAAAATTCAAAATAACCAGAGTCTCAACTAAATAACAAAATTATCACTTATCACTTATCAAGCACATGCACTCAGGCAGTCAAACTCACAATTCACAGTCGACGTCGTCCTCGTCGTCCCTCCGTTCCCCCAACAACCTTAGCTCGTCGTTGATGGTCATCGAGTCACCACCGTCCGACATGTCGAGGTCGGCGGTCGGCCCTCCGGTTCCTCGACGCCGCGCGCAGCACTCGCCAGGCACTCCAAGGAGCACCGACCAACGACCTAGAAGAAATTAGGAAATTAGGGTTAGGGTTAGGGTTAGGGTTAGGAGGCCGAGACTCGAGAGCAGCGAGAAGGGGAGAGGGAGAGCTCACCTGCGCTGTCGGAGCACCAGAGTTGCCGAGATTGGGGGGTGCACGAGTCGAATCGACGACTTTGCTTACTTCAGCCGAGTGCCGACCAACGGAGCCATGCGTGGCGGCGTCGTGTCGAGGTTCGGCGGTGACGACTGACGGGTCACGGGCTCACGGGATGAGCCGGGCTGCCGGAGCCAGAGATGACGAGGGAGAGGGAGGATGTGAGGCTAGAGCCGCTAGACGACGACGGCGATGGGAAGAAAAGCTAAGAAAGCTGAGGAGAGGCGAGATCACGAGAGCCGAGAGGAGAGGAGATGGCAAGGCGGCAAGCAAATGCGAGGCGACGGACGAGGGTTAGGGTTGCCGATTCGGCGCCCCCTTTTATACGACGGCAGATGGCCTCTCCCCCTCTCCAACGGGCCGATCCAACGGGCCTCCTCCCCTCCCATGCCAGCTGCCAGCCCATCCAACCGTTAAACCGGGCCATATCGGGCCGTCGACATTAACGGGACGTGCGTGTGCTGGCCCAATGTGCTGGGGTTACGGCCCAAGCACGGCACACTCACTCGGGCCGAGTCGGCACGGGCACGAATTGTACTAGGCCGGGCCGTGTTCGGGTCGTGCTTTACTGGGCCGTGCTCGTGCTTTCAATAAGGCCCGGCCCATATGGCCATCTATACATCCTCGTCCTTCCTTTTTCTTATGGCTATAAACCCAAATTTAATTTTTAAATCTAAATTCAGAGATGATTCTAGAGTTTTTATTGAAGTTTATTTTTTATCTTTGGATTTTAGATCATTTAGAATACGTATATAAAATTTTTATTTACAGATTATTTTCCGTTGGTAAATATAAATCACCGCTTACGCATTTACCGGACGGTGATTTTTTAGTAAATCAAGCTGCAGACTGCAGTGGCACAATCGTGCCGTTGGAGTCTCTAAAAAAGGAAATGATAAGTATGTTTTGCTTCTCATCGTTACTCTAAGCACGAGTAAGGCCTTCTTCAGTTGGGGAAAAATTTTGGAGCGAGAGGTGTACGGTCACATTTAAATTATTAAACATAGTTTAATTATTTTAGATTCCGTCTAAAAACCGTGAGACGAATCTCTTGAGTCTAAATAATCCGTCACTAGCACATGTTGATTACTTATCACATATGGTTAATCATGTACTAATTAGACTTAAAAAATTCGTCTCGTGATTTTTTCCATAACTATATAATTAATTTTAATATTTATGCATATTTCATGCTTTATTTAGGTATCTAAAAATTCGATGCGATGTTTTTGAAAAAAAAATAGAACTAAATAGGGCATAAGTTAGCTCGGGGTAGTTAGCATCGAATATGTCTCACATTCAATGCCCATACCTCTTCAGCTAATTCGGTTTGGCTGCCTCAAATGTGTGTGAATCATTAGTGCATTTTTTTCAATCTCCAATAATTCTAACAGAAAAGAAAGGATATATAGGAGAACGTTTTCCATACTTATCCTGAATTTATGACACACTCAAAAGAAATAAAAATTGCTTCTCACCACTGTCATCTTTCTAAATAGTCAATTCCTACGTCACCTTCACATGAGGGCTAAACTAGTATGACTATTTATATACTCCCTCCGTCCAAAAATAAACTAATTTTTCACTTTTTATTTATAATTTTTGATTTTTCGTCTTATTCAAATTTTGTTTGTGATTGATATTTTTGTTTTTATTAGATAATAAATCATGAATAGTACTGTACGTGTGACTAATTTTTTTTCTAATTTTCTGAAAATTTTTTAAATAAGACGAATGGTCAAATGTTGGACACAAAAACCGAAGAATTGATTCTTTTCGGGACAGATGGAGTACTGTCAAACAACACATGAAAAAAATACTGATTTACTAGGACCATTTGAGGTGATGTCTTAGATAACTATGCCTTTTTTTTTTGGAGGAATGGTACCCTCTAGAGTCTAGACCCTAGGAATATAGTAGCAAAGATGCCAATATTTTTTTTCTAAAAAGGGAAATAGTTATCTCAACTTGTATGAAGCCAAATGATTTTGACTTACACAAATTGCTTCGTTGCAATGATCTCCCTCTTCTCTTGATCGTTATGTTGTTGTTCACCTCTGGAAATGTGGTACATGTAAGTCTAATTAACAATCGAAATGGAGGGGAACGATGACCCCTTGGACTCTTGCTCGAACAAGCCCCTCATAATTAGTTTTGGTATATATGCTAGGAATGGATAATTCACAACTATGTAGAACAAAAGAAGCAATGAGAATTCATTAATCTTTTGCATCCTGTGAGTTTTTGGATTTATAGATTGATCACAGAGCACCCATTTTTAGCGGATATCATCTTTTGCATCATGTAATGCTGTGCATAGAACATCCATATAACAGTGTAAAGAAACAAACTAAATAAACTAAAAAGAAGTATAGCTGAATGTGTCGATATATTTGGTGACTTAAAATATATATGTAGCTTCTATATTAATTCATGTGTGATCGTTGTTTGCAGTTGTTGTACGCGCAATTTCAAATGTTACTTACATTAATAATTATGCAGATATGTTAAGTTAATTTGTTAAATATGAACCAAACATATTATTTTATTTAAAACTATTATTGTGAAAGTAACCTCACCAATATAATTGTTAACATCAAAATTTGATAAAATTCCTTATTGGATTTGGATAAGAAAAGGTACCATCGTCGATAGAAATTTTAACCAGAAGAGTTCGAATTAAACACGAAATCGTGAGGACCAAGACATAACGGCATAATTTTGTCTATTAGTTAGAGTTGGTTTAGTTTTTTTTTCTTTATCTCTAATAGAGTTAGGGTCTGATTGGGACTTGTTTGTTTTTTTATCTATTAGGGAACAGCGTCGTATCTAATAGGGATTAAGTTAGGGTCTAAATAGAACTCGTTTGAATAAGATGAATGGTCAAACGTGCATAAAAAAGTTAATGACATTAAACATTTAGAGAATAAGACAGTAATATGGAATGGGGGAGTAATCCACAAACCAAACATACCTTACAAGAAAAGGAGTGTAAAGGAGTAAGATAACAAACGCTTACATATGGTCTCATTGTTTTTTTTTTTCTTGACTATGATGTCATAGTAGGAACAACTAGATTGGATAAAATTATGCTAAAAAACGCTAAAGAAGTAAATAAACCGATATCAGTAATTTAAAAAGATTGTATACGTAGTTTCACGACCAAAAGAACAAAATCGAACCCGGAATATACTTGAGAGGGGGTAGTTCCCACTTTTCCTTATCGGAATGCGCTTCATGCCTTCATCCTTCACCTAAGCGGTGCGTTCTCAGCCAAAGCTCGACCATATGGGCCTACCCACAGATGGTCCAGATTGGGTCTGTTCATGTGGCCCACGGACTTACAAGGCTACGATGGGTCGACCCGTCTAGCAGCACAGCACCGTGCCGCCGTCCCCGTCCTCGTCCTCACGGCACGGCAGCTGCGAGCCGCCGTCCGCCACCGGCGCGCCATCATCGGCTGGAGCAGAACAGCCAGGCTGCTCGAAGCCCCCCATGGCCGCGCCGCTCTCCTCCGCCTCCACCCCGGCCCAGGCCCCGGTCTCCTTTGGCGAGAGGTGGCCGCCGAAGTATTCGGCCAGGTTCTACCAATCGTCCTCCTTGTCTTCTGAGTCGTATGATGATTCGTGCCCTACTGCCTATGTTTTGTCCTGTGATTTCCTTGTCTACTTTAAATTTCGCAGTTGTTTTTTTGCAGTTTGGCACTATTTTCGTTGTAAGAAGTATTCCTTGTTCTAATTCATGTAGAATTTGCATCTCTAGTTCCATTACATGTTACTCAGTAAGTTTTTCAAAAACATATTACTCAGTAAAGTTTTCCAATAGATGTGGGTTCCATTAGATGTGAATGCCCCTCGACATCAGCGGCATCATCGATCAGTTGCACATGTTGCTTACTTGTGGAGGTTTGGAGCGTCATTTTTATTTAATTTGTTCACTTACTCGAGCTGCTCACTGGAAAAAAAGGAGTACTTGTTAAGAACAGCGCACTTATATTTAGGTCGGTGCGCTGATTTCCTTATGTTTTCCGTAAACCACATAAGTTATATATCAATCAGTCCCGCTATACATACGACCAATTTTATTACCTGTGTACGACTGAAACAATATAACCAGTGATTAGGCAAAGGGGATCAAGTGAGTGGCAATGCAGCCATTGGATGGTTGAGTCGTATGTAAGTCGGATGGTTGAGCCTTACGCATAGCAATTTTCTATATCAATGGAACTGGGCCTATTCTAAAGCTTAAAGAATAGTACTCCCTCCATCTCAAAATAGTTAACCTGTATCATTTTTTTTGAGAAACTAAGGTTGAGATGAGAAAGTAGGTAAAGAAATTAAATGGGGCAATATTGTGATTGGTTGAAATGGTGAGGTAAGTGGAGAAGTAGTAGTATCATGAGACAAATTTGAAACACAGTAGTTGCGTTTTGAGACGAAGGGACAACTACTTAAGAGTTGCTGCAAAGTGCTGAAAGTAAGGAGACTTTTCTATGATTGTGTTCTTTGCAATATTATTATATCTACAACTTTAATTTGGGAGCAAACTTCTAAAGCATATTTACACTAGCAGTTAGCTGGCATGAAACCTATCTATCTTAGAGTAAATAACTTCTTTAAATGAAAGAATTATACTTTCCAACTAGCCAGTAGTTTACAAACGCAAAAAGAAGTACTTTGCAATTGCTACCTGCAGCTGCTGGTAAGTATTCCAAGAATGTTCTATTAGTCTTGGTATGTTGCACTTTCTTTTATTTTAAGAAGTGACCTTGGATTTTTGCTCATTCATCCTACCTCCATTCAATTTAGTTTCATATGCAACACCTCTGACACAAGAAGGTATTCATACAGGACCACCAGAGGAAAATTTGCAGTGACGGCCATTTCCCTGGATGATTATCTTCCAATGCGAAGTAGTGAAGTGAAGAATCGGTAATGTTCTTAATTTGGAGGAAATAATCAGCTCCTTGTTTATAATTGTAATCATAGACTTGCTATAATTAAGATACCCGTTAAGCTGCCTCTTACAATAGCCACTGCCAGTCAGAACTTAGCATGTTCAAGTCCTCTCCCAGTAGAAATTTTATTATCACTTTTACTTTATCAAGCCTTGAAATCATTTATTTGCCCTACTGAATTTACCCCGTACTATGCCAGTACTAAGTTGCTTCATACGCTGTACCAAATTGCTCTTATTTATTGTCATATTTTTGTGTTATTCTCTGTCTCTCTGGTTGCTTGTACCAGTGTAAGCTGGGTACTTAAGTGATGCTTCATGTATAGGACCAGGTCTTATTCAGGAATAATCATTTACCCAGTGAAACACAAAACCATCTTCTTATTGTCAACTTTGTAAAATGAATCAAATCATGTACACTCCTGTTATTGGTAAATGGTGACTCAAATTTGTGCTCGGTAAATATATTGCTTAACAGTCATTTGGATCTTATTGTTTGAACTCGTGTATTTAATTTTGATGGCTTTGATACCTGTCTGCTGATCTGCTCTGATCATCCCATTTCTGAGCCGCAGGACATCAACAGGTGATATCACTAGCCTCAGAGTGATAACAGCGGTCAAAACCCCTTATCTTCCAGATGGAAGATTTGATCTTGAAGCATATGATTCACTGATAAACATGCAGATAGATGGTGGTTCTGAAGGTGTAATAGTTGGAGGAACAACAGGAGAGGGCCACCTTATGAGCTGGGATGAACACATCATGCTTATTGGGCACACTGTTAACTGCTTTGGTACTAAAATTAAAGTGGTTGGCAACACAGGAAGTAACTCAACAAGAGAGGCTGTTCACGCGACAGAGCAGGGATTTGCTGTAGGTATGCACGCAGCTCTCCACATCAATCCTTACTACGGGAAGACCTCTATCGAAGGGATGATATCTCATTTTGAGGCAGTTCTCCCAATGGGTCCAACCATCATTTACAATGTGCCATCCAGGACTGGCCAGGATATTCCTCCTGCTGTTATTGAGGCTATTTCAAGTTTTTCAAACATGGCAGGTGTGAAAGAATGCGTTGGACATGAGAGGGTTAAGTGCTACACTGACAAAGGTATAACCATATGGAGTGGTAATGATGATGAATGTCATGATTCTAGGTGGAAGTATGGTGCAACTGGAGTCATTTCTGTAGCTAGCAACCTTATTCCTGGTCTCATGCGCAAGCTCATGTACGAAGGGGAGAATCCAGTGCTGAATGATAAGGTAGTGCCTCTGATGAAATGGTTGTTTTGCCAGCCAAACCCGATTGCTCTCAACACTGCCCTGGCTCAGCTTGGAGTGGTAAGGCCCGTTTTCAGATTACCATATGTACCTCTCCCACTTGAAAAGAGAGTTGAGTTCGTACGAATCGTCGAATCTGTTGGACGGGAAAATTTTGTGGGTCAGAAAGAGGCACGGGTTCTTGATGATGATGATTTTGTGTTGATCAGTAGGTATTAATACATGAGTTATGTACGTTGACGACTAGTTAATGCCGTTAATGCCGCAGTGTGATAATCTGCAATCTACCTTATCTCAGTACTTTTTCATTTTCACCATGCTTGATTGGTTTTATACTTAATCGCGAATCAAAATATGGCTTATGTGTACCATAAATAATCTCAGAAATCATGTACATCTCATCATCCTTGTTCATAAATGTTATTCCTTTTAGCTATATCTTGGACCATTTATACATGCACCAAATATTGGTTCTGATTTCTGAAGTGGTTCATTCTGTTCTCTCCTCTTCCTCCTTGTCCGCCGAATTGCTCTTTGTGATGGACGACACGAGCGAGAGCGGCGCCTGCTTCGCCCATCGCTTGATGTCGGACACCCTCTTTCCGGCCTTCCTCCCCTTGACGTGCAGCTTGGCCGCGCCGTTCTGCCGGTCCTTGGTGATGGCAATGGCCAGGTCGTTTGGGAACAGCGACCTCCAAACGAACGCGTGCAACAGCGTTGACACGAGCAGCATCGACACCATCGTCGTCGACACGAGGGAGAGGCTCAGCGCCAGCGCCCTGCTCGTGAAGCACGGCTCGGCCTCGGCGTACTTGACGGTGGCCAGCGACGCCGTCGTCATGGGGAACGTGTACGACCACCACGCGAGCGAGAACCTGCGGCATCGGCAACAATGGGAGTGGTCAGTCGGGTTGATCGATCGTCGGCGGCGCCATTATGACGCAGCCGAGCCAGTGTGGTGCTCACCGGAAGCCGCGGAAGAAGTTGATGCGCACGACGAGGGACATGTACAGGAACAGCGCCATGAAGAAGAAGGTGCGTGCCACGGCGTCGAAGCTGCCGTAGATCGCCGCCCACGCGAGGCTCGCCGCCGACGGCGTGGCGATGAACATGGAGTACACCGGGTGCAGCTCCTTGGGCAGCGCCTCGTTGGTCGGCAGCCGCTGGTACAGCGTGACGAACACGACGATGTAGTGCGCCACCCCGATGGCCCAGAGGAACTTGCCGGCCTCCGCCCACCCGACCCTCGCCGCAAGGATGGCCCCGACGAAGTTGCCCACCACCGAGAGGTGGGACGACGGGTTGGCCACCTTGCACAGCCTTCGCTTGCCGCCGGAGAGCCACTGCCCGTAGATCTTGAGCTCGAGCGCGAACAGCGGCGCCACGAACGCGCACCAGACGGCCGGGTGCAGCCGCTCGGGCGCGACGGCGCGCGGCAGGCCGATGGTGAGGAACATGGCCGCGATCGACGGCGCGAAGAAGAAGTTGACGCGGACCGGGTGGAAGTACTCGCGGCGGATGGCCTCGAAGTAGAAGACGCACTTGAGCGCGTAGGTGACGGACACGGCGACGAGCACGGCGAGCGCGAGCAGCCACAGCGCGACGTTGATCATCGGCGTGACGTGGAGGAACCGCATCGCCGGGCTCGCCGCCAGCGCGCCCCACAGGATGGCCTGGCTGCCGAGCCCCAGGCAGACGCCGAAGCAGCCGATCGGAAACCGCAGCAGGAACGGCCACACCTCGTCCTTCGGCAGCAGGATGTCCTCGTAATCCTACAAGAACAGCAGTACAGCTAGCTCTCTTGCATGACTCTTGCATGGATCATCAGCTTCGCGTTTGATGTGTGCGGGGTTTTCTACTTACGCGGACTTCGTCGAGCTCGGGGCCACGGAGCGCGGCGAAGTACCGGCCGGCCGGGACGCTCCTGTTGAGAGGGTCCTCGCCCTGCCTGCCGACGGAGAGACCCTCGACGTGCGGCGGCAGCTCGAAGTCGGGCTCCCTGATCCTCGACGGCAGCAGCGAGTTCTGCTTGCTCAGCGTCGACTTCGTCCGGAACATGCTGAAGTCGCCCCTGCGTCCCGCGCCGTCGCCGCCGCCGCCGCCGCCGGCGGCCTGGCCGAGGGCGCCGCTGTGGTTGAGAACCCCGAGGCTCTTGCCGCTGCGCGGCAGCGCTCGCTGCTGTCCCCTGCCGCCGTTCTTACCCATGCCCAGCACCGTCACGCCGCTGCCGAGGGAGACCTGCCGGCTGAACGCCCGCTGCATCGTCGGCGGCCTCCGCTCGCCCCGAAGGTTGATCGGCCCGCTCATCGCCGACTGCCCCGCGTCCTCGCTCTGCGCCGCGCGGATGTCCACCGTGTGGTGGCCCTGGCCCGTCGAGGACGACGACGGCTCGGCTGCCATCGTGCTGCTTGACACCACGTACGTGAGCTCCTTTGTCCCAAGAATTAAGAATGGCAGAGGCCAATATAAGCTCAGATCAGAAAAGGCTTTCACGTGTGCCGTCGCTGCGTGCATGCATGGGGGCGGCGGAAGCCATTGCTGTCCAAGTGGTTGGTCGATGCGAAGGAGATGGGTTGCTAGCCATGGCTTTTGCTCGAAAGGAAGAAGCCAATGGCGAGATCACGAGAAGAAGAATCCATTGGGTGTGTCTGTCGTCGAGGTCATGAAATCCGCAGAAAAGTTGTGGTTTTCCTAACTCAAGACTGCCTGCTTGCTATTCGAGGCTGGCATTTTGGTAAAGAAGATCACGTGTCACTATGTTTCTCTGACTCAGCAAAAAGGGACGGCTTAAGATTAAACATGAGGTCTAGCTTAGCTCTAACTTAGCCTCAAAAAGAAGGGAAAAAAAGAGTGAAACTTGGCTCCATAAAAGTGTTTCTTTTAGTTTTAAACTGGAGAAAGCCCACAGAGCTAAAACTTAACCGCTGGATATATGTGTGAGGGTGTGCTACACATTGTACATCTAATACTCCCTCGGTACCATATTACAAGATGTTTTAATCTCAACTAAATTTATCCATAGATCAATGAGTATATTTTATATACGTGCATAGATTTATTAGCATATATGAAAGTAGGGATGACCAGAACATCTTATAACGTGAATAGATGTAATTCATTCAACCATCCATATGAATTAGGAAGATTGCAATATGATTCAAATTAGCTAGAGAATAAGCAAAACTGGAAGACAGGCCCGGTTATTAGATATCATGTATAAGAAAAACTGGCGAGAGGTATAATTAGATCTCATGTTTTTCTCATCATAAACTTTCTCAATCATCTTCCAGCATTTCTGAATGAAGATGCATACATGTGGTGCTGCAGTACTTGTAGTTGTATCTGTGGAATGGTACCTTGCCGACCAAGGAAGAAAAACAGCACGAACAAGTATTGTCATCAGGTGCTGCTCTCTGTAGGGTGGGTTCTGCTGCTGCAGTCCCTGATGCGCTACTTGATTGAGTTGCCAGAGCCGCAAATCTTCGTTCGGCTGCAGCCGCTCTTTCCTCTCTTTCCTCGGCCAGTTTCCTTTGTCGTTCCTCCTAATTAATAGTACAACAAGGTATAAACGCATAATCCATTCATCTACTTCAAATCCAAGCTCACTACAGGGTTCCACCAAATGTAATATTGTTGCCATAAAGCGTTAAAGCTCATATAACTCACCTCTTTAGAAACTGCCGTAGGCTGATGCTTTTGTTTCAGGCCTGGTATAGAAGCAGTTGCATTGGCCATTTGAACAGCGGAAGTGCCTCTTACGTTAATTTGGGATTGTGAAGCTTGTGTCTGGAGTTTAGAAGGATCAAGTGGAATAAATAAGAAACTAGATAGGTATGCACGCCACAGATGATTTAATCTAACCAGTTAAAAGTAACATTTGCCAATCAATTAAAGTGATATGATAAGTGGACTAAACAACAAGTAGCATAGCATATTCAGGCAACAAGTTCGTGAACCTGCAACAGTATGCATAAAAAACAGGGAATTGCATATTTGCATTCATGTGCAATCGAAGGTGTATGCCACATAGGCACATACGTAATCAGATTAACACTATGAAATGACTAACCTTTTCTTTTTCTTTCTCCTTTTCCTTTTCTTTTGCTTTCTTTAATTTCTTCAGTTCCTTTGCTCTTGCCTTCTTCTTGGCATCCTTCTCTGCCTGCAATACAATCATATGTCAACTAACACAGCCAGGGCATTCTCTCAAATGAATTTTCCAATAGCAGCTTCTAAAGGGCAATGATGAGAAAACATAAACCGTTACAGGGCACATAAAACTCACCTGCTTTGCTGCTTGTGATTCTTCCATTTCCTTTGTTAGTGCACTAGGCACATCAGCAGCATGCCAATCCCATTTGTCAAGGTTAAGCGCCATAAATCTTCTGAATGTATTTCTAACTTCTTTGTCCGGAGCCAACATGTAAGGTGTTTTTCCTCTTGCATCTTTAATGCAAGGATCCAGCCCCTGCTCAAGCAACTCCAGTGTTTGCTGAGCATTGCCGGACTTTGCAGCCTCATGGAGAGGTGTTGTTTCATTATTAGATGATTGTATGGATGTTTCTTCATGCTTATTTGATGAGTCCAAACTTAAGGATGAGACAGGAATAGATTCCCTGGTGTCCATAATTTTTTTCTGCTTAGACTCTTTACACTGTTCAAAACTTCTCACATGCTCCACATCAGGTAAAATTTCATCCACACTCAAGAACTCAATCTCATAACAGAGCTGTGTTAGGTTAGAATATACTCGTTTTGCTTCCTTCAAGGTGGGACGATGAACAGTCAATGGGATTGGACGAAGATCACAAGCCTGCAATATTGATTGAGTCTTATCCCCATCAAAGAGCATCTGGCGGTTCTTTGATGGAGCATAGATAAAGACACAAACAGAAAGGTCGAAGTATGACTTCCAAGAAACTATCAATTCTTGAATTTCCTGCAACAACATCAGTGTGAAAAATGAACCAGGTCCTGTTAATACATCCTATATTTCAGTAAAACTGTATCATATACTTGAACAGAATATTCCGGTGAACAGCAATCAAAAGGAATATTTGAATGTACAGCACCTTCTTCAATGCTGCTTCATTATAACGGCGAAGAGATGACCCTGCTGAATGTGCAACTTTTCCAGTAGCATCTTTCCCAGACTGCCTCTTTCCTGCCTTTGCCCTTACAACATATCTAAAATATAAATGGAGAACAATTATTGATACTCACAACATTAACCTTGTAGTTATTAACAAAGACGAGACAGTGCCAATAAAAGGAACATTCAATAAAATAGCAAATCCATCTATGTTTATCAATCACAGAGATAACAACTATCCCATCTGAAAGAAGGAAAGTCAATATGCAAAACAAAAGGGCAGCAGAAGAGAAAAGAAGCTGGAGAAAAGTAAAAAATTGATAACACTATATTTTCTTCACAAAATATAGATGACTGCAAGGGCTAAAGTAGCACTTCTATGATAGGGCAATTAGTGAGTCCCGGGATCGCTCGAAAACACTTCATGTATTCAATGAATATTATATACAACTTACAATGATGCCACCAATGAGCCACAGCAGATTATCAGATGGTGCCATGATGATGATGATGATGATGATTTGAGATTGCATTATTCTTTACAATGTACAGATATATGGAAAATCACCATGATTTTATCTATGAAAAACTGTGACTAATAACTAGGTATAAATAAAAGTTGAAACATGTAATCTTGTTTACCTATGAAATGTTTTGTGGGCTATGATAGAGTTTCCATCAAAAACACATCCTGCAAAATGTCCACCACTTGTTAGTAGAATGACCCTCAAACGTGACGCATCACGAGGTTCAAACATCAAGTTCTTCACTCTATTTAGCATCTCATCCTCCTGTACATATGATGTAGATCCATGACTTTCCATCAGACCAGACTTGTTATTGAAAAATGGTTCTTCATGTTCTTTCAACAGTGCGCATCTCCAGACAGAAACTGTGTCACCAGAAGGACAGCGAAAATAAAGTTTCTTCCTGAATTCTCCCCTGTCTTTGACTGAGAGACCACGATCTGATGCAGGCCCTTCAAGTTCATCCTCTGAACCAGATACGCTTGATACCTCCAAATCATCAAACAGAGAAGCAGGATCTGCTTTATCTAAGTCCTCTTCCTTGATAATAGTTTTACCAGCAATGCTTAGCTTGACCTAAAAGGAATGTCAAAATATAAATGCAACAGGATCAATAATATGAGACATGATAATCCATGTGCATGTTTTTGAGAATGAATGTTACACAAATTCCAACTGCCATTGGACTAATGAAGAAAAAAAAAGAAATCTATCTTTTCTATCTAGAGCTCCATGCAAGAATATAACTAATTTACTTTTAAAGTATGCACCAAATATTTTTTTCCAGTGCACTTTCAGAGCTTTAACTTAAAATAGATATGGATATCACTCTGTAAAAGTCGGTTTAATCAGTGATTGGGTGAAAATTCCAGAGCAGCACAGAAGTACATAAGGGAAGTGGAAATGGACCATAGAGTCGTCAACTAAGGTTTCTGTTCAACCGGACACAAATATTAATTAGTGTACCTTTTTGAAAGAGGAATGCCAATGGGAGTAGCAGCCCCACCTTTTTGCTTTTGCTTATAAGCCAAAATTTTACATTTTCAACCTTAAATTTGGAGTAGATTTTGGGGTTTTTATCGTGGTTTATTTTTCAGCATTGCCTTTCAGATCGCTAAGAACACGTAAAAATTTTATTCTTCAATCGCCCCCTACATTATCCCCCATGAATTAGCTATTTATAGCAGAAAATAACATGTAAGTAAATCTTCCATATTAAGTTTGAGATTAATTAGACTGTACCAATTACTAGAGTAAGGGTGGCATGCCGACATTTGTTACCTATTTTCGTAGGCACAACATAGAACATCTTGCTGGAGTTAGTAAAGCCTCCTTGTAACTTAGGAACCTCCCTAGCACAGAGCAGCAAAGCTAAACTAAACCTTAGGGACTGTTTTACTGATAATTTCTATATTTTGGGGATCCAGTGCAATGCCTGTGTTTCCTGCTATCAGCCTCGTGTACACTGGTTCATCTCCATTAACATATGAATTCAGTGATTGTACGCGTAAAATGCAATCAGATCAATTGTGCAAAAAAATATATAACTGATAATTCAGTCTACTGAAGTCCGAAGATATGCCACCCAGTTACCCAGATCAGAACCAACAAATAAAAACAGATTGTAATCCCAACGCAAAGTGAAGGAGGAGGGTGGGCGGATAGATACGTTGAGGCGATGGAGATCAGACTTGAAGTGCTCCCGCTGTTCCTGCAGGGACTCGAATTCAGAAGCGCAGGTGTTGCAAGTCCACCTCAACCCCGGGGCCTCCGACGGTTGCGACAGAGGCGGCGGCGGAGCCGGCCGGAAGGAGTTGGACGGCTCCGCTGCGGAGGGGGCAGACGAAGGGTGAGATCCGAGGAGCGCAGACGAATCGAAGAAGTCCGAGGGGAGGTCGAAGAGCGAGCGAGGAGGCTTGCTCTCCGGCGAGGCCGCCGCCATCTGTGGGGTGAGGAGGAGGGGGACTGCGGGTTTCCGGCGTTCCCCCGCAGAGGAGTGAAGAGTCGGATTCGCCTATCCAATGATCCAAGGGCAACTGCGCGTGGAGCACCGTTGGATCAGAAATCGATGTCACAGAAAGATTGCGCTGTGTATAAACCCGTTCTTGGGCCAGTGCTCCGAGGAAAATAGATTCTTTTAAAAAAAGAAAAGAGAAATTATGGCTGCGTGTGTTTTTCCTCCAAGCAGATGTGTGTTTCCTACTCATGGCTGCCATGCACATTTAGCCTAGGTAATGTATACTAACTACAAATTAGGTTCGATATATAATTCTTAAATTATAATACATAATTGTATTTTTCTTATTTGCTAGGTTTTAAAAGTAATTAAATTTAGAGTTTATATACAACTATTAACTTCTACTATAAATTTGGTTCATATACAACTCTAAGATTTTACTCATATGGAAACAATTGTATTTTGTCACCAATATCGATCAATTAATCTGCATTGTTATATCCTAAGCTTGGTCCAAATTCTTTCTTTTTTTTCTCCGACTAATTTAGGAATTTGTAGGCTCCAGAGTAAGTGCATCGCTTTCTTTTCAAGCTCCATTATAATAGATGAATAAATAGCCGCACGCTGCATTCGAAACTACGATGTAACGTGTTTTAGTTCTAAAATTTTTTTCCTAAAAAATCACATCGAATTTTTGGACATTTAACTGAAGCATTAAACATATACTCCCTCCGTTTCACAAGGTAAAATGTTTAACTATTTTATTTATAATGTTTAACAATTTGTCTTATTTAAAAATTATGAAAATATCATTTATTTTGCTTGTGACTTAATTTATTATCGAAAGAATTTTAAACACGACTTGTTATTTTTTATATTTGTAATAAATTTTTGAATAAAGATGAATGGTCAAATGTTACAATAAAAAAATCAAACATTTTACATTATGAAATGAGGTAGTATAGATGAAAAAAAACTAATTACATAGTTATGAAAGAAATTGTGAGATGAAACTTTAATCTAATTAGTCCATGATTAGTCATATGTGCTACAGCAACTCACATGTGCTAATGATGGATTAATTATGTTCAAAAGATTCGTTTCTTGTTTTTAGACTGAGTTATAAAATTTATTTTTCATTTATATCTAAAAATCTCTTTCGACATCGGTTAAATATCCGATACGATGGAAAAAAATCACGAACTAAATGGGTCTTATGTATAAATATTGTTATACGAGAGATGTGCATGACGTGTCACGTATAGTCACGAAGACGTGGGAAACACACAGCAGCGATAGGCAACTCTCCACGGTAGCCCACACCACATCGATCTGCGCAGCAGCAACAGCTAGCAAGATAGGCAGCCCTGCACCACGACGCTGCACCGAACGCGTCCCTCTGCCCCGGCATCTGAGACCAGACAGTGCGTGCCGTACTTCCGACCACGCTTGACGCTCCACAGGCTCGACAGGCATCCACAGAAACCACCGCCAGCTACCCGGGGCCACCGCCGACCACTGCACGGCTGCACCGGCCAAGCGCGCCTCCCACTACCCAACCAAACAAAACCTCCTCGCCTGCCACGCATGGCACGCACAGTTACAAAAAGAGGGCGCATCGTGCGCGCGGTAGCAAACTGTCAAACACTCAAACCAGCAATGCGTGACGCATCATGCATCGGGAACAACCGAGCCCGAGGAGTGATTACGAGAAAAATTTACAAGGCGCACCGGCACAGCATAATCCTCGTAAACAACTTAACTGCTGGAATAAAGAAACGAGATCAAGTAGCTCGCGCGGTAGTGTGGGCAAGGAGGACGCTGGCGCCGTCGGAGGAGAAGCCGAGTCGCGGCGGCGATGGCGCGCTGGCGGCGGTGTGGAGAGCTGGCCTGACCGGGAGGGACGTGGGAGCGACTGGTACAGAGGCTTCCATAGGCTTTCTTGAACGGCCGCGGCCGCGGTGGACGTGCCGCTCGCAGTACTTGTGACCCGGCACCACGTCGCGCGAGCACCGCCACTTCTTGCCGTCCGTGCGCCGGCACCGCCCTGGCTCTGGCTCCATGCTGCTCCTGTAGTCGAAGCACAGGCTTCCCAGGCCCGTCACTGCCCACAGACATTGGCAACAAAACTAATGAAACAACACGCCAGTGGAAACGGAGGGAAAGAGTGATCGAGGAACAAGCTGAAAGAGAAATGGCGGTGACTTGGTGCGTAGCTAGCCGTGTACGTACAAGAGGGAAAGCTTTGCGGGCCGAACGAGGAGGCAGCAGCGACGCTCTTCCATATGGGCAGCACGAGGTGAACCGGCACAGGCGAGCCGGCGGCGAAGCAGCGGTAGATGAGCACCTGGTGCTCCAGTTCCTGCCGCTGCATGAACGTCAGCGCCGACGGCCGGCCCTCCCGCATGGTGACCGCAGATGCTTCCGCGTCGCTCCCACTACTGTCGCTGCCGCTGCCGCCCACGCCGAGACCCAGTCCAAGAACCAGCGGCGACGGCGCCGCCATCGTCACCACCCCTGCATATATGCATGCCCAGACGACAACCCAGAAGATAATGACTTGCTCGAAACAGCAACGTACGAGCTGGTAGTATAGGAAAAGAGCACGGCACATCTCCTACCGTCGTTCGGCTCGGTGCCGGAGAGACGGGGAAGCTTAGACGGCGGCGGCGAGTAGACTTGCCTTCCCTCGGCCAACATATTGATCTGTGGAGTTTCAGTCCTCTGCGTAAGCTGCAGTGTTGCGGGTGTGTGTCGTCCAGCTTGTGGTTTTTTGGTGCTCGGCTGCTCGCGTTCGGTTTGAATATCACCGATGGAGTGAAAATGCAGCGTGCAGACAGTTGGGAACAGTGAGGGGATTGTATGTTGAGTATCGACGTTGTCGCTGCTGCATACCGGTGTCAGTGGGACACATACTCCTGCGACAGCTTGATTGCTTGAACACTGTTCACGTTAACGATTCCGATGGGATGCAGTCAATGAAGTCCTGCTCACCTACAGGGCTGAGGACCGCGGATGAAATATCGGGCACATTGACCATGGTAGCCGGAGCTGACCCAAGTAAAATGTTTCAACTTATGGAGAATCGTCCTATGGTTCGGATGAAACAGGGTGCTGTTTGGTTTGGTTCGGCTGTGCACAGAAACGGCCAACCCTGAGTCGACATGCCATGTGTTCCTTGAGCAGGAGCACTCCATCTTGCATCGTTACGACGCGAACTCGTCGATATGCGTCGTAAATCGTAATAATGCAATGGCGATGAGCCGGCAGGGTGTAGTAGCCAGCCCACCGGGAAGCGCGACCGTACCCGGCCTAGTCCGGGAGACGCGACGCGCGCGTACGTCGCCGCGTGGGCATCTAACCATGATGGCATCTCCCGCACCGCGAAGGACACGCCCGACACGAGCGTAAATTCAGGTTGTGCGTGACCACGGTGGCCACCCCGCGCGCCACCAGTGCCAGCAGCGCGCGCGTGTAAGCGGTCGTACGTGAACGTATGTGGCGCGCGTGTACGTATGTGTCACGAGAACTCCAGATCTGCCTGTGCGACATGATGCAACGTGCATGGGACCGTCTCTCGGTCAACAAGTCCCCGACCGTATGCGCTCCCCTGCCAGGCTGCCACTGCCATGGCACCTTGTTCCCGCGGTACCTGTCTCTGCGTTCCCAACCCCACTGGATGGGGCAGAGTGAGTGATACGACGACTTGAGTTGCGACGTGCTACGGTGCTAGCTCGCCGTACGTCGTCCCCGGCGCCGGCTCAGGCACGCGGCGGCAAGTGCGCGCGGGAGGCCGCGAATCAGCGAATGCATCTTGTGGGAGCGAGTGGAACCGGGAACGAAGTCAGTTCCCACATGACAATTAAATTGGACATATCTCGACGATCTTTTTTGCGGGGGACATCTCAAGTAGTAGTATGTTCGTTGTTTAAACTCCCTGGAAAAGGCTGTGAAATTTGTCTGAACCTCTGTGATCGTGGGCGTGGTTTACAAGCTGGGTGATATCTACTCCTACCTGAATTTTCAAAGAAGGCTCTGAAATTCGTGGAGACACTCGGAAGTCGGAAGTCCGAACCCTCGAATGCACGGCCCAGCGTCGTGCAGTACATACTGAGAGTTTGGTCCATGGACTGACATAATTGGAGGTTGGAGCCCATTATCCGACTTAACAGTTATCAGCCCTACGTGATATAGCCACGGCCCAGTTAAACAAGTCAAACTCACACCGTCACAAGTAGTTTTTTCAAAATATATACTAATATTTAAATAAAAATTACAAAAAATATACCGATAAGAAAATTTGTGAAAATAGAATCATGCTAAACTTTGTGTGGTTGGTATTTCCTCTTTCGTAATGTAAGACGTTTTAGCATTGTTTAAATTTATATGGATGAATTTAGCCAAGCCTATAAAATGTTATAATATGAAATGGAGGTAGTAGAGAACTTATCAAACATAGAACAAGTGACATGACTATTGAAATGAGGGAATTCGACATGGCTCACCTAGTGCTACACCAGGTGTAGGCTATATCGAACTCCCCGGTTCAATATGATTTCTTCATTGCCACTATCAATGTCGTTAGTTTGATCAGTGTATTTAAAATGTTTTTCCACCTCCAAAGGCCCAGGTCGAATTATCATGTCGATAGACTCATAGCAAATAAACATATGTCAACAGGTCTCCTATTAATCTGGGCTATTTGGATATAGCCGTATTTTTAACTTTGGACATCTATTACCTTCGTCCCACCGCAATTTCATTTTTCGTTTTTCCATGTCTAATGTTTGATTATTCGTCTTTTCTGAAAAATTTATATAAAAACTTAAAAAAATTAGTCACGTATAAAATATTATTCATATTTTATCATCTAGTAACAATAAAAAAATTAATCGTAAAAAAATTTCGAATAAGACGAATGGTTAAACGTTAGACACAGAAAAACGAAAAATGAGATTATTATGGGATAGGTAGTAACATTTATAGTTACGATTTTCCATTTAAAGGATATTATTTTTTAACAAAATTCTCACAAGTATTGGTGATGTTTTTCAGTTTTAGCACCGACAACCGACAGGTCAGCCAATTCTTGGATTCCGCATATTGGAAAGTTCTTACCCGCTCCCGCCGACAATAGGACGACAACCTTCAGAATCACTACTCATGATTGTTCACTTTGTCATCAGCACAGTGCTTGCCTTAGCACTTGGAAGGCCAAAACATTTGATACGGTGGAAGATTAGTAACAAGCTATTACATAACTATAACTGATCCTATTTTAAAACATAACTATGTATTTGATTTCTTTTTCACTTTACAGGGTTAAATCCATTTTTCAAAAATAAAAGCACTGACTGACCCTAGTCCGTTAAGCTGGTGTTAAATGAGACATGAATGAATTTTTTTATCTTTACATATTTGACCCTACTTGTAAATGGTTATTATATATATGGCCCAATTTTATATAATTAATGTACTTGTAATATTTGATACATTTATCTTTACTATTTAAAATAAATTTGTTTGATATTTCAGTGAAGTTCGATTAAATTAGGAAATTTACTAAAATTTAAACTAAACTCAGTGCAAATATAAATTAATGTAAACAAAATTTTGACATGGTTCCATGAATCTCTGGCTGGAGAAGAGAAGCACGCAGGTGTCCTCGTACATGGAGACGCCCCTGAAGCCGGGGCAGCTGTCCCTGTCGTCGGCGAACACCGCCACGACGCACGCGCTGCAGGTGGAGGCGTTCGCGTCGCCGCGGCAGAGTGCCAGCGCGTAGACCTGGTCGGGCGTCGTGCCGGCGTTGCCGACGGCGTAGCCGGCAGGCGAGGCGGAGGCCCTGGCGGGGAGTGCCGCGGCAAAGATCTACGCGCGTGCGTCGCGCGCTGGCCCGCCGGCCGCCGCCGCAAACGAGCGCTGTCTCTCTCGGGTGTCCAGAGCGAGAGAGTGAGAGAGACAGTAGATAGGGTTTGAGAGGGGGTATTTTGGTCTTTCGTGTATTTTTTTTACTTCCAAACTCACGGTAGTCTAGCTTCGGGATCAAACGACCTCTTCATTTTTTGAAAAACAGGGTCAAATCTGCAGAGTAAGAAAAAATAGTCAAATACATAGTTAGCTTTTAAAATAATATCAGTTATACAATAGCTCCTACATATAAACTCAGCGAATCGAGTTTGTCATGATTATATTGCCATAATGCCATTATTTGAAATTCCACAGCGACTACGAAATTGCACGACGACGAGCCGACGACGGCGAGGTTCCTACCCATGGGCGGAGACAGAGGGGATCGAAATATTATTTATTAACATAGGTAAAATATACTTTTGATCAATTTTATATTTTAATTATATATATCCTAGGCTATATTTGTGAAAATTTAAAATATATATAAGTTAGACCACCCAAATAAAAATCATGGATACACTAACCCTAGTCAGTGAGCTAGGTTAGAGCAACTTCAACGGTGATCCAAATTCTATTATCCAAATCTTTTAGCAAAGTTGTAACTAATATGGCAAACGAAAAAATATTTTATCTCCAATAGTTAAGGATATTCTACTTGACAAAAACATATTTAGTTATCAAAAGGGTTAGAAGTTAAGGGAGATCGCATCAAATTGTCATCGCTCTCGTCGCTCCCGTCACCCTGCGCCGTGCCGCCCCTTCCGCGACACCTCATGCTTGACTAGCGTTGTCATTAAACATCCAAAACTTTATTTAGGGGCTAGATGTACTTTCAGATATAGGGACTGTTTGTTTCCACACAATATTTTTTAGTCTCTGTCACATCGAATGTTTCGACACTAATTACTAGTATTAAATATAGACTACTAATAAAACCCACCCCATACTCTGGACTATTTCGCGAAACAAATCTATTGAGTCTAATTAGTCCATGAATAGCGAATGTGGTGCTACAGTAAACATTTGCTAATCGTGGCTTAATTAGGCTTAAAAAATTTGTCTAATGAATAGCCTTTATTTATACAGTTAGTTTTGTTTTCAGTTTATATTTAATACTCTTAATTAACGTTCAAACATCCGATGTGACAAGGGTCAAAAAAAAGTCTCTGGATCCAAACCGCCACGCAGTCTTACATACTCCAACAGTTACCACGTAGTCCTACCCAAATTCTGTTTCCCGAACAGAATTATGCTCAAAAAATTTGTCTCACAATTTTTCCCGTAATCGTGTAATTAATTTTAATGTTAATGTATATTTAATGCTTTATTTATGTGTCCAAATATTCGATGTGATGTTTTTAAAAAAATTTGGAACTAAAAGAGGGCCTTAGTTAAATTTAATTGACTTAAATGTGGCGAGCTTAAGCAAGTTCGGTTAGCCAACCAAACAACCTCTGAATGTTATTGGGAACGAAATTGCTATGCGTATGACTCAATCATCTAACTTACGTATGGCTCAACCATCAAACAGCTCTAGTGTCATTCACTTTGTCCACTTTGTCTAATCAATTTTATATTTTATATAATTAATAATTAATTAATTATATACTAATCTATTGCTATGTTTTTTTAACAGATAAGTTAACTACAACCTCACTTGCCCAACGTGGCCGTTGCACTCAACAGCACCGAGCACGCGAGCCAACAAGAGCACCCCACGGCCGCACAGAAAATCATCACAGCCATCGAGGCAGCAGCACCACATGCCCAGGCTTTAGTGCTACCCATTCCACCTAAACCATGGTTGAACTTGTAACTCAACCTCACCATAACCCAACAACAACATCTCCTTTCTCTTTGAAGACTCAAACCCAACACCTGAACCTCGCAAGACCAAAGTCCAACAGGCCAAAAACCCACGCCCAGAAAAAGCTAAAACCTCCACCCCACACGGCACTCTACCCATCCCCTCTTCTTCCCTTGCCCCCAACGTGTCAACGCACACCACCACCTCCCGCCATGGCCGCCCCCGACCGCCGCCTCCTCTTCCTCCTGGCCGTCTCCCTCGCCGTCGCCGCGGTCAGCTCGCACAACATCACGGACATCCTCGACGGCTACCCGGAGTACTCGCTGTACAACAGCTACCTCTCCCAGACCAAGGTGTGCGACGAGATCAACAGCCGGAGCACCGTCACCTGCCTCGTGCTCACCAACGGCGCCATGTCCTCCCTCGTCTCCAACCTCTCCCTCGCCGACATCAAGAACGCGCTCCGCCTTCTCACCCTCCTCGACTACTACGACACCAAGAAGCTGCACTCCCTCAGCGACGGCTCCGAGCTCACCACTACGCTCTATCAGACCACCGGCGACGCCTCCGGTAATATGGGCCATGTCAACATCACCAACCTTCGCGGCGGCAAGGTTGGGTTCGCCTCCGCTGCGCCCGGCTCCAAGTTCCAGGCCACCTACACCAAGTCCGTCAAGCAGGAGCCGTACAACCTCTCCGTTCTTGAGGTCTCCGACCCCATCACCTTCCCCGGTCTCTTCAACTCTCCGTCGGCCGCGTCGACTAACCTCACCGCGCTTCTTGAGAAAGCCGGGTGCAAGCAGTTCGCGCGGCTCATCGTGTCGTCCGGGGTGATCAAGATGTACCAGGCGGCCATGGACAAGGGGCTGACGCTGTTCGCGCCCAACGACGACGCGTTCCACGCCAAGGACCTGCCGGATCTGAGCAAGCTGACGAGCGCCGAACTGGTGACGCTTCTGCAATACCACGCCTTGCCGCAGTACGCGCCCAAGGCGTCGCTCAAGACCATCAAGGGAAACCTCCAGACCCTGGCCTCCACCGGCGCGGGTAAGTACGACCTCTCCGTCGTTGCCAAAGGCGACGACGTGTCGATGGACACCGGCGTGGACAAGTCCCGCGTCGCGTCCACCGTGCTCGACGACACCCCAACGGTCATCCACACGGTGGACAGCGTGCTGCTGCCGCGAGAGCTCTTTGGTGGCGCCCCTTCCCCTGCGCCGGCAGCCGGACCGGCAAGCGATGTACCAGCTGCATCTCCCGCGCCAGAAGGCTCCTCGCCGGCGCCATCCCCCAAGGCGGCCGGCAAGAAGAAAAAGAAGGGCAAGTCGCCGTCGCACTCCCCACCCGCGCCCCCGGCCGACACGCCTGACATGTCCCCCGCCGACGCGCCCCAGGGAGAAGAGGCGGCAGACAAGGCCGTCAAGAAGAACGGCGCCACCGCCGTGGCCACGAGCGTCGCGACCACTGTGGCGTCCGTGGCCGTTCTGCTCGCCGCGTCGTTCTTGTGAGCGCCAAGTGTTCGACGTTGAGCTCGCCGCTGTGTTCCCCTGGGCATGCATGGTGTGATGCAGTCCGGTGTTCGCTTCTGAGCTCGTGGGCTCCATTGATAAATCTCAGCTGAAGTTGTGTTGTTCTCTTCCTTGCTTGTTGGTAGGTAGGATTTGGATGGTTGGATCCTCAGGTGGAGATGGTGATTGCGATGCCTATTTTGTTAGTTTTTAGAGCTCGGGACCTTGTCTTTGCGGTTGCATTTGTTCTTGTGATTGTGCTTTGCCGGTTTGCCCATCCTAGTTGCACTCCATTTATCTGCAGAGTGCAATACAAACTCCATTCACATCCAGAGTGTTTTTGCTCTACCCGGTTGCATTGGGGCTCTGTTTGTTCTTGGTTGCACATTTGCACTATAGCTCTCTGGAGCATAATTTCGCAGCCACATTATGGTCAGCAATCAGCAGTAGTGCGTTGCACATTCTAGATTCAACATCAGTAATGCAGGTGCTATCTTTTGCACCCTCCAAGAAATCCCTTCAACAGCTGGTAGCCTGGTACTGTTGCACACTTGCACTGTGTTGTGTTCTTCGTTTATTTGTTAAGTGAGGAAGTACAGTGCTAGGCCCACCTAATTAAGGATGCACTTGTAATCTACAGACCACTTTAAGCCCACACACGTCTCCGTTGTTTGTCCGGGGACCAAAGCCAAATTTTCACAAGCACTTGCACTTGTACAGGTCTGAAGTTTGGACGGCCAAATTTGTGCTCATAACTTTACATATATGATATTACTACTAAAACATTTCAGAGTACAAAACTTGAAACGCATACGCACCGTACAGCACTACAGTCTACTACAGCGTGATCAACGCGACAGTAACTTCCCCTGGGCCCTGGCTGCGCATCATGTGACCCTGCACCGAGCCTGACGACGCGGGCCCATCCTTTGCCTTTTTCTCGTGTACGTCATTACTGCTCGTATCGCGCGCGGGCCCACCTCGTGGACGAAGGTTTGCAGGGAATGACGCCATGACGGTCGGTGCCATGGTGGTCTTCCCCTGCCAAATCCGGAGCTGGGCCATGCCTGAAATGCATGATGCAGTGATGCCCTGCCTGCCTGCGCGGCGCGTCGTTTGCACGCTTCTTGGCTGGATTGCAATGGCTGCATCCTGCTTTTCGGAAGTTCGCGTCCCCCTTTCGCTTAACTCCAGGATAAAGCGGCTACGGCCCCGGTCATCTTCCTCTCTCCGCGATAAACGACTGGCACTACTAGTAGTATGGTAGTATGCCAAACAGCCGCAGCCCGCAGGCCGCAGCATGTTGTATACCGCTGTGTCGCAGGGCATGACTTTGTATTTCGCGTTCGGTAAATATAGTCAGAACTCAAAAAAATTGAAATTAATAGTTAAAAATATAAAAATATCCTGCTGATAATCGTGTAATTCTTGAATGAAGATTTTTTTTAAAAGCGTGAATCAATCAAAAGAGGTCACATAGCGATTTGAGGTAAGATAAATTAAAAAAATAATTAAACAACATACTGCGTGATAAAGATCTATCATCGTGGTGATTATCTTCATGATAATCGCTCTTGCCATCACAGTTTTATCATCATATCACACGATTAGCATGTTGTTCTCATTGAAAATCAAATCATCTATTGCAAACTATCACGATTATTATAGAAAATTGCACGATAGTTGTGTCAAATTGCACACCATCCCTTCTAGAACCATGGTGATTTTGTTTAAAAAGTTAGATTTAAATTCACACGTTTTAAGATAATTATCGTGATTATTATCAATAACCGTGATACTGCCGTGCAGTGATTTCAGATCCTACCCAATAAACGAATGCATGGGTCGTATCACAACTCACTAAAAAACAATCGCATCCTTCTCGGTGGGTTCGTCTATGCCTTTCGTACAACTGAAAGTTAGAAAGAGGAGGTTTTTAACTTTTTATCACTGTTTACGGAAAAAGTTTAATTCCTCTCCCAACCTCTATGTAAAGAGGAGTAATAAATTTATTATCATTTGGTGAGTAAGAGTGGCAAAAAAAAAATCCGAGCCCAGGCAAACGGTCAATGAGCGAGAGGGTCCTACAGCTACACGGTCACTTGGCCCTTGGGGGGTTGTTTGTAATTTCGGAAAAGGTGAACTGTGGAGCGTGGAGCGTGCAGTTGTGGACGGTGCTTACTGAAGCGACTGCTGTGGCCTGTCACCTGTGTGTGTCTGTGGCGTACTGGAGGTGGGGTTCACTAGCCCTTCGGTTGAGGTACGTGGTTGCGTTTGATTTTCCAGCGGAGTGTCTTAGATTTATAAGTTAAAATTCAAATTTTTAATCTTAAATTTTTAAAGTAGATTTTAGAGAATTTTTATTGCAGTATATTGTTCGGTCTTAGCTTTTAAATAACGAAAAAACTTATATCTATGTTTTATAGAAAAAATCAAAATATTTGCCCTGACGTCCCAGAACATGAAAGTAAAATCAGGACAGTTCTTTTCCTTGAATAATTTACCCAGATTTTCTTATTTTTACGTATATGTTTCCTAAATTATTAAATGATGTATATTTTGTGAAAAATTTATACAGAAAAGTTCAGTTTAAAGATCATATCAATCCACTTTTAAATATTTTATAGCTAATAATTAATTAATTATATACCAAGTTATTGTCATGTTATTCGCACCGGTAGCCCGTAGCCTAACCCACCAAAGAACACGGTCTCCATCTAATTGCATTTCTTATGCCGTGTGAACGTGTCGTCATCAGGTAACAAGTATTTAAGGCTTAAAAACTGCATATTCAACAATGCTTCTAAGATTTCTAGGGCCATGAACAATCCACCGACCTTAGTGGGTAGCTCTGGGTGATTGTTCGGCGTTTCATGAAAAAATTAAAATGATATATTTATGTATAAAAAATAATTTATGAATAAAATTTTTATATATGTTTTAGTAATCTAAAAGCTAAAGCTGAAAAAATATACTTCGGTGAGAAGACCTAAATTAAACTTGAGATTTAAGATTAAAAATTTAAATTTTAGCTTATAAGCATAAGCAAAAAATGAATTCACTTCTAGCTCATCACATCGGTGCAATAGGTCAATCTCTCTCATGCCATTGTACAACCATGTGTATCTGCACATGCGCCTGGTCAGGCAACGCCACTCATGATCTCCTTCTTGTCTCTCGCCACTTACCGTCATACCAGCCACGATCCTCTTCTTGTAACATCCCAGCCCAAGGCTTAATAGGATTTGATAGATATTCATACCAACAAGTTGCAACTTCTTTTCTGGAAGCTTATCTCGAGAGAACTCCAAGGTCTTGGGATGGGTGACCGACCGGGAAGTCATTTCTCGGATGCGCATGAGTGAGGACAAAGTGCGCAGAAAAGACATGAGTGTTGGAATGGGTGACCAACCGGGAAGTCATTTCTCGGGTGCGCATGAGTGAGGACAAAGTGCGCAGAAAAGACATGAGTGTTTGAGTGTTGGGATGGGTGACCGACAAAGTGCGCAGAAAAGATATGAGTGTTGGTAGTGAGGACAAAGTGCGCAGAAAAGACATGAGTGTTGGGATGGGTGACCGACCGGGAAGTCATTTCTCGGGTGCGCATGAGTGAGCACAAAGTAGACATGTGTGTTGGTTGTGTGAGGGAAGTCTTGATGTCCTAGAGCACAGGCCCGACCTAGGGGGGTTCCTAGGGTTGGGGTGTGACACTTCTTGTCTCTCACCACTTACCGTTGTACCACACAGATCAAAGGCTATGCACAGTGCTCCAACGTGGCATGGAGCTTTAGCCCGCCATGTTAGAGGATGCTTTCCAGACATCCATGGACTGTTCCCCCCGGCCCCCGCAGAGGAGCACGCACCTTGCAGAAGGAACGACGGCTTTGTCAGATTTGCATCAAAAAGTAGGAGCGGGAAGAAAAAGGCGCCCGAAATGCTTGCCAGATTTGCGTCTATCGATCTGCCGCCGCCGATGTCGGGCTCGGTCTGCCGCCTGCCGGCTCGGTCCGCCGTCGAGCGCTGGGAGATAGAGAGGAGAGCTTCGGCTGCCGTCGAGAGGATGAGGGACGGAGAGAGATAGAGGAGAGAGCGACGGTAAAGCATGAAATAAAAAAAGAATCTAGTCCCACTTAAAACTCTACCTAAAACTATTTGCACTGTGGGAATAGTTTCCTTTGTGTAGCTTCATCCTATTTAGAAGATGAAGATCCTTGTTTAGGCTCTATACATTGTTCATGCCCGAAGAGAGAGAGGAAGAAAAGAAGCATGGCAAGGGATAAGAGAGGCCTACCGTCACACTGCATGGAGCTCATAGGGGTCATTGCCTCGTCGATGTGGCTCAAAGCAACGTCTACGAGAAACGAGGAGGTGGATTGGCAGCTGCTACTTGATTTTCCGGCCCATTTTAGAGAAGGGAGAGACGCCGGAGTTAGCAGGTCCATCATCTATCCTTGTGACCTCTTTTGAGGTCACTATTGGATGGAGCTTGTGTCGAAGTTGCAACCTCTAGGCTGTCATTGTTCAACTTTTTCAGAAAAAAGTTAAATGACATTTTTGCAATGAAAAATTATTTGAAAATAAAATTTTTATATGAGTGTTCTTGGCTATCTAAAAACAAAGACTAGAAAGTAAACTATGATAAAAGTACTTTAATCAATTATAAATTTAAGATTAAAATTTTAAATTTAACTCGTAAGTATAAGTAGAAACGAAAAATATGACTGGCTTCGCTTGACAGCCACCTGTGCCTCGCCACTAGGCCACCTCTTGGCTACGTTACCGCTGTGCCTCCGATGTGAGTCGAGGAGAAAAGAGAAATTTACTTTTAACCTCATGTATGTATCGTATAATTTTATGTATATGTAAATATAGTTATATAGATGAAAATGAAACTGGGATTGATGTATAAATGAAAGAGACTAGAATGCAAAATATTTGTGGGCTCCACCAAAATCAACATGTATTGTAGAGATAATGAATCGATTCTTATATTGTGTGTACTTAAGATCACGTCAATTAAACAGCTTAAGATCACGTCAATTAAACGGCTTATATTGTGTGTGCCCATATACATGTTCCACGTGGAATAGATATACTAAATACCATTCTCCATTTCTTCAGTAGAAAATATGAGCAATAGAGGTGATATTACAGGCCCCAGGACTATTTCTATTTGTCGGCTGCGTTAAGCCAGGACTATTGCCTAGTGGAGTGGGAACAAAGCGTTGTCTGCCATGTGCGAACAGTGTCCTTCACAAGCCATTTTACACGCTTGGGACTGAAAATGCTGTGTGTCGTAAGGCTACCAAAACAATCACGGACTCGGGGATAATGTGTCTCGGTCATAAAGCTTACGGGAGTACTACAGGCATGTTCGGTAGAAGGAGGTACGAGGGTTGCCAGATCAGTATATAATTAATTAATAATAAATTATAAAAGTATAAAAAAATTAATTTGATTTTAATGTAACTTTTTTATAAATTTTTTTTATAAAAATACACCGTTTAACAACTCGGAATGCATGCGCGTGAAAAACGAGAGAATATAGATAACTTAACTTAGGATGACGAACGGGGCGTAACCTCCTTTTCGTTATAGAGTATCATCTCTGTCTTTTTATCTTGAGTTATGCTTAGAAGGTGAAATTTAAATTATAAAACATAGATCTAAGTTAATATGTGGTTTTTTTTATCATATTTAAGTTTTTGAGCCGTTATTTTTATATAAGTTAAGAACGAGGTGTAAAAGTTTTATCCATAAATTATTTTGTTATCGTCAATAAGTCGTTTCTTTTATACTTCATTTTAACAATCATGTCGTATATCTTATATCCATATCACATAGTAAAAAATAAAGTATTTTAGCGACAAAGGTAGTATAGAGCCAGATCAACAATATAATTTTTCGGTGCTCTTTATTAATACTATTATTCTACAATTAATTTGTGAGTTTTGTCATATGTAGAAATTTTATTCTATTATCAATATTCAATTCGGTAGTATAAATAGAGGTGATGCATTATGTCAGAAAAAAAACCAGTCAATACTCGATATTTACTACTTCATAACTTGTCCCGTCCTCAACTCGGCCTGTTTAATTTCCCTCTCTCCACTAGAAGCCGACTTGGCGCAGTTATCTTACTAACTGTGGTTATCCCGTAATGGTTTCGGGTCATAACAACAATACTACTCTAATAGTACTAGCTTCCTACTATAGCCTCCATTATAAAATAAGATTATTTTTGCCTATTATAGCTTATCCTATAATAAGTTTATTTCTTTGCAATTATTATATTAGAGTTTGTGAAAGTATATGGATAAATATATTAGGAATATATAACCTAAAGGATAATTATATTGGGATTTGATAAATTGATGAGCATTGTAATTTTTGATTTTTTATTACCATATAGTGTAATAAATAAAAGATAAAGCTATTTTGGGACGAAAAGAGTAATGAACGAACTAGCTCTAAAAATGCACGGTTGTTCCCTAGAGACTGACTGCTGTACGACTTGTTACTGAACACTCGTTATACGACACTTGATCGCACTGTATTGCGCGATCTGCAACTGCGAATATGTGAAACGACCACTTGATCTACTCGTGATGAATCTCTGAACACTGGTGCAGCGTGCGATGATGGGGACGCAGAAAGGAGCCAACATGCACCAGACGGCAATGGATTGACGACGAGATATCTCGAGCAAAGGCAGGGAGCTGCTTTCGATGGTGCGTGAGGAGCGAGAGAGAGATCATTGCAGGCTCAGAAAGCTGTGCTAGCCTGCTTGGTAGTGCTAGCGCAGCTCGGGAATGAACTGCCTTTCTGCAGAGTGCAGACGGTTCATTCCTTCCTTGGAGCTGCCTCATCCGAGATTCGCAGCAGCGAAAAAAAAACGACGAGACCCTCTACCTGAGTAACGCAACGCTGCAACTGCTCAATTGTCTGGGTAAAAATCGTTGGTGCATGATGATTTTGCTGCTGTGGTTCAATCTTCGTCCATGCAAAGATGGGAGATTGGAAGGGAAACGATTTTCACGTCTGAATTGAACCAATGAACCTCCAAGTTACTCGATCTCGGACTACAGTGCTTCGAAAGCCCGATCGATAATGCAAAAGTGTTCATCGGTAGGAAAAGGCCTGGTAGGGTCTAGCCAGGATAGATCACTCTTTTCATGTTCTTTGTGTTAAAGTAGAAAAAGAGAGTAGGAACTTTAGGCCCAGCAAGCGGGGCATGATTTAGTTTACTGAAGCCCATTACAGAGTGGGTATTCAAACGGGCCGAAATAATCCTGAAATAGTACGACGTTCAAAACTTTTGAGTACCATGAAGAAGAAATACGGAGTACTAGGAGCCCTGAACTAATGAACTCATAATAGCTTCTGAGTGTTTTATCAGTAAGTGCTCAATTTTGTGTTCAACATACCTTTAAACAAATCCGAGGTATGGAAATTGGATAGTTAGGAAATGAAGACCAGCACTTTCTTAAAAACTGAAGAGTGCTACATTCGTTATAAAATATAAACATTTCTAAGCTATTTAACAAGAATTAAGGTTGATATAAAAAAACTAGAGCCCCCCTTAAAAATGAGGAATGGTTGTATAGCAAGTGAGGATAAGATGAAAGGAGATGAAAGGAATTTTGAATATAAAGTGGTTGATTAGACAAGTAGTACTATAGCGCTAACGATTATATTTTCGTATAAGACTCAAATACTAGAAATGATTACATTTTAAAATGAAGAAATAACTTATTTACAATGGGTAGGGATGAGCATTCAATTATTTCGGTTTGGTTAGTTTGGTCACAGGGGAGTTTTGGTTATCAGTTAGTTAGGAGCAAATTAGTTTAGGAATAGCCAGAACTAAGCAACTCAGCTTCAGTTTCGGTAATGATCAAAATTGACAGATTGAGATTGTAACAGAAAATATTGGAATTGAAAAAAATGATAATACCCTCATCTTTTATGTAATGCCACATCACATATATAACTTCAATCATAGCATTATAGTTGCATAATTTGATGGGCATTGTAGGCTACTAGATTTTATTGTACCGCTGTTCATATTAGTCATTTTTTGGTTATTTCATTAATCGACAGCTATAACTGAATTAACTGAATTATTTTGATTAGTCTCGGCTGATGAGCGAAAATATCGATTACAATCAATTTATTTTTTTTAAACATGACCATGTTCATTTTGTTGCCCAAACTAGGCCCATGGTTAGGGTAGACAGTAAAAACTTAAAATTAGATGTGACAGTTCTAGTACTAGTATTACGGATCTAGATACACCAGACATGATACTCACTTGTTACTATAAATCTGATTATGTTTAATTTTAGGTTGGTTTATTTTAAGATGGATGTAGTATATTTTAACAACTGTGGGAGACCTCGGTAGAAACACCGTAGAACACATCGCCACCTCAGTAGAAACACCGTAGAACACATCGGCAAGATTCCAACAGCAGTCGAGAAGTACAAAAATTATGGTCAAATGACTCCCACTTGGCCACTGCACTCGTCCGCGCTCATCAATTTACCGCTTTGTTTGCATTTGGCGCCAGGCTGCCCCGCAACAAGATGCTGTGCGACTGTGCTTCGTGGAACCAGCAAACGTAGATCTGAATCATCTGATCGAACCAACCGACCCCTTCCAAAGGATCGTAAAACACAGAAAAAACATAACAATGACCGTTTGATTGGATCACAGGAAAAACACATAAAAAGAGATATAAAGACTCTCAGGGCCTCTTCGTTTCAAATGATTTTTACAGAAAAACTAGCGGAATTAAACTGTTTTCTCTGAAATTTCTGTAAAATTCATGTGAAACGAAGAGACTCTTAAAGGATTTTTTCCACGAGGTTTTACCTCTCGTTAATTTTCCTCCAAAACTTGTATAGGAAGAGATATTCCATAGGAATTTCATAAGATTTCATAAGGGTTCATTTTTTTATTCAAAGGACTTTGTAGGAAAAATTTCTATAAAAACGAAATCCTCTGAAATTTCTATGAATTTCATTTGAATCAAAAGGGCCTAAATTTCCTCAAAAGGAAGATTCATTCCTCTGATTCAAAGGAATGAATCATATAGAATGTGGACTTTGTAGAAAAAATTTCTATAAAAATAAAAATCTCTAAAATTCTTATGAATTTTCTTTAAATCAAAAGGGGGCCTAAATACTCCATACATATCAATGGTCAACTTTGGCCATGTTTAATTTCCAAAAATTTTCACCCAAAAACATCACATCGAATTTTTGGACCTTTAAATAGAGTATTAAATATAGATAAGACGAAAAACTAATTGTACAGTTATGTGAGAAATCGTGAGACGAATCTTTTAAGCCTAATCAGTACGTGATTAGCCATAGGTGTTATAGTAACCCACACGCTAATGATAGATTAATTAGGCTTAAAAGATTCGTCTCGCGGTTTTCAGGTCAGCCGTGAAATTCGTCTTTTTCATTCGTGTCCAAAAATCACTTACAATGTCCGATCAAACGTCTGATGTGACACCGTGCAAATCCGTGCAAAGAATCTACTGATGCGTGCAGGCGTGCAGCCCGTCAAGCTGTTTTACAAACTCCAATGTGCACCATGTTACAAGTATTCGAAATGCACAAATTCATACACTCGATTATGTTAATCACCGTATCGTAATTCACACCTACTCTCTGATACAAAGTAATAATACTACAAGTGGTAGTGATTCTTTCTCCTTTTATTTTCTCTTTTAAAAAGGAACAAAAATATGTGTAAAAAAGAATGATCAATTTGATCCATTCCGGTAACTAGATTTTACAGTCTCCAACTCCGGCGCTGCTCGGCCACTCGCCGCAGCATGCCGTCGATCATGACGTCCACGGCGTCCTTCATGCCGTCGCCGAGCCCCTCCTTGCCTGCAGCGGAGTAGACCAGATTCGGTATCATCTCCACCACGCGCTTCCTCATCTGCTGCACCTTCGCTTCTGGAATGGCGCCCAGAACGCCACGAATGCTGACATTGCGGGCGCGCAGCTCGTCGCGGTCGATGAACACCGACCACTCGCCCTCGTGATCGTTGCCCACCGGCACGTACCACCCGTACTGCCGGTACGCGCTCCGCCGCCAGAAAAGCACTGGCACGGCGCCGGCAACCATGCAGTCGAACAGCGACCGCCGCGTGAAGCTGTCCCCGCGCGGCTGCAGGCAGAAGCGCGCGCCGAGGAACAGCTGCATGACGAGCTCGTTTTGCTTGATGCACTTGCCCTCCCCGCAGTCCAGCGCGCCGCACCCTTCCCCGGCCGCCTGGCACTCCTCGAGAAGCAGCGCGCGGAAATCCCCCTTGATGGCTGAGCGCGGGGCCCCGGCGAAGGCGAAGAGCGTGGGGCGCGGGCGGGACAGGGCGTACTGCTGCCACGCGCGCACGCCGGCGGCGGTGCGCGGGTGGAAGCTGGTTGGGTAGGGGATGCCGACGTCCATGGCGTCCCAGGGGTCACGCTCGATGACGAGGCGGGTGGTGTTGGCCAACCCGGGCATGAGGAGAAAGCTTCCGCCCCACCCCCCATCCGGCGAGCGGCGGAAGTCCCAGGTGATGCGGCCGAGCGCGATGAAGTGATCCCAGCCATGGGACCGCTTGTAGTACGGCTGCGCGTGGAGCCAGGACAGCAGCGCCACGCAGTCCCTGTCGCGGTCGGCGTCGGTGGCGTTGGCCGCCCACAGGTGGCGCCCGACGGCCAGTCCCGCGTAGAACGGCACGAAGAACGCCGTAGCGCGCCCCGGATCGGCGGTGCGGCACCGGTGCGAGAGCAGGCGGCGGTGGACGATGTGCTCGAGCGCGAACTGGTCGGAGGAGTACCACGACCCAACCAGCTCGGCCGGCAGCAGGAACTCCGACAGGTTGGCCCCCTTCGCGGGGAACCCGAGCCCGTCGTTGGCGAGGTACGGACACAACGAGTACTGCGGCGCGAGCTTGTCGCACATGGAGAGCAGATCCTCGTTGAAGACGGGCGGGAGGTCGTAGACGTACACTAACCCGCCCGCGCAGCCGGAGTCGTCGCCCCCACGGCCCGGCGACTCCGGCACGTGAGCGACGGCGCTACCGGGGGCGCCTGGGGACGGCGCCCCGCGGAAGGCGAGGAAGACGAGCAGCTGGAGGGCGAAGAAGGCAACGAGGAGGATCACGGCGAGGCGCGGGCGGCGGGCGGCGGGGTTCGCCGGGTCGGGACGATACATCGCGGCCATGGAAGAGAGACTCTTCAAGCTCAGAGCGTGGGGGGGATCGTGCGATGATGGCCTCGGGGGCGATTTGAGGCAAAGCTTGCAGCAGCCGGCGGGACCACGGGGGAGAGAACGTGGGGAGCAGCAAGGCGGGGAAGGCGAGGGGAACAGCGAGTTGGGGAAGAGGGAGATCGTGGTAGGGGACGGAGGAGGAGATTTTTGCCGTAGAAAAATAAGTGCAGATATGGGAACGGAGTGCGTGCGCCCTCGTGTGTTTCGGTCGCGGGGGTGGGTTGCTCTGTTCGGGCGATGCGAATGTGTGCTGATTTGCTTGCTGCAAGTTGCACAGCACGGGACGGGAGGAGATGAGGTGACTTCAGGCAGACTCCAGCAGCGGCAACTGCCGACGGTTAAACTGTGGCTCGTCACAGTTGGAAACTAGACATGCCTAGTTTGCGAACTAGAAAACGGACAAACGGAAGGCTGAGGATGCCGTGCATGTTGTTCTTTTTCTGGTACCACCTTTATCGTTAAAAGACATAACCCTTCGTATTGTTTATCTCATAATAAAAACTTTATAAATCTTTGGCCGGCGCTTTCGCCGACCCAGCGAAAAAAAATAATAATAAAAACTTTAGCTAATTATTAGTGTATCGAAGTTTTAATATTATATTGAAGTTTGAAAATTTATAAACTACTCTAGTTTTTATAACTTTATAGATGTATATATGAGGTAGACTAATAATATTATTTTTCTTAAAGAGAGGACTAACTCTATAGTTGCGCTAACTTCAAGCGGTTTCATAGTCAACTAAACTTCGATACTGGAAAGCAAGGGAATAGATCGTTTGCCATAGTACCGCTCGCTAGAGCTATATATTATGGAGCAATATTGTAGAGGATCTATAAGTAGCTTATAAATTAGTTTGTAGAAAGATGTATTAAGGCTCTTGATTCTAAATAAAGGTAGGAATACTAAAGTAAAGAAAATGCCATATTCCTATAGAATTTCTAAACACAGAAGTACAATAGATGATGTCTCTGGATGATAAAGAAGGAAATGTGCGTATAAACTTCAAAGCAAGTTGCCAAGTTGTTTCTTTTAGGCGGGGAAACTAGAGAGACAAAAAGATAAGTGTTTTGGACTTCTCCAAAAAAACGAAAACATAAATTATGAGCTCAATCTTAATTTCTCTATGGAATGGGAACACGGGAAGTTGATCCATAGGAATTTGAACATCAATCTTTTTAATTCATAGGAAAATTTTCCTAAGGATTTTAATCCCTAAAATTCCTTCAGTTTGAAGAATCCCTTAATTATTTCTCCCTCGCGTAAAAAATGATTTTTCATTTAGAACAAGGTTTGATCAAACACTATAATTCTAACAACTATTTTGTGTTAAGTAAATCTATTATATATATAAAGTAATAGAAAAATGAGGCTCCACATTGCTCCTCGCGAGCTAGAAATTCTGAGATTAATCGAAGAAAAATAGGGAGAAAAAGAAAAGATAATCAAAGGAAAGGAAAAAAACCAATCGGATAGCAATAAAAAACCAATCGGATAAAATAGAAAAGTTAATTGGATAGTAGATTAGTAAATTTGGGAAGAGTCAATCGGACAACAGAGAAACAAATCTATTTTAGTTCTATAGAAAAACGAGACTGCAAGAGATGAGAGGTGGGCAGACTGCATGTCTGACAACAGTTCAAACCGCAATCGAATTAAAAGTTTCCAAATAATTGATGATTTAAAACATATGATACTATGAATAAAAAGCAAGACAATTAAAAAACAAGTCCAGGTAGAAATACAAATTATAAAATATAAAAATTAATATCAAGATAAGTCTCCATGTAGAAATACAATGTACGGAAAATCTAAAATTTGGATTGAAAACTAAAATTAATCACAATTTAGAGATATATTTCTAAATGGACTCTTATCTCAACATTAATCAAGAGAAAAATAAAAGTGATGAAATTGTATTTTAGAACAAAAAAGTGAGAAAATTAAAAGGCAAGTCCGTGTAGAAATACATTTTTCACATTATTTAAAATTTTTCACATGTTAATCGAAGAAAAATAAAATAGCTTTATCTTTATGTTCATATAAAAAATGCAACTAAGTAATGGGATTTAATCCTCAAACCTATACCAACTTAATAGAAGAGTTCATATGGTCCAAATCATGAGTACCAACAACAAAATAAAATATAAGAAAGCCGGTAATAAATATTTATTGATAATGATGCACATTTGTTTTCTTTAGTATCATTAGAGATACCAAGAAGATATCACTAATATTCTAAAGATAAAGACGGAAAATGAAGAGAAACAAATATACGAGAGTGGTTAAATATCATTCATTTATTTTAATAGTAAATGATCTATCACTTTTGCTTTATATGCATATGAATTACTATATTAATCAAAATATCAAACATATAAATTTGATCTATTTAAGCCAGAGTTTAAAAATTATATTATTATTTTTACTATTTTAAAATAAAATGAAAGGCATATATGTTATTTTCTGAGAAAATTTTTATAATAATGCTAGCCGCGCAATCCGCGCGGGCCAGCATGCTAGTTTATAATATATAATAAGTTTATGATACTAATTTTTTCAAGAAGAATATAATTTATCTTGTATTTAAACAAGTATTTAAGAAATTATCAATGGTTGAGATTTTAGAAGTTTGAGTAAATATTATCTTAAATAATAAATATTTTTTATTGTACGAAGTATTATTTTGAGTTATAAACTTCTGAACCAAAAATAGGTACGTTTGGCAGTGATTCGTGTGCCAACCAGCTTGCATAAACGTTGTGTTAGAGTTTTGCAGCAACCGAACAATGATTCTACTAGAATGTAGTCCTACTCCTGCTCATACACGGAATCCATCACTGTGCTTACAGCGTGTCATGTACTATAAAATAATATTGGCAGATTCAAGGCCTAAGCTAATCGCCAAAAAATGAGAGAGGATCCAAGGCCCAGCCTAGTTGGCGATCCTCGGTTCCTAATCCGAATTCGTGTACTAATGTCTAGTACGTAAATAATCCGCTTGGTATGAAATCTTGGTATGCCGTAAACATGGGCTCGGCCGGTCGAATTACCGGAGCTCAAGTTGCCTCATTTCATTTGTCAGTCTAAATCCCAAAACAAGCGTACGCACTTTTGGGCTACTGGTGGATCAAGCCGACGACCGCGAAGGGAAAAAGACAACAAATCAACTAGAGAATTGTGCTAGACAAGTATGGAATACTCCTCAAATCCTAAATTGCACGCGACAATCCATACCCGCGTTCTCCAATCATTTGATGAATTCAACGTTCGAATGACATAGGCGATTTCTTTAAAGCATTGTTTTGAGGTTTGGAATTTTTGAAATATACATTTTTTCTATTCGTATTGTATTGTATTAGTATACATGTGAGAAGAGAATTTGTTAAAATATACACATGACATGTCACGTAAAACGAAGCTAATAGAATATTTCACTTAAAGTGCATGGTGTTTGGATCCCACGAGAACTTTTCTCTTTTTTTTACTCCTTTCCTTGTCCCCACCCTCTCAATCTCCCCGGTCACTCCTGACTGCCCAGGCAGCGGAGCTTGGCGGTGGTGCGTCCCTAGCTTGACGGTGGCCCATACCTACAAAGGAGTTTGGAGGCAGTGTGTCACCTTGGCGGAGCTGGCGGCGGTCGCGTCCTCACAGCAAATCTCGGGGGCGGCGGGTAACTTGCACATGTGGTGGTCGGTGGGCGACCTCGGCGAGAGGTGGGTGGCGAGCGACCTCGCCTTTCTGTCCTCCCTTTCCTCCTTTCTCCGTCACCTTTCTCTCCTCTTTCCCACTTTTAGATAAAGCTGCCCATGGCCTCTACAAACTGTGTGTGCCTCTGTAGGAGCACGGTCATGACGAGTGGCATGCCGGCTCCGATGTGGTGGGTTAGAGCTACAAGTCATGTCGGAGCACTATGCATGCCCTAAGTGGCATAGCAGTATTGCTCCTCATCCAAGCAGGACAGAAATGGTGGTGCATCTCTACCTCGTGATACATGTGTTTTTACATAATTCATATTTTCATATATATATATATTAATGTAAAATGGAAGAAAGAAGATAAACTTTCAATTTTTTTCTTGGGTATGTACCTAACTCTTTGTATTTGTTCGGCTATACGTAACTAAGTTGCTGCAAGACAAGCTAATATGTTTTTGTCGTTCTTAATTTTGTTTCCTCTCTTTTTCTTTACACTGTGCATAATGATAAAAGCAGAGGCTGGATGGAATTTCACTTTTTAATGAAAAACTTTCCGTTATCTAAAAAAAATCGTTTTGCTTCAATATTTTCAGTACACTTCTGTGCATTTCTAATCCTAAATTATGTGTCTTGAAATACGCCGGTGTTAAAGAGGGTCTTTTTATTTGTTATCACAAATATATCTTCAGGTTTGGCGATATTATATCTCCCGATGACCATAAACGATCCTCATCAAACTGGATTAAACAGGCCGGCGATCTTGGGTTTCGATGATTATATGTAAAGTTTTACCGGGCCAATACACGGAGATAGAGCGGGCCATCCATTTTGAGAGTCAGCATAGGCCTATAACCCACGGTGGCGTTGTCATCCCACATCTCAAATCTGAAGAAGTAGAGCAGAACGGCCGAAACGATCTTCATCTGCCTGTACGCGAACTCCTTTCCCAAGCAGATTCGTGGCCCCGCCTGTCCATCGAACAAGATTCAGAGCTCGTGAATGGTGCTGTATATTGTCAGCGACAGTAGTAGTGCACCAAGGAAGCTGAATTCACCTGGAACGCCGTGAACTTGAAGGGGCTCTCGGGGACGAACACGCCGCTGTCGTCGAGCCACCGCTCCGGCCTGAACTCCCCGGCGTCGTCGCCCCACAGGAACTCCATCCTGCCCATGGGGTACGGCTGGTAGTTCACCATGTCCCCTTTCTTCACTGCGTGCCCGTCCGGCAACGTGTCATCCGAGAAGCAGTACTTGACATCCTACGCAGAAGCAGCCACATAAATACGGTACAGTTCCTCTCACAAGAAAACGACAGTAGCGAAGTGTAGCTTGGTAGTGGAGCTCACGATGGGCACGCCCGGGTACAGCCGGAGCGTTTCCGTCAACGCTGCGTGTAGGTACTGCATCTTGCTGATGGCGTCTTCTGTCAGGAATGCAGTGAAGTCTTGGACTCCGACGTCGCGGTCGCTGGTGGTTGCCTCGCGCACTTCTCTGGCGATTTTTTGCTGGACACGCTGGTTCTTGCAGAGCGCGTAGAGGAACCATGACAGAGTCCCCGCCGTCGTGTCGCGGCCGGCGATCACGAAGTTGAGTATGATGTCCCTGATGTACTTGTTGTCGAAGCAGCTGGGATCCCTCTCCCTCTCGAGCAGAAACCTCGATAGTATGTCCTCTTTCTTGGCCTGCCAACCCAACGGTGAACGGCGGCTCACAAAATGTCAGAAATTGGCGCTGCAGATCTGCAGGCCCTTGCATCAAGGGCCTCAGGCTCGAGCAAATTAAGCAAAACCTGCATGCAAGGGAGGTTAAGCTTACGAATTCTTGTTGCTCTCTGCTCATCTGGTCGATCTTCCTGTCGATGACGGCGTACACGAAGTCGTTGATGGTGCTGATCGACTTCTTCATGGATGCCTCCGACGAGATGTTGAGGAACCTCTTGACCTTCCAGAGCAGGTCGAAGAATCGGAACAGCACCTGCTCGCTCGCGTCGTCGAATGCCCTGGCGAACGCCGCGCCTTCCTTGCTGGATCCGGACAGCACGCCCAGGTTGACCCCGAACCCGACCCTGAAGAAAGAGTCCAGCGTTGCCCGCATCAGCAGGTCCTGCATGTCCAACCTCTCCCCGCCCGCCGCCCCACGCTCCAAGATCCCGGCGAGCTCGGCGGCCGTGTCGCCGAACACGGCGCTGCTGTAGTCGCGCAGCACCCGGGTGGAGAACTCGAGGCTCGCGACCTTGCGCTGCTGCCGCCACATGCCGCCGTCCACGTTGAAGATCCCGTCGCCGAGGAGGTCCTCCATGACCTCGTGGGTCATCGGCCCCTTGCCGTAGTTGGCGAAGTTGGTCTTGAGGATGTGCTCGACATTGGCCGGCTCGACGGTGTAGACGTAGTTGCAGGTCGGGGTGAGCATGCGGAAGGTGCGGTACCTGCGGGAGAGATCCGTCTGGTACTCCACGAAGCGGCCGAAGTTGAGCAGCTGGTGGAACACGGTGCCGGCCACGGGCGGGTACTTCCGTTTCTTGCCGAGCAGGACGCGGCGCGCAAGGCAGTAAAGCGCCACGAGGAGCAGCGACAAGGCGACCATCGCCGCCGCCGACGGATGGCTCAGTGGCGGCTCCATGGCTGTGGGTCGTGGGCAGCTAGCAGCACACCGTGTCTTATCCCGGTTGAGACTTGAGCGAGGCGGGCAATTGATCGCGCCCTTTGCCTACCGTTTATAACGTTATATTATTTTTTCTGATTCCTAGTAGTTGATACTGTACGTTGTTGAAAATTAGTAGCAGTATTTGTGTATGGGTCAAGGAGAAATATAGCTTGTGGTACTTGGCCTACGATTTGATTTCTTTTTTCCTGATTTCTTGTCGCTACGCGGAAAACTTGGTCAAGAACGAAAATATTGGGTAGTTGGGGTGTATTTGACTTGGCTAGTTGGGACTTTGGGCTTTATGGCATCTTCCTTGATGCCGAGTTTTCAAGTGCCATTCTTTCGAATAACTTCGCTTCGCTAATTTGTCATTGGACCCTATGAAATTGTGGATTCTATGCCACCCTGCTATCGTTTTGACGCCATATTAGCTATGCACGTGACATCCCGATGACGAAATCTTCGTCTTGCCCCTAGCACGTGTGGAGAAAAAGCGAGCAACAACGGCTCCCAGTTTTTCCCCGTCTTATTCCACCGCCCCCTTGCAGTCTTCTCTTGTATATAAGAATAATACCACGGTAGTTTAAAGTTGTATAAAATTTTTGGTATAATATTTCTTCTTTCCTCCATCTTCTTCAATCACATATCTTTCATATATATTACTTATTTGTTGTTCATAACCTGTTTCAAATAACATATCATTTACTTATAAAATAAGTTAAATATTTTTAGGCATATGGGAAATTTTTTAGTTTAATCTTGTAATATCCTTATAGGTATCGAACAACATCAACGCCAGTACCTTCTTTTCTTTTCCTTTCCTTGTCTGATTCCAAAAAGTTATCATCTTTTTTTTATCTCTTATTTTTCTTCGTCTGTCCGATCAAAAAATCGATCATTATCTTTTCTTTTTTCTATTCCAAAAATTCACGTTCTTTTTTATCCAATTTCTCCTAAAAAAAACCTCCAGTATGATCCAGATTAAAAAAATCCAATCCATCCTTTTTATTGCTATAAACCGGATCTGTCTGATTAATTTTTCACCGAGCGATTGATTGATCAAATTGTCCGATCAAATTTGTTGGCAAGTGTACTTGTAGACCTGTCCGATCAATTTGATCTTTTCTCGTTTTGATGAAATTGTCCGATTGATTTTTTTCAAATTGTCCGATTGATTTATGCTTGCTAGAAAAAAATATTAGCCTCTATTCTATGATTATTTGTTAAAAAATATCTGCACCTATTCTGTGATGATCTGAAATAATTATATTTATATATTTGATATGTCAATTTCTCATGGTTTGGACTGGCCTATTGTTTGTTTTGGGCGTTCAATTTGGAGTGAGCTACCAGAAATAGCAATGCCATTTGATTGCTTGGTGTCACATCACCTAGGTGACATGCTGCTGATGTGGCATCAAAATGGTAGCAGAATGACATAGTATCTAGGATTCTATGAGGTCTAGGGACAAACTAACGAAGTTATTTGGGAGAATGGCATTTGGGAACTCGCCATTGAGGAAGATGGCATAAAGTCCAAAATCCCTGGCTAGTTGCCCCCCGTAGTGTTGTTTAATTGAGTACTTAAGATTCAGGGTATGTTTGCTTCTCTACGCCATCAATTTATCGGTAGTGCTAAAATCTAATATGACATATTTGCAAACAAAAAAATAGTCTATGAATTATGAACTTCGATGAAAACCCCCCGTAGCAATTTAAAAACCAGTGCTATAAAATAAACTTCGATGAAAACCCCCTAAAATTAACTCCAAAAAATTCAAATTTTTGTACATAATCATAAGCAATCTGAAAAAAATATGGTGACATTTTGGCACTACCAATTTAGATGTACTATAGAAAACTGAAAGGCTAAAAAGCACACAAATTGCTATGACTTTACGTCACAAACACGAGTGTATATGCAACAGAGTCGAATACTAGTCACACATATGGAATGAACTTAAGTGTAGAGAATACTCAAATACTCCGACACTGTATATTTCATTTACCTTGAATTTTACAGAGTATGGGGTATGGGCTTTTATAGCCTCGGAGTCTCTGTGTACAATTAACAGAATATCCTGAAGAGGTTTCTAAGGTCAGTCTCTATGCATAGTTTTATGACATAGTTAACATGACTGTAAATTAGTTAACCGAGACAGATGAGTTTTATGGGGATGAAACTCCTCTCTCATCTCATGAAACTCTCTTATTTAATGACCCTGCCAAGTCAGTAATTTTGCTGATGTGACACCCTATTTAATGTGCATGACACTACCATAAAACATGCATTGAGACTGACCTAATAGAACACAAGGGTATTAGCATAATGTCTCTAGCCTTTTGGGACCACTTTGCCACATGTCCTTAGCACTTAAGTGCTGGTCCTCAAACATTTTGTAGGAATATGCTCGAGAGCCGTAGGCGGTATGCTTCATCCCGTCTCGTTCGAGTCTTCCCTTGAGCGGTCCTGTTATTCTGTTATTGAGGCGTGAAGACACTTATGCAACTCCCCTATCTCAGCACATACATCTGAGGCATATTATCGCATATGCTCCTAAGCCATATCATCTCAACATGCTCTCGAGACATATTGGACTATCTTTGAACGAATAGGGTAAGGTGACCCCTTACCAAAGCTACAAATATAGCTTTAAGAGCTTACAGAGAACAATCTCAGAATTGAGCTAAAGTTGTCGCCTATATAAATCACACCATTTAGAAGTACTATAAAAAACTGGAAGGAAATGAAGGACAAAGCAAAGCCCACGGGCTTTGGAGTGGTCCAGTAACAGCTCAACGACCAAAAGAACACTATATCAGGGCATCACTATTGGGCCAATATATGATAGTGCCGCAGTGTGGACCATCTCTGCATTGGGCCTTTCAAATCTCCAACTCAAACGTCGCGCACTCGCGCATACCTACACCTGCCCGGGGTCGCGGTTCGACCGAGGGATCGCTGTTCGACCTACGTGCGGGCGTACGCTCGTGGCGAGTGGGTTCATTGACGGCGTTGAGCAGTGCTCATTGATGGGCAGCATTCTACGGGTGCGTTCTCCGGTGGCGCCTTCAATTCTCGGTCTGGGTCGACGATTCTGTCTGGGTACTGGGATGGGAGGAGCTGAGCTTGGCTGCCTGCAATCGCACAAGCGAAGGACGAGGATGGATCCACGACGCAATTGCAGCTTGCAGGGCCCCCTCCATACCAAGCCGATCCATGAGCGTGAACGTGCGATGCAGTTGGCAGACGTGGGTGTGGCACCGATGCATCATGGCCATTACCATTACAGACACAGGGAAGTCTATTGATAGCAGGAGGTCAGATCTGAGGCGTAGCAACGCGGTAAAAACTGTGTATCCGTACCCGCCGTATCGCAGTGTGTCCTTTTATTATAACGGTCACTAGCTGCCGCAGTAACTTCTGATGTCTCTCTAGTCGCCATCGTCTGCAGGCTGCAGCCGCCTGGACGATGACAAGGCGGGTCGAAGCGCGTCGAACGGTATGAACACCCTCAATTCATTTATAGTACGTTGTTTTTCTTGGTGTTCATGAAATCCTGAAGCGCTAGTACGGTGGCACTAGAACACGCTGAACACCCTCACGTGCCCCTGAGCTGGAGCACGGAGAAGAGGCCATCGGCACCATACGTGGCCGTCCCAAAACCGACGGGCCTCGGTTTACTTGCCGTCCTCTTTCTCGCTCACGCCACGGTAAAACCGCAAGTACACGAGTTCCGAGCCGATCACCACCCGTCAGGAAGGTCGGGAGGGAGAGAGCTCGTCTTCGGATGCCTTTCTTATCGGGGGCGTCTCGGTGGTGTCGTGCGCGGGACGGCGACGCTTTGCGCCCGCGCCCGTGATTTGCTCGACGGATGACAACAAAGCGTTCATAAATCAGAATCAAGTGATGTGTGCGCGTCTGCGCCAGGGTCCATGGTCCATGGGAATTTGTTTGCTTACGGTCATGGGAATACCATGTGATAGATACGGCTTTGCTCCAACAGATACAATCCAAGCGTTCGGCTTACGTGTGTCACGCTTTGTCTGGAAACCAATAGGAGTACATGATGTTGCTGCTTTTTCATACCAAGTGCGCGTTTCAGGCTTAGCCCGGTAACTAATCAATATTGGTTCGAGATGTTGTGCTTTGTAACGTTGCCGAAATATCTGAAGTCGAGCAGCTGAGATCTGTCGGCCTGGCACAGACATGTGCATCGTGGAAAGATCGATGGCCCATCTTAGGAGGTCATTATTAGTAGATGTCTCGTATGTGCGCGTCGCAACTGCAGAGGATTGGCTGCTCTGCATCACTGCTCCAAATCATGGTGAGCTCTGTAACTGAGCATCGATCGGTAGGAAGGTGACCTTAATCAGAGGGGGATGCGGATGCTAGCTCGGCCGTGTCACAGGAATAAGATTAAGAGCACGCTAAAACGTGAAGCCACGGAGGATTAACTTGCAGTCAGATAACCCATCAATCATAGACACTCTGGTCGTGTTCTGTCCCTATGTTCATGTGGCAAACTGGCAGTTTGAACTGTGTGGTACACTGTCCAATCAGAAGTCTACCCAATAATTTGACGGCGCCCCCCTGATAATGAGGCCATGTCTTGTCTTTCTTCACAAACTCATGGAGAGGGGCGCCTCAGGGCTTTCGCAATAACACGCTTCACGGCTTCACCCGTCTCAGATTAACCGTAATCGTCGTACGGTATTCACATTCCATCTAAAACGTACCTGCTGCATTAACATCTTCGCTCGGAGTAGATGGCATCGCTGTCGGGAGCAGTTTTCTTTCAGTACCACTGTAGCGTCACTGCTATTGATAGTAGGCACAATAAAGTTCTAGCACATGAAATGCTTCTGCGAACCGTCCACAGTAAATGACTCAATGTGTTAACCCTATGTGCGGATGTGCCGTTTGGCTGGTAGGAAGTAGCAGTAGGATCCATGGATTAAGGTCCTTTGAATAACAAGAATGAAAAAACGGAGGAATAAAAAAAACATAGGATTCTGACAGGAATATAAGTGTAAAACAGAGTATTGCAAAATACAGAAAAACGTAGGAATGACCGTTTGATTGGACCACGGGAAAAACACAGGAATTTGAGGAGAAATAAAAACTCAAAGGATTTTTTCCATGAGGTTCAACCTCTTGCTAAATTTTCTCCAAAACTTGTATAGGAAGAGGCATTCTATAGGAATTTCATAGGATTTTATAGGGTTCATTTCCTTTGATTCAAAGGGCTTTATAGGAAAAATTCCTATAGGAATGAAATCCTCTAAAATTCCTATGAATTCCCTTTGAATTAAAGGGGCCTAAATGTTTTTCGACCTTGCAGATGGAGTCGAATTATAGTAGACAGTATAGCACACAATAGTCAAGTGTCCCTCCTGAAATATCTCCAGGAAATGGAGGAATGTGACAAACCTAACCATAGGTCTCCAAGCAAACCCACCGCGTCCCTAGAATGAATTCTCACTTCAATGCGGACAGAAGCAACAACCTCATTTTATTACGCTCCTCACACCACTTTCCAGTTTCCACTCCACGAGCAGAGACCACAGTCCACACTCCACACAGCTCACTGGAAGCATGTAAGTGTAAGCTGGAGAGTGGAGTGTACATAAGCAACAGAGCTTGATCTGCCCCCAAATCCAAGCTTTGCTCCACAAAAGCTTCCTTGCATATCTATCTTTCTATCAAATTATTCTTGGCACTTCTCCATGGATTTTAGCAAGGCAAGATGGAGTGTTCAGGCGTTGTCCCTGGTGGCTGTTCTTCTCCAAGCAAGCTTCTCTGCTTGCGCGCCAACTCCCAAGACTTACATCATTCAGATGGCGGCGTCTGAGATGCCGAGCTCGTTCGATTTTTATCATGAGTGGTACGCTTCGACGATGAAGTCAGTGAGCTCTTCGCAGCTAGAAGACGAAGAGGATGATGCTTCCACGAGGATCATCTACAACTACGAGACGGCCTTCAATGGCTTCGCGGCCCGGCTCGACGACGAGGAGGCCGAGCTGATGGCCGAGGCGGATGGCGTGTTGGCCGTGACCCCGGAGACGGTCTTGCAGCTGCACACAACCAGGAGCCCGGACTTCCTCGGCATTGGCCCGGAGGTCAGCAACAGGATATGGTCCGCCAGCCTCGCCGACCACGATGTCATTGTTGGCGTGCTCGACACCGGCATATGGCCGGAGAGCCCCAGCTTCAGCGACAAGGGCCTCGGCCCCGTGCCGGCCAAGTGGAAAGGCCTCTGCCAGACCGGCCGCGGCTTCACCACGGCGAACTGCAACCGCAAGATCGTCGGGGCGCGCATCTTCTACAACGGCTACGAGGCCTCGTCGGGGCCCATCAATGAGACGACCGAGCTCAAGTCCCCGCGCGACCAGGATGGGCACGGCACGCACACCGCCGCCACCGCTGCGGGCTCGCCCGTACAGGACGCCAACCTGTTCGGCTACGCCGGCGGCGTCGCCCGCGGCATGGCGCCCCGCGCCCGCGTCGCGGCCTACAAGGTGTGCTGGGCCGGCGGGTGCTTCAGCTCCGACATCCTGGCGGCCGTCGATCGCGCCGTGTCGGACGGTGTCGACGTGCTCTCCATCTCCCTCGGGGGTGGCGCCTCCCGGTACTACCTCGACAGCTTGTCCATAGCGTCGTTCGGGGCCATGCAGATGGGCGTGTTCGTCTCCTGCTCGGCCGGCAACGCCGGGCCAGACCCGATAAGCCTCACCAACTTGTCGCCGTGGATAACCACGGTGGGCGCGAGCACCATGGACCGTGACTTCCCGGCCACGGTGACGCTTGGCAACGGCGCGAACATCACCGGCGTCTCGCTTTACAAAGGTCTGAGAAATCTTTCGCCTCAGGAGCAGTATCCGGTGGTCTACTTGGGCGGCAACTCAAGCATGCCGGACCCCAGGTCTCTCTGCCTCGAGGGGACGCTGCAGCCGCACGATGTCTCCGGGAAGATAGTGATCTGCGACCGCGGCATCAGTCCTCGGGTTCAGAAGGGTCAGGTTGTCAAGGAAGCCGGCGGCATCGGCATGATACTTGCCAACACCGCAGCAAATGGCGAGGAGCTGGTCGCCGACAGCCACCTCCTGCCAGCCGTGGCCGTCGGGGAGTCCGAAGGCATTGCCGCCAAGAGCTACAGCAAGAGCGCCACGAAACCTACCGCGACGCTCAGCTTCGGAGGAACCAAGCTCGGCATCCGGCCATCGCCGGTGGTCGCCGCGTTCTCGTCACGGGGCCCGAACGTCCTGACTCTGGAGATCCTCAAGCCGGACGTCGTCGCGCCCGGCGTGAACATCCTGGCCGCATGGAGCGGCGACGCCAGCCCGTCGAGCTTGCCCAGCGACAGCCGCCGCGTCGCGTTCAACATCCTGTCGGGGACGTCCATGTCGTGCCCGCACGTCGCCGGCGTGGCTGCCCTGATCAAGGCGAACCACCCGGACTGGAGCCCCGCGCAGATCAAGTCCGCGCTGATGACCACCGCGTACGTGCACGACAACACGTACCGGCCGATGAAGGACGCGGCGACCGGCAAGGCGTCGACGCCGTTCGAGCACGGTGCCGGGCACATACACCCGGTGCGAGCTCTCAACCCTGGCCTAGTCTACGACATTGGACAGGCCGACTACCTGGAGTTCCTCTGCACGCAGCGCATGACACCGATGCAGCTCAGGACCTTCACCAAGAACTCTAACATGACATGCAGGCACACCTTCAGTTCGGCCAGCGACCTCAACTATCCGGCCATCTCCGTCGTCTTCGAGGACCAGCCATCCAAGCCGCTGACGGTGCGCCGCACCGTGACCAACGTTGGCACTCCGTCTTCGACATACCATGTCAAGGTCACAAAGTTCAAAGGCGCGGATGTCGTCGTCGAACCCAACATCCTGCACTTCACAAGCTCAAACCAGAAGCTTACCTATAAGGTTACAATGACAACCAAGGCAGCGCAGAAAGCACCCGAGTTCGGCGCCCTGTCCTGGAGCGACGGCGTCCACGTTGTCAGGAGCCCTGTCATCCTAACATGGCTGCCACCACAGTGAGCCCCCTGTTGTGTAGTTGCATTAGACAAATCAAGGAGCAGCAAGTCTGATATATCAGTTGCAGATCAGGCTATCAGCAGCACAGGAGTTTAACTTACGGAAGAAAAACTCCACACCAAAACAAGCTTTATTCCTCAGTGTATCCCATGCTTATTCCAATTGTTCAGTAGTTTGGTTGTTTCTACATTACTTCGTGTACCACACATTGGAGCAAACAGTAGTATGGAAAACTCACTAGTAACACAAGTTAGCTTGATTCCCAGATGGTGACACCATCACATGTGCACAGCTTCTTGTAGTTCTCGCCAACCCCAGCGCTTCTTGCAATCACGGCTGCTGCAATTCCAGGATCTGATCTATCCTCAGTGGCATACAGTGCAATAGAGCGACCAATCAAGTCAACAACTTTCAATTTCTCTTTTGAAGCTGAAAACTGGGCTTCACCGTTCTCTCCAGCTTCTAGTGTTCCCAGGTCACCAAGAGGCTGTTTCAGAAAAAGTAAGCCCATATCGAAATTATCAGATTAATTTTATAGGAACATACTGAAATGACTTTCTGCTATCAAACTTCCATTACTCAAAACATCACTACTCTTAAAAAACGTATTTTAAAAACTGACATTTCACTGCTTTCATTGGAAGCAAAACAACAATGTTTAATATAGGAAAAACAGGTTTTGATGTTCTTCTCGTTATCACTCTGTTTAAGGATAGAGCACTTCCAAGAAATATAGCACGATTCTGATATTGTTAGCCTGATATCACTATTCACTAGCCATTTACACTTCCACTGAAAACAACAAATACTAATGATCTTCAATTTCCCGTCAATCGTCGTATTTTCCAAAAGTTATCGTTGGTGTAATATCTAATGAGGCGGATGCAAGCAGTAAAAATGGCCCGCCCAACAAGACCCACCAGTGAGGTGAACAAAAATAGTTGTTTTATTCCAATCTGCTACGTTCTGACAAGTGACAATGCATGTGCTGCAGCTCATGCAAAAGAAATCAGATGACCACTGCGTTACTGATGTTTTGCTGTAGCTACCTAGTTTGGTGAAGTTGGTGATTGTATTTAAGACAAGTGAATAAAAGTAGGTAGATCACCGGATATTGTAAAGGAGAGAAATTCCATGTTCGTTCCAAAATATAAGCATTTATAGATTGTTAATCAAAGACTAAGGTGAGATCAAAAGATTTTCTTTTAGTCAGATCAGTGGCCAATTTTTGAACTTTGAATTGATTAGATTCTCTTTCCAAACATTTGGTTGGTTCTTGAGTCATTGGAATGATTGAATCATGGCAACAGACAATCAGTGCATGAATGCTTATATTATGATATAAAATTTGAATCTTAGAAATACTTATATTTGGAAGAAGCACGCAGTAAATCTAGTCTGTAGATATATTGCTGTAGTTCTATACCAACTGTGATCAGATATGAACTTATTGGGATACGCCACGTGCAAACGTGGCTGGAGAAAAAGAATGATATCTACACAGATATGAGCATCTGCTTGTATAAGACATGTCTTCCAAGTTCCAATGATACATGCCATGGACATATTAGTTAGGATAATCTGGCATTTCTGTCTCTGATAGAATGCTTGTCACTTTGTCTAGTAAGGCCTAGTTTAGTTTGCAAAATCTTTTTACAAAAACATCACATCAAACTTTTGAACACATATTTGAACTATTAAACGTAGTCTAATTATAAAACAAATTTGAGATTCCGCCTGGAAACCGTAAGACAAATCATTTTGAGTTTAATTAATCTATCATTAGCACATGATGGTTACTGTAGCACCTATGGCTAATCACGTCCTAATTAGGCTCAAAAGATTCGTCTCGCAATTTTCTCCATACCTGCGTAATTAGTTTTAATGTTCATATATATTTAATGCTTCATTTAGGTGTCTAAAAATTCGATGTGATGTTTTTGGAAAAAAATTTTGGAAACTAAACGGCCTAAATAAGCAGGACCATGGGAACTCATTATATGCAAGGGGAATATGCCTTCAGAATTTTCTGAACTAAAGTATTAAACTAGCATCCCTGCACATGCAAGGGGGTTGGGTTTAAACCTCGCCGATCTAAACAAGTTCTAAAAGAAAAAAAATGTCATAAAACAAGAGTTGCATGGGATGCAATCATAATCAACTGCGAAAGAACACATGACATTAAAGTCGAGTGATTAGTTTCTTAGAAAATGCATGCCTTCCAAATTGCAGCAAAATCAGAATAACCAAGGATATGGTGCTAGCATGCTAGTTACTCTTTTGGAAATTATGGACAGATGTGGATCCTTAAACCTTACCTTATTGGATCTATAATCCGATGGACTATAGACTTTGCCAGTACTTTCTGCACCCCTTGTCAGATCCCCAAACTCATTTATTGACCATCCATGTTTACCAGGTGATAGACCACTAAAAGTGGCTTCAACTCTAGCCAATTCCATATTAACTTGAGCCAGACGAACAACACCAAATATAACAGGTCCTTTGAACTCAGCTACAGCAGCAGATACTAAAAAATCTGCAGAGGATAATTCTCATAATAAAACAGGTATGCAGCACATAAACAAAATACTGATAGCAACCATGAAAAATATAAATAAACAAACCAACAATCAGAAAGACTGTTTTGCACAGTACTTTTCAATAATATAAATACTGACTTTTTGACCAACTGACTTCAGGAGGACCTGGTACCGATTAAATGCATTTTGAAGACATATATAGGTCAGCATCACAGTTGAAGTAAATCAAGCATCTTATCTAGATTTCAGATGCATCACACAAATACAAACAGATGATAGATAGATATATAACGGCCTGAAATGCCTACACTAGTTGAATAGAACCAGTATCACAATTCACTGATTTACACACGACTGCATTCTGAATTTCCTAACTGAACATCACAATCCAGCACCACATAAAAAAGCAAAGATTCCAGCCAATATTAAAGCTCATACAAAATATTTTTCAGATAGAAAATTCTACTAAAACTACAGAAATCAACACGCACCATTTGGGTTCCCTTGCCCAATCAGACGAGCATCTCGACCTGTTTGATGCAAAGCATCTAACATAGTCTTCACTGGGAGAGACCCAAGAACTCTAACAACTTGGTTATTCAGGTCCACCTCAATGTTTTTAATTCCTGTAGCAATAGGCAGTATTCATAAACCAAAGGGAAATAGTTGATGCAGGAAGCAGAAACAAAATGGTATCTCAATACAGCACTAATATAATACGGTAACAAACCTTCAAGAGTTTGAAGCTTGTTTTTCACTGCTGTCACACAACCTTCACATTTCATATCCACCATGAATTCAGTCTTCAGAACATAGAGGCACCAGATTACTAAGTAACTATTTACTTTGATAAATCAAGTAATGTCACAAAAAATACAAGCCAGAAAAAGAAGGGTACAGAATGCATTATTTCTATAGAACTTTTAAGAATCAAGATATATCTATTACACCATAATCTTTGTAGGCAGGATGTGAAGTTAGATCTACAGAAGACAACAGCTCAAAATTACTAAGACAACGGAAACAAGACATTATAAAGGGATGATTTAATGATATAAGCATATTCCCATTAGGAGCATTACAATCTACATGGAATATATATCTGTTCAAAATGAGAAAAAAAAACACTTTGTGGTGCTTTTTCAATCTTGCATGCTGTAGCTTTATAATTATCAAACTACTTATGACCATACTCCACTAAGATGCTAAAACTAGCTTTGAAGGACTTACAATATGCCCTTAAATCATATGTGCCAGGACTATAATGTTACAAAAATAGCATGTCACGTTATCTCAAGCTATGTAGAACTAACCATGGGTTTTCTGAATCATTGATAGCATTTGTATAACTGGTCAAATTTTCTAACAGGCATTCTTTAATGTACCCCCTCGGTTCCAACATAACTTTGTTTTTTCACTCATCCCACACATACCAATATAAAAACAAAAAGACTATAATACCCTCTACTTTATCAAATCTCAATGCAATTGTCCCATACTTTATCTACTTACAATGATTGCAATTTTATTTTGGGAAGGATAGAGTATATAAGTTTAGAAAAGAAATACAGTATCCGCCATACTGTCTACAGGCTCCAGTAACCTCTAGCTCTTCATACCGACATTATCTCTTGAAACAACAGTCTGAAGACCATATGGAAAGCATGATAGTAGATGAATAGCTCAGTTGACCTCTCAGCCTAATCCTTTCATGCATGCAGTTTGTTCAGGCATTTGCAGTCTCTTAATGAAAAAGGAAACCATGACTTGCAGTTCAACATGAATAATTGAGCATACTAGCACTATCCACTATATCACTTTGCTTGGTAACTTAAATGGCATTGGAAGCAACTGAAGGAGCAATATACGCCGCAACCCCAGAAATATGAACTATTCGACCAACAAATCTAACAGCAGCCATATATCACCACAAGTACTCTGACCATTTCATTCGCCAAACTGTTTCAAACCTAGAGTGAGATTCATTCAGCGAAAAATTTCACTTGCCGCGGACTACTCCAATCCAGCATGAAATCCCTAAATAGCTAAACTAAGGTGTTCATCTTCGTACCCTAGCAGCATCGCAGTAAACCACCAAGTCACCAACACAAAATGCCATCACCTAAGTCAGGACCGCTTACCATGAGCTCCGGAAGCGCGCTACCCTGCAACCGCCAAACAGCCAGACGTCAGACGAAAAAGCTCGGCCCTATACAAGCACACACAGGCACCCCCCCGAGTGGGGGACGCGTACGTACCTTATCGGTGGCAGATAGATCGGCCGTGGCGGCGGCGGCGGCCATCGGAGGCACGGCGTTCGGCGTGCGGGTGGAGGCCGAGGCAGCGGCGTACGCGTAGGAGAGGGAGGGGAGCGCGGCGGGCGAGGGGAACCGAAGTCTGGAGGTGTGGGAGGGGGAGGGGCAGGAGGAGGAGGAGGTGGAGAGCGCGACGGCTGCGACGGCGGCTGCTGCGGGCACAGCGGAGGCGGCGGTCAAGGCCCGGAGGAAGCCCACCATTTGTGCCCCCCGCGTGTTTTATGCCCCCAGTCGATTCTCCTGCTACTCCGTTGTGGCGACTGGCGATGGGTAGGAAATTCCACTTGGGATTTGATTTACCGAAAGTGGGTGCGTGCGCGAGCACGGGCGTTCTGAACTTGAACTTGACGAGTGGCTTTTTCGATCTTCGCTTCAGAGCCGCAGGTTAGAGCTCGGTGTTTCTCTCGATCGAGCGGCCTCCAGAAGCATCGGTGGAGATGGGCCTAAAATCCAGTAACGGCCCAGTTGAGAATACTTCCATTGCTCGAGGGAATAAGTCCATTTGAGATCTCTTAACTTATCGTCTAGTCTGTTTTCGTTCTTGTATCGCAAGACCGGATATAACCGGTCCCTGAACTATTAAAACTGGTGCAAAAGAGGTCCCTTGACGGTTTTGAAGGCGGTTTTAACTAACTTGACGCCTACATGACTAGCTTGACTAGGTCTCCATCCCACGTGACATTGATATGGCGCTTTCGTGGCAATTATATATCCGGGGATGGGGATCCGTCGGGGTCGGGGGCGGGGACGAATCTAGCCCCAATTTCGTTTTTGGGGACGGGTCCGAGGAAGGAGCTCGGGGGTCGAGGTCAGGGCCGTTCTTGCCCAACCCGGCCTCGACCCGTCGGGAGGCTAGTAGGAGGGGTGGTGAATGAAGCGTAAGCCAACGTGAGGGAGTACAATAGAGTAGAGGTACTAGTGGAAGGTTTCAATGGTGACCTTGCTATTGGTAGGACTAGGAGTTGGCCATAGAAGGGGCATCGACTCAGTGTGGTAGAGACTCATGTGTTGTCTCATTTGGATGGTGGTAACTGAGATGTGGGTGACAGACCATGATCATAGGGTTACACTGTTGTAGAGGGTTTTAGGAGAAAGCCTAGCCAGATGATTCACTAGGATGGAGACGGCTACTCCTTTGGGCATCATAATCCCCTAGAAAGTTATCGAGGATCAAGGTACCTACCTCCTCCCTCTTTTGTGAGAAACTTGGAGTGAAAAAACAACATCTAGTTCTTGGATGGATAACGATGATGTTCTTGATGTCGTAATCTCCACGAAGATGTCGTTTTAGGACTTTGTGTTGTGGTAACATTGTTGATTTGGCAACAAAAATCCACAATTAGTGGTGGCCAGTTCGGTGATGGACTCTTTCCTTATTAAAATATGTTTGTGTGGCTAGCACATGGGTCTTAGGTGTGTACTCTAGTGCACAACCAACCTCAATAGTGTTTCTGTCATGTTTATTGTAATATTTATTTTACTCAAATTTAATCCCATTTGGATGGTCTCCCTTGGCCATCCAATAAAATCATTTCATAATTCTAGATTAGCTAAAAGTACTACACAAAAGCTTATTACCGTGAGAAAATAACCTGGAATACTTCTCATTAAATAATAGTAAGGAGAGAGAAAGTACAGAGGAGATAAGATATGTTGGTTTGTGGAGTAAGGCAGCTAAAAGTAAAGTTTCTATAAGATAAATTTGAATGCTAATTAAAAGTGAACTCTTCATTGAACAGGAAGAGCAGTACGATATATGCTCTGGTAAACTACGAAGTGATACTCTCTGGCATTATATGTGAACTTTGAAGAGCGTAGTTATTAAAACTACTCTGACATAAGGTTCGGAAAAAAGCCGAAAGGTTAGTTTACCACTTACTACAGTAGCACATTTAACAAATTTACCACTGTTTGTGTTTATGGCATATATGTCCGAAAGCTTACGTGCCATATACATATTGACAAAGTGTTATTCTTAAGAGTGACAAATTTATATAGGGCTAACTCCTGTGTATTTTACTGGTAGTATAATTTAATTAATACTATTGATATATTTTTATCGGATGACTATAATTAAATTATACTAACAGCAATATTAAGTGTGGTAGAAATTTGAAAGGGTAATATCGTCTTTTTTATTATGATCTTTATTGCCAATAAACAAAATTTAAAAATATTGCTAATCAATTAATTAACAAAGTATAAAAATATTATTTTTAATCAATGATTGAGATTAGTTTTAGTAGTATAATACCCTCAGTAAAATACACCAAAAAGTTATTCAATCCATAAATATCCCTTCTTAAAAGACCATCCGTGCATGTGAATTGGTACGAAGATTGCCCATATAGAGAACAGTCAACAAACCAAAAGAATCCAGCAAAAGATAACACATATAAACAGCTGATATCTGACCAGACTAGAGAGGACCTAGCATTGGCATACGTAAGCACAGAGTTGTCCCTTGGCAGCACTAAGCAAGTCAGCACTCAGCAGAGACCCAAAGTACAGGTAGCCCTATAGTTGGCCATAAGGCCCGACGGCCCAGCCCAAGGCATGGCGTCGTGGCCTGGTCCAAGCATGACACGGGCTGGTCGGTGTCAGACTTGGGCCAGCCTGGCCCGATGGTTGGGTTGTGCCTAGGCCGCACCCTCAGCAAGCTGGGCCAACCCAACACGGCTCGGTTCAAAAAAAAATATTTGGGAACCTGATAGACTTAATTTATTTATATAAGCCCTAGCCCAAAAAGAAAAATACGAAAAATGAACTCATTATATATATATATATATATATATATATATATATATATATATATATAAAAGCCCAAAGAAGAGGGGGGAGGAATAGACTTATTTTAACAACCCAGAGAAGTGAGGGACAAGACATAGACTTATTTATTGAGGAAGCATGGTGGGCTGTCGTGCCTTCGGGCTGGCCTGGCACATCTCGAGTGGTATTGGGTCATGCCTAGACCACCGGTGCCACCCGTGAGCCAACACGGCATGGTCCGACAGGTTGATCAGGCCGTGCCGACGCGACACATTTCAGCACGGGCCCGACCATGCCTGGGTCGTGTCGGGCCGGGCGGCTCATTTGGCCAACTATAGGTAGCCCCGTCAAAAGCCGAAAATGACAATACTCACTTCGTACTCCTGATTCTTTAGCCTTAAGCTGAGTCCAGTTTTAGGGCAACTCTCCTTTGGCAGAGGGATGAAAATGAGTGAGCAACAAAACTTCACATGCTCCCTGCCAACAGAGAGGAGCCCTGAAACTGGACTGCTTAGAGATGTTCCACCCTTGATCCCTTCGTCCTACATTTCTAGCTAGAACTTGTTGCTCTTTGCTCTCTGCTGCAGCACTCGATTTATAGGGAACATATCCGGTAGAACGCATATGCTCGCTGGATTTTCAAAGGGTTTTAAACCATGGATATCCTCTTGGCATCCAACATCTCACTTTCCCTTTTTCCCTCTATGGTTCATGTCTCTCTAAAGCTCTCACCCCACTATAGGATTCTCTTTCCTATTCGAGACCCTTATTTTTTTAGTTCTTTGGCTGTTGGCACTTTGCACATCTGATGATCTTTTTTCTCTTCAACCTGGAAGAGATGGCCAACCTGAATATTTGACTATGCAGTAACGTGTAAACAGCATGGTTCAGTTGGACAAAAGATTTCTTATGGAGTGAACACAATTTCATTTGATTTTTAGTAGTACTACATAAGAACACACACTTCCAACAGTATGTTCAGGTTTTCACAGTGAAATTCTAATAAATAACAAGCACGAGTCATCAGAACCACAATATCAACATGACTCAAGTAGTCGACCATTTACGCATTGCAAATACTTAAAATGTTCGGTTATAGATTTCTCCTCCCCAATCCTTCAGCTCCCAATCTCTCGTTTTGGATCTTGACTCCCATGTACCTGTCAAGTTACAGGTATGATCACTCATTTTTATAGGATAGATAGGATTCGATCTAAAGTTGCAATCTTGAGATAGAATCAGTACCGTTAGGACGACCTTGCCAAAGAAATGTACATGTCGACTAATTAAATATACAGATGATACTGTGTGCAAAGATGCGAAAGAAGCAAAAGGGAGGAAAAATACCTGCCGAGCATCATGACGGTGGCCTGCGGATTTGTTCCCGGCGAGGCATTGAACGTGGAGCCGTCGATGACGCGCAGCGCGTCGACGCCGATCACGCGGTACTCGGTGTCGACGACCCTGTTAACCTGGCAGCCGCCGTGGTAGTGCCAGATGGTCATGACGGTGTCCTTGCAGAACTGCTCCAGCGACGTGGAGTCGTTGTCGTGCCGGGGCCGTAGGTTGACGGGGAACCCCGCCGTCATGTTGAGCAGCGCCTCGACGGAGAAGTACGGGTACGTGAAGTTGACGAAGGCCTTGGACTGGATGACGCGCTCGATGACCGCCACGCCGGCCACGCAGCGCCGGAGGTCCTCAGGGTGCGCGAAATAGTTGAACGTCACCGACGGGTTGTCGTCGGGGTTGCGGTTGCGCAGCTCGAGGTGGCCCGTGGACAGCGGGCCGAGGATCTTCTCGAGGATGAAGCCGCCGCGGAACGCCGTGTCGTCGAGCTGGCTCATCGCCTCCGCCGCGCGCGCGATGGCCTCCGGCGTGCGCTGCTTCGGTGGCACCGTGGCCAGCTGCCCCGTCTGCGAGAATACACGAGTACTTGCTCTTCACACGGTCACTTGCAATGGCGTGGGATGAGACTGCAACGCATGGGCAGTACCTGTGGAGAGAACATGCCGAAGTTGCGGTGGTGACTGTCACTGTCACCACCGGAGCCGGAGCGCCGGATGCCCCAGTTGGCGCCGCTGGCGCCCTCGATGTAGCTCCCGACGTCGGTGATGCCGACCACCTGGATGAGCGACACCTCGACCGGGGATGGCGACGGCACGTAGATGGCATTCATGGGGTTGTCGGACATGCCCTGGCCGACCGCGGACTGGTTGAGGACGAGCGTGATGCCGAACGAGCGGAGGTGTTCGGCGGGGCCGACGCCGCTGAGCATCAGCAGCTGCGGGCTGCCCATGGCGCCCGCCGAGAGGATGATCTCGTTGCCACCGCCGTTGTTGAGGTATGCCTTGTGCATCTGCCCCTCGGAGTCATGGAACACCACCCCGCGCGCCACTGGCCGCCTCCCAGCTGTCGCGAGACAGCAGAGTTCGGGTGAATTCTGTCGCGTTTCAGGCGTGTGGCGTGCGTGCGTGTTGCAGCCGTAAAAATCGCATATTTTTTTACTGTGTGCAAGGGTAGCTGGGTAGGTCTCACCTCTGACGTTGAACAGGATCTTGGCCACTCTGGCACGGAGCAGCAAGTCGAGGCCGTCGGCGCGGGCGTACCGGAGCAGGTCGGCGGCCGTGTGGCGCCGCCCCTCGGCATCGAATATCGAGCCGCCGACCTTCGTCCCGGCGAGGTGGTCGAACGTGAAGCCATTCTGCGGCGCGATCCCGGCCTCTAGCAGCCCTCTCTCCAGCGCCGACTGCCAGGGGCCCAGCTCCGGCTGGAACGCCACCACGTCCTCCACCCACCGGTACGCCGCCGTGGTCGCCTCGAGGTCCCACCCGAGGCCGCGCAAGTACTCGTCGCTGGCCCGCGTGTAGAACCCGGCGTTGATGCAGCTGCCGCCGCCTAGCACCCGTGGGCGCGAGTTCACCACGCCGTCCTCGGACACGAACCGCTGCGCCGGCGACGAGGGGGACGTGTCGGACAGCGTGTCCGCGAAGCGGGTCATGTTCCCGATGCGCTCGTCGTCGTACGGCGACCCCCCGCGCTCCAGCAGGAGCACGCGGAAGCGCTGCGACAGCGTCGCCGCGAGCGGGCACCCGGCCGTGCCGCCGCCCACGATGATGTAGTCGTAGTACGACACCGGCGGCGCCTGCACCGCGTCCTTCATGAACGTGTAGTTATCGCCTCCTGCTGTCTGTACACATGTAAGCATTGCAAAGAAGCTTGTGGCTGCAAAGATGGCCAGTGCTCCTGCGGCGTCCATGCCAGACGCCATTGGCGACCGATGTGAGCTGTGACGGGCGTACAACGAGAATTACCTGAGTACGGTTTCTGTGTGAGCAGGTGTGAGATGATGTGATCGTTTATATAGCGGGCACAGCCATGTTGCTGCAGAGTACGAGAGAGGGCGATGGTAGTTCACGTTTGTAACGCTCTCTTTCGCAGCATCAGTTAGTAAGTTGATAGCGCTAGATGACTGAACATTAGCGACTAGACCCGCCTCGCATACTTTGTTTAATCGGAGAGCACATATAATAATCCCCGAAGTAAATGAAGCAAAAAGATCGCTGGAACTGCAGCCAGAAATGTGGTCAACGTCCGCCGGTGGACGCCCGAACGATAGCGTCACTCTCTTTCAGCTTTCGATGCCACAGCAGTTTCAGCACTGAAGACATGCTCGAGCAAATCGCCTCGCAACCAGGTAGGCTCACGCGTGACATATTACACGCTGCGTACACAGCAGCTACAGTACAGGGGCAGCCAAGAGTGAATGATCGTGCATGCCACAAGCGTGAGAAAGAAGGGGTAGGAAGAAGTTAACCGCCACAACCACCACCCACCGTCGCGGCGAGCCCTGGCCGGCGCTCTGCCCTCTGCTTCAGATCTGAGTCATCTGACGACCCTTTTCTGGTGGCTCTGCGACCAAGTCAGGCGTGACTCTGCAGACGCAGATTCAGCGAAAAACGATTGACGCCTGCATATGTTGAGATCCTCGAAACAGGCCGGTTCAGTAGAGTTTGCTGAACACGGTCATGCCCCACGCATTTGGCGCTAGAGTTTATTGGGAGGTCACTATCAAATTCAACAATTCTATCAAACGGACGGCATTCCATAATGCATAAGATGTTGCCCACAATGCATCTATGGTTTCAATCTCAGGAATACAGTACAGAGAAAAAACATACAGATCGAGAACAAAAAAACAGGTCTTAAATGCATAAGGACAATGAGCTTACATCGAGATAACATATGTGTAAATTTAGAACAACATTTTATTGCACTGTTTACTGAAGGCTGGCACAAGAAAAGAATGCCACTGCATGCAGAATTGCAGGTACAGGTACAATACAGCGGTACAGCCCAATGTGGGCATGAATAAAATTTAACTGGCTGTACAGTGTGCAGAGAGAGGCAACTTCCTCAGTAGAGGGTGTTGTATGTGCAGAATGTTGCAACGATGGAGGCTATGCAGATGACAAGAGGTGGCAGCAGGGTGATGTTGAGCAGGAGGTCCGGTCCTAGGTAACCGGCCGCGGTAATCGTCGCGTCTGCAACTACACGGGCCAGCGTCCCGGCCTCTGTCGAGAGGAGCCCGCCATTGTAGGTTCCTCGCGCGAGCCTCGACGACATTACTCGCGAAAGCAACGACAGGTTCACTCCTGCAATGTTGGGCAGAAATGGGACGGTGGTTAAAGCGCATGCTTTTGTTAATTCAGAATCTTGCTTTGTGCTCTCAGATGACTCATGCTGTTGTGGATGAGATTGCGTTTACATACCTTCGAGGACCTCGGCAAACACGAATGTGATGAGAGCCGACAAGACGTACTGCGGGACGGAGTAGTGAGGGGTGTAACGGAAGCTCATGATTATACCAACAAGGACAATGAATTCAGATGCCAGTAAAATTTGCCTGCAAAATACCATGTGCAGAGAAGCCGTTAAAAAACGCTCTTCGAGACTCCTCTTTTCAAATATGCTTATGATTATTTGACAAAATTTGTTTAACTTTAAATTTGAAGTTAATTTTAGGTTTTTTTCATAGTACTTTAGTTTTCATCATTTGTATTTAAATCATAAAGAACACGTATATAAAAGTTTTATTCACAGATAATTTTTTGTTTATAAATACGCAGTTTGCCTTCTGAAAAAGCCAAGTAACGATGGCATATATCTTTTATGAAAATTGGCTGCCCCCTTCCCCAACAAAAAAAAGTTTTCATAAAAACGTTTTGATTGGACATTATCTAGGTCTTCAAAACCCAAGTGCTCCATCTGTTTTTATTATTTGATGTCGTTGATTTTTGGATGTGCGTTTAAACATCCGTTTTATTAAAAATTTTATGCAAATATACAAAATTATAAATCATGCTTAAAGTATATTGGATGATAGAACAAATCACAACAAGTTAATAAATAATTATATATTTTTAAATAAGATAAATGATCAAACATATATTCAATAGTGGCAAATAAAAAAAATCGGAGGTGGTATTTTTTGGAGGGCTAAGTGTTCTGAAAGAGGAGGCAGTGTAATAACTTACTATACTATCGTAGGAGTATTTTCTTTTTGTTATGAGCAGAAAAATTACCTGTCCTCAAACAAATTCGTAACGTAGCTTCCAACAATGGCATTGACGGGAAGAACAGTACACCCAAGAATAGCTAAAAAGATAGCCACGGCACTCGTAGACCAGTTAAAATAGTATGTGGTGACGACACTTGATTCAGATAGCAATATTTCCATAGCGTACTTGAGCATAAAGTATATCAAAAGCTGGACCTGAGATGAGCAACCATGTAACACATTCCAAAAGAAAACATAGAACATTGTGCTTCCAGCTGATAAAAATAAACTTGCGTTCCTACCTTTTTCACTTTTATTTATACTTATAAGTCAAAATTTAAATTTTCAACCTTAAATTCAGAGCTGATTTTAGATTTTGTTATCGTAATTTATTTTTCAGCCTTTGCTTTTAGATTACTAAAAATAGATTACTAAAAATACGTATATAGAAGTTTTATTCACAAATATTTTTTTATATAAATATGCTGTTTTGTTTTCCCCTCAAATAGTCAAATGATTAGGCCATTAGACATGAGAGTTCGATAGCCCAACATGAGAGTTATTATTCCTATAATCGAACTGCAACATGCCTATTATTGTTGCAAACAGTAAGATACTAACACCAAGATACTTTCTTCTTTTTTTGCCGGGTGATAGAAGACAGATCACCCTAATTTCATCAAGATGAATAATTTACAAGACCAAGGTACTTCATTTTATATCCTGCAGTTCGATTATAGGAATAAGAACTCAAGTTGACTAATTTGTGAAGTTCTGTTTCGTACATGGTACATAACATTGATCAGAAAAAAACTAACGAGTAGTTGACAAGGGGGAAAAGGAACAAACCTTCACAGACGGCGTCAACAATTTGTATGCCGAGCTAATTGATGTTGCTGGCCCGTGAGAATTATGAGACTCTTCTTCATTATCATCATTATCCTCAGAATTTTGGTCTTGTATCTCTGCCGTACCTATAAGCAATGGTTGCGCTAGACCTTCCTCCAGATTAGCACTGACTTGACGGCCTATTTTTAATTAGAAATAGCTCCATATCAGCAAAAGAAGAAATCCTGGCACCGACAAAGAATGTATCTTTGCAGGCAACATTTGCACCTCCAGATCAATAGAAATCCTGTGGTTTGAGAACTTACCAGGTCCAGAAGGCTGCGCACTGTCCGAACTCTTATCAAAGTGTCCTGGCTCTTTAAATGATATCCACAGCCACAGCAAGTAAACAAGCCAAGCAATGCACATGACCCACCCAGGCAATGTGCTCTGGTTAAAAGTGAGCGAGTATATCTTAAATTTTGTCTGGAGTAAACCAGCAAGAGCAGGGCCACATGCCATGCCAAGAGCGCTAGCACTGACGAATCCCGCAGAGGCCTGTAGCCTTAGTTTGAGAGGCACACAATCGCTGATATACCGACGGTTCACAGCTCTTGCAGAGCCTAACCTGCATATGCATATTGTATTGTGATCAAAAGGAGCGTTAAAGTATAAACTTCAAGTCAGAAATAGCGATGAAAAACCCAGAAGAAGATAAGGAGGGTTGGTGCTAACTAGTGAGAGCCAGCACTATTTTACCAACATGAGTAAGATAAAATTCATATAAGCTAATCGAGCATAAATGTGTGTGAAGGAGTACTTAGTAACACCCTTCATTACAAAGAGGTACTGAGTAAAAAGAGTGTAAAAGAAAGAGTAAAAGAATTCTGTGTACCCGCATAGTAGCCGCCCAATCAGGAGAACTGTCAGAGAATTCAGGTCATATGCTAATGCATATAGCAGGTTCCCAGAGAATAACATAATGCTACTGAATACAAGAGGTCTGAAGTATGACCTATTTGACCATGCACTGAAATAAACTGAGGAGAACACTTGAGCAACTGCCATTGATCCAATGATTACGCCACAAACTGTCGCTGCAGCTCCAAGGCTTACCGAGTAGTCATCAGCAGTTGGCACAATGATATATGTATTCACCATGTATAGAAAGGTGTTCACTAGGTTGAGTAACAGAGACATGAAATGGTAGCTCTCATCATCGATAAGATCTTCGGACCCACTTTGCATGTCCTCTTGGATGATAAGTGAGTGTTGACCTAAGAATTGCAGAAAACTCGTCGCATGCGTAAGTTTCTGTACTGCATGATTTACTTGGTCTATGATAGGGTCCTGAATATCAGTAAATAGTCACATTACTCTCTTAGACTATACAAAATATGTTTACAAAACTAGTTGGAAATTCAGATAATGTAACAGTCAAGATATAAAACCTTTAAGGTAACTGATGGATGATCATAGATGGACAAAACACTTCCTTCATGATCCTGCAGATAGGCAAGGTTGCGCGATAAAGCTCCTACAACAGCTACAATCCCCTGCATCCGTACAAGTGCACGACAGAAATGCTGGTTATCTGTGATAGACAGGGAAAAAAAATCAAGTGTCCCTATTCATGTACAACGACAGAAAAATTACCACTTGCTTAAAGACTTGTTGAAGCTGAGAATAAGGATGGTTTGCGCGAGTTGTGACATAATAGTCTGTAAACCTATAGCCAAAGCGCTTATCAAATTTCTTTAGTATCTTCCTTATACCGGTAGCATTCATGTCAACAAAGCGGAGAAGCTTTATAAGATCTCGCCCAACTTCTCGATAAGCCTCACGTAGTTGGAAAACATGGGATATATCATGCTGTTCCAGAAGAGCAGCACGCTGTTCTCTCAATTCCTCAATCCTGCTAGCAAGGTGGCCTTGTTGTTGTAGCAGGAAAAGTACAATCCTTTCAATCTGAAGTGAAACAGCACATATGTAAAACAATTTATGCCATTTCAAGGAACATGAATTCTTGCTTAAAGCATCAATAGATGAAACAATAAAGTAGCTCCAATATATAGACATAATTAGCTAAAAAAAAGAAATGTTTGCATATATACCTGTTCATCAAGAATTCTTGAAAACTCTTTGAGTACCTGCTCTCGATCTTTGCCACCAAACTGGGTCTGCTGAACGTATTGCTTTAACAATTTCTTCATTAACTTGTAGTTAATATAGTATCTAGTAGTAGCAAGAAGAAGAAATAATAAGGTTTCTGCAGGAAGTTTGTTAACATGGTAACTGGCTTGTGAAAATGCATATCAAGCATGAAGAATTTTCTTCATTGCCTTAAAAATTCATCATAGATTAACCAAACATTTTAATGGGTACTCGACTTCTTTTTTCGTTTTAGGTAAATGATGATAGAAGGGTACATGAAAAATGTTTACATAAGAAGTGTACAATCAATGGAAAATAGGCAAGGAAGAAAATTCCTTTGTTCATGGAAATAAAGTACCAAAAGCCAAAAGCATACCCTTTCCACTCTTCTACTTGATCTGCCATCAACTTCTTTCCAAAATTAACCATCTTACCGTTTCAGTTTCTGTACCTAAAAATGAATTATATAATAATGATCAGATGAAATGATATAGAAAGATCAACCTAAGTACACATCTGCACTGTACTATTGTTTCAGGAAAAAATAATACTATAACATAAGCATGTTTACAGAAATTTATATATTTGGTTTTTTTAGCTGAATTAATTTATTTGGCTAAATATTGCTACTACCAAATAGATAGTGATGTACGAGTAACATTTAGTCAACATTCAGCACGTGCTCAGACGGTTTAGCATATTTGTGATAAAACAAAACTCTGATCAAGTGTTTCTTGTCCAAGCCATCCATGCCCTTTTGTTTGTTTTTGTCATGGGCTTTTTTATCATCCCTGAAAAATACCTCAAAAATACCTCAAGATACCAAAAATTTTAGTATAAATTTTTGATACCTTAAGGTATCACACTTTTTACATAAAAAATATGATACTTTGAGATATTTTTTTAAGAATGGTAAAAAAACTCTTCTATCAATCATCATACACCGAAGACTTGATTGATTCTAAACAAGCAGGTTCCATTTGTTTGCATCCTCGAATATTTTATCATAAGCTATTCAGCAACACACCAACAAGGAATATAGAAGAAGAAATAAAATTCATAGAAGAAATGGAATTCATAAAAGTACACAATAGAGAAATGGTTCAGTCAGCAGCTGGCAGGGATTGAATGTTTAGTCTGAACACGTGATATTCAGAAGGTGCTAAACTAGAAACGTGCTGAATATCCGTCGTGTGACTTATCAGAGAACATAGGAAAAGGTAGGTTATTATTAACAAAAGACAATTAAACAAAACTTCATGGTCACAAGTAGAGACAGATCAACCGGAGATAATAAAAACATTCAGGCATAGTTAAAAAATGCAAATGGTTACATCAGTACTAAATGATTGCTCATCAGGCGTTAGCGATTGGCTCTAAGTTGATAATCCAGGTTACATAATAAAAAACCAACAGTGACGTGGCACCATAGTTATGGCCTCCTTTGTGAAAGGAGCTGCCTGTTAGGACACGTAATCAATCATATGGGCTCTGGCTAGAGTACTTCAACAACTTCTCTTTGCCATTAAAAGGAATGAGGACTTGTCTTGAAAGTTCTTTCTCTTGATCATTATCTAGCAGATTCCTAACACCTTTTTGTCTTACAAAGTTGTATGGTTGTTTTGAGGTGAAAAGGTAGAAGTTGTTCTCTTCTTTTTTCAGAAGTTACTCTCTTCAGTTTTTTAATGTTTAATTCTTGTATTATTCAAATTGTGTAATTATTATTTATCTTTTTATATTTTATTTTATTATTAAACAAACTTTAAACGTGACATATTTTTATATCTATAAAAAAATATAATGAATAAATGGCCGAAGTATTTTAAAAAACAGTATGTCTAAAAGTCGATAGCGTAAAGAATTGAAAAAAGTACTGAGGAAAGTACGGCTAGCGTGATGGGAAATGGTCAAGAATGAAAATAAGAAAGAATAGGTAGATATCCACCAAACCTAAACAAATTAACCTCGCATCTTCTTATTTCCAGAAAAAAAAAACAAGTATCGTGCTTGATTAACAACCAAAAATAGGTTTGCGAGATAATAGCTTTTGCACTAGCGCGCAACCTGCAGTTAAACACGAGCATCCCAGGCCTATACACAACATGGAGCTATACAATGAAATTTGGAACCCCTAAGAGCTCGCCTTCGTTTGTCGTTTTTTCTCTTTTGTGAAGATTTGTGGACAGTAACATATTTCACATGCTCCGAAGGGAGAACAAATGAACAATGTACAGTAACATGGGCTACACACACGTTATTTTTTAGGCAAGTTATTCCTCGCTTTCGCACCCACCATTTTCAAACTGTTAAAACTATATATGTTTTGCATATAAATATATATATATAAGTTGATTATCTCATATTCAAAAATTCTACTATTGTCTATATTATAAAATAACTATCCAAAAATTAGATAATATTTAATCTTCGTCTATTAAAAAAACAAAAAAAACGAACCGAAAATCATTTAGATTACACCGCTCGAACTGAAGAGTGAAGAACATTGCGATTGCAAAACCAATTTTCAGTAAGCACGCTCTGTAACAAACCGCGGTTTTTACTCCTCGAACTACGGCAAGCAAAAGGAAAGCAAAGAGGGGCTTACCGAAATCAATCTCCTTGTCACCACGGTCAGTTCTGATCTCCGAGTCCTCCCGGGCTACTTAGATGAACATCAGCAAACTCAAACACGCCTGCAGCCGGCGCGCGTACGTATGCACACCAACCAGTACTACAGCCGGATTCTCACACAGATCAAGAAGTTGTCACGCAAGAAAGCAGAAACTGTTAATAGGGGAGGATGGGCTTTGGCGGCATGTACACACGCGCAGAGGGAACGGATCACTCACAGCTATGTACAGCCCGGACAAACGACAGCAGCGGTGGGCTGACGGTGTACGGCTGTTTCTGCTCGTGCGCAGTGCGCTGGCGGTGGCGGAGAGATGGGAGAGGGGGGAAGAGGGTGGCGTATTTATATCGCGCGGGGGGGAAGGGCGGAGGAGGAAGATGAGGACAGGCAGATGGGAAGGGGAAGACGAGGGACAGATCTACGGCGCTGGGGTGCGCCCCCGGTGCTCCCTTCCCACCGAGTTGGTGGCGGAAACGGCGATTTGGCCGCGAGGTGTCGTGCTCGCGTGTCGCGTCCGCGGACGTGGAGGATTCCATCTGCCTGGAGGCCCTGGACCCCCTGCCTTTTTTCAGAGCGTCCCGCGTCGGCGTCGCTGCCCAAAGCACAACGCAACCACCCTCGCGGGAGCTCGTATTTTCGGCGTCCGGGGGGTCATTCTCGTCGCGCTCTCCGTTGTCCATAGCCGCTCAAAATCGCAACCGGTTTTCACACCCCCCCCCCCCCCCCCCCCCCCCCGAGAGTTTTCCACCACGCAGTGCACGGCGCACGCTGCAGCACCGCAGGTCCGCGCAACCCATGCGATAAGTGACAACACGGTGCTGCTGCTGTGGCCCTGTGGCTACAAGCGAGCGTGAGCGCCCGTGCCGTGGCATGTGTGATCTCATATTGGAATTTGACAGGTAGCTCCTGTACGCAAGGCCAAAAGCTCGATCATGATGGGGGGTCAATCCTGCATTTGCTTTGGCTCAGATGCAGCTAAAAACTTGTCCGAGACAATCGTGATCCGACTCATGACGCGCGACGCGTCCATGGGTAGATCCGAGCCATCCTAGGAATTCCGGCCTAGATCCAGCACAAATTCGCCATGCTTAGTTCCTAATGAATAAAGAACAATAACGGTGTCGTACCAAAGAGGCAGCTCCTTGTCGCAAATTCGCAATAATGAAGTTTTTGGCTTGGCATGGATCTGCGACGACAATCAAGTATAAGTTCGACCGTTGCTTCGACACAATTTTGTACCCCACGTGTATGATGGGCCTGCTAATTGTTGTTACATCTCATTCTGTCCGCAAAGGGGATAATAAGGCATTTGGTTGGATGACTCATCCAAATTTCATCATTCATATTGTTATTTAGATGTCCATAAAAATAGATTCTCTAATTATATTTTAGAGCAATGCTCTGGTGCATTTTACTGGCAGTATTATACTATCAGTAGAACTAATCTAGTCCGTTGATTAAAAAGGGTATTTTTGTACTTTGTTAATTATTTGATTTGTATTTGTTAATTATTTGATCGTTTATATTTTTTTCTTCGTCCAATCTGCATCGTGATTGGACGAGATTAGTTTTGCATCGTCCAATCTGCATCGGCCTCTCTTCTGCGTTGCATCGACAGCGTCCTTCTCCTCGTCCTCTTCTGGGGCACGCCGCGGCGACAGACTCCTCCTCAACACGGCGACAGCGTCCTTCTCCTCGTCCTCTTCTGGGGCATGCCACGGCGACAGACTCCTCCTGGCGCGTCGATAGAGTCCTCTTTCTCCGGCGTGGTAATTTAGGATCCCAATGAAAAGTACAATATTACCCACTCAAATTTCTACTACAGGTAGTATAGTTAAATCATAGCCGTCTGATAAAAATAGATCAATGGTGTGGATTAAATTCTACTGTAAGTAATGTTGGATAGATACGATAGTGATACTTAGAGATAGAAACATGCAGATAAGAAGTGGTTAGTTATATCCAGATAATATCTTGATAACATCCCCGATTTTGTAACAAACTCATGTAATCATCTGCCGTGCTTTGCCAGCTATATTAACAAAGCTATGCGGCCTCGAGAGAGGTGAGAACGCTTCGCTATTTCTACATGGTATCAGAGCCTTCTCCTCAAAAATCTAATCTAGCAATGGTATCATCTTCTTCTACTCTGGCCAGCGCGTCGCCCTTCGGCGTGCTGGTGACAGAGAAGCTGGGAAAAGGTAACTATCTTCTATGGAAGGCTCAGGTCCTTCCGGCTATCAGAGGAGCCCAGATGTTTGGCTACCTCGATGGCACTACTCCGGTCCCTGAAAAGGAGATCGACGTACAAGAAGGAGAAAAGGTCGTCAAGAAGGTGAATTCTGCATTCACTCGATGGGTAACTGAAGATCAGCAAGTTCTTGGCTACCTGATGACCTCCCTGACGCGTGACGTCTTGACGCAAGTTGTATCGGCTACAACAGCTGAACAACTGTGGAAGAAACTTGAAGAAATCTTCTCCTCCAAGACCCGTGCTCGATCACTAAACACCAGAATTGTGTTGTCCACAATGAAGAAAGGTAACTTGTCAGTTAATGAGTATATTACTAAGATGAAATCTTTGGGTGATGAGATGGCAGTCGGAGGAAAGCAAATAGATGAAGAAGAGCTTGTTGCTTACATGATCGCCCGATTTAGATTCTGATTTTGAGCCAGTCGTATCAGCACTTGCGGCACAAAAAGAACCAGTCACCGTAGCTGAGCTCTACGGGCAATTACTGGGTTTCGAAGGAAGAAATGATCTGCGCCAAGGATCGTACCAAGTCTCAGCGAATTCTGCTTCTTCTGGACGAGGAGCAAATCAGCGTGGCCGTGGTCGCGTTCAAGGTTATCCTCCAGCAAATAACTTCGGTCGTGGCTGTGGTAATGGACAGCAGTCTCAAGGTGGCAATGGACAAGGCAATGGGCAACAACATCAAGGTCAAGGTGGAGGACATGGAGCTGACAGACCAATTTGCCAACTCTGCGGCAAGATGGGACATACTGTTGGTGTCTGTTGGCACCGATTTGATCATGATTTCGTCCCGCATGAAAAATTTGCTAACACTACATATCATTCCTACAGGTATGATACGAACCGGTATGTTGACACAGGAGCAACGGACCATGTCACTGGAGAATTAGAGAAGCTGAATGTGCGAGAAAAGTATCACGGGGGTGATCAGATCCACACCACCAATGGCTCAGGTATGTGCATTAGTTATACTGGTCATGCACAAATTCACACCCCACATTGAAAATTCAATCTCAGAAATATTCTCTATTCTCCTGATGCTAGAAAGAACTTACTTTCAGTTTGTCGTTTTGCCGCCGACAACAATGCTTACTTTGAAATTCACTCTAAATTCTTTTTATCAAGGATCTAACTACTCGGAAAACTCTACTTCAAGGCAAACATGAGGGTGGCCTCTACATCCTTCCACCTTCAACCTCAAATACCTCAACGAAACAAGCCTTCAGTTCTACAAAACCTTCTTGGGCTAGGTGGCATGATAGACTAGGTCACCCATCTCATAATATTGTTCGGCAAGTCCTTTCTAAAAACAATCTTTTATATTCTAGTGATTCCAATAAAGAGTCGGTGTGTGATGCCTGTCAACAGGCTAAAAGCCATCAACTCCCCTTTCCTGTGTCAACCAGCTTATCTGGTGCTCCTTTAGAACTTATTTTTTCTGATGTTTGGGGTCATACTCCACATTCTGTGGGCAGAAAGAAGTTTTATATAAGCTTTATTGATGATTATAGTAAGTTTACTTGGGTTTATTTGATAAAGCATAAATCTGATGTGTTGCAAAAGTTCCTCGAGTTCCAAGCTCTTGTTGAACGTCTCTTTAACAGGAAAATCATCACTTTGCAAAGTGATTGGGGTGGCGAATATGAGAAATTAAACTCTTATTTCTCTAAGATTGGCATTACTCATCATGTTTCTTGTCCCCATTCCCATCAATAAAACGGCTCTGCTGAACGAAAACACCGCCATATCGTTGAAGTCGGACTATCTCTCCTTGCTCGGGCTAGTATGCCCCTCAAGTTCTGGGATGAAGCTTTCATCATCGCCGCACATCTAATCAATCGCACCCCTTCTAAACTTCTCAAGTTTGTCACACCTCTTGAGAAACTTTTTCATCAGAAACCCGACTACACCACCCTGCGCACGTTTGGTTGTGCCTGCTGGCCCAACCTACGCCCATATAATGCTCGAAAGCTAGAATTTCGGTCTCAACTATGTGCGTTTCTTGGCTATAGCCCCATGCACAAAGGATATAAATGCTTACATATTCCGACAGGGCGTGTTTACATCTCCAGGGATGTTGTTTTTGACGAAAGCATATTCCCGTTCACCAAACTCCACCCCAATGCCGGTGCCCTTCTTCGCTCCGAAATCCTGTTGTTTCCACACTTACTGCCTAGTTCTGATCACGGGGGTGATATGCCAAATGATCAGGAAACTAGTGTGCATACTAACCCTCCTGTTATTACTAATACTCCTCATGAAAATTTGGCAGATTTTGAGATAGATTTGGAGCAAAACACACATGAAATAACCATGCAAAGTGGCGCAGAACACGAGGATGAGCTTCCTGACAACACAGGTGCATCGCCTCCGGGATCACCACCACAGCACTCGGAGTCAGCGCCCATCTCTCCTCATGCAACTAAGCACTTCGTTTAGGACAATGAATGCACTGATGCCTCCACCCAGGAACTTAGCTCAACCAATCAGGAGCGACACACATTCACTGAGGCAGGACAATCAGGATCTCCTGCGGCTCCTGAAATAGCTCGCCCGCATACCAGATCCCGGAGTGGTGTAATTAAACCAAAAGTATATACTGACAGCCATATTCGGTACAATTTTTTGACTGTTTCAGGGGAACCACAGAATATTAATGAAGCCTTGGCCAATGATAGATGGAGAGAAGCCATGGACAGTGAATATCAGGCTTTGATCAGAAACAAAACCTGGCATCCTGTACCTGCGGCAGAAGGAAGAAACATAATCGATTGCAAGTGGGTGTACAAGATCAAAAGGAAAGCTGATGGGTCACTCGATAGGTACAAGGCTCGATTGGTGGCTAAAGGGTTTAAGCAAAGATACGGAATTGATTATGAGGACACGTTTAGTCCTGTAGTCAAAGCGGCGACCATTCGAGTAGTTCTGTCGGTTGCCGTCAGCCGAGGATGGTGCCTCAGACAGCTTGATGTGCAGAATGCGTTTCTTCATGGCATTCTTGAGGAGGAAGTATATATGAAGCAGCCACCAGGATATGAAGACAAATCAAAACTGCATCATGTGCTAAAATTAGACAAAGCACTTTATGGGCTTAAACAAGCCCCAAGAGCCTGGTTTGAAAGGCTAAGCCAGAAGGTACAACAACTTGGATTCATTTCTTCAAAGGCAGCCACATCTCTATTCTTCTATAATAAAGGTTCAGTCACTATGTTTCTACTAGTATATGTAGATGATATAATAGTGGCTAGTTCATCTGAAAAAGCAGTAACAACTTTACTCAAGGACTTAGCAACTGAGTTTGCTTTAAAAGATCTTGGTGATCTACACTACTTCCTTGGAATTGAGGTAACTAAAACTGCAGATGGTATCCTGCTGTCCCAGAATAAGTATACTTCAGATTTGCTCAAGAAAGTAAACATGTCGCATTATAAACCATCTGTTACACCACTATGCACGTCAGACAAACTATCTTTGCAGCAAGGAGAGCAGCTTGGACCGGAGGACTCAACACGATACAGAAGTGTGGTCGGCACATTGTAGTATCTAACACTCACAAGACCAGACATCTCACAAAGTCTGCCAATTCCTGCAAGCGCCCACCACCGCACATTGGACAGCAGTAAAACTGATTCTTAGATATCTACAATACACACTCGGTACTGGTCTGAAAATCAGGAAGGAATCTTCTACCTTGGTAAGTGCCTTTTCAGACGCTGATTGGGCAGGTAACGTCGATGATCGACGATCAACTAGTGGATTTGCAGTATTCCTCGGAAGCAATTTGGTGTCTTGGAGTGCTCGCAAACAAGCCACCGTTTCTAGATCAAGTACTGAAGCTAAGTACAAAATGCTAGCAAATGCCACTGCAGAAATAATTTGGGTCCAAACCTTGTTACAAGAATTAAAGGTTGCTTTGCCCCTGCGGCTTAAATCTGATGTGATAACCTTGGAGCAACTTATTTATCTGCCAATCCGGTGTTTCATGCTAGAACCAAACATATTGAAGTTGACTTCTATTTTGTACGTGAACGAGTTGCGCAAAAGCTTTTGGAGGTCAGATTCATCTCTACTAATGACCAAGTTGCCGATGGATTTACAAAGCCCCTGTGTAGCCGAAAATTAGAAATGTTTAAATACAATCTTAACTTATGTAAGTCATGATTGAGGGGGGATGTTGGATAGATACGATAGTGATACTTAGAGATAGAAACATGCAGATAAGAAGTGGTTAGTTATATCCTGATAATATCTTGATAACATCCATGATCTTGTAACAAACTCGGCTATATTAACAGAGCTATGCGGCCTCGAGAGAGGTGAGAACGCTTCGCTATTTCTACAAGTAAAATACACCGGAGTCGGCCACTATATTTTATATCACTCTAACAAATTATCCATATATATTTTATTAATATTTTGCAACTATCTCCTCTCATATTGTTATTGCTCTCTTCTCTTATGATTTGATGTTGAGATATGGAGAAAGGAGAGAATATTCATATTTGAAGCTTCTTCTTCCAATACGAATGATGTTATATTTTTAAATAATGAGATAAATGACCTGTTGTAACCATTTTTTTCTTATCATTGATAGCTGATATGATAAATGATCTGCTAGGTTTGCTATAAGACAACTACGAGCCTACGATTTGTTACGAGCAACGAGAATTGGAGAGGTAAAGGGAATCTAGCCCCACATGCAACCATCCATGGCGAACCCGTTGCTCGTGTTGGATTTGGACCCCAGCGAGGGGAGGGAAGGTAGCCAGTAGGATTAGGGTCTCGTTCGTTTGCCCCCAAATAAGATAACTCACCTCGGCGGCGTTCGGCGACGGAGCCGGTAAGTTAACTTACCGCGTTCGGCGACATGATTAATTAGTTATTAATTATTAAAAAAGTAAAAATAAATTAATATGATTTTTTAAAACAACTTTTCTATAGAAAATTTTTGCAAAAAATACACCGTTTAGTAGTTCGGGAAGCGTGCGTGTGGAAAACGAGGGAGCTAACTTAACTAGCTGTTGAGGCGAACGCGGCCCTCCTCATTTTTCGCACGTACGCTTTTCGAACTACTAAACAGTGTATTTTTTACAAAATTTTCTATGAGAAAGTTGTTTAAAAAATTATATTAATCTATTTTATTTTTTTAATAATTAATAATTAATTAATCATGTACTAATCTATTATTACGTTTTCCATGCCGGAGTAAGTTAACTTACCATGTCACATACGAACGCGGCCTAGGGGGTGTTTGTTTCTATGAGCTAAAGTTTAGCCTCTAGTCACATCAGATATTTAGACACTTATTATTATAATAGTAAATGTAAACTATTAATAAAACTCATCTATAATCTTGAACTAATTAGACGAATCTAATGAGCCTAATTAATCCATGATTAACTTATGTGATGCTACGGTAAATATTTGCTAATTATAAATTAATTAGGCTAAAAATTTGTCTCGCGAATTAGCTCTTATTTATAAAATTAGTTTTTTATTAGTCTATATTTAATACTTTAAATTAATGTTTAAAAATTCGATGTGACATGGGACATCTAAACAACCCCTTAGGTGGTGTTTAGGTTGCAAAATTTTTTTTGCAAAAACATCACATCAAGTTTTCGAATAAATATTTAAAGTATTAAACGTAGTCTAATTACAAAACAAATTTCAGATTCCGACGGAAAACCGCGATTTTTTATCTACTTTTTTAGAAAATAATTGGAAGCTCAATTTGAGGGTTTTTATAGTGAGATAAATTTCCGTTACCGTATTCACTTCGTATTCGTCCTGTTTTTGTATGCGCGACTCTGTTTTCGTATCCAGAGTTTCTGATTTCAATTCTGATTCGAAAAAAATATAAAAATAAAAATGATGATTTCCGTCCGTTTCTAAGCCGTTTTTATCCCTACCCGCATGCATCACAGTCCATTTTTTAAGGTGTCGATAGAAGCCAACAAAAACATTTGGTTTATTAGCTCATTTAACCTTTGACATTAACGGGATCTCTCTACAATGTATCACGGTCAGTTTTCGAGGTGCTGAGAGAAGCCAACATAAATATTTGTCTAATAGACTCATTTAACCTGACATTAACGGGAATTCAAATTCTCAAATTACAGAACTTCCCAATCGACTTGAAAGAAAATGCGAAAAAGAGATACTGATTCCAAGTTCCCAATCGATGATCCACCCGACTAGACTATGCTGCTCTCCTGCAACTTCGAGCGTTCCAGGTCCACGTGCAGCGCGGGGGCGTATTGGCCGGCCGACTTTGATAATCGGCCAGCATAAAAACATCCTATGATTGTTTAGGTATAGACTATATTTGTTTTTCATCAGTCAATACATAGACTCCCTTAATTATTTAAACCAGTCCGTTTTATCACCCAAACGGTTTGGAAGACGATTTTATCTTAGATGACATGTTGACTTGTCATCCTTGGACGTGGCACATAGGGCATGTTTAGGAAAGTTTCTCCCACCTATAGTTTTTAGAAAAAGCTGCTTCTGCCATAAGCTGGTTTAAACGGTTCATAGCTTCTGAAAATCTGTAGTTATAGATTCTGAAAATAAACTAAGAATCCAGAAGCTGAAGAAACTGGGTTTAGAAGCTTTTCTAGATTTCCAAAAGCTGGCTACCAAGCAGCTGCTTCTCAGAATCTAAAGCTCCCCCAATCAGATCCATAGATAGACTACCCAATAAAAACAAAGAAAATAAATTTAAAATAGGTGGACTAACAATTAATAAAAAAATAAATTTTAAAAAATTATGGGACCAACATGTTATGATCGCCTCCATTTCTCTCCCAATGTTAGCCACCAGACCCTCGTTGTCTATCATATGCCGCCTATGGCGACAGCAATGTCTCACACAAGAACTCAAGCTCCTCGTAACTCGAATCCACACCACTTTATTTCCTCTCCTATGCCGAACAACGCCACACCACCACCCATGAGCTAGAGGGTCATGCTCTACCTCCCCTTCCATGTCCTCTCCTCACCCCCACCTGAGCAAGTTATCAGTTTCAGGATTTGGTTGGACGGTCCTGACGAATCCGGCAACAACAACACAGGATCAGTTGCAGGGCCAATCCTAATTTTTCAGGCTCGGTACGAAACTAAATATGCAGGCACTTATCATACTATATAATAATAATCAATAGAAATATATACTTTATATATACGGATTTTTTTACCATCTTTTAAAAAATAACTTGAGGTACCAAAAATTTTAATGCAAAATTATGTTATCTTAAGGTATAATGTACCTCAAGGTACTAAACTTTTACACTAAAAATATGATACGTCGAGATATTTTTTAAGGATGTACAAAAGTTATTATATATATGAATTATCATTGTTGACATTTAAATTATATTCAGAAATAATATTTATATAACAGTATTATACATGTTAACTAAAAATTTGGGGGGCCTAGAGTGGCCGCATCTCTCGCCCCCCCCCCCTAAGGCTAATTGATTAGTTGAGATGAATAGGAGATATAAATTAATCCAACCAAATTATATCCTATGTTGCTAGGTTTGATTAGGGTTGGACACTAATTAGACAACTAAATTAAGTTTTGCAAGCCCAGGCCCCAGGGAGATATGAGCTCAAGTTATCTCTAGAAAGGCAAAAGTGCATGAGTAAACCGCAATAAATAAAGACAAAGTTTACTATAGAACAATCAAAGTTTATGTAATCCGTTGGTGGATATCATTAAAATTTGACAAGAAGCAAGAAAAATAAATATTCTTTATCTTTGGATTCAGTACACCAGATACAAATGACTGGCTACTCATCTGCCTCAGCCTACACAATGCAATTTGGTGGTGTATCTTCAACAACAGATACCTCTTCATCTTAAAAGCGAAGGCAGAAGGAAAATGCAAACTCTTCAACTAGTTAACAACACATAACAGAATTCTAACTGCTGAAAAATTGAAACTGAGGGGTTGGCCAAACGAGTAGTCTGTCCAATATGCGATATTGAAAAACGAGATTGTCACGTACACAAAATTCTGCTGCTACTAATATATCAACACTACAAGGTGATTGGGAAAAAGTCAAACAATATATTTGCAAACAAAAAATAAATTGTGAATAAATCTTTTATAAATATATTCTTAACAACCTAAAAGCCAATGTTGGAAAGTAAACTTCGGTAATTTTTTTTCCAAAATTAACTTTAAATTTAATATTGAAATTTTAAAATTTGACTTATATCTATAAGCAAAAGAGAAATATTGGTATGTATATCTTGTGTAGTGAATATACTGATATCCTACTATCCTAATGTGTACTATGGGTCGACGCCGGATGCCCCTAAAATAGCCCAATCTCAGTAAACCACCATGGCACCATCAAGATTCAAGAGAACTAGCAAAGTACATTTGGGGCAAGAAATAAACCTTGACAACGTCTGTGTGTTGCCCGCGGCGCAACCGAGCTGCCGAGCCGGCGATTGATCTTGATCGCACGAACGTGGAGACCGACGCCTAGAGATGGCAAAGTGAAGTTTAGTGCGGGTAGAGCAATTACCCGCCCGCCAAATTAAAGACTACGGGTAGAATTTTTTACCTGTACCCGTGGGTAAAATTTGATATTCATACTCATACCTGTCGGATACCGGACGAGTATCGGGTAACCGTCGGGTCTACCATTTCACAGGTCAAAAACATATCAAAATAGTCATTCCAATATATACAACAAACTAAATATACTGTTTATAATATAATATTGCATCACACATGAAAAGTTTAACAAATACAACATATTGCTCATGATACATAGGTCATATCAAAGTTTTTAGCTGAAAGAGGGTACATCACAAATATTATTACATGAATAACCTAATAAGTTTTTAGATAAATTTAATATGTGTGCTACGTTCGGGTACTGACGGATGGAAAAAATACCCGTACTTATACCCACGTCGATTCGGGTCAGGTATGGATAATATCCATGGGTAAAAAATTATACTCGTACCCGTATCCGTCCCCATCAGATCAGGTACCAGGTACCCGTACCCGAATTGACATCCCTGCATACACCGGCGGAGCGCTAGAAGTGGCGGATGTCTCAAAGGAGCGCGGACGGCGGCACTGTCCAACGAGATACGAAGGACCTGTTTGGGGGAGTTCTCCTCGTTGCAGCTTTTTTCAAAAGCTGCTTCTGCTAGAAGCTGCCCTAAACAGTCCACAGCTTTTGAGAATTTGTAATTACAGATTCTGAAAAATAAACTAAGAATTTAGAAGCTGGAAAATGAACTAATTACAGATTCTCCAAACAGGCCCGGACTGTCCTTCGGAAGGTAAGGTCGATTCCTATTCCCAAATCCACGATTTGGCTGGGCTTTAATTGAGCCACCATGTTTCCTTGGCAGTTTGGGCCACACGTACAAACCAAAATGCCTCTGTCATTGGGCTGGAAAGAGCCATCAGGGGTCCAGTAAAATTTTTAGAGTGTCCTATGTGGTATACGGCCGGTCTACCTCGCGGGTGCCCCCGCCGCGCGCGGTCATGGTATACGTATGCTATACACATGTATATACAATATGTACACGTGTGTATATATAAGTACATATACCTATAAAATTTATGAAAAAACTTTATATATATAAAAACTCCCTACAAAGATCTACATAGATAAAAAATATATATACAAAATATTATAAATGTAAACATAATATATACAAATCTTTATGTATAAAAATTTATACATATAAAGTAAAAAATATGAACTTTACCCACGTAAAGTAAAAATAAATAATTGTTTATTAAGTGTTCGCACGCTCTCTCAGCGTGCGCGAAATAGTCTTATCTCTAATATACTACTCCGTTCAAAAAAACAAATTTCTGCGTTTTCTATAGAGCGTTTGATCATCCGTTTTATTTGAAAAATTTATTAGAAAATTGAAAAAAAATAGTCAAAAGCAAAGTACTATTCATGTTTCATCATGTAATAATAATAAAATTATAAATTATAAAAAAATTTCAAATAAAACGAAGAGTCAAAAATTCAATCTAAAAACGTAGGAATTGATTTATTTTGGGACGGAGGGTGTACATTGGCTATACATTGACACGAAAATTTATCCGGTGTCAGGTGACCCCTGGTCACCACCTGTTCGCCACGTTCACTCCGTAGGACGTACGACTAATACCGATGACAGTTCTGGTTTGTCGTCGCTAATAAACTAGTAGTCGTATGCAGCTCCGGCGCTTCTTGCTCTGGAACTTTGGGTTTTGGCTTTTCTTGTGTTATTATCTGACCGAGAGATTTTTGGTCACGCGAAAAACATTTCAGCGCCAACAGAATTGAAGCACTGTACGAACTACGGAACTAGTTAGTCTCTCCGATATGTTGATCTTATTTTGATGCAACTTAAGCACGCAACGAATAAGAATATCACATGAACAAGTCACAAACAGCAAAAACGAAAGGCGAATTAAGCTAGAGCCGGTTCGTTCAACTATACTTTCCTTGTGTTCTATTATATACAGGTCGACAACTTTTCCCTCACACAGAATTCACCAGTATGACAAAGATCGAAAAAGACAAGTGCAAGGGGGAGAGAACTCTTCGAGTTCTTCTTGCTCACCTCCCGCGCTCGCACGTACGAAACCAGGTCTTATTCGGAATACATGAATTTACATGATTTTCGTAAAAAAAACCCTAATTCCTCTAAAATTCTCGTGAATTTTCTTCAAACCGGATAGGCCTAAGTGTTCTTTGTAGGCTGGAGCGCGATGACGAGACCCGGGAACACGTCGTCGGGGTCGTGTATGTGCGGGTTCCTCTCCACGATGAAGGGGTCCCCGCACTTGTCGCTGATGGTGTGCAGCGTCTCGCCTTCCCCGACGACGTACACCTCCTCGCACGGGCGGGCCGCCGCGCCGCCCAGCCGTGGGCCCCGGAACTCCGCCACGGCGCCGCCGCCGCCGTCCACGGCCTCCGCGCGGAGCGCGCCCAGCAGCACGACCGCGACGAGCGCCACCGCGCAGCACCACGACACCCCGTCCGCGGCCGACGCGGCCACCGCGTACAGCTCCGCGCGCCGGAGGCTCATCGTCGTCGTCGTCGTAGCCGCGGCCATATACGCACGCACGCGCGCGCGCGCGGGACGTGCACTCTTCTGGCTCTCGTGTGTATAATAACTTGCGTTTGCAGCGGGAGTTGCTTGGTGTAGGAAGGGGTTTATATAAGGACCCGTTTAGTTTCCAAAAATTTTCGTCAAAAACATTACATTAAATTTTTGACATATAAATAGAGTATTAGATAAACTGAAAAACTAATTGTACAGTTATATGAGAAATCGTGAGACAAATCTTTTGAGCATAATTAATACATAATGAGCCATACGTGCTACAATAACCTATATGCTAATGACGGATTAATTATGCTCAAAAGATTCGTCTCGCGGTTTCCATGCCAGCCGTAAAATTCGTTTTTTCATTCTTATCCGAAAACTCCTTTCGACGTTCAATCAAATCTCTGATGTGACACATAAAAATTTTTATTTCAGCAACTAAACACCCCTAAACTAACAAAAAAAAATCGGAACTGCACGGACGTGGTGGGGTTTGGCTTGGCGGACTTCAGTGGCGGTTTGGTGAAAACGTGGGAGCCCACACGAAAGCACACGGGACGGGAGCCGTAGTGCACTTAATGGCGGTTAGGTTCTAAGTACGGCATGCCAATGGCGACAGAGACCAGCTTTGAGTCCTGAGTCCTGACTACTCCTGGCGATCATTTTCTTGTACGGGATGCGCAATCAAGCACTTCCGGTTCATATATGCCACTGTTACATTTCATCGAGGGCGAGTGAATGGGCCCGGGAACGAAGCAGAATGGGCTTTTTTACCATTCTTAAAATAATTTTAGTATAAATTTTTAGTACCTCAAGATACATACTTAAAAAGGTGATATCTTGAGATACTTTTTTAAAGATAAAAAAAAACACAAGCAAAATATTAGTGGTGATCTGTGCAGCAGGCAAGAGTGGCATGGTTCAGATTTAGATATTGGTATCGGAATGATAAGAGCACCATGTAAGACAATAATTAGCAGATTTATTTTCTTTGCTTCACTCCAAAGTATGAGTGAATACCGCAATATTTGCAGGCCGTGCTACTTAGAATTGGAGCAGGGGACCAAAACACCACCGTACCATTACCGTGGTAGGTTAACCCTCTCCCTTGTGGCAGTTGCATCAGTACACGGTACCAGTGCCGGTCTTGAAAGAAACTATGGTGTAATCTCGTTCCACTTTAAGCAGTCCCATACACAATTACAGATTGTTTGGCTGCTTAGCAGCATAATTATAACCGCTTATTAATAATTAAAAAATAATTTACTGTGAAACTTTATATTTATATATATATATATATATTCTTAGCGATATAATAACATGCTAAAAAACTATGATAAAAACTCTAAAATTAACTTAAAATTTAAGTTTTAAAATTTTAATTTTAACTTATAAACATAAGTATAAATGAAAAGATGATCTTTTTTAAAAAGAAACTGTTAAAAATGAATCCCAACCGTTTGATTTAATAACAATATATGCCATATCAATGTTTGTAAAAAGTTTGCAGTAATTTTCTTTTACGTGTAACATTTTCCTTCCAGTTTACCATGTCGAATTTGCGACGATGGTTTCAGTCAGCTCATCAAACCAACAATGCATGGGAAGAAAACACCCATCGACCAAAACGTCTCCGATATGTCCACGTTCGAGCGAGCGCAACCTCCACAGCAACTGTTCACCTAAGCGATACTGGTTTCCAATGGTTTTCATCCCGGCATCGGAAGCGTCCAATACGTGTGTCACTTCAGCAGTTGGTGACCTGATCGCTACTGGCCCAAGAAGGTATGGCAGAGTATGTGATATGTTACAGTGACTCGGGTGGAAAACTGGCATGGCTGCCCGTTCGTTTTCACGTGGCCACCGGTCAGCGGAGGATGCCTTGAGAGGGATGTGTGAGGTGAAGATGCCCTGACCGGCCCGGTGAAATGGATGAGCAGATATTGCTTCTTACACCGGCCACCGAATAGTCACCTGCATCAGTCCATGGCATGCGGGTATATGGATGTAGAGTACAGTATATCCCAGTTCATTTCTATTTAGCTCCAAACCTAAAATCTGAACAAACTGGAACCTTCTTGTTCAGAGGTTCAGATGTACAAGTTCCAGCAGTCTGCTGACCAAATTCTCAACAAGAAAAAAAATAATAAAGCGACCATGATTTGTATCGTCTCTCATTATTTCTGCGTTGAAACATGTGAGGATGACAGCCTCGTTATATAGGTCGATAGATACGAGTCCGTAATAATAATAATAACAATAACAATAATAAATGATTGGTTGCAACATAAAAGACCTTGAATTGGCAGCAAAGGTCATGGTTTGTTAATCATTAACTCGATGTTCGTTCGAATGCTTATTTTCTCTCTAGCTAAACCAGGTGTACATTCTTACCAAACAAACCTTCCCCAAGGGGACCTCGTGATTTTAAAGCGGAGGAAAAGGTCAGAAAGGCCGTTTTCCTGAACTTGAGCTGATGCAGAATGTTTTGTTCTGACAGTTTCCAGTCCACATGATAATGATGTATCACCAACTTGACTGAGCTCAAAAGAAAACGATCGTAATTTGTTCCATCTGTTTAATTTCTTGTGACGAGGAATTGTATAGAACTGGCGTGAAATGTAAGCGCCAGAAGAAGTCTGCAAGAACATGAATAGACAACAGTGTTGCACAAATGGTTCGAAAATCATATCAGACGATTTAAAGGGACAAACAGCACTGCATAAATGCATTATGGCCAAAGGTACCTAGATGACTTGAAAACCTTTCAAGATGAAAATCCGGTTCCAGCCTGACAAAAACAGTCTGAGCATTGGGAATTTGGGGTTGCCAAAATCTTGATACGAGGAACCAGTTTCTTCCAACAACTGATCAGCAAACAAACTTCCTCGTCTTTTTCCTCTTGCTTAGCCAAAATTTAAACTTTTAACCTTAAATTTAGAGTTAATTTTAAGGTTTTTTTCACTAAATTTTATTATTCAGTCAAGTTTTTTTAGATCGCAAAAAATACATATATAAAAATTTTATTCATAAATTAATTTTCGTTTGTAAACATGCCGTTTTGACCTTTTCCAATCACTCGTATATCAAGGTTGAGCTTGTGTATTTGACTGTTGGATAATGAATGCAAGAGAGATCGCTAGAGCAAATTGGCTGCCAGAGATCTCTGTCTTGCCATTTCTGAAATACACATGCCCATCAGTTTGAGACTCGGCTCCACATGTTCGTTCTCCTGCCCATTTCTACACCTTTAGAGCTCACAAGTTCTATTGCCAGTAAATATTAATCCACTAGGACATTTTACCCCTACCAGCGAACCTGTAAAAAAGATAAAAGTTAGTGTTATATTAAATACTTCTAAAAACTATATTGTTATGGTTTTTTTCACCATCATCGAGAAGTATCTTGATATACCAAAAAATTTAGTATAGAGTTTTGGTACCTCAAAATACTAAACTTTTACCTAAGGTTTTTTTTACTGTCCTTAAAATGTAGCTTAGAGTACCAAAAATTTTAGTGCAAAATTTTGATATCTAAGGTATATTGTAACCGTAGGTACTAAATTTTTTTTTAAAAATATGATAACTCAAGTTACTTTTTCAAAAATGATAAAAAAACTCTTTATATAAAAATATAATATCTCGAGATATTTTTTTAAAAATGATAAAAGAAACTCGTACTGTTATCTTGCTTACAACGGGAGCTCATAGAGGCGGTCGTTGAATATAGTAGAAATACCAGCAAGAGCAACTGAGCAAGTGCACCCTACATTCGAAATGAGAACCCCTGGCCATTTGATATGGGCCTTATCGAACTAGCCAATTTGACAGGGTGCTAAATCTACGATTTTCCGCGAACGACCTCTAATTTTATGATTTTTCATTAAAATAATAATATTTCTCAAAAAAATCGAGAGGTTCAACTCGCAAAGAAAGGGGATCAGCAAAAAAACAACATAAACGCGTGAACAAAAGGTAAATATGGTATAATGAGAGATACAACTATGTTGAAAAAGGTCGGTGGTTCAGTTTTAGTTATCAAGGAAGTAAACATTCTTCTTCATAGACTACGAGCATTTTAGATTGGAGGAATTTCGCGTAAATTTTGGAGTTGAACTACTTTCCGTGAAAACTGTAACCTGCATTATGAAGGAGTCCTACTTGAGTAATGGGGTAACGGCCGTAGATATACGCCCAGGATTGGTTGGGTTTAGTAGAATGGGAGGAACACGTCGGCTATGCTACTCAGCGATGGGAGGCAACGACGTGAGCTCATGTCATCGTGTAGGTTGGGGAGTAATATTGCGAACTCGCGTTGGCCATGGGCCACTTCCGGTCTTCGGTAATGGACAAAATCTCGGTGGGCTGTGGCACATCTCAATCTTATAAGTGTTTTTTAGAAACATTTTGATTTATGTGGCAAGTTTGCTACCATGTCACGACATGCTGTTTTTCTAGTTTACTTCGAATAAAGTTTTAAAATCCTATCATTATGCCATGTTAATATTTTTTTTTATGATGTGGCAAAATACAAGTGAAAATACATGAAATGAATTTCATCGTCGTTTCCAATATACACTCTCCGTCTAAATATATAAGGGACTTTGAGATTTTATCTTATCATCAAATATATGGTATCATCTAATACTAGTAGTCATATCCATCATTTTTCATTTAACTTTTTTTTCCATCATACTCTTAACTACACACGGATCCAAAACATAGTTTATTTAATAAAGAGCATAATGATCATTTCTCTTCATCGTTAATATTTCTAAATAGAACACAATCTCAAATATATTTGGACAGAGGGAGTATATATTATGTCAGTATGTATTACCTATAATATAACAAAAATAATAATAATGTATAAGCTATTTTAAACATCAACTAAATATCTTGTTATTTATATGGCATTCTTCCAAACATAAAAACAAAATAAAACCTCCAAGGGGGAATCCCCTCAGCATAACAAAATTGTTTAGCGACGTTACTCCGACCATTTGAGATTGATGTGGCCAATAGTCACTATATACATTCACCGATTCACGAACAAATCGCATTCGCGAGGGAAAGTAAACAAAAATGCCCCTCCGGAAATGTCACGTTCACTAGCTAAACTAAACAACCAAATTTTGGGGATTTTCATTTCGAATGTGGATCACGAATCCTCGTTTTCATTTACAATAGCACAGATGGCTCAAGGATAACGACAGCGCCTATTGCACTTCGTGCCACTACCTGTCCTCGGAAGCAAAATGAAGGTTACTGTAGCCACATGTGCCATAGCTCAGGTCGGCCAAGTGTACCTCGAGGTGAGAGGTGAGTTGACACACATCCCGGTCTTGATTCGTGTAGAGTCCTGTTAATGAAGCAGCCAAGAAGCAACATTAGCCTATCTTATCGTTATCTGGGCAAATTGAGCACCCTCAATTGCTTCCTATACTTGTTCGTAAAATATTGGAGGCTCACCCTACAACTGGTGTGACCGGATTGCTCTATTTGATAGTATCTTCTCTATATAACTACCAAGTTCAGGGGACACAGAATTTGCAGCACCAAGAACACACTTGTTGTAAGAGAAGTCTGCCGTAGTATCATCATTTCTTAGTACAATGAAGCACCTTGAGTTCGGGTGACCAGGATTCACTCCGATCTACATGTAGCACATAGCATGTGTTTTGATCAGAACATACTAGAATGAAGAAATATTGCAATGCGGGATGCTTTTCACATAACATGCAAAAAAATAGTCTAAAGCAGGAACGCATCAGGTGGTAACTAGTAACACACTTTATTCAGTGCTGACAGCAAGCTCATCACGAACTGTGCAGTCAGCATAGGGGAAAACATTATCTTTCTTCAACTTCAAGTGAACAGCGCTCAGAAATATTACAACAACAGCACCCTAATTCCTTGCATGAAGACAACGCCCTAATTCCTTACATGAACACAACCCCAAACCTACCACATTAATCCTTGTTCACTAGTGGCAGTTGCATGTTAAAATGCATGAAGAAAAAGTTGTTCTTTTGAGCCGTAAGAGAAAAACTATATTATCTGATCAGTGAAAAATTGAATTTATATTAATAGGATGAGGGCTATGCCAAAAAGGAATAATGCATTTATATAACCTACCTTGATTTCTCTTATTCCCGCACCAATCTTGTCAAACCCTCTGGGATGAAATTTCAAGGCCTCTATTAAGCATGATTTATCTTGTTCTGTGACAATATCATTTAATGTGTACCTTCAAGCAAGTAGAAGAGGACATTAAATACAAAGGATAACGATGCTAAAATTTTTAGAAGGTAAAGAACTATTAGTCACAATTCCATGGATAGTGATATAACATACTCTCGTAGCATATTTTGCAAGCAAGTGCGCATGTCAATGATGTTCTCCCAAATACCAACTTTAGCACCAAGAAACTTCTGATTAACAGATATGGAGCCACCATTGATCGTAGTGATGCCTTCAGAATTGAGTGCTGATCTCCACTTGGAAGTTTTTTCAGTCCTTTTTCTGTGGGTATCCATAAGATTCTTTTCAAAAGCCTGAATTTCAGGGTTATGTAGAAAGTTATAGATGTTCTCCTTTTGTTTTGTCTCATGTGACTGCAAAAATGTAAATGTTAGCAGACAAATTTGAATATCTGAACAAGAAGCAAATACTGCAGTTCAATTAATATACAAAAATTAATGTAGGGCAATTTCATCAATCAACAGCTCAGCATGAATAATCTAAATATCGTAGAAATAATACAATATCTTCACTTCATTTTATATCATTCATTAGAAACCCAGAAAACAAATTATTTCAGTGAGTACCTGAAATTTTCTCTAGCTTGCAGCCCATTAGAGGCTCATACACAAGCATTAGGAAAGATATATAGTATTCCCTCCGTTCCACATTATAAGACTTTTTAGTCTTACTTAAATTTATGTATGCTAATAAATCTAGACACATATACATTGATACATGAATAAATCTAGATAAACTCAGAAAGTCTTATAATATAAAACAGAGGGAGTACCTTTCTTCTCTCTAAAAAGCTAAATTGCGCATAATGGATGACTGTACATCAATCCCACAATTTGATTTTTATTTTGGGAGCATATTAAAGCACATCTAAAAAAGTATCGTGCTTGATTCAACAGGAAGTTACAATACACACCTTCCCAGAATATAGAATCTTGAAAGGACCTGATGTCCCAGTACAAGGTTCTTTGCCCCAGGCAATTGCATCTAGAGTGCCAGAGAGCTTGTCCACTGAATCTTTCTTGGCAGCATTTATAAAACTATGTGCAGGCCTCTGCAGAAAAATAAGCCATAGCATCAGAATATGGAGAGGATATTGATAGTAAATAACCTCATAGTAAATAGTCAATAAGCCTAGATTGCTTACAGAAAAGCATGCTTCAGAAAATGGGGAGGAGATTGATAAACTAGTCCTTTGCTGCTTTAAACCTTGACTGCTTAGCCCATGGAACTGCCCACTTACAGATAGGCAGTCTGCCACAACCAGCAAATGCTGTCGACGGATATTCCTTCCAATAGCATCTGTTGTTGATCTTAAAGACTGAAAATCAAAATGTTATAATCTTATAGTAGAAATTATCACGAGCAATTAGGTTTTGACACAGATATTGGAACGGTGAAACCAGAATAAAGAGCAGCAAGTATCATACTTCAACAAAGAATTTCCATGCTGAGTCTATGCCATATGAGCAGAAAACATCATATAATCTCTCTGGCCGGCTCCGTTCCCAATCAATCAACTCCATTATTGGGATGCAAGCGTTTTGTAGGGTAGCCCAGAACTTCCCGCTCTTGCAGTGCTCAGACATATCGACTCTCACAACAAGTTCACTATCCTGTTGACACTGGACCTTAACATTCTTAAATTCCAAAAACCCTACAAATAAAGGAAATCAAGTAGCACAAACATCAAAAGTTATCCACATACTAGTGCACCAGCACCAAGTATGATGAATTATAATTTGAAAAGCACAGCCCCCATGGTGAAACCCAGAGAACCCAGCTGCTATATTTTTCTGACTACTTATTCAATACAATGTGTTTTCATTCTAAAAATATGACATAATAGATTGAGATCTATCATGTGAGTTATTCTGGGGTACTTCATGGATCAATTGACAGTGAGTTCTGCAACAAACTTTTGCAAACCAAACCGATCAATATTTGGTCATAGAAATTCCTGTCTATATATTATGAGGCCTTTTTCTCATATTTGCTAAACATAATATAATGATATGTCAAGTAACAACAAGAAGAATGACCTTTTAAAGAGTGCTAATAACTCAGAGCTATTCATAAACTTGGTATATCTGGCATACATCTAGTACTACATTTGCACGAAACATTTCTGTGTAGTTAGAAGCAACCTATCAGTGACAACAATGAACTAATTTCTACAGTATATTGGACTTATGATTAGCTTTGCATAATCAAAATAACAAAAACAGGTCATGGTTTCTTCTCAAACATCATATAAGAAAACAACTCTAGCTTTGTTTTCAAACACATAAAAAGAAAACTGAAATCTTGATCCTAGCAGGGAGTTCCCTAGAACATTGAGATAACCTTTCAATAGTGTGGCCAGGATGCTCGGAATCACCCTTTCCTTGATAATGGTCAATTGAGAAGTGGAGTTGGATTCCACCTGTACTACCATAGTGACGCAACAGGCCTGATTCTTTACACATCCATTTCCTACAGAACATTTGCTGCAGAGCACAGAATGCCAAACGATATGTCATGGGAACTACAAAGAGAAAATAGGATAGCTACTAGCATAACAATATGAAAAATGTATAACCATGAATGCATAATTCCAGATTCAGCTATTATGTCCAGTGCTAAAGCGAATACAGTTGTTTGGGAGCTTAACAGACATGTTACATTTACTGATATCATAGATTAGATGAAAGACTGATGTGTAAATGTGACATCAGGCCGGGCATGCAATTTCAGGAGGTAAACAGATAGTGCAATTCTTCTTTTTTTTTTCAAAAAAAAAAAGGGCAGGAGCTCTGCCAATTCATTCAAGGGAAGAATACAAACATCAACCCCAAAGGGATTACAACAAGAGAAAGCGCTAAGCCTTACACTGCGTCATACTCTGATGCTTCACAAGCAATTCAAATATAAACAATGATATTGCAGAAATTTCAGTAAGTAAAGATTAATACTTAATAGTATTTATGTTTGTTTGTTTGGTCTGTCATTGATGTGGGATTCCCCATCAATGTACACCACAATGTATCTAGAAATTATAATTTCTTTTATTCTCCTTAGGTTGCGCAAATAAATTGATAAAATAATAAATATTAGATGGAGAAAAAATAAACTCTAGAGTAAAGTGCATCAGTGGTTTCACAACCACCAAGGTCGGTGCAAGTTAGTCACTCCTTTTGCAAACTGACCAAACTAGTCACGCAACTTGATTGGTGAGTGCAAATCAAATTCAATACATGCCACAGGGGCTACTCTCGATGATGTCAATGTCAGCCTAGCCTGAGGAGTGTCATGCAGGCAACACAAAATCCACAAGACTGCTTGAACAAGAAGGCAGTGTTCGATGTGTAGTGCAACGTGGTGCCAGGACAACGGACCGTTCAATAGAACAGAGGAACGTCATGTTCTTTTAACTTCTTTTTGTGCATGCAAAAACACTAGCCATACATTTGGTCCTGTGGATCACATGCTTTCTGAGTGGCACTAAGACTAGGTTAGGATATTGTCAACATAATTAGCTCATATGATGTGTTTGACTCGATTTGCACTCAACAATCAAGTTGGGACTGTTGATCAAATTCTCAGATGAGTGACCAACTAGAATCAGCCTCACAAGTTGTGGTATCACTGGTTCGTTTCACTGGCTTCAACCATATTTATATACCATCTGAGTGAAGAGTTTCACTATAAATAATTGAAAACATCTAATAAAAATATTGCAAGTTAATTTTTGAGATGGTAGTTCAAACCCAAAAGCAAACTACGCAACCCACCCTCAGCCTCCCCACCAAGCTCCCAGTTGTAATTTTTTCTTAATTATTACTGGGGCATGAGTGGATATCCAGGTAGGTTCAGTAAGTGAGTAGAATAAGTATTCTGCACAGAAGAAATGGATACCTAATACAATCACATATCATGTTCTCACTTTTGCTCATGCAGGTTCATGTTCCACGAAAGAAATGAAGCATGTACTACTATAAATTGATGCTTCTGATCAAGTAATTAAATATTTGTACCACGGAAAATGACAAATAAAATGACTAGAACCTACATTGTAAAAACCAAAAAATATACAACAAATAAATTGATGCTTCTGACCAAGGAAAACAGGGAGGCAGTTGATGGGAACAGTTTCTATATCAAACACCTATATGCATAACTCAAATAGTTTCTGAAATTACCTGCTCAAAATGCAAACTGAAGGGATCGTATTGTTCAACTGTTTTCTTAAGGCGTTGTATTGGTCAATAAGCTCTCTTACAACATATCCCAGTCCTAACCTTTTTATCTTCATTGCTTCCTACATATATTCAATTTTGAGAGACATTTAGATACTAATCCAGTGGCCCTATGAAATCATGATGATTTTATTTCAAAAGAACAAGACCTGGTTTAAATGAAAATGAGTGACCCATGGATTTCCTTTTGATTTCTGTATATCAGAGCCACCATATCTAAATATAAAATGAACCAGACAAGGAGATTACTAAATGAATGGTGCTAAAAGGTGAAGAAAGGCACGGATTAAATATACTAACAAAATCATAACCGTGTCAACCAAATCAGAAAAGTCCACTCGTTCTAGATGATCCTTAACTTCTAGTGATGCATACTCAAAACCGTATCTATACTTCCTTAGATGCTTTGACAGGAAAAGCAAACCAGTATGATCCACAGAATTTGTACCCTTGTGGCACTTCAAAACTTCCTGCACAGCACAGTGCTAAAGTTAATACATTGTCAAAAAGAAGGATGAAAGGAAAAACATGACAAGGAAGGGCCACTAAGGAGTAAACCAAAAGAATATGACCTGCAGGTTCATAAGAGGGGAATCCTCTAAACCATTAACGGGGTGATCCAAAGCTCCATAGGCAGCTTCTGAAATGGAACAAGCAGCCCAAGAGCCAACAGGGGTCCCAGGTTCACCTTCAATATCATGTTCAATGTACATGCCATCAGAAGTATCATACGAAAACTGCACTATTTGCTGGCCATAAGAACTTCTAACAGTCCCATCATAAGCTATATACGTATCTCTCAAGTGATACATTAGTTTCCTTGTCAAAGTCCCAGGAACATCAGCATTTTCGCTAAAGAAATTTGCTCTGCCAGATATGGCATGTAGTAGACATTCTAACGGATTTAGTCCATCAAGAAAAGAATTTCTGATCACAGCATACATGCTTTGTCCTCCCATAGATTCAATGGTGTAGTCAGTGATTTCATAATCGAGAGATTTATGTCTATTCCAGGAAACACAAGACAGTATTGAAGGAATTTTGAAGGGAAATTTACTTGCTGGAAGTTGAAGACCAACACATGCAGTCTGTTGGACAAACTTCGGGATGCTACCTTTGCTTCCTGAGTTAATCATTGCCATCATTGAATTATCTTTACTCACATGATGCTGCACCATTTTCAACAGATCATTGAAGATACTCTTAAATGATGTAATTGACGATTTGATGATAGACGGACTGGCCTGAGTAAAATCAGATTGGCCATAAGAGTTTGATAGATCATCAGCTCCATCATAATACTTCAGATTTGGTATAGAAACCGGATTTAGTAATATTTGCTTGATTTGAAAAGCTTCTTCTGCTTCATCCAATGCCAGATGAACTTCCTCACTCAGTTTTCTCCTCGAGTAATGATCTGAGAACAGATAAAGATCTGAAAGGGAGACACTTAAACCCCTGATGGTTAAGAATTCACATAGTACATCCTGGGTGGAAGAAAGGAACTGAAGAGCCTTACGACCATACTCTTTGAACATGACAGAGAAAAGGCTAGATGTGTTATTCTGTAGCCATAAAGATCCTGATGAGCAGGTAAGCACTTCACTGTCTTTGATGTGAAGGTTCTGATCAAAACTGATATTCATACCAGAAGGTAGCAGCAAGCCAAACAGCTGCTTACCAGTCCAAAGAGGACCTTGAGAGTTTGCAGATTTAATTACTGATGGCATAGGTGTCGATGATATAGAAGAACATAACATCTGAAGTTGCTGAAATTCAGCTTTCTGCAATAAAATATCTGCACTTGTTAACTGATGTGCAGCAGCTAGGGAGTCATGTGTTAATGACACCAAACTTCGCCCATCTTGTGCATTCAACAGTTGGCGGTTTAAACCAACTAACTCTTCAAGCTCAACTCTTGATTGTATAGACTGGGGTACATATCCATGCAAACAGTCCCCATCAAAGTCTCCCTTGAAAGGATCACAACATAGTGGATTAATTGACACGGCAGAGTGAACTGGAAGAAGTTTTGCAGATAGAGCAACCAGAGAATGTTGATGAACTGAAGGTGGCCTATTTACAAGAACAAGATCACCATCCTGTAATAATCTATAGGCAATATCACCAATTTGTAGCTTGTTTGCCTTGCGAACAAAAATAAGCTTCCCATTTCGGCGGACAAGCAGTACTTCCTTAGTAAGAAGGTGCAAGTTGCACTTCAAATTTATGGTTTCAAAGTTGTAATAACTAACTTGCTCAGAAACAACCAAGTTCAAGGCTAAATCCATAGGAATACCAATTTCATTTAAACTAATTTTTGGATCCCCGACCATTATACTCCGAAATGCATTGTCAGATCTTTTGCTGAGAATGATGTCTTTTAGCCATTTGGTTCCATATGTATCTGTAGATGTAGAGGATTCACCATCTGACTTCTTTGCATATAACTGCAAAATGCATAAAGATTTTAGCAAATCAAGTGAAACCATGTACTTTATTTCTCAGAGAGAAACCATGCAACATAAGCTGTAAATGCAGTTGCCAACTTAAATTACTGAGGTCCTGTTAAAGTTGTGAAAATTTTACCAAGTTAATACATAAATTCATTTGGTTTTCCCATTGTGAAGTAATAATGACAATAAATAGATACTACCTCCGTTTCTTAATGTAAGATGTTTGACTTTTTTAGTTGCAACGTTTAACCATTCGTCTTATTCAAAAATTTAGTGCAAATATAAAAAATAACAAGTCATACTTAAAGTTATTTTGATAATAAAGTAAGTCGCAAGCAAAATAAATGATATTTTCGTAATTTTTTGAATAAGACAAATGGTCAAACATTGTAACCAAAAAAGTTAAACATCTTACATTATGAAACGGAGGAAGTAGGTATTAACCATAACTTGCTATTTTTTCAGACATTAAAACTTTTAAGTTCTTTTACTTCGACTTTTATACTGATTCTTCTTGTTTCAAAAGAATTGTATGCTCCTTCCAAATTAATTGAATTAGATATTAGTAAAACTAGGAAAAGATCAAATAGTTTTTGTAGGTTGTGCTAAATCACTCAATTGGACAACACTGTCAGCGATCAATCCCTTCACTATTCTCAATCGGATTAAGTCATAATGATTTAAATGGTATAACATTAGGTATATCATATGTAGAGGCAATTTATTATTTTTGCCACTCCATCTAGACGACTTTATAATTTACCACTTGGCATATGTCAATTAATTATTTGCCATCTAATATTTGAGCGAAAAGTGCTAATTTAGCCATTTTCACTCTTTACACCCTAATTATCAGGCCTACCTTAGTTAATACATATTTTGCACTCACCCTTCTAGCCACAAGAGATCAACATCTTCTCTTATCCCAGAAGGGGTGTCCGTCCCTCGCGTTCCCCCATCAAAGTCAATGCTGCCAGGAGAGAACATGGTGGAAGGGAAGCTACAGCCAGCACTCGTGACGGGTGCCGAACAAGGGAAGAGAACCTGCTCCAATCAACTTGGTCCGCTCATTGGCTGCAATCGTCGATTCAGGCTTTGCCATACCTCTTCTCCCTCTTGCGCGAAGGAAGGCACATCATTCCCTACCTCGCGGAGCTATCCTTTTCATGCAGAAGGTACCACTCGCGCTATCCCTGCCTACAGAAGGGAGCCTTGCAGCATCCTTGTAGTGCGGAAGGAATAATCAGCAAAGATGTTGATCTCCGATGGCTAGATTAGAAGGGTCAATAACAATAGGTATCAATTAAAGTGTGAAAAATGGCTTAAATGGTGTTTTATTAAGAGCACTCAACTCTCAGATGGCAAATAACTAGTTGACATATGTTAAGTGACAAATTATTAAAGTCATCTATATAGATTTATACAAGTGAACCAGATATGGGAAAAGGAGATGAAGATAGATGAACAAAACAGCAGGGTAAATCATAATCTCCAATGCATTTTTTTTCTTTTCTTGTGATGGAGGGGGGTTGCTCTCCCCTTTAATGTAAATATTACTTTCTTCTTAATGAAATGAAGCAGTTCTCCTGCGTTGTCAAGAAAATCTCCATTGCAACGGATTTGTCAAGGTGCTACAGTAGTGACATACATATGCATGTGAACAAATGCAAGAGACAAGATAAAATTAAATAAATCACACCTCATCAAACCAAATTTGAAGTTTTGATATTATGATCTATCAGAAACACTAGATAAACTACTGGTAAATTTAGTGGATTTAGACAGTTTAGAAAAAATATCGAATTGGTTGCATTGAAAAGTACCATAACAAATTAATACCACTATGTGAACTGGAAAACATTATCAGGACAAAATGCACTATGCTACATGGGTATTGCATTAGACAAAGATATTAGCTATGTTGCCTTGGATGATTTCATGCACTCCATAACACGACTTGTGACAACTGAACTTGCAAAAACACCGAACTGTGGATGCTGACGGTAATCATCAATTCTCCTACTCACATCAACCATCCTCTTATAAGCTTTTGTCCGGTCATCCTACAATGGAATGAAGAAAAGTATAAGTTCATAATTCAGATGCAAACATACTGAAATATGTGCACAAGCATTAGTATCAAACCACCATAACAAGCTAGCTCAGCAAAACGATGAGGAAAAAAATAAAGTGCTGCCTCCTCTTGACACAAAGTAAGGTTAGGTCAGACAGTAAAATGAAGAAACCTTTTAACAAGAAGTTGAGAAGCTACTCAAAGCTCTCTCACTGATTAAATGTCTGTTTGATGACTCACTGGAGAATTTAACTCTATCTAATACAGATGGTTAGAGTATATTAATAGCAGTCGTTTAAGGAGAAAATAAGTAGTGGAAGAGATGAAACAAAAAAAAATATGTAAAAATAGAGTTAGCACTGACAAAAGCTAACCGGGGGCCATCTGAATGTCCATATGGCATCTCTGCAACACGATGACAGTTAGGAGTCACCGGTAAACATGACAGGAACAATAGCTCCCGCCTTGGAGTAACATGACTGATAAGTTCAGGATCAAGCTTTTTTAGCATGTGAAAAACCTGCAAAAATGGCAAGAGTGAATTTGTTAATTATGACAAGCAGCTTCCTTTTTTCTGTAAGGGTGTGATGGAATGATAGACTATGTTGTGCCAGTTCAGTATCCAACTGGAATGCATATCTACTTCTGAAAGAAGCTTTTTAAAAAAACTTCGACCAATCAAAAGCAATGGTCATTCAGAATTGATATGCCCCCACAGTTATATGTTTATGGTGGATTCTATTGCAATATGTTTTTGTCAAGCATAATTTCACTTTTTACCTATAAAAGCAAACCAGAAGGCTTTTCACTGAAAAGTGGAGAACATTGTGCAGTTGGTAGGGAGCTGCCAGGAGCTAGCCAATGGCCTGGGTTCAAATCCACCAGGTGCTCACCAGTTACCACCCCTTTTTTCTTAATACCATTATTAATACTATGTTCCTCCTTAGAATCCCACTTTTTTCACCAAAAAGTGTTCAAACCATGGTTTATTCAGTCATGCTACTAGGACATACTGTGACGCCATCTTCATCCCTTATGCATCAGTTGGTGAGGCATACTGGATAAGCAGGTCGGAGTTTTATAGTTATGCAAAACTATTTTACCAGATGAGGATCATAATATATCATGTTTATGGGTAACAGAACAGTATTTGTTATGCTTTCTGTATGTTTACATATTTGAATTAAAGCAACCAATAAGACAATAACTTCCATTTGAACAAAAAATAACAGTGATCCAATTGGCAGAATCAGCAAATAATAAATAATAAACTTCTCAAAAGTACAAAACACAAATCTGTAGTACTAACAAAGTATATCCTGCAAGGCAATACAGAAGAGACTGTTGAATTGCATAGCTAAAAGATGCATTACTTGGTATGGAGACAATATTTTCTTGGTCACATTGGATTGAGATGGTTGGTTCTCATCAGGTATGAAATCCCAGAAATCATGTGGAAGGGTTTCGGGAGCTTTGTTCTTGGAGTTATGTGTCACCCTGCTAGCAACTTCTGCAATAATTGACATTTTGTCTATCACACTAGTATTACGGTGAAGTTTACTCCTGGAGAGTGTCACTCTTGGACTTGTTAGCATCTTAAAGATTATACTAGGGTAAAGTTTTGCTCCATCCTTCTGTCCAGAAAAAAAAAACAAAGCTTAATACAAGAGAGAGAAATAGCACTAAATATCTGAACATGCACTTACCGAGCAATACTTGCAAGTTGCTTGAATTGTTATTCCATCAGCCCTCTTTAAGTAAGAAAAATCAGTGTTAGAAATGTCATGATTTTCATCTACTGATGACCGATATGCAAATAAAGCCAAAAAAAGAAAGGCTTCTTGCCTTTTGCAAGAAAAGCTTGTGATAACAGCTAAATAAACTAGGTAATAGGCTAGCTCTGTGCTCATGTTATGAGCAGTTGATGTGATACTCAGGATTTTCATCCCCACTTTTGTAAAATCCTAACCCAACTGGCACAGCTGGCTCCCTAGGGTTTATATGCAACTTCCATTACTGTAGTTATTAAACTAGCCCAAACAGGCCTTCGTGTGGAGAGTGACACAGTGGATCACAAGTAAGACTTACCTAAACTCCTTAGGTGAAATCACTTGTAAAAATAAAGAAGTTCTGGACACTGGTGAAAGACATCCATAACTGGGAATATGTAAATTGCTTAGATGAGCTCTTGAGAACCTCTCATGGACTGAAGGTGTCTTGCCATTATAGGATTTGAAATTTATGGTTTGTGGAAAAGAAAAAGAATAAACTGCGGGATGAAACTACGTCAATATGGTGATTACATACCTTCATGTCCCCATTTTGCTTCAGAGTGAGACAGCCAGGACATATCTGATTCAGCAAATGTACAACTTCTTCAATAAAATATGGATTGTGGACAGTTGCTGCCAGTTTAATAACACCAAAATGACCTAACAATATATCCGTTAGTTTCTTCTGCATTTAGAGTAAGGCCCATTATATAATACTGCATGGTTAATATTACTTACCATCACAGTCACGCACACTTTGTGATCCACAGGTTGCACACTGTGGTGCACCATTTGGTAATCCTAACTTGGCATTAGTCACATCGCACATTTCAATAATACTCGCACTACTTAACTTTTCCTGAAATGACAAAAAAAATGGATTATTATTTTCAGTGGTAAGTTAAATTTACAGGCAGTGTGAAAGGTTACCATATCTGAACTGGTCATGAGGCTGAATTTGATGGCAATCAGCTCAGCCACAGGCATATTCACCTCAAGACTTAGCTCCTCCATCCTGAAAAATAATCACATAACAGCATTATTGCATTAATATATATACAAGTAACCTGTTGCAGTGCAGCCTCAGTAACCTGTTGCAGTGCAGCCTCACATTCCACTTGTTTTTGCAACAGGTATGCATGCATTGGAATAACATGCATACATAATTACATACTACAGAAAATTTGCAAGGTCCACCTATAGCTGTATACATATAGGTAACAGGCCATACCTTCAACTACTCAGGGTGAAGAAAATCGGTGGCACACAACTGCAGCTGCTCCTGCCCACGAAATGTTCAGCCTGCATGTAAAGGAAAACAGGCTCTACTCAATACTAAAGCAAAGACAAACAAGATAGAGCAGACTGGCGAATGCAGGACGAAAATAGATAGAGGATAGAACACGCTAGAACTGTGACTCAATCGCCCAGCCTAGTGGCCAGTAAATGGAGCAGGGCCGCGCTGCCGCCCATGATTGCCGGCACAGTCGACCAACACCCAGCCCGCCGGCCGCTCAACGGTCCGCCCCCACGCAGCAGCCGCCTACGATCACCGTATTGCGCAACCACCCCTCCCCCTTTCGCGTGCCTAAACTGCCCGACGAAGGCTCTAACTCCAGCAACATCGCTGCAAGTCATGCAATATTTGCACTACGTTTCCATCTTAATAAAATCGGACAGCGTCTTCTCGCTGGGGGGCAGGCAAGAGAAAAAAAAAGGCCGATGAACAAATGATGAAAATTACCTAACCGGGTAATCTAAGCACATAGGGTCTGTTTGGTTGCTTTTATGATCCTAGCATGGTCCTTATCCTCTAGCATGGTTGCTCTCAGCCTAGCTAGAGTCATACAATTGGTTGTATTTGGTTGTCTGTATGGGTTTATCCTGGATGACCTGAGATCCTGTTTGGTTGGTTGTATCTCTGGATGCTGTATCCAGAAGATGGTGTTTGGTTGGATGATTTTGACTTGAGTTAATGAGTTCAGTCACCTCTTGTGTTGAATGGTAAGGTTACCGCATGAATCATTCCAATGAAAATTTATGTAAAGTGCTTACTATTTTGCAGTGAATAAATTTTCAAATTAATTTTAATTTGAAAGTCTTTATATAATTAATTAAATGAACAACTTATATATTTTCCCTGAAATACCAAGTCCTATGACCAATTATCAAGCAATCTGTAAGTTATGGCTTAAAAGGTGGGAATGAAATCTCATGTGTTGAAAAAGAAAATGATACAAGGTTACACACTTCCAGTGCAGTACATTATCTATACAATTTACATCAACTCAACAAGAAATCAAATGACAGATGATGTTCCGAATGAGATCTGACTACCTAAAAGGCTAAAACAAATCAACAGCTCTTCACTCCCACTCAAATATTTTGCTGATCTACGCAGATTATGTATAACTAAATAATAAGATAGAGACAATTTACAATAATATGCCCAGCAGTTGACAGAAACAAAAAGTAGCCTATCTTCAGCATCATACACAATAGTCAAACACAACTAAACAAGTTTCTGCAAAAGAAAATTCATCTGGCCAAGCATATCAGCAATAATATGAGCAAGGCTATACTTTCAGAAATTGTATTAACTATATATTGTTACAAAACTCATCAAGTAATTCTTTCATGTTCCCTCTCCCCACTTTCAAATTTACAGCTTCAGCCTATCCTATACTCCATGTTTCTGTACATAGCAAAAGATGAAAAATTTACAGTCATAACATCATAACTCCATGTTTCCATCTATGTTTGTATATATACCACACAATCAGAAGAATTGGAGAGCTGAGAGTATGAGTCATGCATATACAGTTACAAACTACTCGCTTCTTCTCTTCTTACAATAATTATAATCATCAAGGTTCAGAGTCTTCAGAGTTCAGAACCTGAGATTATATATATAGTGGCCACCAAGCAAAACCAAATCGTCGTCTTCTCATCGGCAGGAAACGCAAATAAGTTACAGCGGCAGCAGCAGCAGCTTTGATGCCACTGACATTAGCCTGATTGTAAGCAGCTACTAGCAGGCAATTCCTGTCCTGGATTTTTTTTTCTTTTGTTCTTCAGTTCAAGCTAATCCTGACAAATCAACAAATAACAAACACAATCAACAAGTGATTTACATAATTATGCAGTGTGCTGAAATTTTTCAGTTGCAAATTCAGATATTTGTTTGGCAATGCGTTTTGATTTAAATTTTTCTTGACTTCCACACCCCGGAATGTGGAAACCTGTCATCTTTTCTAACCAATCAACAGTTTATATTAAATTCTAGTCGTCAACTGTCAAACTAAAAAAATGATACCATACTTTTGGTACTGAACCCGTCAAACAGACCTACATTGTTGGAGTTAAATTTGGACAATGTAATCAAATGAATTTTTAGTGTTGGATTAGCATTTTCCAACAGAATAAACAGGCGAACTTATGTTTATATCTCACCAATACTTGCCTGCAAAGGATTTCAACAGACGGAGGGCGACCAGCGGGACAGACGGAGGTCGACGGGCGGAGGAGGGCGACGTCCGGAGAAGGGGGAGGCGGAGGATGCCGAGCGGCGGAGGAGGGCGACGACCAGAGGAGGGCGGGGCGGAGGATTGAGAGCGGCGGAGGAGGATGCGACGGAGGATGGCGAGCGGCGGAGGAGGGCGACGAGGGGAGGAGGGTGCGACGGGCGGAGGAGGGTGACCGGCGGAGGACAGCGCGGCGAGGACGACCCGAGCGCGCGGAGGAGGCCCCAAACCCTAGCAAAGCAGCGAGGGGGAGAGAAGTGAGGCCGGGGGAGATTACCTGTTGCTCCTGGGCTGCACGGGTGGGTGCACGCCTGCACCGGCGGGTGCAGCGGGACCGGCCAGGCTTTTTTGCGTCTGCGCTTCGCTCTCACCTGGGCCGCTCAACCAAACAGCTATCTCACTGCTCGATAGATATGAGTAAGTTTGATACGGACAACCAAACAGGCTCATAGTTACCTACCATGATATCTTGTTCCTCCTAAACGCCAGCTACGACGGCTCACTTGCTCTCCTTCATATTGACTGGACTAACTACAGTAGCACCTATGAACAGGAGAGTACCTGGGGAGTTTCAATGCCTGAAGGTGGGGTTGGAGATTAGCGGCGCCCTTAGAAATAAGACGAGGCCGAGCAGATAGGAAGAGAGGCTCGCCATCGGCGGTGGCGTGGACGGGCATCCCGTGGGGAACGGAGGAAGGGGGAGCGCATCTACCTCTCCCCCACTGTCGTCCCATGAAACGGGCGGAACGAAGTTGCGACGGAGTCGGGGCACGTCTACTGCGGCCCTTTTCGCCCCCACGACATCTCGGAATTTGTGCAAAGCGGAGGCACGCGGCGGCACATCCAACGGCTGAGAATCGGCAGTGGCGTATCCTTGCGAGCGTGTCCGAGACTTGTATCGAAACTGTGGTGTATTTGGGCACGGTGAGAGGAAGCCTAGCAGTGATTGTCGTTTTCATCTATCATAAAAATGGATGATACGAGAAAATAATCCTAACAGAGTCATCATTTAAAAATATAGCATTATCATATTGGAAATAGAAACTCCAAATATGGATGTTCTCTCTTCCATTCACATATCAATCCAATCACAAGATGAGAGAGCGGTATCAATATGAGATTGAGTGATTCTAAAATATTAATAAAATATATATAAATGATATGATATGGATGTTTTGTTGGAGTGATTTATGATATAAACAGATAGTTTATTTTGGATGGTCATCCAAATGACAATATGGATAATAAAATTTAGATGAACTGTTGGGAATGCTCTAAGTACAGCTCACGTGCGATTAATCAACTCTCTCTATTTGTAGTGCTGAAGATGGTACTTGTTTCTAGGCATATGTACTAACTATATAGATTAAATTATAAATTTAATGAATGAATTATATAATTAATCTTACAATATAAAAACAGATGAACCATGTAATTAATTAGATAGTGTAAAGTGCAATGGCGGTCCTTTAACTTACGCAGTTGTGTCAAGCCGGTCCTCAAACTCGCTAAACAGACGTTTAGGTGCCTAATCGCTCTTTGGGTTTCATTCTAGTCCAACCGGGCGCCGAGGCAAGTTCACGTTATGCAAAACCCCCTTGTGCGTGTTCATGTTCTGGTTTCATGTTGTTGCAGCCTCCGCTGCACTTCATCCTTTCAATTGCATTGTCCACCCGACACTATGGTTGCCTCTTCTCGGCACTCGAGCTTTTCAACATTTCATTTTCAAACAAGAGAGCATATAACTGAACTAGATTACCATTCGAGTTTACTGAGCAAGGCAATGCACGTTTTTTGAACCACAACAAGAAAGCATATAACTGAACAAGACAACACATTCGAGCTAACTGCATCATCGTATTTACAAGAACAACCATGATAAGAAAGTATATAAGTGCATCATCTTAACAATAGTGATGCTTACTGACTGCTGACATAAATATAGGTGCGTCTTAACAGTTTGATGCATACTAACTGCTGACAATAATATCTGTGTATCAAAATAGTTTGATGCTTACAAAATTGCATGCCACTATAAAGAGGAAGCATTTGAATTGTTCTAGCCTTCCTGATGTCCTTCATGTTCCAAGTTTCTAGATATTTTGTAGCCCTAGATTTCTTCTTAACTCCTCCTACATTAGTTTGTTCCAGTAGATGGCTTCCCTTCGTACATGTGGCTGCCTTCCTCCCAGCCTTGTTACACGTGGTCATTCTTTGTGGCATCTCTAATGGCTGGTTGTTCAGTATGAACTGACTGTCAGGTAAAGGTTTAATGGTTTGTGTCAGCATTGTACCTACAGTCGACTATATAACAAATTGGCAGTGAGTATAAGTCATACCAAATATTGAACAAGTAATGTGGTCCATTACCTGTGACAACATCTCATCCAGCAAGTTGAATGTGCTGTTTTCTATGTTTCCCTCGCAATCGCGACGATATCCTTTTAACCAGCCGATGTAGACACCTCCAACATGGCTGGCTTCAACCCACCAGTGCTCCGCTTCTCTAAGCTCCACCCACCAGCGAATGCCACCAATCGCCTCCACTGTCGTCGCCTCGGATTCGTCTCTGCTGCCGAGGAACACGAACAGTGGTGGGTAGACGGGGGAATGAGATAGGCACACAAATAGTCAAGGGGCTTATTGCAAAATGATGTGTGTCCTAGTGCCTTGTTATACTAGAGTGAAATCCAAACAGTGATTAGGCATCTAAATGACCATTTGCGAGTTTGGTTACCGGCTTGACACAGTTGCGTAAGTTAAAAGGAACATCAATGCACTTTACTCAATCAGATACTATTATCTAAGAGCAAGTTCAATAGCAGTCAGTTTCTAGTTATAAGTTAATTTTTAAAATAACATGTATAATAGATTAGCTATAAGAGCCTATCTTTTCACTTATGCTTATGCTTATAAACCACAATTTAAATTTCAATCTTAAGGAGTAGATTTGAGGGTTTTTCATCGTAATTATTTTGTAGTCTTGGCCTTTAGATCACTAAGAACACATATACAAAATTTTTATTCATAAATTATTTTTAATTTGCAAATATGTCGTGGAGTGTTTTCCCTGAATAACCCAATTAATCACCCCAAGGCTCTAATTTATTTCTCATATCTATGTCTTTAACGTATAGATTTTATGTATATATCTTGAAGCAAGCGTAGAGATAGTTTTTTGTTTAAGAGTCAATACTCTTTATTTTTTTCCTCTCTAATCTAGATGTATTTATAGTCACAACACTTATATGATAATTAATGGGTAACCTGACTCACTTACGCTCAGGGGTGGATGCATGTTGTGCCCACTCAAAATTAATACTTAGTGTATTACTAATATATAATTAAAAAGTTTTGAGCATACTAACAATTATAAAGGTGTTCCCACTCGATTTTTGGCTAGGTCCGTCCTTACTTATGTTCTAACTTATAATTGGTTTGTAGTATACTTGCTTTAAGAAAGAATAATAATAATAGCGAGAAATAAACAACCTACGACAACAATACATTCACGTATCTATCCTTATTAATTTTTCACGCAATCTCATCTTAACTATTCCCTATTTAATAAGACGCATGCATTATAGTTTTTTTTTTTCCTTTTGTGATCACTCTGAAAAAGGTTAGAAGTGTTTATATCTTCAGGCGGCCGGAGCAGATTTTTTAGAGCATTGCTTCTTGGGTACCATTTATTGCTTGCTATTTCTATTGATAGGGAATACATGGAGAACATAGAGATGGTGTTTGAATCGTTCAGAGTAGTTATAATAAAAGGCTGCAATCAACTATTTGGGTCATCGCATCACTTTTTCAAAGAAAAACCAAACGGTATATTTATAAAAAATATAAATAAAATTTTTATATGCTTGTTCTTATTGATCTAAAGACCAAGGCTAAAAATAAACTATAATAAAAATAATCTCAAGATCAACTCTAAATTTAAGGTTAAAATTTAAATTTGGATTATAAAAATAGGGTTAATTAGATCCATGCCATTATAAATTTGCTAGTTTTGAAACATACCATTACAATTTGACTAATTGTAAATATGTCATTATAATTTCAGAAGTATTAGAAATATACCACTTCATACCCTTTTGGTGTATTTTTTTAAAAAAATTAGACCATATTGCTCATCTGCTATTTACTGCGTCTTGGCATGTGCAAGGGTAATTTGTTCCAAAAATAGCATATCTGAAATGGTTCTAAAATTATAGTGACATCTTACAATTAGTCGAATTATAATGGCATATTCTAAAATGGGTAATTTATAATGGCATGGATCTAATTAACCCATAAAAATAAGCATAAGCGAAAACATGGGAGTGTATAATTCTTAACCCTAGCTAGTAAGAGGCCGGCTTATCAGAATTTAGAAAAACACTGTTTTCCTTTTTTACTTCTGTTTCATTTTATGATTTCTACGACTACTAATTCTCAAAATTAAGTAAAGAATCTTGATTGTTTGGAGGAGTTAGAAGATTTTGGGAGTAGCTAGTAGCTACGGCGGTTGAAAGCTTCCCAAACAGCCATAGGGTCATCTGTGTCAGCGTGTACATTTTCCATGTTCTCGCCCGCTTTGGGCCAAATACCAACCATACTGGTCGCCAGGCTGCCATTACGACTTCAATACTAGTGCCCTCATCACCGCTCCTCGTGGCAAGGAATTTTTGGTGATTTTGTATTCTGCGATTTTTGTGGGAGGATCTGCCTGAAAAGGTGGAATTTTGAAACAATATATCGTCAGAATCATCTACGTTCAAAGCATTACTTCTGTTCGAACTTTTAAAATACGTGATTTCCTACAACAAGATGTGTCAGCGCATTTGTTTTCTAATGGACCAGCGGAATTTACACACACAGATCGCCAGATACACTTCCAAGGATTTGCATAGCCTACAACTATCGCAGGATTACTCAAACGTGCTCTATGGTCAACCAACAATTCTAAGATTAAGTTGTCAAAACAAAAAACAATTCTAAGATTAATTAGTGCCCGTGGGGTTCTGCCTTGATGTCACCAGTCACCAGCCATACTTCTTGTGATTACGGTGATCAGTAGAGTTGTAGGTCAAAGATTTTCGGTCCAGCTCGTGCAGTTTGGATTGTTTCAACCTGTTCCGAAGAAGCCCTCTCGTAGCCGCAGCACTAGCAGTCAACCCAACTCTCTGACCAATTCTGCGATCAGTGACGAGAAGATCTCATCCTCCAAATCAACGGTCACTAGGCCCTGTTCGTCCTCCTTGAAGCATCTCCACCGCCCGAGCCGCTCAATCTCTTCCACCTCTGCCTTCCTGTCCAATCTTGCCGAGAAATCCTGACCATCCAACCATGCCTTAGCAGTCTCCAGCAGCAGCCTCGCTCTATCCGGGCCGTCCAATCTTTCTCCTTTCCGAGGTGGCAACCCGTCGTAGAAGAAATCTACTAGAAGCTTCTGGAAGGAGCGGGTGGACCCAGGAGAGCTCGCTTCCAGCAGGTCGAGCAGGTCCTGCACAAACGCCTCTTCGATATCATCATCGACAGAGTCCGAATCCGCCGCTTCGCAGAGAACGTCCTCCTTGGCCGTCGTGGCGTCGTCCAAGTCGGATGCGTCAAGCTCGGCTAGCTGCTCGAATTGTCGAATTTTCTGCAGTAGCTGCTGACTTACCCCTGTAAAACGAAGTTTTTAACCGTCAACTGATTGTAGTCGATGCAATGGTGAACCAACTATATATGATATGCACAAACTATATATGATATGCAAAAGCAAATTAACTGAGTGATTCAAAATAAAAGGGGTAAGAACGGATCGAATGAGTGCTACGAGTACAAAATTTGTTGAACAATGAGTGTGCCGATGGAATAGTTTTTTTTTTTTGTGAGACGTACTCACAACATCTTTTCAAGAAAAGTTGCATGCATCACTCATTCGATCCTTGCCTTGTTTCATAAAAGTCGGTTGGTCCAATCGTTAATATATATACCAAGTGCTCCTTTTCAGAATATAAATAGTACTCCTTAGTCCTAGTTAAAGCCAAAAGTGCCCAAACAATGCCATCATTTGATCATTTGGCATGACAACATGGCGAAGAACAGACCCCACACAGAACAACCGATGCTACATTGCTACGTTCGACAACTCTCCGGTGTATTGTACTGATATTATACTACCAGTAAAACTAATCTCAGTCATTGATTAAAAATGTTATTTTTATACTTTGTTAATTAATTGATCAGTAGTATTTTGTAATTTTATTTTTTGCAATAAAGAGACAAAGACCAAAATAAAAAGGGAGATATTATCCCTTCAAATTTCTACTACAATTAATATATTGATATTATAATTTAATCACAGTCGTCCGATAAAAATAGATCAACGGTGTGAATTAAATTTTGCTGTCAGTAAAATACACCGGACTCAGCACTACTACGTTATATTGGTTGTGGCCCGTCACTCACTTCTTGGCACTGTTAGCGCTATAATATGCTCCCTCCATTGACCGTACGCTAGATAGCTGCATTTGGGACGGATTTAGTAGTACGTAGCAAACTAAGCTTAATTACTGCCTGCTTACAACTGATTTTCGTCGTGATGGAAGCCAACAATTGTTTGGATGATTTAAGTTTTGTTTCTCTGTTGATACAAAGGTGTTGAACAGTTCCCATCCATGGACACGAGGCCTAGAGCACCCAACAGAAGATCGATATGAATTTCAATTCTAAAATATTGGGTTTCTAGGTAAAAACTATTTCCAACAATCGCCGTAAACAGACGTCACACACTGCAATCCCTAACCCTGGGGATCTCGCTCTGCATAACTCGGGAAGTTGTACCCCTCCCAATGTGCCGCGGGGGAGGAGAGAGCGACACATGGGAAAAAGGTGATTTTCTGTATACGTTTCTATCGATAAGTGTTGACTTTTTTTTATTGTTGTGAGTCAATTTATCTTGAAAACATCAAACTATCATAAAGTTAAAAGTCTGATCGGAGAACCGAGAAGAAAAAAAATTGAGGATTTTGAGGAACTTTGGTGATGGTCTTAGGTCCTAACTGAAACCTAACCTCTGTTATGAGCCCAACGAACCGATGTCAAAATGGGCCAAGTTTATGCTTATCTGCACACTAGTGATATATAATTAGCTACTAGCATTTTATTCCAACGTATATTATCTTAAGTACGCAATGATGGAAGGTTATATTTTAGCTTTCTAATACCACCGTTAAGATTATTCTACTCATCTTAAATATGTATTCAATCTACCTTTTGAATTTAAAAAAAATACTACTTTTCTGTTAAAGCTAAAGCAGAAATATTAGCACCGCATAGATGGTACACCTCACATCAACCAGAAACACGACTATTGTTTAATCGTTAACGCCATTATTGTTCGGTCCTATCCTTTTCCGTTTGCGCTTTGCAAATTGCACTAGAATACGACATCCTGTGCAGTGTACTTTGTTCTTCTGGTGGTATACTGGCATCCAAAGCCTCTGAGTCAACTTGGGCCAAGATATTGCTTGTTTAATGCACTAATGGTACAATTTTCTCACGCAACCATGTATTCTCTGCGCATTATACATACCGTTCGGCTATCAACGTCGCGTTTTCCCCTTCATTTCGTAGGCCACCAAGACACTACCACCCCAAAGGTTAATTAGCTCATGCGCAAGACCAGTGGCCAATGCGTAGATAAAGAAGTTTGATAGCAATGTGCCACCAACATTTTTATCACCGTGAGGCTAATACGCCAAGGAATCGTGTGCACCTGACAAGGTGCATCACGCTGTACGTGTCTCCTCTACTGCCTTAGATCATTCGATCAGAAGCAGTAGCATTGCACAAGACAGTAAGACACACGTACGGGGTGAAACAAGTACTACGTGCGTATTTTTCTCTCTTTTGGTGGGAAAAAAAAAAGTAGATATGCTTCGCAAATCGGGTCAACGGAAATCACTTCAGAATGAAGCCAAATGGAATACTCTACTACCGTAAAAGGGCTTACTTCGAATGTTGGCCAGGCTTTGCTGGAACGTTGGCGACGCAATGTCTCCGTCTCCGTCGTCGTAGTCGCTGTTGCTGTTGCCCTCTTCGACCTCGCCGTCATCTTCATCATCCTGGCTGAGGAAGTCCATGACAGAAACTGGGCTCAGCCGCTGCCCCTCTTCGAGCTCCTCGTCCAAGCGGCACGTTGTCTCGCATTCCATTCTTACGATCTGTTTCTAGAGGAAAAAAAAAACAAAAACAGAGTTTTGCGATGAATTAGGAAGTGATTTAAATCGGGAAAGATCAAGAACATACGGAAGAAAAAAGCGTAATCTTTCAGGAAGCAATCAACAGCTAGCGCCAGATTGCCGAGAGTCGGGAGCGAACTGATCCACCTGAGTTTCTTGATGGCCCAGACGGGCGCCGACGCCACCTGCGTGGCCACCTTCCCAGCTCCTCCTCCTAGGCGACATTGCCGGCGACGACCCATCGTCCCTTCCACTAACTGCAGCTGCAGCGCAGCTTTCCACCCTACTGCTCCCCTCCTCCCCCTCCCCCTTCCGCTTCTTCCAGAACCCCCGCTTCAGCCTCCTCGAGAAGGTCTTGGACAACGCGGACTCTCCTCCCTCCCGTGCCGACGGCGGCGGGAACAGAGCTGCCCTCACCGCGGCCGACACCCTCTCGATCACGGCGCCGTTCCTCCGCCTGCCGCTTCCTCCCCGGAGCTCAGCGGCGAGCTGCCGCGGGTAGCACCACCCGAAGCCGTCGCGGGAGAGCTCCGCGCTGGACTCCAGCTCCATCCACTCCTTGAGCATCAGCAGCGGCGGGGGCCTCGCCGTCCCTTCCAGCTCCACAGATGGAGCTGCGCTCTCTTGCACGGCCAGTCCACCCATGTCGTAGTCCCACCGAACCCACACCACGGCCGTCCCGAAGAGGAAGCACCGGAGAATTAAGCAGAGGAGATCGATCAGGAGACGAGGCTTGCGGTTGCTGGCCTTTGCTGCGGCTCCGTGACGGCGAACAGAGCCGCGCGCGCCGGCACAGACCAGGCGTATGGGATTGGCTCGAGTGGTACGTGCGTTTTTTAGTCTGGATACTGGAACTGAGCCGAGTCAGAGCAGCAGAGGGGAGGGATGTTGTCTGGACGTTGCAGGCCGCGGTTAATTAAGCATGTTGAAGGGAGAACATTTGGGAGGGTTTGCAGGCCAAACAGTGCCCACATTGGATGCTTTGTATCGTTTTCACGTCGTATTTCAATCTGTCGTGTTTGATTGGGTTTAGAAGCTCACATATGCGATGGATGACAACGACCGTCCAAATTAGGCGGGTAGGAAACTAGGAGTACCTGAGTACATCTTAGTGTCGGTCATGGTTTAGTACTGTCGTGTTATTATCGGTAGCAGTGTAAAAAGAACACATAAGATTTATATATATACTAATAAATCTAAATATATATAAATAATACACACCGATCAATATATAAATTTGCAATATAAAAGAAGGGAGCAGTATTAGATTGGTGAAACGATGGAAATAGATGCTACTGGCCAACTACCAAACAAGGAGTTCCATAGTACCGTTAGTCTCCTATTACTTATTACATTTTGAAATAACTTTGTTTTTTTCTAAATTAAACAATAAAATATAAGTTTTGTTGGAACATATAAGGTATATTAAGGTGCAGAAGAGAAGAGCCACGTATATGTTAGCAACTTAGCACCCCTTCTTTTGCTTCTGCTTACACGTTTATATGTTAAAATTTGAATTTTCAATCTTAAATTCGAAATTAATTTTGGAGGTTTTTCATTAAAATTTATTTCTAAAATTGATTTTTAGATCGCTAAAAATACATATATAAAAATTTTATCCATAAATTATTTTTGTTTGCAGACATGCTATTTAACTTTTTTGCGAAAAACTCAAACAATCACCCTTAGTATAGAGATTGCCATGTTAATAAAAATATTTATACAATTAGATGATATATCCTGAATACAGTATTATAGATCGATCGATAGTTTTTTTTATAAACTGATTGTTTTTAGTTAAACATAAGTGTAGTATGTCTAATCCAATTTTGCTTTTATAAAATATAATTATATCTGAAAAAACATTGGTAGTGTGGCGGTGCAGTTGTGGTTGTATGATTTTACTTACTGGGTCAAAATTATGGTGCAGACGAATATTATGCAGATACAAATATGCTTTCTACGGATACATGGCGTCTCTTTGAATATATATATTACAAGATGCACTGCACATCAAGTTGTGTGCACGGGTATGTATTTGTTGTGTAACTAGCATATAGTTTGTGTATTACAATGTGTTTTATTAAAGAAAATTACTATTAACATGAATCTTACTTATGTTTATCAGCTTTTAATTATTGCATATACTTTTAAAGTATAGGATTTTTCTACGTGAGAAATAATCAATAATTTATATATCAAATGTAGTTCTACATGTAAGTCTACTTTATACTAAATAAACTGTATATAAAGAAACATAACGTAAGATCTAAATACAACTCTTTTGAAATATAACTCCGTGCTACACTACGTTAAAAATACATATAACTAAGTTTGTCATAGAATTCGAGCTCAGAAACCATCTCGCGATGGCCGGATTTGAAATCGCAGTGGGGGGCTCACTTCTCCGTATCGGACGCAAAGGCGCCGTGCGCGCGAGTGGAGCTGCGTGCCGGGGCACAGCCGGTTCATGTGCCACAGTGCCGGCCGAATAGTTTTAGCGTGGAATTTTTTTATCCTCCTTAAAAAATATCTTAAGGTATTAAAAATTTTAATATAAATTCTTAGTATCTCAAAATACCATAATTTTTATATAAAAATATGATACCTTGAGATATTTTTTTAAGAATAGTAAAAAAACACTTTAACATGCGTAGTGTCCATCGGACAGGGGTGGCACCCCGCTGTTCAAAACCAGTGGACTCGCCCCCTGCGCCGCAGCCGTTTCATGGCCGGCCCACGCTTGGGTGCTGGGCGCGCACGGGGTGGTCGCATCGCATGCGGGTGAAGCCGCGCGGGCATGGAGATCCGTGATCTCGCCAAGGCAGAGGCAGAGGCGAGAGGGCATGAGAGGGGGACCGTCACCGAACCGATGCAAACATGGGTGCGCGCGTGCGCACGTAGTGTCCAAGAGTCCAGCCAGGCCGGGGTTTATGGGGTTGCGTCATCGCGGACGACGTGTGGTTGGCCACACGGCGACGAGCTGCCGTTTTGGCTTGGTTCAGTACGTCGTTGAGCCGCGAGAATTACGTAAGGGCATGTACAACGTCTCCAATCACTTTTGTAAAAAGAAATCCTGGCTTGCCCAGTAGCCGATGGTGCCGTTGTCTCATCAATCGACGGTAACAGCTCATGCTTCAAGAAAGAATAAATGACTTCAACACTGTTGTATAGCTTTTAGATAATAAATTTTTAATATTTTATTTATAGTTGATCTTAACTAAAAAACATTAAATAACTTATAGACAATAAAATAGACTCTGGGTTGTATGACATGTTTTTTTAATGGTCTATATGATAGATTCGAGATGCTTAAAGACAATTGCCGCTTATGGATTGAACATGCCCTAATTGGGCAGGCGGCCAAGACGCTTTAATATATTGGATTCCGGGGGGCAATCAGGGTTTCAGGCGTTTAGTCTGGGGTGTTTGCTGTGGTTAGCGTGCTTGGGCTTTTCTACAGCTTATAGCCAGGGCGGAACTAGAAAATTTTAAAGAGTAGGGCTAAGCTAATGTAGTATTAACTGATTTTTAAAATTTATATGTTAATTTTGTATAATTTTGAAGGGATTATGGACCTAGGACTAGGGCTCCAGTCATAGCTTCCCTAGGCCTAGTACCGCTCCTGTAGCATTATTCTACATACCGAATACGGGATGGCGACAAGGTCCTTGCAAAGATTTGGTGGCAGGTGGTGTACTGGTGTACAGCATTATGTTGCGTTATCTTGTGATCGATTTGTTGCCCTTCTGAATGTATTCATTGGTCTCAGGGAACCTTTTCAATTAAATTCATTGTTAATGTTTATTTTTTAAAAATAAATCATCATATAACTTATTTAAAAAATTATGTTGTCTTGTCACATCAGTCTCGTTGATGAGTAGTAGCGTTGTCATGCCGCCCCTAACGGGGCCGGTGTGGCCAAAAACATCGCTACACGTGGATTGACGTGGCTAAATGATGCAAATTTTAAAATAAGCTTTGGAATAGTTTATTTTTACAAATAAATATTAAAAATAGGCATTAAATAAAATATCCTCATAGAAGGTGTAGCTTTATTTTTCTTTAAAAAGAAAGAAAGATAACATTTTTTTAAAAAAAAAGCAAACTTGACATTACAACTAAATATGCATAGATGCCCTTGGAACATGGCCAAATTGCAATAAATAAGCAAAGAAGTGCCCTAAGACAAGTAAAAAAGCTATCAAGTCCTTAGTTTCGCTTCTTCTGCTACACCGGTGACTAGGATGGCAACGACGATGGCATTGTGGGAACCATGGACAACTATAGATGATGTCAAGTCATGAAACGTTAGAGGCTTCATAGAGATGGAGGTTGAGATGACCTTGGTGCAAAATGTAAACTTCAACAACCCCTTTAAGATCAACCACCGGAGACCAAGAAGAGCACTAGTAGAAGGGTATAAATCTTGTCAGATAAGAAAATGATGGCCGACACTACCTTATTGAATTGGGGACCAAGGACATGATCTCTAGCTTGATCAAAGTTGCTACACTCTCAACAACTGATGTCGGGACCAAACCCATGGGCTCCTAAGCCGCAGATACTCGCTAAAGCCTAAAAAGAATGCCCGCAAGAGCTTCTGTGCCTAGGTGCTGCTGGGACAAGAGAAGTTGAGCATTTAGAAAAGAAGAAAGAAGAAACGACATTAACCTAGGAACATGGTTTACCTAATTGAAACCTAACTAGTTAAATAGGAAGGAGGTCGATCCTTCTCCGATTCTCCCTTCTATCACCAGTGGCGAGACACCGGATTTGAGAAGGAATATGGATAAAAGAAATTGAAGATTTTTCCTGATGACGCTCTCTCTCATCGCCTGATCTTCTGGTGAGGGGATAACTCTCGTTTTGATCGAGTATGACGTTTGCAATGTCACTACCAACCAGAACAAGTTCAGGACGCCATGCAATCGCTACACCCCACACGATATCGTACCAACCGTGACGCGCGGTTGATGATCCCTATAATGCAAACGAGAGAACACTGCAAGAACAAGATAAGATGCAATCTAAATATTGCGAATAGGTAAATAAGCACAAAAGAATAGTTGCGAGATCTAATTGACCCAGCAAATCAACACACCAACTATTGGGGGCTCTGAATCTATAGTCGTTGACTAAACGACCGAGCACTAGAGACAAGATGAATATCACTTAGCAAAATTCAACTAAACAAAACCCAAATATTTTTGAGGGTGTACAAAGATATTTATGGAGAAAAATAAATCTAGGGTTAAGTTCTAATTCCTGGAGATGGTGGGAGAAACTTTCGAGATGGGCCTAGTCTATTACAGGACCTAAGGCCCAAGTTTGGTTTTAGTAACAACACTGTCTTATTTTGATGATTCCTGTTGACTCGAGAGAAATTTGGACATGAGACCAGATGTGTTTGAAAGGTGACGAGATAAGCTTTCCATCAAGTCCAAGATCACCCTAATCGGAGTTGGCATGAAGGAGCTAGTTCCGTTCGAAGTCAGTGTTGTCTCCAGAGGCCGAACTGGACTTGGACTTGGAATTGTCATTGAAACGTGTGAAGCTATAGGCATATCCGATGAAGTGATGTTCTCATTATTTCCTTTGTAGCTTTGGAAGGTTCACAAGAGCTACTCTAACACACTTTCTAACCAAAGTTTTTCCTTATTTTGCTAGAAGATCCAAGAGATTAAGCATGACTTGTTCAAGTATTATTGAAAAGTACCAAAGGAGGAGCAACTAGACTCCATATCTAGATAATTGGATTTGGTCATTAGAGAAAGACAAAAAATACGAGTAGATATCATGTCTTTGTGGTTTTAGTTGTAAGATACACATGAAGAAACTTTTGAGGGAAGAGTAAATGTGTGAATCAACTCATGTACATCTGCCCATTAGAATATTTATTTTTGGTTGAATATGAGAGAAACTACATGAAAGTTCTAAAATAACCCTAGACCCACATATCAGGTCTCCCATATATCTATCTCTGCGTTTTTCTTTCATGCTCAGGATCCACATGGAAGCCTCTAAATTCTTAACGATGTCGTAGGTCACCGAGACACTCCCGTTGCCCAGCCTCCGCATCTCCGATGACTTTGGCATTCTCTCATCACTCCATCGCACCACATGGGAGACCTAACATGTGGGTGTAGAGATATTTCAGAGCTTTCACATGGTTTCTCTCTACTATTTAAATAGAAATGAATATTCCAATAAATGAGATGTTCACGAGCTAATTTTCATGTTTACTAAGCGATTTCCTCAAAAGTCACTTCCTATGGTGTTCTATAGCTAAAACTACGAAGTCACGGTGTCTTGTAGCAAAATTTGTCTCTACGAAATCACGTGAAAGCTAGACGCTGCTTCATACGGAGTATACTCAAATTCTGAAAGTTGATGCTTCAGTACTGCCAGCCGGCTAGGTAAAGGGTACTCCTAAAACGACATGTCCATACTCGGACCAGTGAGAGGAAATACTGTCACGAATGGAGCAATTACTAACTTTTACTCCATTATTTGTTTTCTCAAGTGACATGGAGATAGAGTCGACACTCGACAGCTGAAGTCTTTTTCTGCTGGTTGCGATGCATCTGGTCTATGAGATTGAGACTGGGACGCCGTCGAGAAACTTCGTCGACAGTGCAAGAGCTTTCTACTCTGATCAATCAAATTCAAATCAGGAAATATTTTAACTCGAATGAGTATATTATACGTGCATAGTAGAATTCTGAAATTGTACAGTACAAGGTACTGTCAGTCTTGGGTTCAATTACGATACGTCGATACCTAGCGCTCCCGAAACCATGCTAACCTGATAACTTGTTTTTAAAATTCAACAATTGGCTGAAAGCAAAAGCTCCAGAACCATTGCGCAAACTAAAATCCACCATAGTCGAAAGCAGAGATGCTGGAACTGTGACATCGCAACCAAATGCTGGGACAACGATCTTTTCCTCTCCCCTTCCTTGTTTCCTCGGAAGTGGAACCCTTTGTAGCTTGTACTGTGACAATTCCACATGGAATTCGCGGATTAACCACACAGCAACTTCATTAGCTCCCTCGAGGGTCATAACCACAAAGGCCAGACACGCAGCAGACACTGCTTATTACACAAGCCTGGGAGGTGAGGCTTGTGACTACCAAAGCTAACTAAAGGGTTCATCCATTCCGCAGCATGTGTTATTTCTGGCGCCAATAAAAGTTTTGGCCCCCATTGCCAGTGTCGCACGAGTTTGGAGTCCCCCTGAACACCTAAAGCACGCTCCTCTGCTCCTTCTGATCGCAAACCATTTTCGTCAGAATAGCAGGGAAACAGCACACCGTAGGTACGCTTCGTACTTAGATTACCATAGTAAGCTGTACATTGAGTCCTGCTCATCAGGGCTGGTTCGGTTTAGGCGCACGGGCGACCATCAGTAGCTCCATAGATTGACGTCGCAATCGTAGTCCTCCTCTGCCCATGCCGACGGCCCCGCCATTGGCGGCGGTTCGATGAGCATTCCCTGTGCCATGTCGAGATAACCTTGCATTTCGAATTCCAGACCGTCCATCGGGTAGCAAGGGAAGTCGGCAAAGAGCTCCCCGCTCCCCGCGGTCCCCTGCGCAGCGACCGCCGCCACCTCGTCAGCCGCATTCTGCTGCCCGGGCGCCGGGCGGAATAGCTCGGCGGCCTCCACCGCTGCGCGGCGTATCTCCTCGTGCCCGGACCCCTGCGGCGGCACGCGGAGCCTGCGCGGCGAGTCGGCGAAGTTGAGGCAGGCGGCGCGGCCCCGCAGGGCCAGCGCGGCGACGTCGTGCGCTCGCGCCGCCATCTCGGCGGTCTCGAAGGTGCCGAGCCAGATCCTCTGCTTGCCGTGCGGCTCGCGCACCTCGCAGACCCACCTCCCGGGGTTCCTGCTGCGCACGCCCTTGTACACCGGGTGCCTCGTCTCCTTGAACTTGGTCCTCCCCGCCCGCCGCTTGGGCGGCGCCGACGACACCGTCATGTACGAGTCCTCGTCCCCGTCGCCGCCCACCGGCGACGGCGTCCCCGACGAGGAGTATCCACTGCCGTAGTACGCCCACTCCATCGATTCGATCAGTCCCCACTCGACAAGGATTTGAATTATCCGACCTGGTTCTTGATTTGGGAGGGAACGGCCGGGGCGGCGGCTTTATATAGTTATGCACATGATGGGTTGGGGGCATGCTGCGACTGCGAGCGCGAGCGCGTGCGCGTGCACTGCTACAAAACGCGGGACGACACACCAAGGTGCCAGCCAGATTGAAGGGCGATGTGCGAGCCGGGTCCGCGCGCTGGGGCGGGGTTCGGGCTCTCGCGCTGCGGTTGGTCGAGTGGGTGGCTCGGTTGGCTGTCGGACCAGCTGGAGGCTGCTCGGACGCGATGGGGACGCGCGCGACGCGCAGGCATGGGGCGCTCCTCTCCTCTCCTCCTCCTGCGGGGCGCGGACTCTGCACGGTGGGCTTGTGCTTCTCGATCCGCTCCGGAGAGCGGAGTTTTTACTTCGGTTTTGGCCTTTCGGGGCTTTGTGGTGAGGGGGACGTGCGCTGACAGGAGCCGGATCGAGAGGGATCGCGATTCATTGCTCGCTTGATGCGGACTCGTGTGAGTTGGAGAGCGCGTGATTCGTTGTCGGAGGCTCGGAGCCGTGGTAACGAGGGGTGTTTAGTCGTTGAAATAAATTTTTTCTGTGTCATATCAGACGTTTGACCAGATATTAGAAGAAGTTTTTGGATAATAATAAAAAAACAAATTTTACGGTTGGCATAAAAACCGCGAGACGAATCTTTTGAGCCTAATTAATCCATCATTAACGCATTTAGGTTACTGTAGCACTTATGGCTAATCATGTACTAATTAGACTCAAAAGATTCGTCTCACGATTTCTCACATGACTGTGCAATTAGTTTTTTATTTTATATATACTTAATACTCTATTTAAATGTTCAAAGATTTGATGTGATGTTTTTAGACGAAAATTTTTGGAAACTAAACGGGCCTGAATGGATGGTGATGCTTTCCGTCATTCCCCGTTATGCACAACATATGCATCTGAACTGAACGTACTAAGATTACGTGTATTTCTGCTCACGAGTTCAGATACAGCAGCGGGACCCATGTAAGCGTCTCTGCGTTGCACGGAGAAAAGACAAGTCTCACGTAATCGATCCGTACTAAAATACAGCTACGATTATACTATTTTATAGGGATTAACAAATCAAGTGAAACTAGTTGTTGTAAATTGTGATGGTCGAAATTTAAAAGTGGATGAAGAATTTAAATATGAGATAATTACAATTGATTGACACCGTAAAAAGTTGAAGAATTTGTTACTAGCTAAATTACTCCATCTGTTTAATATAGTAAAATTTTCTGATCTTATCTAATTCACTTAATGATCTATATATAGTTTGTGTGTGTGTATATATATATTAATTAGTATTTATATAAATATATGTAAATTTTTTAAAAATATATTATGGAACTGAAAAGGTACAGACAACTTATGGATACTAGAAATTGCGCGGCACTAAAATCGGTCGAAATCTGATGCCATGCTTCGTCACTCCACTGGTTCAAGGACGCTTGATACAATCGGCAGCATGCACTTGTTTTGCTCGAGCCGTGTAGCGACGGGTGCCACTTTATCGTTGCAAAGCAGTAATCTTTAAATAGTACTCGTAGTGGACTCGGTCTGATGCGCCACCTGCCAATCGACGGATACCGACTGCATACGGCTGCATGGTCTAGCAGCCAGTCCTTTTTGCTGACAAGGGGAATAGACCGTTGGTTTGGCAGTTACGTCGCATCTCGCAAGCTGGTTGCTCGCAGTATTCTGGATGGGCTGCCCATGAATGGGACCCGTATTTAAAAGTTAAAAACGCAGGCACGCAGCGTTTGCCACCATCTTCGATTTGGACAGTCTGTTTTTGCTGTTAGGTCGTTCAAGAGGGATTTTCTCCACGAGAACTGAAGACCGGCCAACCTAAAAAAAATTACTCCTAGTACTCCGTAGTCCGTACTACTACTACCATCTGGACCAAACTACTCGTGCTTGAAATTCTGGAAACCCTTTCGTGGAATTCTAAGCATATTGCTAACTTCTAGATGATCGACAAAGAAAAAAATTTAACCGGGCGTCAAGCTCTCACTGTCTTATTTTGACTCTACAACTTCTTCAACGTTGTCATTTAGCTTGGACAACGGATCGATGTTACTGTTATTCTCATAGTACTAGTAAATCCGGAGATTTAACAAAATTGTACTCGTATATGTTTTGCGGTTCATGTAAGTTCCTAAATACGCTATCCACACACAGAAGCCTTACTACTACAAGTTTTATGCTTCATAGAAGTTCCTAAATACTCTCTCAATATGAAGAAGCATTGGTACCTACTGGCTACTGGAGCGTACGTGAAATACTGGGAGGTGGAGCAATGTGTATAATTAAAAAAAATATCGTAACCGATGAGAATAGAATAATTAACAAGTCATTTTCTCCTAAATGAATACCTGCCTAGATCTAATTAGTACCCATAAACAATATAAATATTCTCAACCGGTGATTTATTCGATGTAGTTGGCATGAAAAAAAAAACGAAGATTGACTATCTTCTCCCCCTTTGTTTTGTTTGTATGATTTGAACTAGGGCATCGGAAGGAGGCACTGTAACACCTTAAAAATTGGCTAAGTTTTAAAACCGTTTTCTGGTGAGTTAAAAAAAAATCATGCGTCGAGTTTTTCGTTTCGTTTAATTTTGAAAAGGTTGCTCGTTTTTCTTGTTCATTTTTCTTTTATCGTTTTGTTTTCTTTTGAAAGTGCAAAGTTCCTCTCCAAATTCTTCCGTTAACTGATGATTCGTCCTGTCACCGAGCCTCGGCCCATCTTTCTACTCCTCATTACCGACCTGTTTTTTTTCGTTTAGCCATTCCATTAATTTTTATGTTTTCCTATTCTTTTTTCCTTCCGACCCAGACCGGCTCGGACCAAGTCGGCCCGAGCCAGCCCAGTCCAACTCCTCCACTGACCTCAGCTCTGTTCTATCTCCAACAAAGCAGAGCTTATCCACCGACGCCGTTGCAATCGACGTCGTCATCGTCGTCATCCTTTCTTTGGCCACGCACCAGCTTCACCCGTCCACGCGTCACCCTTGTGCGCATAGCTTGCAACCGACATACTTGAACCGACTCAAAGCCGAGTATATAATATCATCATTTTACTAATTGTGTCGCTGCTGCTGCTTCCTCCAAACTCCCTCTCTGTCCCCCTCTTTTTTTGCTGCCACGCTCAGAGAAGAAGGCTGCAGCGATCTCCTTCTTCATTCCCTTGAACCCGCGCCGCCTTCCACGACCGGAGTCGCCGCAACTCGTTTAAACTTCGCCGGAGTTCGAGTTTTGGTCCCCGGCGTTCCACCGCAAAATTCGTCGCTCACACTACTCCATTTCCAAAATTAGTGCTAAAAATGGAACCTAGATCTTCCATCCCTCCTTTTCCCTTACTTTCCCCGGCGAAATTGTCGCCGGAATTATGCCATCGCCACCGCCAGAGCTGGTGCTCCGTCTCTGCCCTGTTCACCGTCGTCGGCTTGCACGTCGACTCGCCGCCTCGCGCCTTCCCGAGCCTAGCTGCTAGTCCTTCCTGCACCGCCAACCATCCCGGAACCTTCCCACCGCCGCGCCCTCGCCGGAGCTTCGCCGGAGCGCCGCCGCCGCGGCAGCCTCCGCCGCCAGATCCAGGCCGCCGCCGCTAGCCCGGCAGGCTGCCTTCCAGCCGTCGCCACCGAGGGGAGTGGGACCCCCTCGGCCTCCCGCCGCCGGATCTCGCTTTCCCCGCCGGAGCCGGCCATCCCCACCGCCGGCGCCCATCCTCCATGGCCGGCTGCCTCCCTCCCATAACCTGAGAAAGAAAGAACGAAGAAGAAAGAGAAGAGAGAGAAAATAGGGATTTTCCCATTTAAAAATAATTACAGAAATTCCCTTTCACTTTAAATCCATTTACCTATCCATTTGACCTCCGATTCTAGATCCGAGACCTATTCTAGACTTCTTGAATTATTCCGAGTCCAATGAAACCACTTTCATTGCCATCCGAGCATCCGTTGACGCGACCCTAATTTTGACTTTAAGGGTGTGCGACCAATAAAAACCCCGAAAATCCCGAAAATCATTCTTAGCATTCTTTCCACCTTTTTATGCACTTTTTAAAGTTTTGGTGTTTATTTGGAGTTAATCGCTTATCTATTTTATTTTATTTGTGTATCGATAGACTGCGTCGTCGCTGATCTAGAAGGAGCAAGATCAGAGTTCGTCGCCGACAACTACAACACCATAGTTGTAGGGAGTGAAGCGTGGGACGAGTACGCCAACCCTGAAGTCAAGTTAAGTATTCTTTGATCATAATTGAACCTAATCTGAAGCTAGGTCATATTTTGGGTAGTCGTACTTACCTTCGAGTACATATATAGCTTGCACGTGTTAATTAATTTAATTATCACCTTAACTAGCAGTTACCCATTCATTATTGTGCTTTAAATATTGCCATACCTTGATATTGTGCCTGTTATGCCTTGATAACCCTGGTTCAGAATAGATGATTATATATGGCTATCATTATTTTATGTGGAATTATTGATGTTATATGGTTTATTTGAAAAGCTATAAGGACTTAACCACCTTATGCCAGTATATGTGACATAGTTTGCACCCATCCACACGATCGAGATACTCGGCCATACCTTATGCTGCTCCAGTGAGTTGATGATCTGCAGCCTATCTGTGTATATGGCAATATCGGCCTTAGGTTTGTACTGGCCACTGAGTGTTGTGAGTATTGTAATTGTTTGAGTGAGGGCGCTGCGTGTGCCTAGGGCGTTGCGTATAACCCGCTAGGTGGATCTTAGATGAACTTGGGGCAGTATTATGTGATGTTATTCATAGCCTGGCTAGCTATGGGTATCGTGTGGGTAAAGCTGGGTAGACGTTGCAGAGTCGTTTGGTATTCGAATACGCCGTGCTCCCAGTTAATGGAGATATGTCTATGGGTGAATCCAGTGTGTTGGCAAAAAGGTAGATTTGGAGTTATTGTATAACATGGTAGGTGAATAACATAAAATGATGGTTATACTCAATTATTATACTGGGTTATTTTTGGGTTTATTTGTAAACTACTGTTAAGGTTAGAGAGTTGAACCAGTTTCCTTCCTTTGTTAACTATGCATTACTATTTTACTACCTTCCCTGCTTGGCTTATGGAGTACTTGTGTACTCAATGTTGCATACTTTTGGTTCCAGTTGGTCAGGGTGAATTTGCAAGTGGAGTCGAAGAGCTAGAGAACCCACCGGAGTGGGACGAAGATGAAGGCTTCGACTTTTAGGTCGACTCTACGCTCAGGCTGTTCCTGTGGTGCATAGTTGCGTCTTTTGTCTGTGGTGTAAGGCTGTAGGCCCGTTGCGTGTGTTTTAGTTTAGCTAGAATTGTATTAAAACCTTGTCGGTTTGTATAATTAATCGAAGTACTGTTTCTGTATCATTCTGTGCGTAACTGAACTTCCTGAGCGGTTACGTGAATCGAGGGACACTTGGATTCAGTCCAGGATCGAGCCCTCACAGGCATTGGGAAAAACATCGGCACGACAAGGGTTTGAAGATCTATTTGATGCTTATGCTGTTATGCACGAGCACATAGGTTAAGATCTACTATGCTTATTTCATAGTAGTTGATTGTTTATTTATGTACTCCCTCCGTTTCACAATATAAGAATTTTAGGTTTGTCTAAATTTATATGGATACTAATGAATCTAGACATATATATAAATTATATACATTCATCAATGGATGAATTTAGACAAGTCTAAAAAGTCTTACAATATAAAACGGATAAAATAGTTCACAAATCCTTCGTTTTACTGCAGATAAGTGACTAAATTGGGACCTGTTTTTTTCTTCTCTTTTTGTAGTGTTTGAATAAGATGTACTTGAAAGGAGACATGGTCAAGGGGGAAGCATCAACATGATCAAGGATTTGAACATACCCAAGATCAGGATAAAATGTACTCCCTCGCCCCAAAATAATTTTACTTTTTTCAATATTATCCCCTTTATTAAATCACGATACAATCATCTTTCACTTTATTTACTTCAAATACATTTATTCTCTACTTTCAAAAACTCTGATGCAATCACTGGTAAAAAAATACTTATTTTAGACCAACAAGATAGAGAAAAAATGATCTTATTTTTTGACTAAAGTAGGTGATATTTTAATTGATCGTGTTCTTAGGGACAGCTCCTAAATAAGAAAACCACAAAAGTTAACATGCTAGAGAATTAGGAGAGATTTTACGGTGTTTACGAGGTACAAGGATGTACAAGGAGGTGTGTCGACGTGAGCCATTGATCTGCGAGAGGCAAGGTACGAAAGGATAAATTTGTAATAGATAGTATTATTGTAAATACGATGGTATTTAGATGGGCACAAGTGTCTTTCATACAATTGAAAAGGTATGGGGAGGTATTACCTCTTCTGTTGTATTGATTCAGAGAGTACGTTAGATCGTTCTGTTCGTCGATAGGTAGGTTACGTTTGTTTGCTCTGTTCATAGGACTGAGGGTGGCACAACGCGTGGCCGGAGTTAAGGGCGCCGGCGGAGTTCAGGCCGGAGGGAGGGGCGGCGGAGGAAGAGCCACCAGCAGAAGTGAACCAGGATTGCTTTCGTTCACCGACGGAGCTATGCATGCACTGGTTGTGTTCATCGGTGTACGTAAATCTTTTCTAATTTTGTATTCTTTAGATCTGTGAGTAATGGATGATGTCTCGCGACCAGGGGATTAACTGAAAGTCGGTGGGCCGGCGGAGGGAGTGACGGCAGACGAAGAGCACCCGGAGGAAGTGGTCTAGGAGGGCCTTTGTTCGCCGAAGCTAAAGGCGGTCGCACGGTGTTGAAGTCTTATCAATCTAATATTATCTAGGAAATCTTCCGCATTGATCTTGCTTTATTGCCATTAGGTACGTAAATCCTCTAAAAAAATTTGCTTTCAATCTTTGATTGCGCAATGTTGTCCCGCATGGCACAGACCATATGTAATTTGGTTTGTGGGTTTAGTTATTGATTGTATCTTGATTTTTTTTGTTTAGTTTTAATAGTGTATATATGTGTTGAAATTCATAATTTTGTTAGGACATTTATAGTCATAACTTATGTTATATAGGTTTATGCTATTAATCGTTAACCATGCTCAAGTAATTTTGTTCTAAAAAAATGTCTAATCAAGTAGAGGGTCATGTTTTTTTATTTCACAACACAAATTTATTTTACCATCTTTCATACGTTAAAACTTACAATTCAACCTAAATATATACGAAGTTCTGATGAGTTGTCTAAATATAGCACCATGACAAGTCGTGTGGACCAAAAGTGATGAAATTATGGCTGTTTGAGTTTTAGAAATTTGTAAGATTAAACATCATACACACAATTAAATTTCTGAATTTCATATGATTAAGTTTTTATTTTACCTGGCATGTGATTTGTAGTGGATTTCTGACAGATTGAGATAAAAAACGATGTTCACAAGGATTACACAAATTTGTCTAAATACTTTATTTTACATGAATTAGAAGATAAGATCTCAATTGAATTTTGTACTAAAGACTCGTACACATATTTTCAAAAAGATTCCTATTTAGTATATCTTAGTTTACATTTGACTTAAGCGCATGGCGGATGGTACGCATATGCTATGAAATTTTCGTTTGGTTAAATATGACTATGAATAGATGAAATTACACAATATCTTAAACATAAACTTTCTTTTATTATTTGATTTTTATTAAAAGAATGTCACCATACATCAATACATGTATGTTTGATATATGACTTGAATCGAATTAAAGTGTAATTAGACTATGTTTGAAAAAAATAATTTGACTAACATGAAATTAAATAATGTATTGATAAAAATATTGTGACGCAGTAGTGCTAGCATATTGCTAGTGTATTTTAATCATCTTTAGGCTTGAGTTAAAAGAAAAGGTTACGGCACAGCTCAAAATATTTTTAGATAAAGGACGGATTGTCTATTACCCTTCCCAGCTAGGAATACAGTAACCATATGGAACTCATGTATGAAGAACAAAATAAAAATATGAAGATGAGTAGCTTAATTAACGCATGAGCAAGTAAAAAAAAAGGACAATTTCGTTAAAGTATGTCCCACGTACGGAGAGTAATAACCAAGGGATTTTATCCTATGCACTTTAACAAAAAAGGGAAATAATGCTTCCTTATAGGAACCCGAGGACGTACTGTATATACGACGGACCTTATATTGTGTGACACACTGTGTTGGCCTATGGTACAGTAGGCCACATAAAAAATACTATCTCCGTTATCTCCGTTTTATAATGTAAGATATTTGATTTTTTTATTGTTACGTTTGATCATTCGTCTTATTCAATAAATTAGTATAAATATAAAAAATGACAAGTCGTGGTTAAAGTTCTTTTGATAATAAAGTAAGTAACAAGCAAAATAAATGATATTTTTATATTTTTTTTAATAAGACAAATGATCAAATATTGTAAGTAAAAAAGTCAAACATTTTACATTATGAAACGGAGGGAATTATGAAACGGAGGGTGTAACATGGTAATATTGTGTAGCTCTTCATGTGATTTATTTTATAATTTGAACCGTTCTTAATTATTTTAAAATTTCAAGTAAATCATAAAAAAATATTTTTAATATAAACCATTTGTTCACGCTACTCTACTTGGCGCGACCATACACCATTGCCGCCACACCATGAGTATGCAATGGGCATGATATCACTCTTGTGTCACACTAATTCAATTGTTTATTGGGTTGAAATTCTTAGGTTAATCGGTGTGACCGAAAGGTTCAGATTAAATTTAAGAGAGGCTGTTTTTAAACATATAAAACAAAATCATTTTAAAAAATAAAAATATATATTCTCTTCATGTATTGAAGTTCTTTTATTTTTTTTGGGTTTAAAGTTATGTATAGCCCGATAGGGGTTATACACATTGCAACGAAGGTATCTACGACTATGACATGGAAGCAAGGGACCGACGCAGATAGCCAGGTACTATGTGTACAGTTTTTTTATTTAGAACAATAATCTACTGCACATAAATCATTTATAAAAACTAATGTTTTTGGTGAAGAGCCGTGCCTAGCTGCCACGTAAGAGCTTTCACTGTTGCAATGTTCATCTACTTTCACCGTTTATCTGCAGTTGATTAACATGATAAGGGTGTTTTTTAACATGATAATAGTATTTCAAAAAACACCCTTCACAAATAGCTTAAAACAAGTCACCCAAAAAAGCAATGCAGCACGAGAATTTTTTTTAGAACCATAGCAAACAATTCATTTCAAAATTCTAACAAAAACAATGATAAAAATAATATAGTTTAAGCACACATGAATATGCTCCAAAAAAACAAATTCTATGCTTAAAAGGCTAATAATTATTTTATAAAGATATGTTTTATAAATTCGTGTCCTTTCTATATCTATTTTCCATGGCAATGCACAGAGTCGTCGGCTTGTTGACTTGTTGTACATATAATGCAAGAATGTCATGGGGCTCAGCATTAGCATTTCGTGGGAGTGCATGTCATCGAATGGAACCAACTGACCGTGGACAAAGAGAGACAATTCTTTTACGGACATCAGAAAATCATTGAAACTTGTTAGGAACATCACACATAAAGCAGTTCAATCACTACAGGAGTTATTGGGTCCTCTCACATTTCAAAACATGATTGGTATGGGTTTTACCAGGTAAGTACTGTTACCATAAAACGATTTCAAATCTTAAGACTAGCAACACGATCTTTTCGCTTCTGCTTATGCTTACGAGCCAAAATTTGAATTTTTAATTTTATATTTGGATTAGACTTTAGGATCTTTTTATCATAGTTTATTTTTCAGTATTGACTTATAGATCGCTAAAAACACATATATAAAAATTTTAATCATAAATTATCTTTTATTTATAAATATATCGTTATTTTTTTAAATAAGCCAAACAATCACCCACCATAACGAGCGCTAGCTGGCCAGCCAATTTGCAGAGTCACACAGGTCTCGACCACTTACAAAGGTGTGCTGTAAGCGTGATTGTTGGCCCAGTCTACGACTGTAACCAAACTTGCCATTCACTTCGTCTAGGAAAAATACTTTTAACTTACCTCACATATATACAAAGATCATAATATTCATCATTTATAAATCTTAATATATTTACCATCAACCTTTTAACAATAATATATTTGTGCTCGACTTTATCAAATTTTAATGTAATAACTATTTAAAATGTAAAATTTTTGAGGGATTTTCTAGTGTTTATGAGGTACTTAGAGGTATAGGTAGGTGGAGCCATTAATCTATGAGGGATAAGTTATGAAAAGAAAATAGTGTAATTGATGGCAGTGATGTAATTATAATGGTATTTGAATGAGCGAAAGGGTATGTAGTCCAGTGGTTATATAAGGTCTTAGTAGCACTTGAGGTCCTGGCTTCGACTCCTCGTTGAAGTGAATTTTCTAGGATTCTATCGGCTTAGGATTCTATGCCCCTCGACAACGAGACACCCCGCGTCTATGTTGTACTGTGTTCTCAAAAAAAAATAATGGTATTTGAATGACAAATATATTTTGTGTTAATATCTTTTATATTTAAAAAGTACGGAGAAGTATTTTCCTTATAACTATTGCATACCTGCATTCACATCGCCTGCTTTACATGGTCATCGCCCAAGGAACGGTGTGACACTTTTTTATGTGATCTCCGGAGAAATGAGGTGGCGGCATGGGGTTTGGGGCTATGTTGCGTGGAGGATCGTATTAGGTCTTGGAGTTTTATATCAACAATATATCATCATATAGTTTTGACCAAAAATGTATCTACACGATCCTTCTATCAACTAAAATATAATTTTACAATGTCCTGACACCCCCCACACCATGGAAATCTACAAACATCCACATACATCAGGCCACAAATTAGAAAGAGAATCAAATATTACATAAATTTGATCCCTACTACGTAAATCAGGCCGAACTTTGAAAAGTGACCAAAAGATTATGCAATTTTGACCCCAACCACGTAAATCATATTTAACAGGTATTTTTTATTCCACTTACACAGTACCGATATGAAACTTTTATTGGTGTATCTAAATGTCCTTAGGTATAATTATAATTTTGCCCTTAATACCTAAGTACCTCTAATTCCTTTCCTACCTAACTTTTACCGTGAAATGTCAGATCTTTGCTCTTTTTAAACACAAACATCGTAAATACCTCAAAATTTTTATTTATAGGATAAACAAAATAAGTTAAATGTACTTTTTTTAAAAAAAAACGGAGACGGTAATTCAGTAAACTCGGTGGCCTAACATAGAGATACCGAGAATCCAGATAGATTGGCGGTAGCGCATCGACAAACGCAGGTGCGGGGCACGAAACGTACGGCAGCCAGGCAATACGTCCGTGACGGCATGACCGCATGATATCGATCGATCCCCACCCCCTCTCGGCTAGCTCGGCGGCCCACCAGCGCCGGCGCCGTGGCCTCTCCCTCGTCCGCGTCGCGTTGCGGCGGTGCAGCAGGCGAGATCCGCTCCCCCCGACCGACCGCACCACGGCCCGCGTAGGCCCCGGCCCCGCGCGCGCGCGGCGCCAAAAATCGATCGATCGATCCCCGCGTCGTTTGCTGCGCCCCGCAGGCTCAGGTCGGGGGGGTGGGGGCGTGGTGGATGCCGTGGACCACTCACGACTCGTCGCTGCGCTGCGCGCCCGGGCAGCGGCTGTACGCCTGCGTGTTGTACCAACCCTGTGCGTGTACCAGCAGAACCCCATATGCAGACAACGGGCTGCAAAAGGCAGGAGCGTGCTTTGTCCTCTTGCCAGCCTTTCCACTCGTGTTTTTATCGTTTTGCCCTGAGGTTGTGTACGGATCGCATGGACACTTGTTGCCTCAGGAGGCCGAGGTTGACTGTTCGCCTCTTCCTAGTATTTGTAGGGGATTCTTCTTTGTACTCATCCACCATTTTTGAGTTTTTTCAGCCTAAAAATAGAGTAATTAATTGTCTTGTTTTACCTTAAAATTTTCATGGGATGTGGATCGACGTGCGTGTGGTAAAATCTGTTAAGATTCTATGCCTCCGTATTGTCCAGCTTCTGCTGAAGGCTTGATATTCATTGTTCCTGAGTTATCAAGAAAGGACCGCGCAGACGAGTTGTAAGCTAATGCTGTTGATGATTTGATGCGGCTGCTGCTGCCACCGTCACAACAACCAAATGTTCCAATAGTAAGTTTAGACTTAGTCAAACGCATAGGCCTTAGATTTTTGAAGTAGCTGCTGCTCTGATAGGATAGCAGAAATATTGACAAAGTGCAGGTCGGTATATCATACTGTTATTCAATATTCATTTTTATATCTCAACACATAGGCATTCTCATGATTAAGCCAAAAGAACTGAAAATGGCAAACCCGACGGACAAAGCCATCCTTAAGTGTTGGAAGCGAGTAATCACCTGGTTATATGTACACATGGAATTTGATTATTAGAAGCAGTACTGGTAGACGACGGTGGAGTCTACAACAATTCAACACTCTGACACAGCCAAATCTTATTGGTTCAAGTAGTATCGAGCTATAACCACCTAAAGTCGTTGGTCTTTTCATTTTTTTCAACGACTAAGCCCAGCTACCCAAAGGCGAAAGTCCACACATAAGTCACTTCATTTCACTATAAGCAATGAGCTAGCCAAATGAGTACTTAGAAAAAGGTAAGGTGGAGCGATGCGCTGCGCTCACATCTTAATGCTAATCCACCCCAAAAACATTATGTCGCACATGCAGTAGAAACGCACACAAGCCCAATATAATATGCATATACAGTGGCACAGTATAGGCTTCTCATGGTCACCTGGCATTTCTAGAAAGTACTAGATTTCCACCTGCAGTACTGTTTATATATACTGCAATCGCCGATGATTCAGAGAGCCCCAGCCAGGTGAAACCCTTCCCTTCAGGCCGGCTTCATCAAGGCAAAACACTCCAGAAAGAAGCGAGAGCCCGGGGGAAAAGAGTGGAGAAACAAGAGATATATAGGTAGGCATGCATTCGCAGATGAGGATGCAGCTATCTTAACAACACCACACATCCGGCATGCATGAGGAAAAAAGGGGCTCACACCAGTTTCAATTTTGTAGTTTGTACCTCCTCGATTGTCTCTCCACATTATTCCAGCATCATATGCAAGCTCGATTCTATCAATATTTAGTGGTACCAAGATCGATTCTATCAATACTTGGTAGTACTGTAGGTATGACGGCGGCAGTATTTTGGTTTCATCTCCATGCATTGAGCGCGTAATTAATATTATTACCTTCATTTGTTCATCGCCAGCCATTAATTACCATGCATGGAGAGATTGTTCTTTAGGGATCACGATAACTCCAGAGGCTGCTGCCACCGGCCTCCGACGGGTCCGGCGAGTCGTCGGAGGAGCTGGGGCTGAGCCTCGGGGGGCTCATCATCATCCCGGCAGCCATGTTCCGCAGGAACTGCGGCGTCTCGAAGAGAGCCTCCTCGTCCAGGAAATAATGGTGACTTCCGGCGCCGCTTCTGCCTTCCTGCTGCGCCCCGCTGCCCGCCGGTGCGGCGGCACTACTACTGCTCCCTCCGCGGTGCTGGTGCGCTGATCCGGAGGCAGCGGGGGAAATGCCGCCGCCGGCGCGACCGGGCAGCTGGCGGTCATGCTGCAGCGAGGCAGCCGCGGCGGCCGCGGCGGCGCGGATGTCGTCCGCGGAGCTGGACGCGGGCGCGGTGCGCGAGGCGGCCAGATCGGGGAAGTTGAGCGCGGCGTCCGGCCCACGCAGCGCTCGCGCGGCCACGTCGTAGGCCACGGCGGCCATCTCGGCCGTCGGGAACGTCCCGAGCCAGATGCGGCGAGCCTTCCGCGGCTCCCGGATCTCCGACACCCACTTGCCGCTCCGGCTCCGGATGCCGCGGTAGAAGGGGTGCTTCCCTGACGACCGCGGAGACGGCGGCCCGTTCTCAGACATCCGGCGTTAGGGCAGCGGCACGGTACCTATATAGTTGACGATGGTAATGGACATAACTATCTAGCTAGCTAGCTAGCTAGTATCAGATCGATCTGAGCGCACGTGTGTGGCAGCTGTGGTTGAGCGCGTGCATGCCGGTTGCCGAGAAACGCACGAGCAACGCGGCTATATAAGAAGGCGGCGGCGGCGAGATCAGAGCAGCGGAGAAGCGCGCTGGAGAGAAGCGTGAGGAAAGCCATGGCGGTGGCTTGCGATGAGCTGGTGCCCCCCAAGCGAACAAGTAAATAACACCGCAGCCACAGCCCCCGGCGCGTTACTTTCGGGCGGGCGTGTGGGGATCGCAGAAGTCGCGTTGTCGTCGACCTTACTAATCACCGAAGAAGGGTGGCTGTGGCTTTTTTGCGCGGCTGAACATGGCCTTAAACAGTTCCAATTTGTTGTGTCCATATTATCTAGATTTTAGGCTCCATTAATTGATGGCCCCAATTTCACCCTGACCTAAATATCCACATGTAAGTGTAGATCATGAGTAACTTGATTTGCTTCCAGATTAAACAGTGTTCGAAATGTGTCCACATAAGTTTTGGCATGCCTGTACAGGTGCATATGGCATTTTTTTTATTGTATGAAAAAATATGTGTTTTGTAATGTCATCTTCTAGTAGAATAACTAATATAAATCATTTATTTCTAATTTAATGTATTATATCTATTTATACTACCACATAAACTACTAGTAGAATATTTTTTACTAGTACTAGAACTCCAAATTAACAGTAGAGATTTTTGTACTGTTAATAATATTGACAGTAGAATACTTATAACTAGAGAAGACTGTAGCAAAGCTAGAGAAAAAACAACCTATATCTATATTGCATGAACTTTCAAACACATGCTATTTCTTGAGTAATACTCACGGCAAGAAAACTGTTCATTTAGTCTGTCCTATGAGTGTTATTAGTTGGGAAAAGCCCTTCACAGATATGGGATTTCCACCCACCCATCGAAACTAACACTTGGTATGGTTATTAGTGACATTTTTAAACGGCACATGAAAAATCATAATTACTGGTTTTCAAGATAAACCGGCACAAAAACTGAGCTAAGCATCGCTTCACCACAAAAACCAACCCAAGCGTCACTTAGAATCCTCTCCTCTTATCTACTTGCTCTCATCCACTTGTCCTATCCGCGTTTCCCTCTTGAATCCTCTCTCACTCTCTCATGAATTGCCTGAGTGACGCAAAGGCTACGACAGCAGACACAGGCAGAAATCGCTAGCCAAGGATGGTGGTTGTGGATGCACGACCTCCGCCTCAAGCCATCTACATCGGTGGTGGGGGCGGCAAGGGATCCATAGCATCAGCGGAACCGATACAGGGCGACGTGTCTATGCCCCCACTTTTAGTCAGCCGCAATGGTAGAGTCAATGGAGGATCCACTTCCTCTGCCTTTAATTAGGTAGCAGCGACATCGATGGATCCACCGCATTGCCTCTAGCGTGGTGGATTTGCGACCTTTGTCTTTAGTCACTAGTCGCAGCATTGGATCCATGGCCTCCTTTGGCCAACAATGGCGGTGGCAGATCCATTACACTGGTGAAGAGACGACGTCGATCTTAGGTACACGCCGGCCAATTAGAACATGATTTTCCATGTCGACTTGGAGTTGATTATTTTTGTGGTGGATCTAGAGTTAATTTTTGTTGATGTATATTGTGGATCTAGACTACCACCGGTAGACTTTTTGTGTATGATTTTTGAGTTGATGATTATTGTTGACTTAAATTATGTGCATATTCTGAGATTGGAATGATTTTGTGATTCCATGATTTTTATTGGCTTGGAGGCTGGTTAAAATCGACATATCTTATTGTTTCTTTTTTAAAAAAGTGTAAAGCTATCAATGTTGGTTCTTGGATCTAGCACTAACTGGGAACCCAACACATATGAGAGTCCCCAGCCAGCACGGATGGCCATGTACGTGGTAGTGATTCCCTCCATGTCATAATATAAATAAATTTAAAATAGTGTTACGTTAAATTGATTATTAATAAAAATATCTATCACGTAAAAATGTTGTTATTAGATTTATGTATTTTGTATTTGAAGTTACCTATTTTATTACTATTGTTGATCAAAGTAGCATCTCGAAGGTTGTGCCAAAATTTGTAAATAAACTATTTTGGGACGCATAGAGTAAATACATAGACCAACCGCCTTACAATATATATATAATCAGAACCACAATTGTGGCAAAGTCCACCTACTTATAATTTTTGTAAGAATGTTGAGGTCATATAAGAAAACATGTCACACCTTATTTCGTGTACACAAACACCGTTAGGCTTCAAATTGGTCTCCCTCTCGTCTCAAGATCTTGTAGAGTGTACTTCAATCCAAATAATTAACTTTTGGGAGAGGGTGCGCATACCAAACATTGGGATGCTGCTATGTTTTTGTTGTTCTTCCTTTTTCTTATTTTTCTTATTTAACCTTTTATGTCCTACATGTGTTGGATGTCACTATATTCATGTCTTTATATAATAGCATATATTCATCCATTACAGAATATCCACGGGTGGTAAAGAAGGTCCAAATCTTATTTCCTCTTTTAGAATGCATGTTGGTTTTGACTACTCCCTACTTTATTGATTCATGTTTTTCCTCCTACATTCATCAATTAAATCTCCTCTATGCTCCACCACTATACATATATATGTTGGAGGGATTGCTCCTTCAGCTGAGTCATGGGAACCCCCCTTTGGGTTCGGCATATTTTGAGGCAAGACGAGTATATAGGTTTGGGCTACACAACGGTGGATAATACCCTACTGCTATGGTATTCTTATGGTGTGATGGCTGTTTACAGAAGCTCCTCTCCCCTGCTTTTCCTCGGGCATGACCATCCTTTTATAATCTTACGGGGGTACCACAATGCCTAAGGAGGAATGACTATAGGAACTTATTAATGCTCCCTTTGCCTCCTGGGAGAGTCATTAATTGGCATACGTTGCAAGTATGGGGTGGTGATGAGACCTCAGGTGTTAGGTGCAAGAGATGTTTGTCAAGGCCAATATGCCCCTACGCTAGCTACTTGATGAAGCAAATGGACTGAGCCATCAGCTGTCAGAAGGTTTATGGCCAATGGGCTCCTAGTCCTTGGTAGGGAGGGTCCACTTGTCGGTGAGACCCTCGCGGTTGTCGTTAGGCAGGCCAACTGCACGCACCACCCTTTGAGTGGGTTAATATACAAAGTGTGTCCGACAAAATGGATGGGACAAGGCAGGATGTATCGACCGTTTCCCTCGTCCATTGTTGAATTGACCAAGGCCCCTCTTGTCCCCATTAATGCCAAAATGTGAGGCAGGGTGTGTCCGTCTGCCACGCCCGTCCGGTGTTTGACCCCTCCCCGGCAACATTAAATGCGGTAGGTAGGAGGATCATACGCTCCGAAGTGTATTCCCTCGAGAGGCCCCTTGCACACCCCTGCATAACTAACTTTCTAGAGGACGACGGCGCTAGGCTGCCCCGACACCCACGCACCCCTCGAGAGGTCAGTGGGTCATCCATGGGGAACAATAGGGGTCAACAGGCCCCTATTTTTGCACATTAATGACTCCCCCAAAAACCTTAATAATTTGGCTTTGTAGCCATACTCTTTGAACAACAATGTGATATCCCCTTAAGAATATAAAACGAGGATCTTGCTTAACAAAGAGGAATCCATGCTCAACACTAATTCCAAGCATACCGAGTATTTTGAGCCATTAACTTGAGAAAAAAGTCCAAATTACACCCCTGAACTATTGGGTGGTACAGATTAGCCATAAACCTAAAATCCGAACAATTTCCACCCTCAACTAGTAATACTAAACAAAGAATCCCCTCAATCGACGACTTTGAGGCTTGTTTTGTCTTGGATTAGTACATGTGGTTATCCGAAAAATGATAATGGGTACTAATCTAAGGAAAAAATAGTCTTAGAGTCACGAACTGGGTTATTCGTCCGGTATTGCCAATTGAGGGTGAAAAATATCTGATTTTTGGGTTTAGGGGATAATTCATACTTACCCAATAGTTTAGGGGTATAATTTGGACTTTTTCCTCACTTGATCCCTCTCAACTTGTAATCCACCAAATCATTGAATACAACGAGAATAGGGAATTACACCTCTACATGGCTTGAACATGTATACATGTTGTGGTTTGTGTGTTTCCTTCATGCGTTTTTATTTCACCACATTCAAGTTAGCAACCCCTCCCATGCTTCCTAGGCCAAACTTGCAAGGGAAGTCCCACAACCTTGTACTGAAGGAGCTCATCATTAATTTGACAACACTAGTTTACTAAAAAAATACGGATGTATATAGAATCAGTGTTGGTTCTTTTAATGAACTGGCACTGAACTAAGGTAGACGACACCTACCGAGTAACGAGCCCATGAGCACTCTCCCTACTTACCTAATATATTCATTAATTGCTTCATCGATTTGTCCGCTATGACATTGACAACTCTCCCTCCCCATCCGCCTCTTTCCCTCCAATTGACCACTAGCAAGCAACATCGCCTCTCTCTCCTTTCTCTCTCTCTCGCTCAACACGGTGGAGAAGGATGTGGGGTCTTCGAATCTAGTGAGCTGTGACTGCTGCCTGGCTACAACAATGATAGCGGCGAAGCCACAACGGTCTACATTGGATCCTTGGCGCGACAAGGGCAGCGGCGGTGGCAAAAGCCTTGCTGGTATGCATTGTATCCATGGCACGACGGGGTTGGCATTGGCTTTGACACTAGATATAGAAGGTTTGGTGTCGCCCCATTCGCCCCTTGTATCTCGAGCAAGCGGTGTCCATCTCCCTCTTGGATCTCGGCAAGTGGTGTCCCAATCTAGCAGCCACGAGCTCAAAGGATGTTGGATCTGGCCTCCATAGGCTCTCCTTGCAGTAGCGTGCAACCATAAGCATGGTGAGTCTTCTGTCACTGATGACAATGAGTTCGAGGAGTTTGAGATTGACAAGGCATGCTAATATGGTATTCTATGGTTTTACTTGTATGTTGTGGCTCGTAGAGTTATTGTGAGTTTACTTGAATCACGTGACTAGGTTGTTCTTGTTCTTTGATGTGGATGGTGATATATGAGTGCTATAGTGATCAACACTTATTTTGATCTTCTTAATCTTGTTATGTGACATGGTGTGGATGTGAATCTCTATGGTCGCTTGGAGCATTGGCTTAGATAGAACCAATGCATCAAGCATACCTCCTTATTTTGGGGCACACATTAGGACCGATCAAACAACCGACACTAATGGGCCTCTCTCTCATTAGTGTCTTTTTGGTAGATGGCACCGGTGAACTCTTCGAACCTGCATTGATATGGACAACTATGGTAATGTCGACCAGTTAATCATCTTGCCCCTCTCTGCCTTGCTAGTATTTAATAAAAAACCCTTTAAATAGATGAGATGTAAATTATGTTTATATTATTATTCGGATACTATAATCCGAACATACCAAGAAAAAAATTATTGAATATACACGACCATTGTATTGGTTACAATTAAATCTTTATAGTAATATCGTAAGAGTAAAAGATATCGTAAGAGTAAAAGATTAAGACGCAACGTCAAATTTAATAAGTTTATTGGGTGTCAGTTTGGTTCTCGATGTTAGGGCAGGCGACGAACTATCTAGAAGCTCCCATTGTTGAGGGGTAGACGCCTGCCCAAGTGCAGCTGCCTGACAAAAGTGACTGCATTATCCTTAGCTTCTTACCCCTCTCTGCGTATGCACATCGATTTTTTTTCCATGTGGGGTTATCTTTATTGGCTTTTTAATAAAAAAATATGAAACAATATATGTGCAATGAAAAATAATTTATGAGTAAAACTTTTATATACGTGTTCTTAGCGATCTAAAAGTTAAGCTGAAAAATAAACTATGATTAAAAAACTTCAAAATTAAGATTAAAAATTAAAAATTTAGTTTATAAGCATAAGTATTAGTGAAAAGATGAGTGTCATAGATACAAAGATATCCATAGAACGAGATGAACATAGATGTATTTTTATTATTTATGTATCTTTTTATTTTTTTTAATTTTAAAACTATCTTTTTCCAAAAACTTGCTTATTTTTAAAAATTAAAAGGATCGACAGAGACAGGGAGCAATATCCATTGGACGTGTGGGCCCTCCTCCCCGTGCATGCCACGGGAGGACCAAGCTGTGGTTGGGCTAGGGTGGCATCGGGGGCGGGCGTGTGGCGGTCGCGTTCCAACGACGCGGAGGCGAGGACATACGTTTGGCTGCGCCCGACCGGGTTTCTGTCTTGCTCGGCCACAAATGCCGTCTCCACTTTATTGTTCGGTGCGGCGCACGATCGGGATATATAGATACGAGCATCGTTTGGCGTTTGTTGCTCGCGCGCTGTATACGCATATATACCTGAAGTAGGCGGTGCGTAGTATCTCCGTTTCTTGTTTCCTTCTTGTCAAAAGGACAAAAACTGAACTTGACAGTAGTTGATGACGGAACCACGAGCTAAGTAGCGATATATAGGAGGGAGACGAGACGACTACATGTGCTACCGGTGTAGGTCAGAGCATCTCCAGGAGGATGATAATGTCTAACTTTTAAAAACTCAATATTGAGATCATCTAAAAAGATTTTGGGTCCAAAAATTACCACTTCCTCCCAGAAACCCTAAAACTGAATCTTATAATTTGTTGGCTAGCCACGTAGACATGATTGGACACATGTTCCTGAGTGCTCGAGCCATGGAGGGCACAACAGTGACGCTACTCGGAGCTGATTAATCAATTAGTTAATTGTTTAGTCAATCAAGAAGGAGAAGCTAGATTAGATGATTATTGCTAAACCCAAATACAGGGTCCACACACATCATCAGATCCCCATGGCTTAGAAATATAGACCGGCGGGGTTGCGGTTGCGTGGTCTGTGAGTTGGCACGAGAGAAAAATATGGCGTGATTTTCTGAATTGGGGATGCCACCGGTTCATGGAAAATATGGCGTGGTTCATGGAACGTTGGTATTTGGGAATGCTAAAAAATTAGAAGTTACTTTGGGCAATTATTGGAGAAACATTTTTAATCTAGAATGCCAATATTTGCTTTTTAGGACTCCTATTGGATTGCTCATCTTCTCTCAGTGTAGCTTAGCTTTGACCTAAACAGATGGTGGGGTTATTATTGCACTCGTATTTTCACGCAAGGTTATACATATAAGCTAGTAAAATTTAATTTTTTAATTATAAATTTAGAGTTAGTTTTAGTGGTTTTTTTCCAATATTTGTTTTTTAATTAAAAACACATATATAAAGTTTTATCCATAAGTTATTTTTTATTTATAAGTATACTATCACATTTTTTTCATAAAAAAACAAACGATAACAACCTACTACTATATTAGTAGTAAAGGCAACACCTGCAGGAGTCGTTAATTAACAACACTACGTGGATTTGACTGGTCAGTGGCAAAAGAATTCGAATCGATGTCCGGATACATATAATCACTTATGTGTGATGACATACGTACTTCATCCGTCCAGTAGTAGTATTTGTAGCATTTGAATGTTATTTTATAATATAATTAATTATAGTACTATTCCCAACAATATTGTTTGATATAAATTAATTTTTATTCAAGATTTTTCTCATTTTATCTCCACCCACCTTCTCCCTCCTAGTTATATTCATTCCATATTTATTAAAGAACATCATAATATTTTATTCTTAACCTTAGTTTCTGTTATAGAACCTGAAAATGCTTATATTTTCTAACAGATGTTGTGTATCCTATTCTATGCACCTAAAATTGTACTTATATATATGTTAATTTGATTGTGATCCTTGACTATGGTGCATGAAAATTTTCTTATAGATTTGTTTTTGTTAAGATGTGATATGCTTTGATAATGTATCGTTAAAATACTCATATTTTTCCTTAAAAATAATATCTAATTTAGTTGCTTTTTCCCTTAAAAAACAAGTGTTAGAGTTTGGAAATGGATAGTTTTGTTCTCGTTTACTAGTATAGGGTGTCGTAGTACTTTTAATCTAACTATGGAATTTGCACGAGCAACTTACTTCCACCTCAGTTTTAAAATACATTTATTTAGTATTTAAAATTTGTACAATAATATAAGTATTCATACATGGATTTTCTTATTTCAATCAATCTTATGGTTCTAAGACCAATCAGGTGTTTAGAAACATAATAATCCAGTTAATTCAAATATTAGAAATTAACCACCAAAGTGACTGAATGAGAATATTTTGACATATCATTAATATTTGTTAAATAATATAGAAATATCTATTTTTTGGACCGGATGTAATATTCACTCCATCCCAAATTGATTGCACTCTCCTAACAAATTATTTTGGAAGGGAGGTGGTCAGTAAAAGTAGGCCAACAAATCTGGCGTGTAATTGGTTCTGTTCCAGAAAAGACTTTATGGCTTATTTGAAAATTTAGGGGACGAGAATTGAGATTTTAGAGGAGGAAATTAAATGGTGAGATTATGGGAATTCGATTTTTGGTCTAAGTCCCTTGTTGAGTAAAACGGGTAGGAATTGCGAGAAATTCATTTGTGGACTAAATTCGAAGTGACAATGGACATCTGAGATTTACTAGTCAATGTAAAAGGAAATTCCCTCCCAACTTAATTCTATGCACCTTAGGTATTAAAAAGTTAAAACGTAGGGAGTATGCCTCAATTCCCCATCCCTATACCTCTAAAACTCTCTTGATCCCTAATCAATCAACCCTTTAACTCTCCTGTTCCCTAACAAAACAAAAGAGTTAGTAGCACAATCCCTATCAACTCACATTTCCTTCTAAAAATTCCCATCAAACAAAGACACCCCTAAAGTATGCTATTGATTGGGCCTGACCCTGATTGAAGATGACTAGAAAGTCTTTGTTCTATTGTAGTGGTTGACTTTTAAGGACAATATGGTTTTCAAGTTGGCTAGAATAATTTGACTTGTCAAAAGTATGGATATCTTTATACATGCACGACCCTTTACGGATGATTCACTGCCCTGGAATATATATTTAAAATGACTAGCACGCACTGTAAAGCAGTAAAGGGTATTTAAAAGATAGAGCCGATAGGTCCCGATATAGACATAGAAATGCACATTTATTTAGAGACTTTGCTTTTTTCAATAATAGCTGAGATAACAAATACTCTAACAATTAATAGAAGAGTAAGCTTCACAAAATATGGATACACGTATCAAATTATCACAAAACTATGTATTTAAGATTTTTTGTCAGAAAACTACAGTTAAATTTAACATCAACTTTAATTTACAAAACTACATATCTCACGAAAATACATATTGCAAAATTAAGTTACCAGAAAACTACATATTTTAGAGCTTAAATCTCTACCACTATTACTGTTTTTCTTAAGTTCCAAATGGAGTTTGGTGATTAAGTTGGCATTGAAAATGTAGTTTTAAATTGGTTATAAAATATGTAGTTTTACAATATTTACCTTAAAGTTATTTGTAGTATTATGATAAAGTTAATGTTAAATATGTAGTTTTGAAATACAAAACTTAAAAATGTAGTTATGTGATAGTTTAATAAAATAAATATATTTTTGGTAAACTTTCTCTTAATATAAATTATTTCTATCCTTACCCTTTTTTTCCAGCCTTGTGCGACAAACTAACTTTCTGTTGTGTAAAGGCTAAAATTTGTATGGTAAGAGTTACTATTAAGAGCCATTGTGGGAGCATTTGCCTGCTGTTTGTGTGTGTACGAACACCATCTACAGTGCGTACATGTGACTCCACATATTATAGATCTATGCTATACACACAAACAGATTCAAGCGTATTGGGCGCCAAAGCAAATACCTACAAATATTTTATCACCTAGTGTTCGACAGGTAGTACCACCGATTCACTAACCTCCTTTTAGGCCCTCTTCGGATTAGAGGGTATTCAAAGGATTTTTGGAGGAATCCTGTTTATAGGGATTTTTTTTCCTTTTCTATCATTTGGACCATGCAAACCAGTCGTGAAAAATTGAAGGGAATATTCCTTTGTTGCTGATTTCACCGGAGAACACACGAAAGTTTTCATCCACCCCAATCTCATTTTTATTTCCTTCGCATAATACCGAGGAAATCGAACATCCTAGAAGCTCGTGAGGATAAGATCAAAGATAAGACTTTTCTGTGTGACCCATTCTTAGAGTCCAGATATAAATTAATATGTATTGCTTAGTTAGACTAAAGTATATGGATTACTGTTGATCTTGAAACTTGTGTGGTGTATATATTCCTTTGTTTTGAACGCTCAGAACCATTCAATTCTTAAGTTTTTCAATCCTCTGTTTTGCATATGAATTCCCATACTACTAGATGGATACCTCACGTGTTGCTGCAGAAGAACTCTGGAATAATGTAGTAGATACGAATTCTAAATATTTTCTTACCTACTATATGATTTTTTTCATGTGTTTATATATTTTTGTGCCTTTATTAAATATCTATAGGTTATAAATAGTTGAGTTGTATGGTGTGTTTTTTGGGGAAAAGAGATATAATTTACACTCTTGATGAATCATCCAAAGGCTAAAAACAATTGAGTTAATGTGAAGAGATGAAATACATGCTTGATGTATCATCCTAAGGCTAAAAATAATTGAGATGATGTGGCTTAATTTATATCCGCGATGTATCGTCCTAAGACAAAAAAAAATTGAGTTGATGCCGCTTCATGAGAGAAGAGATAATGACATTAACTTTATAGAAAATAGAGATTCTTGTGTTTTTCTATTTCTATATTATTCCTATCCTGTGTTCCGAATAAGCGACAACACCACATGATCGATCCTCACAGTCCAAACTGAGAGGGATCACTTGCCTGCACTTCGTAATTATCTTAATGTTTCATCCATTCTAAAATATATTTATTTTAAAATATAAGTATTTTTATATTGTTTTATAGGAATTAAGGTTAAGAAAAAAGAGCATAGTGTCTTTTAATAATGATAAATGGATAAAGATGAGAGGTTAGGTGGGGTTGAGTGGAAAAAACATTGAATAAGAAGTGATGGATGGAATAAGTAGTAATGTAAATAGTGCTAAAAATGTTTATATTTTTAAATAGATTCAAATATAAGTAATGTATATTGTAGGACGATTGGAATATATAATTATAAACAATAAAGTGTTTATTTGGCTTATATTAAGAGTGCTTACCATCTATACAACATTAGATTTATTCTACACGTCCTAAAGAAAATACAAATTTGGCTATAAGCAAGGTGTTTATTTCGTTTCTCTGTGTAGAGATTGACTTTGGAGATAGAATTTTACACCTCCATCTTTTCAATTATGTTTATATTTATAGGCTAAAATTTGATTTTTTAATCTTAAATTTGAAGCTAGTTTTGGAGCATTTTTCACTATAGTCTATTTTACGACCTTTGTTTCTATATCGTTAAGAATACATGTATAATTTTTTTTTAAAAAAATATTTTTCATTTATAAATATATCATTTTACTTTTTTCATCTATACATTCTCACAAGTAGACGACAGTAGATTCTTATCTATCAATGTTCTCATTTTTATCGATTTCTTTTTGTAACGTACTATTGTTGATTAATATTTGAGGACAGATTGAGAATCAAACAAGCGAGTTGAAATTAAGAAACCGAACGTACTGTATATTCTCATTATATATATCCTGTTTCAGCACCTCAGCGCCACGTAAAGCACTGAAGCAAATCCCAGACATTCCCATGATCCGCCCGCGTGCGATCGCCGGAATCCGCCGGAAAATGGAAGCATCAGCACTCGCCGGAATCTGCTGCGAAATGGAAGCACCAGCACACATCACTCGTCGATCCTCTTTGGTGCGTGTCAAATCCGAAAGGGACGACCGCGTGCGGATCAGGTGGCCTCCGGAATCTGCCATGTGAAAGACGCCCACCCAGTCACCCTTCCTCCTCGGCTCGGCCCGCCCCCGGATGCCTTACGGTGAAAAGCCGCGAAAGCGACGGGCCGCGCGTCGTTGCGTACGTTCATCTCTCCTATCGACCACCACCACCACAACAAGCAGCAAAGGCCAGCAGCCGCCATCGCCGTCGACGAGTCGTCGTCTTCCCCTGGATACCCTGCGCTGTCAGGCTCGGCGTGATTCGCCTGTATGGCTGTATATAGCTTGTCGACGGCGCGGCGGTTACACGGTTACAACTTTCAGCTGGCTTCGAGCCGTCGGATCTGATGCTGCGCGTTACGTGCACAGGTGTGCGGAAAAAAAAAATAAAAACAGGACGGATGACTGCCCAATGACGGGTCTTTGGATGATTTACCATTCTCCCGGATGACGCATTCCTAAATGTCACTTTCTTCGTGAACTTTAACTATTTGCCACTCGTTCTATAGGTTTTGTTGATTTAGTGCCACTTTTATTTAGTTTTATAGGATTATAGCTATATATGATCTCTTATCTTGATAATAATTATTTTCTAATTGTTAATTTAAATTTAAAATTTTATAATTATATTTTTACATGGAAACCATTTATCTATATTCTAAATTGTACTTGTTCAAAGACTCTTTTCTATATAATATTTAATTTATAATTTAAATTCAAGATACTTCTAAATTGTATTTATAAGTGGTTCAAAGTGAAATTTTAGTCTTATTGGCTTATCAACTATAACCAAAACTTGATATTTAAAACTTAATCTAAAGTTGTTTTTGGTTTTTTTATCATGGTAATCCAAAGTTGATTTTGGATTTTTTTTTACCATGGTCTATTTTTCAACATCTAAACCACTAATAATATAGATATAAAAGTTTTACACATCAATTATTTTTTACTGATTTGTTGTTTTACTGGCTATTAGCCATAGCTGATTCTGATCGCTCATTATAAAATATCAGGAACTTACACAATAAATAAGATCGGTATTTTTTTACTTAGCTTGCAATATACAGCATACATAGAAAAGACCATACGATGCCCATGTTCCATAATACAACTTGGAAATCAACAATGTGGATTGTATGATTGATTTCTCTAGTCTACATACAAAGGGATCACAAATAACTTTGATTTCAAACAGTTTTAAACTGCAACAATGCAGTGAAGAGTGTACAAATAATTTAATTTCAAATTCTTGCCTTGGACTATACCATTGCCATATCCTGAGTATTCACCGTCGGATTTCAATAACTACCTCTACTGATTCTGTCGTGTCTGGGCCATCCTGGTGGCCTATGTGATCTTGATGAACTGGGAGGAACTGAGGTGTTGGATTAACAGAACTCTCAGGGAGGGTGGGCGGTTGAGAGATGCTACGCGCAGAGGATATGGCAGCTTTTCCACCAGGCAATTCTCTCAACGAGATCCGGCATATTGGGCAAGTAGTCTGCTTCAGTAACCATGCATCTAAGCAGTAAAGGTGAAAGTTATGATGACAAGTAGGTACTATTCTTAGAATGTCCTTCTCCTTGTATTCACTTAAACATATGGAGCACCTGTTACATCAAAACACTCATTACAAAAGAAAAATCCAGAAGTATTGTAAATTCAAAAGGTATGGCAGCAAGCAGGGATGGATTGTGGTAGAAAATTGCTTGAAGTAAGACCAAACTGAACCCATATTGACTCCACACTACCAAATTGGTTCCCTATCAGATTGAACTGGTGGCCATGGCCCAAGGTACTGCAAAAAAAATGAAAAAAAAATACAGCTGTGTTGAACATGAACATAACTCTTTGATCAGCTATGATATGTCTACTCACTGTCCATATTGATTCAATATGCCGCGATTTAAGCACATCTATATTTCCACATTTTCACAAGGCTATGAAATCCACCATGGCTAATATACCGCTTAACTCATTTTGTTAATATTTTTCATGAATCAGCACATTTCAGTAACCATCGTTTTTCTAACAATTTCATTGATGTTAGAAGCAGATTATATGCATTGAACTACACTACACAGAAGTTCAACAATATTTAATTCAGATGGAGGCGATTGCACTTACTGGGTGTCGTCTTCTGAATGGAAAGTCTCACAGTTATACTTCATGGTAGGAATTGCAGCAACAGCCAACGGCCCCAATCCACTGTGGGAATGCTCCACCTGGTCAATGTAAATTCCCGTATTAACTTTCAAGTCCAAAATGAACTCGTAGGGCATTAACCATTGATTAAATTGATCTAATAACTAGCAATAGCTTCCATATGAGTTCAACAATCAACATTGTACTATATGTTCAATTTACTGTTTTATTATATGTAGTAGCTAAGATAAACTGGTACAAGACCACCAACTCTGAAAGGAAAATAGTTTGTGCAATTGTGCAGTTGACACTAAACGAACTTTGCTGAAATACATTATGGCATTATGCTTTATTGAATAGTTCCTCCGTTTTACATTGTAAGTTCTTCTAGTCCTTCCTAGAATCATCCATTGATCAATGTATATGTTTCTAGACTTTCTAGATTCATTTGCATCCTTGTGAATCTGGACAAGACTAGAAAGTCTTACATCATGGAACAGAAAGAGTAGAAATTTCACCTTTATTTTAATATATAGTAAATGGCACTCGATTTTTAACTTTAGTAAAGACTTAAAAGAGAAGAATACCCCAATTTTAACCAACAGAGGAGAGATTCAGAAACAAGGCTAGCATCCATTTGTTGATATGCCTCCTCCTCCTTTTCTCCGTTAAAACAGTTATTTGTTTGTAACCAAGTGAATATAAACCATACACACTATCAGAATGATTACAAAAGATTAGATGGTAACAGCTTAATGAGTCTCTTAAGGAGTTCCACTAAAAAAATCCAAAGCCGCTTGAAAAAAATTGCAGGACCAGGGTAAAAGAGGACTAGTGTGCTAATGTCTGTATTTATCTCCCCAGTTGATTTACTACGCATCAAGACTATCATAAATTCAGTATGGTGCATGCTAAGTATACTGCCCATGAACACAGAAAATGAAGACTACTTGTGGGCTGCGGCAAACAGGATGAAAATTGATATTCCGGTCATTTTGTGCACGCGCATGCCACTACGGCACTGACACCATCAACACGAGCAAATTACTACTCCAGCCGGTGCACTAAAATCTCAACAGTAGACTATTATTGGGAGATCGAGGTGTCAGATGTTGCAAGTACCGGGCGATCGAAATCCGAGGGAAAGTCGGCCTCGAAGTCCAACGGCGAGGGGTGCGGTCGCGAGGCTCGGGCATCCGCTCGGCGGGGGCGACAGCAGACGAACCGCGCGCAGACGAACGCGACAAAGGCTGCGGTCATGCCGAAGCCGAGCGCCGCGCTGACGAGATTCAGCCCCGGCCCCAGCATCTTCCCTGCCCCCCCCCCCCCCCCCCCTCGCTGCGTCGCCTCTCTGTCTCCTCCCAGCCCGCTACCACGAGTCCACAAGGGGGGAGGGAGAGAGACAAAGCCCCTACCGCTCGAACAGGCGGCCACCGCTGCGTCGAATCGCGAGAGCCGCGAGCTCCGGCGCAGGGGTGCCCATCGGGTGGTCGGAGGGCCCGCGGAGGGGGCGGTGTCGCCGATCCGGCACCTGGCCTGGCAGCCTGCCGCGATAGGGTTGGGGAGGCGGATCGGCCGGCGTGGTGGAAAGCGGAGGCAGCGAGCGAGAGTGGGGAAGGGGGGAGCGGAGGCGGTGGCGGTTGTCGCTGAGAGGCGGCGGCCGGGCACTTTGTTCGGCAGCAGTCTTTTCAATTTCACTTAAATCCTTTATTATTGAGAAAATTGCATATTTACAGAAAGACTAAGATAATAACATTCAGATGGAAATTAACAAAACAAAACCCATCCACGCATCCCCTACTGCTCCACCCCTCAACCCCTCCACGCTTTCCCTCCGCTCGAGCCGACCCCCTGTTGCTCCCCTTCGCTCGTCTTCCTCTGCCCGTGCTCCGCAGTCCGCACTCTACCTTCCGTGCATCATCTCCATCGGCGCCGACCTTCCACCAAGTTGCTTCCGTCCAATGTCTTCACGCACCAGCACCAAAATTCCCTCGGCTTTCTGCCTTTGCGATACCTCGCCGCTGATGTTGAGTTTGTATTCTCTGCTACCATATGATATCAGTTGATATCATCTGATACCATATGATATCGATGTCTTTAGGTTACTAATTAGTATCTAATTTGGTACCATCTCACCTAATACCAAACATAAAATCGATGCAGCTTCTGCCGGCACACGTAAATAGAGGAACGTGAACGTGAAGGTGCATAGAATGAGCCAATGAGGCGGAGACATACGTGAGGAGACGAAGACAGAGGCGTGTAAGCAGATGGAGGGAGAGGTGGGCGGGCACAGAGGCGAAAGCGTGTCTCCTCCCGGTGCGAGGAGCTGGAGACGAAGGCGTGTTGACGCAATGGCATATGCATGTCCTCCCGTCCAACGGTGTCCCGTGGTATAACCAAACCGTTAATATTATTATTTGATCGTTACGTATATTCTCTGACCACTATCTTAAAAAATAATTTATAGTAGTAAATCAAATCATAACCAAATAATTAATAACTATATAATTTTTTTAATAATATGAATTTGTATCAAATAAAAAATTTTTCAAATAAATTTACGCAGGCCAGTCTAAACCTAACTACTTGGTTAGGTCTATCCTGTACAGACATACCCATACAAAATCGAAACTAAAATACTCTTCATTTTATCAAATGTAATTGCAACGGTTCTTTTTCCAACACATTTATTTTACTACGTTCACAAAATCTAATATAACAATTATTTAAATATAAGACTATTTTGAGATAAATAAGAGAGGATAAAGATATCTTATTTTATATTTATGGAGTTGTACGTTGCGGATTTGCGGATATATTTTCACTTAGGTCCATCTTTCCGACACGTCCGAGTCGCTAATCAAGCCCAACTCGTAACAGACCCAACTTGATTCGACCGAGGCCGGCTAATGCGGCCCAACTCGATCACAGCCATTCTGCAAGAGGTTCAAAGGTTCATATTCCCTGTTCTGATTTGAAATAAAGCAGTCAACTTGATCGATGTTCACTAGTAGCAAGAAGCTCAGAGGTTCATGTCCCTATTCTAATCCGAATAAAACTAGCAGTTCACTTTACGAACTTCATTGGCTTGCATTTATATGCTTTTACTGTTACTATGACAGTCGTAAACCTGAAAGTCCGTTGGTTCTAGTTTCAGAGCTACGGGGTACGTGTTCTATATCTATATAGTGCATCCACTGAAGAGTTGAACTGAGATTCGTTTAAGATTCAGACTTGCTATATGCCTGCTAGTTGTTAGGCAAGCAGTACGAGGTAAAAGTGTTAAACCACTCCAATTCATGCAGTATGCATTGATCTGTAGGAACAATCATGTTGCATTCCCATGCTGCTGTCATAACTAAGTACTTACTCTCTTTTTTCATATTATAAGATATTTTGGCTTTGTTTATATTTCTTTATAGATCAATGTATATATATTATGTATAGAGTGATTTATTAGTATTTATATGTATATAGGATGTGTTTGGTTTCAGGTATGGGATGGGTTAGGACAGAGCCAACCCATCCCTGACCTTGTTTGGTTGGCGAATGGGTGGGATGAGTTGGACCCAGAAGAGGAATATTCTTTCCAGATCTAGGTCCAACCCATCCCACCAAAACGGTAGAACGGATCCATGCCAGGACGACCACGACGCACATAGGGATGCTCATTTTATTTATTAAATTTATTTAAAATATATTACTTGTATAAATATACATTCAATTACTTTAGGTTATTCATATACTAATCCTAGTATTTAATATTTTATTTTAGATATGAGAGGTAACCTTTATCTCATCTCATCCCTTCAACCAAAAAAACGGGTCCAACCCATCCCATCTCATCCCTTCCACCAAACGAAAAACAGGGTCTAACACATCCATTCAACCAAACAAAAAAATAGATCCAATCTATCATAATCTAGAAAAGCTAGGTTTTCTCACTTTACTTTTTCATTTTTTATATTCTATAACTACATAGCCTAAAAATCTTAGCTGTTTAAGGAACTATAGATTCTAAAAGAAGCTGCAACTGCTAAAAATTCACCTAAACAAGTCCTAGATTATGATACTCTGAGAATTAGTAACTATAAAATCTAAAAAATAAACTACCCATTATCAGAATATCTAGTTTTCCAAAAAAAAGATCCAAGTAGTACACGTAAAGGGATGAAACGGCCTAGACTTTCACGTTGCAAACAAATCTGATCGGAAAAGTAGTTGAATTATGAAGTAGATGGGCTGTATACTTTTATGTTTGTATATAGATCTGGGCTGAGAATGTCAGTGGGCTGACAATATAGATAGATTTCTCGGACTGGCGTTGTTCCTATTTCAGTGCTACGAAAATCTGATAAACGGCAGTACTCATCTCAACTACTCCCGACCGTTTTTATGTGTGATGCAGTTGAGCAGACATATATGTTTGATTATTTATCTTATTTATTTTTATAAATATATAAAATATAAGCTTAAAGTTTTCTTAATAATAAATAATTCGTAATAAAAATCAAACTTAGTTACAAGAGTCAATAAATAGCATCAAATATACAAAACTGAAGCGAGCAGTACAAATTCTGGGTTCACGGAAAGCGTGCACAATTTTATGCATGTCACTCTTTGAAGCAGAGTTACCAGGTTCGGGTTCCCTGTCGCGACGCATGATCCACCTTCGTCCTCCCGATTCGTGGTCAGTCAATGTGGTTCATTTAGCATATCACTGCCCCTTGTAGTTGCTATAGAAACAAATATAGCACACATAGAGAGGTGGATTGAATGTATGTAGGTGTGGTTAAAAGGTTTAAGATGATAAAAGTATTTATCTAGAAGATTAATAAAAATTATTTATTAAAAATATTTTAAAATAAAAAATTCCTTCCTCATGTCTCAGCTCCGTCTCTCTTTGTGGAATTGGAGAAATTTAACTTTTTATCACGTTTAAATATGAGTGATAATATATTTGTGACTCTTCTGTCACCAGGGTTAGAAGTGGGATTAAACACCTGTGGCAAAAAAGTTAAAGCCCCGTGGAATCGTGTTTGGTGTGACCTTACTTTGAAGTGGTGGCAGTAAAACATAGCACTGTTGGTCTTTTAACAAGGAAAATAAGACCAACTGTACCATTTGCCTCAAGGCTAAATTTTATAATTCATACAAATAGTCAACCGAACTAATTAAATAATAAATTGGAGATGTCAACTTTCAGGCCATCAGAACTATATTCTAATAGCATATTGTGGCGTATTTGCAGTTTATATGTTTCTCAATCAATAGCATGTAATTGGTCAGCGGCGTGCTATACACGCCCGTAATATTTTGGTGCATTGACTTTTTTTAGATGAACATTGACTGCTTATGGGTCTTTATTATTGGTCAATAAACAATGGCGATGAATTCAGCTCATAGTAAAATACTACAGCGAGGTCAGCTTCTAAAGAATTCAGAAATGGAAGAAGCCATACATCAGGTGGCTCTGTTTTACTGGCTATCCGATCAACCATCAATCTCCTGGGGAGACAAGGACGCAAGGGAACAGCGCTGCCATTTTTTGACATTTCATTTTAGAGTATTTTTACTTGCGACTTTGTGAGCTGACGAGCAGTTGTATTAAAATTTCTAAACATGTTCCTTTCTACTGTCCAAATGGAAATTACTTCTATTATCTTGCGTGGCCTATTGCAAAATTTGCAACTTCCAGGAAAACAAAAGGAGGAAAGGAACCTTTTATTTTCATCCACCGGGCCTTGCTGTTTGCATCAGGGTAATGTTGATTTACGTGTTTTGTTTGAGTTGTTACCGCTTGCCAGGGAAAGGCCAAATACTCTACCCAAGTTGTTTTTCTTTTAGTGATGGATTTCTCTGGCTTGTTGCCGCTTAGATTTCTCTGAGATTAATGGTGGATTTGATGAAATAAATCCGATGACGGAGATGTTGCATGTTTTTTCTATAAATCTGGTTTAATATGAAAATAAATGATTTAACAATTTAAAACAGATTTAGTAAGTAGTTGCTCAGATATATAACCTATCTATACTCTTTAAGAGAATGGATGATTCACCATCCCACCTGTGGTATTTTTAAATTTTCTATTTAAACTTATTGATATTAAGAAAAATAAATCAGGACAAATAGCCACACACATAATCATAATAAGGTAAATGTTCCCTAAAAAAAGGATGGGCAACACATTTACTTATTTTAGGAAATATTATAACATAGTTTCTTTTATCCATATCAATGCACATGCATTAGCTACACATTTCATTCAAAAAAAAATTTACTTATTTTAGGCAATATCATAATATAGTTTCTTTTATCCATATCAATGCACATGCATTAGCTAGTATTTTAAGACGATTTAATATCATATTTTAGCATCTAGTAATCCATCCCAAAATAGATACACTCTTTTAGTTTAAGTAATAAGTGTATTTTTTTGGTTCAAGTGTGGACTTAAACTAAATTGTACTTATTTTTTAAATAGATACACTCTTTTAGTTTAAGTAATAAGTGTATTTTTTTGGTTCAAGTGTGGACTTAAACTAAATTGTACTTATTTTTTACAGATGGAATAACATATGACAAGCACTATCTGTATGGTTTATACAAGTTAAATGGTTTATATAAGTTAAATGGTTTATATTAGGAGTGAATTGTACTTTGGATTATATGTTATCACCTAAGACCATCTCCAGGAGAATGATCGAATTACTCTTTGTACTAAATCCTAGCAATTATATTGAAAAAAAATAATATCCAAGAGATTACTCATAAGACGTCTAAATGGCCAAACTTATCCTCTCAATGGTCAAATCTAGCAAGCCCCTCTCACCGAGCTAGATGCATATCCATGGGTTCAACATGGATAAGCACACATTTTCTAGAGAAATATAGATAGTGGATATGGAGAGTTCGTCGGAAGTTTTAGAGTTTCTAAAATTTATATATAGTGGTCATTAACCGTTAGGATTTTGAAAGTGGGATAAAGAAACTATTACGGTGTATATTAATTTAGAGATAAAATCTTTTCATATAATTGGGTAGATTGAGATTTAAAGAAGTAAATTCTAGCTATCCTGTGGAGGATGCTCTAACACTTTGGACCACCAACCTCTTTTTTTACTTTAGACCTTCCGCATTTTCTTTACTTTGAATCTGATAAATGTATTGTTGTTATGGTCTGTACCAACCCTAAGACATAGTGAGAGAAGTTATTTATGGTAGTTTAAACCAAAATAATAACATAACTAAGGATGAAAGTAAAATATAAATAGTACTATACATATGGTTATTTTTTTTATTTTTAATAAAATTTTTAATAAGATAGATGATCAAACGCTAAATATAGAAAACCAGAAATTGTCTTTTTTTAAACGGAGTAGTAAGTAATAAGAGGTGGTCTAAATAATTTTTTTCCAATATGTTTGTTTCGTATAAGCATTTTTCTATTTTTAAAAAAATACGATACCAAATTTTATATATAAAATATTCTTACTGTTAACCTCTCAAGTGAATGGGTATGCCGTGAGATTATTTAAAGTGATCGGCTGTCCTCGGAAAACAGCGCCTTTACCGAACAACTTTGGATATGTTTCAATATTCTGCAAGTGCGGCTGTGCTACTTTTGGTAGATAATATCTCCTTACTTTTGTCCACATCTACAAACAGTCTTCGATGGATGATAGCACATTACCGTATATTTTTCATTTTAGATTATAAGATGATTTTGATTTTTTTTAATTTATCTGCTAACCAATATATTTTCTAATTTTTTATTTAATATCATTGATGTTTAGATTAACGTTTAACCATTTGTCTTTAATTTTTTTATAGATATGTGAATTATAAGTAATGCTTATAAAGTATTTAATAATAAGTTAAATCATAAACAATAATTAATAACCATTATTTGTTTGGAACAAGATAAATAGTTAAATATAGACTTAAAAGTTAATAATGTCATATATATATATATATATATATATATATATATATATATATATATAATGATCAGATTTATTAGCACCAATAAAAATTTAAGACAATTCGCAACATTTTATAAGATGAAGCGAGAGGTAATACTAAACAATATCACTGTGTGGTACCAAGATCGCTGACACAGGTCCATGTATATCTGCTATAGCACTAGCCACCTTCAACTGAATTGTCAATGGATGAGACCAATCCGGATGGAAATTGGTGCGGGTTCCAATCATCTAAAATCCGCACTAATAAACTGTTGAGGAGCATAACTGCATAACCAATAGTCAACCCATCTATCATCTACTTGAGTATGGCTTTTTGTTGGTCTACTTCCTTTCATCGAGATTCTGATTCCGCGATTGAAGTAATGGAGGCCTTAGTTGAGTTCTGTCCTACTACTAGGATTAAGGTGATCATGTTGTTTTACTAGCTTATCCAAACTACTGTACTTAAAAAACAGTACCGGACATAATTCCTCGCAAAGAAAAGCTTATCCATCGTAATACATTACAAATTTAGGCGGCTAATTGGCGTATTATAGAGTGGCTAGATACATTGTTATATTTATAAAATATCTTATGTCTGCAGGTCTAACTTCTGTTGTACCTTTTTGTCGTAGGGATTGATATTCTGCAGCCCAGCAAACGTGCGCTCTGAAGATGGATGAGGAATCAGGGGACAGAAAAACGCTATCTCCTCTTTCGCGCTGTACCCATCGCAAGTTGACGAGGCGTGGCTAATGAGGTAAACAAAAACATGGATTCAAACCTTAAATTATGGCATAAATCTGGCTATACAGCGCCAGCAATTCTATTGATATATTGTACAAAGTCAGCGACGTACGTACAATTGGTAAATCAAATAGGAACGAAAAACCAAACGCTCCATCATGTGGAGTGCTAATCAGAAAGATATTAGTGATGATAGGCAGGCGAGACAGAAGTACAAACGCGAATTTGTCAGAGAGAAACGGATGGCAACATGACAAGTCTGACGCTAGGATCAGGTTCAAGTCCGGAGTTAGATATATGCCAGATTTTCGAGTGCTGACTGGTTCATACGAGTGAAATCATGTGGTTCGGCGTTTTTGGAAGGAGGAGATGGGTTCCAGCGGTTCAAACCCCAGCTCGGAATCGAAGAAGCCACGGGCGAGGCGGCGCTGAATGTTTCCTCGGAAGGGACCAATTTACCGGTCCAGCTTTGCCGCGGGAATACGACGGCGGCGCCCGCGGCTCGGCCGCTGATGACCGCGCGCGCACTTGCCTGCCCCGCCGCCCGCGCGGACGTGTCCCCGCCACCGCGTCTATTATCTCCTGGGTCGCGCGCCCCGCACCAACCACGACTCTCCCTCGCGCGCGCGCGTCATGCGGTCGCCCTCACGGCTTCCCTTTCCACCGGTGAGACGCGCCATTCGATCCGATCCGACCCGATCGATCGATCGATCCATCAATCGACGCCACTACTGGACCCGCGGCACGCCTAGCGCGTCACCGTGTGCCCGCGGAATGGATGCGATAGGATTGGGCTGGATTCCCCGCTTGCTCCCCCGCCACTAGACACGCTCCCTCCCAGGCGCTAAAAACCACAAGGGACGTCACTCTCAGGTCTCAGCCTCGCAGGTGCAGGCGACGTGCTTGATTTCCCTTCCCGGTGGGAAGCGGCTTTTGCCCTGTTCAAAGGGGAAACCAACGCGGCGATGACGGCCGCGGCAAGGTAGGCACGTAACTGGAAGGGTTCGCTCGTTCGATCGCCAGCCTGCCGGCCGCCGGCCGGCCCGGCCGGGATTGCCGTGGCCGAATTGACCACAATAAATAACAGTTCGTGTTTTAGGCATCAGTGTATCCGCCGGCCGGTCGCAGCCTTTCGCTTGTTCCACCCCGCCACGCACATGGCATGCGTGCCTCAACTTCCGTCGCAGCGTCGTATTCGGAGGATACGTCACGGAAGCTGAAGCCGGTCGCCGGAAGCGAGTGATCCAACTGGTTCCACCCGGAAGCTGTTTCTTCAAGTGTTCTCCGGTTGAAAAAAAATTGTGCGAGACGAGCAGCTGAAATTAGTTACGACTGCCCTGCTCCTATCTGGTCTCTGCCGCCTAAGCATGCATCGTCGCGTGCACTGGATCTACGGAAGATGGTCACTTGCGACCAGCGTCGCTTTAACAAGTCGGTGGATGGGGCTCCATGATCTTGACAGAAATTTGCCAGGCCGGTCGTGGAGCCGGACTTTCCACAGCCGGTTCATGTATTATATGACGGAATTAAAGCCACGCAATTCAAGTGCGAGAGAAATAATTGAAATCGCGGCAAGGACGTAACCCGGCGGCAGGAGATTAGCCGAGGCATGTGTTTTTCTATTTGTATTTCCATTTAGATGATCCGGAAGAGACGTCGACCAGTCGACCTGCATGTCTCCACTCCACCTGTGAATGGATGGGAATGGGATATGCATGGACGCAGCAACTCGTCGGAGGTGGCCGTGAACTAGAAGCGAAACTAATTTCCCAAGAGATATACATGAGGTGTGAAAAGCGCCGCGTTTCGTCCATGTCTGCAAGTGGCTTACAAGAAACCATGAAGATATTATTGTCGTTAAAACAAGGTTCATAAGTTAATATGTTTTGATTGGCTCAACACTGAAACAATGTGTATGGAAAAGAATTGACAAGAAGGCAGCGAAGAGCAACATACACATATAGGAGTAATTGAGACTCGATCTTAACGATTGAACAACTAGCTTCCGCAAATATGTCATACTCTCTCGTTTTTTTATATGACATCATTGACTTTTAGAGTTATATTTGACCATTTATCTTATTCAAAAAAATTTATTCAATACAACTTAAAGTTTCTATAATAATAAATCAAATTATATTGAAATAATTAATAATTAAATGATTTTTAAATAAGATGAATAGTCAAACGTAAACCTAAAAGTCAATGGTGTCATATAAAAAGACATAGAGAAAGTAATTTTTTTAAGTAAATTTCATAACTACGTAGAGTTTGACCAAACTGTCCCATCCAAAATTAGGGAGTTCTACTATAGAATTGCACATTTAACACAAAATTTATTATAAATATAAGGTAAGTATCACAAAACTACATTTTTTACATTTAAGTCTTCACAGAACTACACATTTTAGAGTTTAAACCCCTATCATTTTTTGTTTACTATATATGTACTTTTTGAATTAATTGATCCTCAACCTATAGTTTTATGATAATTTTGTTACTAAAGCTATGGTTTTTATGATATGTCATTTTAAATATGTATTTTTGAGATTCTTTAATGCTAAATTTATAGTTTTCTGGTACACTAGCTTAAATATATAGTTTAGTGATAATTTGATTTAATTATTTATAGTTTTAAGAAATTTACTCCAGATTTTTTTTAGAAACATGTCATCTTGATTTCACACAAACATATTTTTTTATATGTACTCCTAGAGGTGAAAGTGTATAGGTGGTCCGCTCCAAATATGTCCAAAGCGAGGATTCGATAAGAGTGTTGTATTCGGTGGATATGGATTCGTATATGGTACCAATAATGTCCGACGGATGTAAGTTATTCAATATTTCAAGTAAATTATCCAAGAGACAGTTACTATATTTTTCCTATCAGAGCATCTCCAATAATATCTAATTTCTGCTCCTAAAACTTATTTTCGAAAATTAGTCTAAAAAATAATCTCCAATAGTACTCAATACATACTTGCAATTTTACATTGCTCCTTATACTGACCTAAAAATAAGTTAGATTTTGGAGGTCATTTGGTGTTACCAATTGCTTCGACTAGTAAAAGAAATCGTCTCCGCACACACTTTTTCTTTCTTGCTCCCTTTCTCCGTCCCTTCCATCGTTTGGCCACCACTGCCCATACCTAACCTCCTTTCCCTCCGTGTCGTTCCGACTGAAACTGATCGACTTGGTGCTGCTGTTGCGTCTGAACCCGGCATGGCTGTAGATGTGCGTGCTAGCTGAGAGCATGTGGATCGCGGCAAGATGGTGCATCTGCCGTGGGGGAGGCGATGGGTACTGTGAACGTAAGGAGGAGAAAAAAATCTTGAACCAAATGTCAGTCCCACCTCTGCCTACATATCAAACTAACTTATTTTGAGGATCTAAATATAAAAGCGATGTTGGAGATTTATGGAGGTAATTATCTAGGGACAAATATAACAATTTTGAAAATTAATTTTTGGTAATATTTTGAAGATGCTCTAGACATCGGTGAGCATATCCAACCATACTAGCACATGCATTAGTTAACACACACATACACACACACACATATATATATATATATATATATATATATATATATATATATATATATATATATATCCCTCACACCTAGGTAGGCTGGTGGGACCCCTACCTAACGATACAGGTGGGGCGGGTCGTGGGTGCCCAGAGCCTGTCTGTAGCGTCCGCGAGTTATATTGTGACAACCCGCTGACCCACGTCTAGCCCACTAGGCAGGGGCCCTACCTATCATCCCCACCCTCTCTCTGCCTCTTCCCTACCTTCTCCTCCCCATGCCACTTCGTGATGTATGGTACTATAATATTTACCTTTTGATTTCTCTTGTATAATGATGTTTATAGCAACAAAATCATACTCATATATAGGAAATTAGACCACATTCACTAGCTAGTCTCAAAGATATTAGTCTCGTATCTCAAAACACTGTAGATGTGTTCAAAATCCATTGGACACGATAGGTACGTCGTACGACCACTTAAAAACAGGTAAAACAAATACAAATTACTATACCTAGAGCAATCTCAATAGGTAGAGTACGTCTTGAGATAGCGCCTAGAGATGTGAGAGAGTATTAAATGTCTACTTAGACTAACCTCCCAGAATGTACATTATATTCAAGGGTTAATTGTTTGACTGTTTTATGAAAAAAAAGCTAAATGGTATATTTATTATGAAAAATAATTTACGAATAAAAATTTTATGTACGTATTTTTAGCTATATAAAAGCCAATGATGAAAGATAAACTTTGGTGAAAATCCAAAAATCAACTCTAAATTTAAGATTAAAAAAATAAATTTTGACTTATAAGCATAAGGATAATCGAAAAGATGAGGATAGGTTGTTTCAATGGAGGAAGAAAATACAACGAATATTTGTGTATAGACCATGTTATTTGTTTGGTCTAATAGTCGGATTTTATACCCGAGGTTAGCTCTTGCATTTTACCTAGGTTCACCATCTCTCCTTATTATAAGAGATGCATAGACCTCTCTCTCTCACACACACTATGGACTCCACTAGAACTAGTGGTTTTTTCTATTTTAAGAGAAATTTTATGGTTGTTAAGAAAGCACCAATATATACCAAATTTTATACCAATGCTTTTGGTTTCTTGAGACACATATCATATAGCGGTATTAGAATTTGTAGTAGGCATTAGATTTTGTACTACACATGCGGTAACTCTTGGTACTTAGAAAATGGGCAATGTTAGGCTTCAAAGAGCAATCACTAGAATGAGATCTCAGCCCAATGGGACGCGTGCATCATTCATGTATTCCGATCACTGAAGGGCCGTGGTCGCGTAAGAAGGTAAACGCAAATTCTATATCAACGGAGACACCTCTCGAGCTCGCCCAAGAACCAGGGGGCAGAACTTGTTTAAATCGGAATGATCCAATCCAAGCGACCGGGAAACCAATCATTGACTCAATACACAGAGCTTGTGTAGCATCCCATTGGCCGATGAGCTAGCCAGGCTGCCACATCTCATCAGATTCTTCGATCAACGGAGATAAACAACGGTTTGACGCCAAATGAGTGTGATTCCCTCCACGGCAGCGGCAGGTGTGATTGGGCGGGAGCACGACCTACACCCAACCATATTATCCGTTGGCTACTGGTTGCACACAACAGGTGCCCATCGAGTCGCTACTCATCAGTCGGTCTCCGATCTACGCAGCTCATTGTGCTGCTCCAAACTCCAACACCTTGTGAAAATGGCTGTATTTTATTCGATTTTTCGGTATAGATTATAGTACTCCGTACTAGCATTGCTTATGTAAGCAGGCCTGACCGTTTGAACGATGGCTTTTGGGGCCTCCGAACAGTGAGTCGGTGACAACTTCTGGGAGCTCCAAGTAGTGGCTGAGTGCGAGCGTAGCGGGTCGTTTTTTTTTTTAATGTGCAGTGCCACTGTGCCAGTGCCGGTGCCAAACGCCATCCGTTGCACGCACGCGCGAGCGGGCTGACCTGATCCGAAAGCACGGGGATCCAGCCATCCAGGTCCTGTGCTTTTCCGGCACAATCAACTGAGCGAGTGGGCGCGTACGGGGGCGTGAAACCACATTGACCCGGCGCATCGCTACTCGCCCAAGCCTTAGCGCGGGGCGCGTCTGATCGCGGTGGCGGCTGAAGCAGCGGAATCTCCCCTGGGTACCAATTCAGCTGCTCGTCTTGGTCTTTACACACGCGACCAGTTTAGTGTTACAAAAGAACTGGATAAAGCTAAAACAGAGCACAGCCAAAGTTTGTAGAGCAGACTTTCACACCCTCGTCATTTTACTTCAGTTTAGAGTTTTTTTTTACCACCGAAAAAATATTTCGAGTTACCACTTTCAGTTCCACTAGAATTTACTTTTTAAAGATGTTAAAAAAGCCCTCTGCTTATGCTTATAAAATATTGAATTGTAATCTTTAATTGTGAGTTGATTTTGGAGAATTTTTTTACCGTAGTTTATTTTCCAATCTTATCTTTTGAATCACTAAGAATACACATATAAAAGTTTTATTCACAATTTTTTTATTTATAAATATGCTGTACCCCTTTGACGGCGTGTCTTTGGCCACGGTCGTTTGAATGAGGATGTGTGTTAGTTATTCGGCGCGAAAAACGTAGTAATAGATTAGTACATAATTAATTAATTATTAATAAAATATAAAATAGATTAATATATTTTTTAAAACAAATTTCCTATAGATTTTTTTAAAAAAAATACACATTCACCAATTTAGAAAGTGTGCCCGTGAAAAATAAGGGAATCTAGGGTTACTGGCCGAACGCAGCCTCTGAGACATGCGTATGCAGATTTGTAATTTATATGGTGGATCATTCAACGCTAATCCTACATAATTTTCTCAAGTATATATAGATATATGTGACATACATGAGGGCCCTAGCCCCAAAACCAAAGAAAATCAGAGCCATCAATGGACTACAATTCTAAACTGTTGGCATTAGTAGTATCATGTTTTACAAGTCAGCCTGGCTTTGTTACAACACGTGCGATAGTTGGATTCCATAGCACTGATGTATCCGAAAAGGTTCCGGCTACCAGAAGTAAAAGCCGCGAGTGTCAACGTGACGGCCAGAAGGCCCGACGCTAAATATGGCGGGTCCCGATGGTTTGTCCAAGCCACGCGCCACGCGACTTGAGAGCTGAGACCCGGTGCTACCCCTGGTTGCCTGGTTGGCTCCGTGCCGGTGACCGAGTCGTCACGCGGCCGGCCTCCCTGGACCAGACACCGACCCGGAGCAAGAGAAAGCAAAGCCGTGAACGGTTTGCTCCTCAATTGTGAACAGAGAAAAATTCCTTGACATCGCTCATATTTCTCCAACTCTATGTTACTAATAACAATTAGCATAATCTTTACATTGCTAATTGACTGAGAACAAAATTGTCACTCTGTCAGCATCTGATTCTCTCCCACGCCGAAATTTGGAAAGCGGGAGGAAATAAAAATGGTAAAAGAAAGGGAGGTTAGATTACAATACACATGCGGCTCGCGCTGTAGCTGTCAACACCGATCGGAGTGATCGCTTGATTGCTTCATGTCCGTGTCGACGAGTAAGCGCGACGTCTTGTCCGCGGCAACTCTGTCGTCACTCTCCATGTTGGCGGCGCCTGCTCCGGTGAGCTGCTTGGACCGCTTGGCCTCGGCGGCCCAGTCCGTCCGGCCGATGACCAGCAGCATGCGCACCATGCAGGTGGCCTGCGCGGCGAGCAGACCGAACCAGAGGCCCTTGAAGTCGAAGTGGAACCAGAACGCCATGACGAGCGCCACGGGCGTCCCGACGAGGTAGAAGGAGCGCAGGTTGATGCTGGCGGCGTCCTTGGGCCTGGCACTTCCGCGCAGCACGCCGCACCCCGTCGTCTGCGGGCAGTTGCCGAGCTCACACATGCCCAGGATGGGCAGCACGGCCGCGGTGAGCGCGACGATGGCCGGGTCGGCCGTGAACATGCTCGCCCACACGTTGCGCACGAGGAACGCGAACGCGGAGGCGAAGGTGCCGAACGCGAAGCCGAGCATGAGACCCACCGTGGCGGCGCGGCTCGCCTCCTCGGGCTGCCCCGCGCCTAGCTCGTTGCTGACGCGGGTGGACACGCCGAAGCTGAGCGACGAGGGGAAGATGTATATGAGCGATGTGGTCTGGATCAGTATGCCCATGGACGCCACCGTGGCCTGCGGGTTCAGCAGCAGGCCGCACAGCAGGATCATGATCTCGTACCACCACCACTCGAGGCAGACGCTCACGCAGCTCGGCAGAGCGAGGCTGATGAGCTCTCCCCAACCACGGAAGCTCTCGGCGGACAGAACGAAACCGCCGGTGCGCTTGTGGACACCTTTCAAGAAGATGTATGCGAGGAGTAAGAGTACGAGGTTCAAGTTGGCCAGCACGGACGCCAATGCGACCCCCTTTATGCCGAGGCCGAGGAAGACAACGAGCACGTAGTTGATAGGAAGGTGGATGACAATGGCCAGGCCGGCGCACACGGTGAGGGGCAGGTTGATGGACTGCGTCCTGAGGTATATCCTCACCGGGTGGAGGAATGCCTGGAGCACGAGGTCAGGGAGAGACGCAAAAATGTAGGTCTCGGCGACCGCCGCGATGGCGGCGTCCTGGCCACAGAACAGGAGGAGAGGCCGCATCTGCAACCACAGGCCACCTATGGGGACGGCGGCCACGATGAGGAGGAGCACCGTCCGCTGCATGGTGATGCCCAGGAGCGCGTAATTGCCAGCGCCGAAGGCCTGCCCGCATATCGGCTCCATGCCCATGGCTAGGCCAGAGAGGACGGAGTAGCCGGTGATATTCGCAAAGCCGATGGCGAGGGACCCTCCGGCGAGGGCCAGCCCGCCGAGGTGGCCAAGGAAGAGCATCGAGATCATCGAGCGGAGATAGAGCAGCAAACCGGTCAGTATCATCGGGAATGCGAGGCCAAGAATGGACCGCGCCTCGTCCCGCGCGGCGCAGGAGGACATCGACGGCGCCATCGGGAACGCGACGCCCCAATAAACGGACCAGGCTTCCTTCACCGCCTTGGCAAACCGACCCGGCGGCTTGCTCGTCAGCACCGGCGCCGGCTGCTCCTCCGCCACATCACCGGCCACCAGGACAACGACCTCCTCCGCCCCCTTGCAAAGCAAGGGGGCGAAGAAGGCGCAGCCCGCCGCCTGGTCATCCCAGCATGCGACCGTGGCGCTCGCGCAGGTCGTCATACCTGAAACAGAGGAATGCTCTGCCTTGCTCCCCGCCCGTGCGTGCCCGCGCGCGTACGTGCGGTTTCGCTCCAAGCTTTTACGGAGCTGGGTGTTTGGTAACTCACCACACGCAGACAGGTTACCGAGAGAGAGAGAGAGAGAGAGAGAGAGAGAGAGGGATGCGTTTCTGCTTTCTCTCCTGTCTCCCCTTTGGAGGCTGGAGGCCGCCGTGTGAGGTGGTTGGTGGAGCTGTGTGCACTCTGAGGCCGCGCGAGGCTATGGGAAGCCTGAGCTGCCTTTATATAGAGAAGAGAGTCTCGTAGCCGTCGTAAGCACAGCACTTCGCTTTTGACACTTCTTGAACTGCTTTTATTTGTGACATTTTGGCCTTCCATTTCTTTCACTAATTCTTCTGCCGGCGCGTTCAGCAACAGCGCTCATTTAGATGTACTATTAAACGTACACTTATCTCGCTCTTTATTTTATTTTGTTCTTTTCGCAGGACATATTTTTAGTTTATCCAATACAAACATGTTGGTTGTAAGCTTGTCGCGGTGCTAGCTCATTCAATACCTTTTTTAGCTTCAGTTACGTAGCTCCAGTAAGTAGCATTGATTATCGTATTTAGTAGCAACACCGGTCAGAGTTGGTATTAAATCTTAGGTTTGGTTTAAAGGAATTTTATCCTAAAGAAATATGAAAAATAAAAAGAATAATAATGTATGCGTTACATCAGTTCATATAAATTTTATCAAGAACTTTGAGTGGATGGAAATGTTTCTATACTTTTTTTTTATAATTTGTAGGAAAGAAGAATTTTCTTTGATTTTCCTATGTTTCAGTTTTATGAATTAATGATTTTTATAGAATTAATTCTTAAAATCTAAATCTCTTACTTCTCTTCCAAACCAAACAGGCCATTAGTAGCTGAAAGTATCACTACCAATTTTACAAGAACTTAGCAAGATTCTGGAGTTGTATGCATTTCTGTTATATCCATGACAAAAACCCCAAATCAAAATATTCCGTGATGGAAAAAAAAAACTCGAACCACAGGGGCGTACAGATGTGGTTCTCTCGTTTATTATCCAGCTGTTCATGATAATGCCGGCCTGCCCCCTTTTTTTTTCTCTTGCAGTGGCCGGCGATGAGATTTTGTCAGTGCCTCGTTCTATTTGGGGTTGACCCTCATTCTTTATGGTTAAATTTTAGAACTTGTCAGAGAAGTGTCTTTTATACAAACTTTACGGTCTCCTCTTTTGGCTTATGCTTATAAGCCAGAATTTAAATTTCTAACTTTAAATTTAGAGTTGATTTTAAGGGTTTTGCACTGGAGTTTATTTTTCAGTCTTGGTTTTAAATCGCTATGAATACATATATAAATTTTTTATTCATAAATTATTTTTTGTTTACAGATACGTCGTTTAATTTTTTCCATAAAAAACTCAAACAATCACTTCAATCGACTTCTGGGCCCTGTGGTCAACTGATACTTTAAGTTTCTTTTATGCGTTGACATTGCCTGCTGCATTCTTAACGAATAATAACAATTATAGTCTAATGCAACCTTTTTGTATGACAAATTTGCGTGACAAGTTAGTGTGCAAAGTCAACAGATTTCATTAGCACCATTCTATATCCCATTGTTTGCAGTTTTAAACATGAGCAAAACTATCCAACATAATTTTGATAACTTAACATTGTCATGGTCTTTCTTTCTTGCGTACTCTCACCCTTAATTTGTTCTCATGTTAATTATATATATATAAAAGTTCTCATGTCATATGTCTCTGAACATAGAAACAACCTTTTGATCTAGCGAAAAACAAAGGATGAGTTTCCTGACTAGACTGGTTTTATATAAGACTCTGCTTAAACATTTGTATTCAAAACTAAGATCTACTATGAAATAAACAAACATGGTAAACTTAAATATGTACTGCAAAACGATCTGTGCAACTCAAAACAATCCATATACAGAGGATTGAGTTCTGGTCGGCAAAGGTCATTAGTCATATTCGTTTTGCCCACTTTAAAAAGCTATTTTAGCCACGCCTAGCTAGTAATTAAATTAAAATACTTCTTGGGATCGTTACAAAATAAGCAAGGTAAACTCTTTGAGCTTAGTTTAGTCTGAATCTGCCCCCCTAGCTAAATTCAGGACAATTAAAAATTGCCATCAAGTGGGTGGAAATGTCCAGAGAAGCATGTACTACGCTTTAAAACCAGGTGTTTGTAAAACTGGGGACTCCCTCGCTGGTCACCAGATGCAGCTGCGTGGTTTCACTTGCAGACTTTACTCGATGAGGCAATGATCTAATCATTTCTGCTTGGATGCTCTCCATATCAGGTAGCTAGCCTCACCCAACCTATTAGCTGCTTTTGGGGTCAGATGCACTATCAATAGCAATGGATCTGGCAATATGGATCATGGATGGCTTTATTGCCCGGCCACCCGGGATATAGGTGCAAGAGACACGCCATGTTCGGAATGAGGAAATCTAGGCCTCCTATGCTTTTCTTTGCAAGTTGGGTTTAGTAGCCGAAAATGCATGCAGTATGTGCGCACGCATCGGCTAGCTAAGCTCTAGGCGTACATGGAAAATGCGCCTTGGCGAACCAAGTGGCCATATATACTCCTATTATATAACCGATGGAGAAGCGCCGAGTGTGTCTTTTCTCTATTTTGGACCGGGGGGGTCCATGCATGAGTAGCAGTAACAGTATCTTTGTCTCCAACCGGTGACCAACGGGCATGGAGAGGATGATGGCCTGGCCAACGGACGAGATTGGTCGAGGGCAGCCATGCCATGCACCGTTTTTGGAGTGGTGCTAGCTAGGGATGTGGAGGGATCCAAGCTTTGGCGTTGGTGCCTCGGTGATGCGGTGGTGGTTGCGTTTTTTGTTGCATGCGTGCGCGTCGAGATGGTCCATGCCCTATGCTGCCGCGCGGCCTTGTTGTGTTTGTAGCCAGCCAGCCAGCCAGCCGGCCGGCGGAAGCTGTTATTGGCCCACCGGTTCGGCGTAAATAAAAACAAGGTTTGCTAGACGCAATAACCTCCGCCTCCCGCCCGTTTTGTCGCGAGACGCTGTACTTTTTTCTTGTTGCCTTGCTCCTGGCCGAGGCCAATCTCCATGGAGAGCAACGCAGTTGAGGCCACGGGTGCGCTTTTCCGGAGCAAAACGACGCCTGCCTGCTCTCACCTTACTTTACTAGAGACTAGACTACCAGTAGTAGTAGTTAACTGCTTATTAATCAGCTCGGCGCCTCTGTTCCTAATCACGTAGCTGCGCGAAACCCGTGGTCGCTCGCGTCGAGCGCGATGCGGAGGGTGTAGGCGCGCCGTGTTATTTTTTCGCGCATATGTTTTTGTCGACGCCAACGCGGCAGAGTAAAAGCTGTCTTTAGCCTGGTGCGACGGCGACGCAGAGGGGCGTCCTGTACTGTACCGCGCGCAAAAATAACGCCTCTTTTTGGCGCGTCTACCGCCTGCGAGCCAGCCAGCCACCACCTCGTTGTCGCCATGTAACAAGCCGCGAAGATGTGTGTGTCGCTGGGCTGTGGCTGGGCTGGGGGGCTTTCGGGTTTTGCCTTTTCCGAGTTCGTCCTGGGCGTACGTGCCCAGATCTTTGTATTCAGTGCTGCGCCGTCCCCGTCCACATGGGGGTACTTCACTGGGAAAATCTGATCGAGGAGCTGGCTAGCGGGTTCCACCCGTGCTAACGGGTAAAAAAAAAACTCCTACGATCTCGCTCCCAGTGTGTAAAACCGAATAACGGGTTACCTCGTTATTAATTAATTATTATCTTTAGTTTAATATTTTTTATAGCAACACAGTGTCTTAAAAATACATGTGTCTATGATTTTTTATTATAATAATATAAAAATAAATATTTATTTGTTTTATTGAAGTATTTTAAGACTTGTCTAGAAATATTTTTATATTGTCTTCAAACTATATATTTAAAAACTTATTAACAGTCAATTTTTTAAAAGATTGATCATATATTATCTAAAATGATAGAAAATTTTAAACTAAAGAGTTAGCTAAAAAATCTTTGAAATGCATTAATATGATTTTTAAAGCATATTTCCTTTTTTTTCTTTTGGCAAAAATGCAATGTTTAGGGCTCCTTTAAATCACATAAATGAAAAAAATGAAGGAATGAAAAAAATATAGGATTCTGACAGGAATGTAAGTGTAAAACAGATGATTTCAAAACACAGGAAAAACGTAAGAATGACCATTTGATTGGACCACAAAAAAAACACAGGAATTTGAGGAGAGATAAAGACACAAATGATTTTTCTATGAGGTTTTACCTCTTGCTAAATTTCCTCCAAAACTCCAAAACTTGTATGGGAAGAGGAATTCCATAGGAGTTTCATGAAATTTTATAGGATTCATTCCTTTGATTTAAAGGGCTTTATAGGAAAAATTTCTATAGGAATAAAATCCTTTAGAATTCCTATAAATTTGGGCCTTAACAACCCAATAACCATGCATGTAGAAGTTAGAAAGACATGGAGCCGAATACGCCTTAAATACCCATTATTAGTAACAAAGCGGTATTGAACGATAGGTCTTAAGAGTATTAAGTCGATAAAATTTGATGGATCGAGATCATTTTGTAATATTAATTAGTTTTTTTTAAACAGATTGAACCTATGAGTTGGACTTCTTTAGTTACCGTAAAGTCGTCGGTCGATTTTAAATAAAGCTCATCTAATCGACATGATAAATAAAACTTGCCACTAGAAATCAGATGGACGGTTTAGTTTTTCTTTTACCTTAACCTGAAATTGAGACTCCAAACCAAGTACAACTCACTCCCTATCAATTTCAAATTTCTAAATTATCAAACAAATGCCACTCCCTCTATTTATAAACAATCAACAAGGTTGACTTTACTATTTTAACCTCGACAACTATTTGCTCCTAAACATTACGACGGTGGACAAAATATACCGTGCTTATGTTTAAGATGTAACACGCATTGATAATATTGTAGTAGTTATATTATGTTTTTATTTGATAAGATGAATAGCGTCCACTGACATTTATTTATAAACTGGGGAGTAAAATGTGACTCCAAAATAAGAACAAATAAGTAGTGATTGGTTATGATTTTTTTAGTTATTAAATCATGTAAAAGCTGCAATTGAGCCTCAAAACTAAGCGCGAGTGCGCGACCTCAGTATTTAATTATTAAATAGTAAGGCAAGAATTGAGACTCCAAAAAGAAATAAAATTTGATATTTAAAGCAAAACCAGCGCCCTTTTCAGATCTGAATCAATGTTCTTCCCCCGAAAAGGGCCACTTCTCAGGTACGGAGTGAATCATTAGCCGGAAAGGATGAAGAGAAGATTTGGCACTGCTGTATGCTTGTCAGCATGTGCCGCTGTCGTTGTATCCTTCTAGACATCGTGTTACCTTAAAAAAGGACGAAGATTTTTTTTGCTACGGTTGTGCTGCATGGGAATCACAGAAACTAGACATCCATGTCTTCAAATGTGGATGCAGAGTAACGGAGACCACACAATCTGATGCTTTAGACTTTTTATCGTGTTGATGATCGAAGGGCTTTTGACAAATGGATGGGTACCAGTAGATGGAATCCAGTGCTCACGACTACTTAATTACGTGCGTTTGGTCTAAGCAAGGAACCAAACCACTGGCGTCCTTGTCTCTTTTTTATGTTTGTGTTTATGAGTCAAAATTTAAATTTTAACTTTAAATTTAGAGTTGATTTTAGGTTTTTTATAATATTTTTTATATCGCTAAGAATATATATATATATATGTATATATATATGGTTTGTTTTCCTAAATAAAAAAAAGATGACCCCTGTAATAGTTGGATATTGCAGTAAAAACTTCCGCCAAAAGCAACCATATTGAAATCGTACTCGGGAGACAGCATATAACAACCGGCAATCCTTATGTTGGAAAAGATATTCTCAATTTTCTAGAGTAACCATAGGTTTTTATTCCATTTGTTCATTTCATTTTTTTGATAATCATCCTTATTTCCTGATCCTTAAAGATTGCATGAAAAATATGTCTGACCGTAACGTCGTTTCAACAAACAATAATTTGCATAGAAGGAAAAGTATGTTTCACTGAAGTTGACCTTAGAATGGTAGATGTCGGTATTTGAAAAAAATCATATAGTTTGACAGACGAATGAAGACGATACCAAAATTAAGCTTGAGTTTTGATTTTCCTTTTTCTGCTTATTACGTTGCAAAAGCACACTCACACGTTCCACCACACACACGCGCGTGCACACCTGTGAGTATGATTTTAAGATTTGCTCAAGAGAAAAATGTAGGGATAAATTTATAAATGTACTTGTAGGGTCATACCTCACGTGCGTTTCAATTCTAAAGGCATAAAAAAGAATTCTAAGAAAATATTAAAAAAAAGTATATCTACATGTAGAACCATTGGATAAAATGGAAAAACACAAGAGATGCTGTTTACACGTCTATGTTTGAGGTCCTCGGAAAAAAAAAGAAAAAACTTTAGCCAAAGAATTGTGTTGTCACAGCATAGTTTGTATCTGTACCTTTGAAAATCATCTTGATGGCATCGAAAGATTGAAGGAAAATGGATATGAAATTGACCGTATTTATCTTTTCAACAGATGAACTAAATAATGAACAGCGTAAAACAAGACGACAAATTAAATATCCGCCTAGTCAACACCGGAGATCTTATTGTAGATGACAGGATACTGGTTGGCATTGAAAATGGCGTTGAGAGGTGTACAGCGAAGCTGTTTTCTGGAAACCGTTCTGAAGTCAAAAATCAGGGCAGAGGACATCCAGGTTTATCAAGAGATACATCACGAAAACAGTTTCACTAGGCAACAGTCTCTGTCCGGGGGTTCTGTCGAAGCAGTAGTCATTGCTTGGTTCAGTAATTTAAAGTGTTCATACATAATACAAGCTCAATATACTCGGGCCCTGTTTGATTGAGCCTATAATTATTAGAATTTGAATTATTCAGCTAGATTATTATAAGATGTATTATTATAAACTAAAGTAAAATACAATATGAGTTGTTCGTTTTTTGGATTGAATGAATCCTAGATTAGTGATATAATGCTAAGTCTAGAATGCTCTTAACTTTTTGTATATTGTTCTTTCTTCTGTGACTTTATACAACATAAATTTTGAAGTAGCTAAATAAAAATGTTAGACATAAATAAATTAAAACCCGCTTCTTCAACCCCGATGCATCGTCGCCTCTTGCCAGGTCCGCCGCTACCCCACTCAGTCTACCGCTTGCATAGCATTAGTTAGATTGGAGATAAAGGAGTACCGTACATGTTAAGTAATGATAGGTAGGTAATTAATTTGTATTCTCTTCATTGATATAAGATGTAATTGAGGCACTAACACAAAGACCAAAAAGTAGCTATAACCACCTCCCCATTTATATTACTTAGGTGTAGATGTAACGTGGTTGAACGTTTTGATAATGAATAATTTAAATAAATCAAATTTAGAGAAAAGATATGTGCTAGTTAATACATGCATGCTCGTCTATATTATGAGACAGAGAAAAAACTAGTTATGCATTATATTATGGGACCGAGGCAGTAGCATCTAAGTGTCTTTAGACACCCAGTAATTTAATAAGGTATATTTGAAGGAATTATTACATTATAGTAATCTAATCTAGATTATAATAATATCATAGTAATCCATGTGTTAGATAAATTAGATTACGATAATCCCCAACTGAATCAAACATGGCCATATATATAGCAGCGGATTGTCAAAATACACCGAGGTGCGTCGGTCCGTAATCTTGTCGTTTTGGACAAGGGTGCGAACAAACTTTTAAACTTAGACTATTTATAACTTAATATTTACATATATATGAGTCATAAAGCTATTTTAATTAAAATAAATTATTTATTTATTTATTGTAAAGAGTTTAATAGAAATTATAGTCAAATATAAATTATTACACTATAGGGAGTACCGCTCCTACCGATCGAAATGGATACCAAGATACGGAGTGATTAATACGGAGACAGGGCAGTTATTAGCATGTAATTAATCCCAACCGGATAGTGCGTGGAATTCGTTGCGATTAATCAAGTCGCTAGAGAGTGTGAGAATCAAAACGGCCATGTCCTTTTTTTAACACGCTTTTCAAATAGCTTTGTAAAAAGAAACTTTATATATAGAAATCATTTTAGAAAGTCAATATATATATTAAATTATTGATAATTAATACTTAATTATTATATGCTAATCTTTAGTGTGTATACAGATTAGTTGGTACGGATTAAGTCGTCCGTGTGGATTAATGGATGCACCGGGCGATCCGTCAGCATTTTCGGGCTGTGGCGTGGAACGTACGTGCTGGGGAGGGGGGTCGACGGCACGGGCAGCACACGGCTCCGGTCGCACCGGGGCGGGCGACCCGGCCGGCCGGCCCACCAACGCCGCGACGTCACCTCGGCGGCGCGATCCATCCATCCATCCACCGCCCCGCCCGACATCTCGCTGTCCCCGCATGTCGCTTCGCAGCGAGCGAGCGGGCGCGTCATGCGATCGAGGCCTTGAACGGTTCCAAGCCCGCCCCCGCCCCGCGACCCCGCAAGTGGCGCGCGATCGCCGACGTCGGTGTGTCGTGTCCCGGTTGACGGCGCCCCCGGCCGCGTCGCTCGCTCGGCTCGCTGGCGACTAGCGCGCGGCTGCGGTCGTGCTGCATACCGTTTCAAAGTCTCGGGCGTGAGCGGAGGGAGAGCCACGCTGCGCCACAGCCACCGCTCGCGCGCAGTTTCGCTTCGAGTCGCCTCCTGCCGACATGTAGCTGCGTGTGCGACGACGGGCCGTACGATGGCATGAACGTTTGTACGTGGCACCGAAGATATTCTTTCCTCTTTGTTTTGACTGGACGGAAGAGGATTTTTGTCCTTCTAGATTTCAGTCCTTTCGGAATTTTCGGAAAGAAGTACCCACTCTCACTCCGTATAACAAATAATGTCGTTAACTTATATGTTTTATATGAAAAGTTATGTTTGGTTTTTCTAATTAATTAAATTTAACCAAGTCCACAGAAAAATAAGCAACTTTTTCACATAAAATAAAATATATCATAAAAGTATATCCAATGGTGGATTTAATAAAACTAATTTGGTGTGGTGGATATTACATTAGTATATTTGTCTTCAAATTTATCAAAATTAAAGAGATTTTACCTAAAACAAACCCAAACTTATGATACAAAACGGGTGAAGTAACATTTAGCCATTTATTTTATTTAAAAATGTAGATGGGTATCATTTATGTTTGTATGGCTTGTTTTACTATTAATGAAAAATGAAACATGATTATGACTTGGGTAATCTGGTTGCACTGGAATATCCGTATTTTCAACGATGACTACAACAATAGTCCAGATGATGTCTGGGAGATTGTGTTTCAACTAGTGCGAGATAGTGCGAGATAGGGAACACGCTTTAGCTATGTAATGTTGAATGGAAGACCATGGTCCTGTGCCGGGTCTCTGTAACAAAACCTCTTTTCTCCTCCTTCCCTAATGAATGGTAGAGATCATGTCGATTGCCTAAAAAAATTAAACATGATTTATATTTTTGTTTATTTGCACTATTTTTTAATAAAATGAATAATCAAATATCAAGCCAAAAGTTAAGAGTGTCATCTATCCAGAAAACCGGAGTATTATATTCAAAATGTTAGTTTTTTTTGCTTAAGTTTTCATTATTTGTCTTTGGATTTTTAATTTGGTTATATTTCAGATCAATTATTTTGGAATAATAGCCCTTGTGGCCTCCGGGTCCAATTTAGTCCTTTACCCTTTAAATTATCCAAAGAAACCCTTAAACTGTATCATGCTGTCATATATAGCATTTGGGCCCACCAAAAATTACCAGGTGAGCGTACCAACAAATGCCATCCTCCCATGCAAATAAATGATGAAATGTCCAATTTTCCATAGGATAAAAGAGAAAAAAAATAAAAGTAGTAGAAAGAAAACAAGTGATTCATATTGAGTATTGCTAGAATTTTAACTTTCTATGTACATGTAATTTATTATTTGGTATTTTTTGTTGCAAAAACTATTTGGCATGATATTCGTATGTTTGGTGTCCACAACTAATTTAACTTCGTATTGACAGAATGTAGTGAAAAAAAGTGTGTCATATTCCCGTGTTCATATTTGAATGTTAACAGTATAACAAATATTTAATACACAAAATCACTTATTCTTTTACTATTTTAAATTATTTCTTTTTTCATAAAGTATCTTTACGGGTAAATTGGATATTTCACCATAGATTTTGTCAAAGGTATGTTACTATGTTAACGCATGCTCTTGTGGCAATTTAACGAGGCCCAAGGATTATTAGGTCATATGACAAAGTATAAGAACTCATTTGGACCATTTAAAAGGTCATGAATTAAATTGGTACAAGAGCAAAACATTAAGGACTATGTGGCCTATTTTCCTTTTTTTTATATGGAAAAAAATCTTTTTTTAGGGTAATATGGAAAACAAATCTAGATAATCGATTGTGCACTCCTTAACACGCGTGTGTAAAATTGTGAGTATTAGGACTTAAATCTAGAGAGTGGAGTTATGCATATACTTCCTTCACCCAAAATATGTTTCACCTTTTTAGTTTAAATATAAACTATAAAATGAGAGCATTTTTCTCATCCTTAAGAAGCTACCACTGTTTTCAATGTAAAATTTAGTATCTTCTAGGTACAAAGAGGTACCAAATTTTACATAAATAGTGGTATCTTATGGTACCTCCTTATGAATACAAAAATTGCTTATAAAATGAAGTGTTTGAGAAAAGTACCTACTACTATGCCAAAACATCTCTGTTGTTTTCCGGTTGAATTAATTAAATTGTATGTGTGCGTTCTATTGACTACTACTTTTTCAACCATGCGATCTATAAAAGCATGCACGTCTTTCTTATATTAGTCGTTTTCGTTATGTGAACTGAGGCATGGCATGTCAAATAAAGCTAACGCACGGCCGGACAAAATAAACTTGACTTTAAAATAAAGCTATTTTAATCACACATCTTTTTTTTCAATCCAAGTACAGTTTTCGTATCGTGTGTGTTAGCTTAACAACATAAGCAGATAAGCTTGACTTTGTTCGGTGTAAGTAAGTACTCACTCTGTATTAAAATGGATTTATTTTTACTACCCATCATTTATTCTAAAAATAAAGTTATTTCTTCATCTACCTCATCATTTCAATCACAATAATTTTTCATCTGAATTTCTCACATATTGGGGTTATTGTTTGGTTTTTTATTAAAAAAGTTAAATGACATATTTACAAATAAAAAATTATTTATTAATAAAACTCTTATATGTGTATTATTAGTGATTTAAAGTTAATGATGAAATACAAACTTCGGTGAAAAACCTAAAAATCAACTCCAAATTTAAAGTTAAAAATTCAAATTTAGCTTATAAACATAAACAAAAGCGAAGAGATGAGGGCGATTCTCTTCACAACCAATTACAATATTTCTCTAATTATTTATATATTTTTCTTGATCTCCAAACTCAGCTTAAAAATGGTTATGTTTGTGAACCGGGTAAGTACGTGTATACTCTCTCCGGTTTTTTTATGTCATTAACTTTTTATTTACATTTGACACTTGATCTTATTCAAAAATTTTGTCTAAATATGCAAAATTATAAATCATACTTAAAATTATTTTAGTAATAAATCAAATCATAATAAAAAATGTCAATAATAATATAAATATTTTGGATAAGACAAAGGATCAAACGTAGATTAAAAGATCAACGACGTAAAAAAATCAGAGGAAGTACCTGCTAGAAGAGTTGACCGATCTTTTGGTCATGCTAGTTTGGTGTTCCTCAAGCACGAGGACTGAGGAGTTAATAGATGAGCCAGGTTTTGCTTGTCATGTTATGCCGTCCAAATTGCGCACACATAGCAACGCCTGATTTTGTTCACATTTGACCATCTTATGTGTTTCTCGTTGGTAAAACAATTGCCACTCGTCAATCGACGCGTTTCTAAATGCCTATACTAAAGTTACATCGGATTAATACCTTAAGTAGTAGGATGTTCTTGTGATTATAGTGATCTAGGTAGTATTATAAGGTTATATGTTTAAATCTCTATAGAAGCATATTTTAGATTGGGTTGTCTGATAGGCTAGGTTTCTAAAGAAGCTACATATATCCCGTCTCTAAAAATTAATAATAAAAAGAATATTACTGATCTCACTCACAAGACTTCTTTGTCGAACCGAAACATCCTCTTGTCAGGAAGGCGCTCGGTCATGACTCACGACATATATAATCACCTAAGATTAGTTACACCCTAATTTAGATGGATACATCAGAAAGCAACGCATATATATGTAAAATAATATTCCTATATTTTAACTAGTTTATTAATTTGATCGCTCAAACCCCGTTTTTGAGTTCACTTTAAACCCCCTAAACAACTTGTTTGTGGTTAAACTAGAGCATTTTCATGTATAATTTTACATAGCGCTAGAACGGAAAACTAGAATTGGATTTGATATATCTTATCTATAATAGAATTCTAAAGTACAATTTGTTCTGATATGTAGTCCATAGTTTTTTCTATATATACAGCTACAATTATATCATATATATAAAATATAGTGATTAATTATCAATGTTACGAGGAACAGGGTTCCCATGACGATGACTGAGGAGCGAACAAGTGTTTCTCCCAAAGATTTGGGTCAACTTCAGGGTTTGGATGCTACATGGTTCATCACCCTGGGGTGACGGCCCTAATCTGGCCTATACATCTATAAGTGGATATATAGCTAAAAGATGTAAAATATTTGGACCTGAGCCTCGTAACTAGGGGGAAAAAAAAGGAGAAAAACAAACTAGATGGCTAAGCTTCCAAAGCACTATTGACTTGCTTCACTGTCCCACAAAACTGCACATCTTAAGAGGCAACCCAAACTCATTCAACCTTTGGTTCGACTCATCTGTTGCCATACCCTATAGCTCCTGGCGACCTTGCCAGCTTGGTGCCTTCACTTGCCGATGCCGTCCAGGAGTGGTAGAGAAGAAAAAGGTCCTTCGAAAGCCGATTGTCATTGCATGAACTCTTCTGAGCAAGGATACATATAATATGAAAGCACTTAGACCCTATGCCCAATGTCATGCCCCAACCATAGTCAGAACCCCCATTGAGCCATCCGTCAATTCATTAAAACTTAATAGTTGAAGATATTTTAGAATTTATCTTACAAATCCAATAATCTGGACCTAAAAAAACCGAAGAAATAAACACCTCACATATTATTCTACTTCATATTATCATAATTTCTCTTATAGCAATCTATCTCAATAGACTATAATAATCCTAAGTGAAAACCTAAAGACCTTAATTGGGTAGAGCCTATGTCCACCTTGTGCATGGTGTTTGGCTGCTTGCTGTTATCCTAGACCCTAGCTTAAAGTCCCATGCAGCTACTGAAACACCACACGGGCATTGCCTGTCACACCTTGACCACCCTAAAACTTCAGTATGGCACCATTGACACTGTCCTACTGTCACTATAGGTTTCGAGTGGCGAGGCAAGAAACAAAAAGGAGAATGGGGTGGTGACACCAGGGTTCGGGGAGGGGTAGGGGAACGGTTACCTCATTCAAAAGTTTATATGCTCCTTATGTCCCTAAGTACTTGTCATTTTAGATTTAAATTTTGTCCAAAAATATTGTCATTTAGAGTAGTGGTTATCCCATCGATCACCTTCAATTCAATTTTTTATTACGATCTCAACCACCATCTCATTTTTAACCATACATTATTTAATGAGAGCCGCAGTGTATATTTCTTTAAAACTTTAATTTTCATATAACAACAAAAACAACAAATATTTTTAGGATGGGGATAGTATCTTGGATTCGGAAGGGATTAAACAATCCCACGTATCCAAGAGGCTCCAAGCAAGCCGTCAGGTGTTCTTCCCTTGTTGCTGCGTCTGTGGGGAGCAATCGGCGGTGCCACAGACGGACCTGGCTCAGGGGCGCAGCTGCTGGCAGTTGGGCAACAGATCCACCCATCCTTTTTTTTCTCTCTCCATCCCACCCCCATTCGCCCATGCAACCATACATAGCACAGGGGGCGAGGCTGCAGGGATTCTCTGCAGCACCAACCCTAGATCAGATGACTGCTCCCGAGCTGGAATCATATCATAATTAATCCCCCCTGTCGTCGTGCTTATCCTGCTGGCTACTGCTACGTCCGGGACCCCTTTGGCTGGAGTTGGATTAGACTAGCAAGTTGCCGCAAAAACGACAGGCGGGCCAGCGATCGATCAGCCCCGTTTCTCTGTCAAATCTCTCAACTATAGCTCCTCCTCTGCCCACTTGAGTTGTGTAACTGTGCCCTGTAATCCGTAACAGTCTGCCCTCTCCCATGCGTGCTACCCAACCAACCATCGGCTTTACAGCTCGCTGCCCAAATTATAATTGTACCGGCCTGTTGCCCCCTGCCTTAGCCCCTATCCGTGCCATGTATGCTGCTGGCCTCCTGCCCTACCGTGCTCAATAACCCAAGGAAGCCTCTCGAGCCCGCGCCTGCAGATCGACTGATCGATCAGCTAGCGACGACCGCCGCCTGCGCAACGACGTGCCGACGACATGGGCGCCGTGCCCGCCATGTCGGCAGGCATGCACCGGCACGCACGCCATCCGTCCGTCGAGCGAGCGACTTACTACGTACCACTGATCCGATTCGTCGTCGTCGTCGTCGCGCGCGCGCGCGCCCGCGGTACGTAGTACGTACGTGATACGCACGCACGACGTGTGGCCGACGCCGGTGCAACTTGCTGCGCGAATCGAGCGCGACGACAGCGACGGCTTTTGACGTGCATGGCGCGGCCGGGATCGGATGCTTCTTTGGTTTTTTTTTTCCTTTTCTTTTCTCTCGGGTCAATGACAATACGGGAGGCTCGAGCCGATCGCTCTCTCTAGATTTTCAAACCTTGACCACGGCAGCAAGAGAAAGGCTAGCTGCAAGTACAAGAGCGGCGGTAAAAGAAATTAATTAAACCCGCTCCTGCAATTGCAATCCATGATTATTAGGGAGAAGGAATCGAAATGCATGCGAGCGAGTCGCGCATGAGATCGATTACGCTGGCTGGGCGCTGGACGCCACAGTGCCCGTCTCTGCACGCCCACACACTAGGCACGTCCTGCACCGATCAGGGAGGGGGTCACTATTGCGGCGCCAGGCCGGCCATGTCTGCGCTGCGCGCGACGAGATCGGTGGACGCCAGGGTACGTCGCATCACTGACCGCGCCTTTTTTCACCACCTCCCCCCCCCCCCCCCTGCGTATATAGCACTGTTTGCGGAGTGCAATCCCGTCGATCGCTGCAGCGCTCATGCATGCATTGCTCCCCACGGTCGACACGTCGACCAGCGCGTACTTAGCCACTGCGGCCCAGAGTACAGGAAGACCAAACATGAAGCAACCTGCACTGAACACAAAGCACAGCATTATGGATGAGATTGGACCACCAGGAGAGGCACTAGAGCGCAGGCAGGCAATTTAACGTCCACCGCTCGTGAGGCCGTGCCAGAGACAGGGGGGCGCCGGGGCCGTCATTCAGAACCAGCCCAGTATCACAGCCCCCTGCCCTGTTTGCCCTGTGCCAGGCCACCCCATCATAGTGTTCCAACGACTTCAACACAGCAACGCCATCATCGCCTGCCATCATTGCCTCCAAAAATGCATTCAAGGTGCATACCAGTTCAGTCAAAACACGGTTGCTGATTGAGCTGAGCCACTGAGACAGCAGGTTCGCCTAGCTAGCTCCGTGGATAACAACTAAGAGCAGGTACAATAGCGGATTATAAACCAGTTATAAGCATATTTTAAAAAGATGAGGGGAGAGAGAATAGAGGTGGGCTACTAGTTTATAGTCGGCTGCACACGGACTCTAAGACAGAGTGTGTGTATGACATGTGGGACCATATACTAATGTTTTGTAGGTAACTATTGTATGAATTGGCTATTAGATTGACTATAGATAAATTGAAGCTAGCAGTTGATTATACTATTGAACTTGCTCTAATGATACAGGCAGCTAAAGCCCAGTAGGCAGTAGTCGTGCCCCCACGGTCACGTACGTTCCCATCTGGCACCCGGTGTAAAAGGCATCGCAGAAGAAGAGGAGGCAGCACTAGCTTTGGCAAAAAGTAAAAAGGGCCGCCGCTCCCGGACAAAGCAAACCTACGCCTGATGGCGGAAAACCAAGCCTGATTATTATTGCCGCACGTTCTGATGGCCCGGTAATCTCGGCAACTTCCCGTTTCCCCACGACAACACGAGCGATGCATGGGCACGACCGACCACGTAAAGCCCGCGTCGGTGTGACTGTGTGAGTGCCTAATATTACCAGAAAATTACTGCATCTAAATGATGCTGGGTGCTTCCATACCTGTCTCCCTTGTGCTGGGTTACCTTTGCTTTCGTCTTCGCAGTTTCGATGGTCCTGCAACCTGATAATCTTACACAGTTATTAAGTATAAGTGCGTAGCATGCGCTCTGGTAGGACGGTTACGTGCGCTTGATGCTTGATGTGATGTATGTCCAAGAGGGAAAGGGATCAGACTGTTCAGATTGTTCTCTTTTAGACCAAAATAAAGAGATCAAAATGTAGAAAACCAAAACCCTATGGAGTATGGACGCAACGTTTTGTGTTCTGAGTTCGATCCATTAACAAACACGTACTCCTTTGCAACATTTAGCCCGCTAGAGCCCAAATAAGCATAGCCCAGAAAAATGCCCACGAGGGTCCGCCATATGTCTTCAAATCTTTGTTTTTTTTTAAAAAAAGAAACACTTCTTTAAATTTTCCAGACGAAAACAGGGGCCTTTAGTTTTTTGTTGCCATGCCAAATTTTAGAAGGGGTGAAAATGGCAACAAACTGAACAGGCCCTGCGATGTGTTTATTTTGTTGCCCTATTAAAATTTAGTAAGGTTAAGTGGCAATAAACTGAACATGCTCTTATTCATACGCTCTTCAGCTGCACGGCGCTTGTGGCAGTCATGGGCGAGAGTATTATGAGTTTGTGATGACCATGCCCATGCAAACAGTACTCAGGATGTTCAGCTGAAAGCCTCAAACAGTCAAAACTATCTAGCAAGACACGGCTAAGTAGAATAGGTAGAACAGGCTATAATAAACATTTCATCTGCCACATTATTTACAAGTAAAAAATACAACATAATCTGTACAGGGAAGGGGAAATCGTATAAATCTCACTGATGTCGGAGAACGACTATACATCTATAAGCATCACTACACCAATGATAAACAAATGAAACTGCTCTTTCTACAGATAAGATGGCAATCATAGAAGAACTTATCCTACCTACATCTAAAATCTTCCTGCTGAATACCGATCCTTGACGCCCGAACAAAACTGTTTCTGCAAGCACATTGCGCTTTGGACAAGAATGACCCTGAAGAAGGAGAACTGGATGCAGTTGTTTTCCAAAAATTAATTGCAGATTATGCAGTCCTCATGTTGATGATCCTTGGGATATATAAAAACAGAATCTACGCAAAGACCGCCTTTTGTATGGGTACAATCAATCTGCATCATGGAGAACCTGAGGTTGGTTAACTGATCTGAACTTGATACGATAAAGTCCCCGACATGGTAAACGATCCAGTTTCCTGGCTTATCCAGATGATAATGTTGAGATGTAGCATGGTGATCATCTGAAGTTGAAAGCTGAAACCTTGTCGGTTTAATGTCCCAACCGTGGATTAGCTCAGAGTCATAGACTCGACGGCCCATGCGCTTGTGAGGTCGGCCCAAGTGGAGCCGAAAGAAAAGGCTGTATGAACCAGCAGGGAAGCAGAAATCAATTTCCCCAGCCACCTCAAGCCACCATATTTGCTGAAGATATGCGACATTGTGGAATCTGTATGGTGAAAAGTATATCGGTTTAGTTGTCTGCTATTTGGTAACATAAACGAAGACTAAAAAAATAGCCCCAATGGTGGTATCTGAGAGGATTAGATGTGAAAAATTATCAAAGCAATCATTTGATATCAAACTGTGTTGGTGATGAATGAGATCAAAGAACATAGTTTTTTTTATGGTACGATTTGCATTAGAAGTTATCGGTACTATAGAACCAAAAAACCGTTGACTTCCTGAACCAGTGCAAATGAACCAGTGCAAATTTTAGTATCTCTCAGTACTTACTCAAGGACGATAAAATTGCTCTAAAGAGAAATAGGAGGCCGAAAACAAGAAGGCTTCACTGACATGCCAAAACAGTCAGTGTAATCATGTTTCCGCGTAAGCAAGAAGGTGATCATGTTAGGCTAAGTTCAAATCATGTAATTTAGACCCCAACATACAACACACAAACCAGCATGTATCCAGAGCTAATTGAATGATTTTTCTGACCTCCATACAGTGGATATTTAGTAAAACAGACCATAACCCAAAAGGTATTCGGTATTATTTCCATTTTTTCTACTCAAATGTACTATGAAAACTAACACTTGATTAGGTCTCCAAACTAACAGTTTCATGGAATTTGATTTTAACTTCAAAGGAACTTCACATTAGCCATTAGGGTTTTAAGCCATGATGGAATCACCTGGACTCCTCTGTAGAGAGGTGGCTCCAATACCTCCTATCATCTATGCCTGTGATTGCCATAGCTTTGGAGGAGATGGACAAGCAAAGGCCACCCTTGTTCTTCTCCATCCAAAATTCCTATACACGAAAAATTTTAAATTAGATCAGTGCAACACGATATACAAGAAAGCAAAAACAAGCACCATCCTCCAATATCACAAACATAGACAAACAAGCAAACCAAATTGTCAATCTAAGATCACCCCAAAGTAGCAGATCTCACTGAACACTATTAATTAGTAACACATCAAATCCACTTTCTACTAGCTGTCCCTCCACGTTGTAACTCGTCCTAGATATCCTCTCTTCCACCTAAGAAATACAACAAGAACACAGATGTATTGCCACCACACAATATAAGGTTTATAACCGAGAAGAAATGAGCTACCTTGGTGCCCCCATCGAATGGGGTGGGCCGGCACAAGCGTGCGTATACCTCCTTCTTGATCATCGGCGCGGAGGAGCAGCGGCTGCCATTTCCCTCCGTCGGGCCGTCGCTATCGCTGTCGTCGTCGGCCGCGGCGGCGAGGGCGGCGAGGTACCGGTAGTTGGCGGGGAGCTTGGCCGCCCATACGCAGTCCGCAGATGCGGCGCCCCGGAACGCCCAGTTGAGGCAGGCAACCTGGCAGATCTCCGGCGGGTCGAGGTAGAGCAGCACCGCCGCGACGCAGCTCTCCGGCATGTCGCCCAGCGACGTCTGCCCCCACCCGCGGCCGTACCCCTCCGGCCCCATCATGCTCGACGCCCCCGCCCCCATTTACGCCGGAGAATGCAACTCAGTCGAGAAGTGATTCAACGACGACGGATTGCGGCGATTGCTTGTGGATTAGCCTCCAATGCCTTCCCAATCGGGTAGTACCTTTCTTCTCTGTCCGGGCGTTAGCGGTTGGACAACCGCAAATTCCGCTTCAATTCAACAGACCCGCGGCGAGGAATCCTTCATCCGGATGTAAACCAACCGGTCACCTTATCCATAGCAACCAATCCGAATTTATCAAAAACTCGTCTCCGAATCATCTGCATGGCCCAGATCCTTGGTCATTTTTAGGCATCAAAGCAAGCTCAAAACCAAATCTTTTTTCCTCGACCTGCCCCCAAATGCTCAACTACGCACAAACCGCCTCAGATTGGAAAATGGATTGGAGCAGCATGCGCGGTAGCGCCAGATTTCGCGAATTGGAGAAGAAAAGAGAAGGCTTTGGAGGGGGAGTCTTCTCGGGTTATAACGGAAGACAGAAGAGCCAGGTTTGCTGACCTGGTGATGAGTGATGACTGTATAAAATACCACGTCTTTTTGGTTCTATAGTTTCAGACAAATGAATTGGAGCTGAAGTGGATATTGTTTCTGTAGTGCTGCCGCTGTTTAGGTGGCGCCAATCTGTGCTGCGTAACGGATTGTCGAATTGAATCCACGGTTATTTGTTTTCTGGATTAGAGATCAAGGGTTTCGGAATGTGGCTCGGCGTTGGGGAACAGGTGTTCAGGTTAGGTGCTAGTGTGCAATCAGTTTTTGATGGTGCAGTAATAGATTTCGTGTCCCTGCGCGATTCTGACAGGTTGTTTTTCATACCAAATACTGCCAGTTGGCTGCTTATCTGCAATTTCGGGGATCATGGTCCAAACGATATATTTATAAAGAAAAAATAATTTATGTATAAAATTTTTATTGTATTTTTAACGATCTATGAACCAAGGCTAGAAAATAAAATTAGGTGAAAAAATCCTAAATTAACTCTAAATTTAAGATTAAAAATTTAAATTTTAGCTTATAAATATAAACATAAGCGAAAAGATACGATAGAGATAAATAGCCTTCAGTGGAGCAGATACTACTGTATCTGTTGAAGATAAACCGTGGAAGGCTGAGAAAACGGCGTAAGAAACATCGTTGGGCAAGTACTGAAACTCAGAAAGCAACAATCGATCGAGAAAGATGAAGATACCCACGTCGTCATCTTCAGTTCTTCACCTGGATGAACTGGAGTTTTCTACCAGCACTAAATCACCCTTTTGCAATCAGAAAGGGCAAGATACTAAATTTCCTCCGGAAAGAAAAGTAAGCAATGGAATGGAGTTGTCGGTTGTCACTGATAATTGCGGGGAGGTGCTAAATATCTTCGGTTTGGATCGATTCCGTATCCCTATCAGTACAGAGAAGTTGGCCTTTTCGATCCATGCAGTGCAGCAGTAGCAAGATATCGTGTGATGCATCAGTACTGTGTATCATATCGTTTTTTGTCATCTTCCATCGATCAGGGCGGCGGCGGCGGCAGATGTCACAAACCTAATCGACTAAGAGAGAGGGTTTATCTCCGCCGGAGTATGACGAGAGTACGAGCATTCTTCGCCATTGGAGCCGATAAGCCTCAGAGCACCGAGCAACGTACACGCATGGGAGTATGAAGCCGGCCACAGATTGACCATTCTGCCAAGTTGCCGTCGAAATGTTTGGTGCAGAAAAATTGTGTTTCTCTCTTCTTTTTTTCTGATAGTACAAAATACAGGTGTCCTCTGGCTGTATGCCTGTATCAACAACATGTTGTGGTACATAAGCAGCAACGAGGTCTTGTTGTTCTTATCGACCTGAAACGCTGTTCAGCCATTGATTTCCTTTGCCCATTATTCACAATAAGCGAGAAATGGAAATTAAATGTATGCGTTTTCTGGTAGGAGGTAGGAGTATAGCCAGCGTATGTGACAGGGACCCCCTTTTCTCTCCGGATTTTCCTCTTAACAACCAGAAAATCACTCTATGATTAACACCTGGGGTCCATGTGTCCGTGTATAATCCGTCGGAACAAGGCTACGTTTACATTTGGGACCCGTGTAATTTGAGCCGAGCATTATGAAACATTTTCCAAGGGGCCCATGGGAGTGGGATCCGAGTCATCAGCTTAGCTTGGGGCCCAGCCCATTTTAGCCCTATCCACTTCGTAGATACTACTACTCTACTACACATTTCATCTGTTTAGTCATACACAATTGCATTTTCAGACCCAAATAAGATCCACGCAAATCCGTTCTAAACAACTACAGATCCATGTCGAGTTTGGTGAACTGATGTGCTATATGCTACGATTCGAGGGTGATGTCTGGAAAATGACAAGCTTCGTCATCAGGATAGGATATCTGAAACCAGCAGTGGGCGAGGCAGTCCGGCAAGAGCAGCGCCAGGATTGGTTCGATAAACTAATTAAACTAACCTAATCCAAGATGACCAAATCCAGATGAACTTGTGTAGTTGTTTGGTCAAAACGGGTACTTCGAAGCCACCTGTGATAGTTAAGTTGTTTGGGGCTTGATGGCATCCTGTTGCGTTGTGCCGTTGCGTGCATGGAATTTTTCGGTCTGAATATGGTGACGAGTTTTGTCTGGTTGTTCCCGGTGAATTTGATATTTGGTGCTCATTGCAGAAGCTTTGCTTATTGGCTACTCGCAATTTTGTCTCTCTCGCGGACTGCTTGCATGAACAAAACCTTCATTCTAACATCAGCTAGTCCTGTTTACAAGGTTTTATTTCGTTAAATGTGCGTGGGATAGTCCGATGTTTCATTAATCATTACTGATGAATTATCCAATCGCAGAAAGTTGGAAAATTCCAGTAGGTTGGCTCAGAAGTCAGATCCAGCAATCTGACCAATGACCATTCATCTAGAAGACCATGGGTGCGTTCGCAAAACGACCAAGGCTGCTATTTTTTTCTGCCTTTTGCGTACGCACCGATAAGTTTTTTTGCAAAAAAATATGTAAAACTTGCTTAAAAATTATATTAATCTATTTTCAAGTTTATAATAACTAATACTTAATATATCTTATGCTAATAACTTTATTCGTTTTGCTTGCGCTGGTTAGCAATATATATACATTGTTTGCGAACACGCCCATGCTATATATATATCTGGTTCCAGCAGGTAAAATTCGGTGACCATAAACGAAGCATAAAAGATGCTTCCATCATAAAATAAAATCATTTTTTAACATTCGTTTTGTTCCAAAATAAGTACATTACTAAGTAATCATTGTATTTAAGTTTATAAAAGTAAAAAACATAAATGATTAGAATTGGATAGAGTGGAAAACAATTGAATCGAGATTTGATAAAGTAGAGTTTTTTCCTTTTATATTGGTACGTGTGATATGGGTGAAAAATAAAATTATTTTGGGATGGAGGGAGCAGCGCACAAGCAATACTGAGATGCAATCCCAGAGAAAGTAGGCTGTCTAGCTAGTGCTAACATGCAATTAATCTTCAGTATACATATACATCCTATAATATGATACAATACTGTGTAAACTGTAAAGCACCAAATCTGAAAACTGAACAGAATCCCAGTTACTGAAGGTCCCGATAAAGCTTAAACACTGAACAGAAGCATCGATCTTTTTAGTTTTGCTGAGATTATCAGTATTCAGTAACTCCTGACAATTTTCAGATCATTAAGCAATACCATGCATTTCCTTTCCTGCAACCATGCTGCGTGCTAGTGAGTGTAGAACCGATTGAACAACAACACTTCTTAAGCCTGCTGGAACTGGTACGAAGAATAGGTAATGTTTCACTTGCACGACCCAAAAACCTCCTTGTTGCAGACAGGGCATACCTGAAAATGTGGCATTAGGCTGATAAGTTACAACACTTTCTGGATAAGAAAACTGAAAACGGTCTGAATTTTTTTGCAAATCTATCAACACGTGAACACAAGCTTTTTTGTCGAGTACCCTTTATATTACCTGTTTAAGTCTTCTTGCTCAGTAAACTACTATCGTTATTCTATCTAATCTATCCCGATTAGGCAATACAAAAGAATTTCAAAATAGCAGAGCAATTTTACGTTGAGCAAAATAATCAGGTCACATTCATTATAACAACAAAATGCACATGAAATGCAATTATCACCTACTCACACATTGGAAAGATGGAAAAGTAAATGTTAGTCTACCTTGTTGATCTTCAACCATTTGGTGACACAAGTTTGACGGTACTGATGTTCACAGGGCAATTTAGTCAGCCTATCTCGGTTCTTGTAAGCCATACAGCATATCACACATCTGTTTGTGTAAACATTCAAAGAAGTGGATGTTCAAAATACCTTCATACTTGAACAGTATAACTCAATATGAACATGTAGCCATAGATGTAAACTACTATAGGAGCTTTCTCTGCTAGCACAACACTGTAGGATGCAACTTAAGGTCAGAAAAGTATTGATCAAATATCCATGTGCAATATTAATCAGTAAAGGGGAGTGTTTCTAGGGTAAACATGTTTACTGGTAACCTGCACATAACTGCACAGAACATTTTCAAGTTTTCTCAGCATAGGTAAATGCATCTAATCAGAAAAAGAACATACTCATCATGCTTTTCTTTTCTTGAAAATATCCTAATTTTGTATGTTGAAGTAGGCAAGAGTGCTATCACATCTTCCGGCAACCCTTTGCTTTCACTACCAATAGCTTCCCCTAATTGTTGCAGTTCCTGTAATACAGATAGCATTCAACAAAGTAAAACAAAAGTAGCTTGCAACATGACATTTATATGTATTTGTTTATATAGCAACAAACTGTTAATACGGAAAAAAATACAATTCCAATATAGTAAATATGGTTAGACCACTGTCTGAAAAATGGTGGAGTCCACTTTTGTCTGAGAAAATCTCTATCATATTGTTATGCACAATATCATAGACTGTAAAAGTTATTTGATGAATGAAAGTCCATGAAACAGAAAGTTAGCTGACAATAGCATGCCACATGCATGCCCTTACAAACAGTAAAGAAAACACTAGCCAAAAAATGGTTGAAGAAATGCACCTCATAAGTCATATTATCTGGATCGATGCCATCCTCCATCACTACTTGAGGAGGTCTGCTTGCAGAAACACCACCACCATTAGATGTTGAAGAAGCTATTGGCTTTCTTCCTGAACAGATATTTTCAACATATTAGCATTTACAGGAGGAAAGATAATGACCTGTACAACATAGAAGATTACCATTGAACAACTAACCATGTTCTATTATGATGTGGTCATCAATTGATGCGCTTGCTAATTGGTCCTCCATCTGTTGCAACTCTCGAGCTAAAGCTTCATCAACAACTAGCTGTGCTTCATAACTTGCAACTCCTGATGGTTTCCTTTCATTCAATGCCCGTCCATGGCTATAACTAGAGCTAGGATTTGAATGACTTCTTGATGAACCACTACCATCATTTCTTTGAATTAATTGGTAGACTATTTCCTGAGCAGGGTGCAACCACAGGCAAGCAAATCAGAACCATTTTTTCATATGTTTACTACATTGTTGACTTGTACTACAAAAGAGAAACGTCATGATCCTACTTAAAAACATCAGCAAATAACCAGTACAAAATATTTGGTCACTGATGGTAATTAGCACCGCATAACAGTGAGAGATGAGCTTGTAGTTTTGCAACCCAAGTGTCGTCAAAAGGCTCATGAGGGTCAAAAATGTACTTTTAGGATCTACTTTAGTAACACAACATAGAATAGCCAATCACAATGCAATAGCCTAATCTATGAAATGTTTTGCTGACATTTCCATACATAATACAATAGCATTGTACGCCGCACAGTCGAAATGCACATTATTTTCATTTGGTGGAACACATTAGGTAAAGTTCTCGTCGACAATAAGGATAAGGAGAACAGCAGGGGAAAATATTCAGTAGCATAGGTACAATCAAACGAGAAGAAAGCAGATCATCACGCCCAACCTGGTCTTGGAGAACCTGCGCGAGATCAAGATCGTCTTCACAGAAGCATCCCCCATAATTCTCTTCAATCATGTACGGTAGAGGGGCGTTCATATAACAGACAACCACTTCCTTCTTCCTAGTAGTATCATGCATCACCTCCATGCTCACCTAACAAGTCAGGCATAATTATTCAACGGGCACAATAAAACTACTCCTTCCTCTGTCTCACACACACAGACAGAGTGAGAGAACAGACAGATAAACACAGATCAGTAGTTCAGTGTTTAGTAGTGTCTCGGATCTAACACTCCAAACCCTCCTCACGCGGCACAGATCAAGCACCCGACGCTCATTGTACTACCCGAATGTTAGGACCCGGCGATTCGGAACTGAAAGAAAACACTCCAATCCAGTCAACAAACACGAACATTTCAAGCGCAAACGGAACTGAACCGGCGAATCTGCAAGGACTTAAGCTGGGACAATCTGCAGTCTGGAAGCCAAGAAATAAGACGAACATCTCGTGTGCGAAAACTAAGTTGGACCACGAATCTACGAGGGTTCAGTAATGGGAGTGGATGCTTACCTCGGACTCGGAGGCACGAGGATCTCCGCGCGGATCGGAGGGAGATTTGGGAGGTTCTCGAGCTGCGACGAGCCAACGAGTGAGGTGGTGGTGCAGTGGTGCTGGTGCCGTGGAGGTACAGTCCACACTCCTCAGTCCACAGCTTCGCGTGCGTCGCTTTGCTCACAAGTGGGCCTTTGCCTTTTCCTTGATCGCGTCACCGGGCTCCCACGGCGTTGCGCCTGGGGATGACGATGAGTAAATCCCTATTACGTATTGGTATCTCATACTCATACTCACCACTGAAGTATCCACCAAAATCCTCGTACCTGTCACGGGTAAAAAAAATTCCCTAGACCCATACCCGCCTGGATAAACCTCACCCACGGGTCACTCATATACCCGCCATGGTTTAATTTGACATGACAATAAAAACAACACAAAAGGTTTGATCCAATTGAAGCAACTAGCCAATGACCAGGCATTAGTCACACAACACCATAAATCCCATCAAGTAGTACTTAAGTAGTAGTAGTAGACAATACATAAATCCACCCTTACATCAATATATAGCAGAGTAGTAGTTCAGCAGTAGACACTACAGTAGCCATTAGACAGCCAAAAGATGGTACACAAATTAATCTCCAACTTCATTAGAAGCCCGTAGAGGACAACAAACATACTGAATTGTTGATGTGGCGTTTTACTTCACTTAAAGCCCGATTGCTCTTGCTCAAAGTTCAAGTTCCTGCATGTAAATACATTTGTCATGAGCAGTTGCTATAATAACTGAATAAGATCACAGTTGCTCAATATAAGTTTAATCGTGCACTAACCTGGAGACCTTCTTGAATGTCTTGGAGGCAAGACCAGAAGGTGGCAGCTTGTTTTTCTTTCTCATCAGCTAAAAGAAAGAAACCAATAATTAACCAACATTGGACAAGAGAAAAGCAAAGTACAAAAGAAAACGATGGACATACTTTTGTACTTGTTCTTCAACCAATCCTGAGAGCACATAAGAGTCTCTATCATCATTGAAGTAAGCCTGCTGCGATGCTCGCTAAGTACTCTACCACTGGTACTGAATGCAGACTCAGATGTGACCGTGGTAATAGGAATTGCATAAATATCTCTTGCTATCCTCCTCAGAGTTGGATAACGCACACCAGCTACCTTCCACCAATCTAGCACCTTGAAGCCCTTTGTTTCTAGGGAGACCAATTCATCTTCTAGGGAGACCGTGTCCACTGCGATCCGCGTCGACGTGGTGGCGTCCCGTCGGCTGGGGAAGGCACACGGGGCCGTGGCTATGAGTGGAGGGCCCACCCGTAGAAGGTGTCGTGGGCAGGGCTGGTTAGTGGTTTTACCATCGGAGTCCCGAAGCCGTGACGGTAGGGCGGTTGTTTTTTTAAAAAATTCGTGCTAAATTTAAATTTAAAATTTTTGAATTTGAGTCCAGTGGTAACCACGGCTTGACCATGAAAACCACGTGCAGAAAACCGTGAGAGTTCAATCCCTGAATAAAAGAATCTAGAAAGTATTACAAAATTAATTTGGCATTGTCGCTATTAAAACATGGACATTCGAATAATTATATGACAATTCAGAATTGGTAATTAACATATATCATAATTGGAAGTTAAAATGCATGCCTAGACCATAATACACAAATAACAATACATGTTTTATTCCTCAAAATTAGTTGGTTTTTCATGGGCTATGATGAACTGTTTCTATTTTTCTCTTGGGCTAATAATATTTTGGACTTAATCTTTGCCAAAAAAATTACATATTTCTTTCATCAAATAACTATATAAATCAACCCTTATTAGTGGTATTTTTTAAAAAAACTTATTTTAAAATTTAAACAATATTTAGCAAACTTAAATCACGCCCTACTACTGTCGTACCCATAGTATAATATGACATAACGGATAAATCCGTGATGCGTTTGGCACAACTCCATCAAGCCCCTTTTGTAACGGTGCAACTTCATAGAGTCCATTTTAGGCCACGCTGAGAGTCTGTGACAGTGCAACAACTAGAAGCAAAAGCCCACTTTAGGTCTCTGGTCCTGTTATCAAATCTAATAGCAAACCCAGCATCTTATGCATCCTATCATCTATATTAAAAATAGACGATATGATGAAAAAAACAGGCTTTAACGGATCATATATTCCATCATACAAAAAAATATAGATGGTCATCCAAATTAAAGAGAGGTCATATAAATTTGGATGTTCTATCTCCTCCATTCATATTTCAACATCCTATTACAAAAGAAGAGAGCAATATCAACATGAGAATAGTTGGTTATAAAATATTAATAGAATAAATATAGATTATGTATTATGAATGTTCTCTTGAAATGCAAGGTGATATGAACGAGGAATCTTTTTTAGATGATCATTCAAATGATCATAGATGATCACATATGTATGAGCTGTTGGGTTTATTCTAATGTCCTCACTTCTACCCTCAGATCCAACGGCCTGTATCTCTTACGTCTAATCCAACGCTTAGATCGGCTCCTGCTGCTCTGTGTAGCCGATATCATCCTCTCGTAACCACAGCCTCGCTCTCAAATTTCATTGGAGTGGCACGTATAAGCATGTCAGCCGAAAAAATAAAAAGCAATATTGCTTTCGGATTATAGTAGTATTGTAAGATTATTAGGGATGTGGTTATCTTGGTTTGCGATTTATGAACACTTTTAAAACTCGACAAGAAGATAAAGGGCCTCAAGTGGACATTTTTCAATGATTTTTTATATAGGTTTGAATAAATTAGATATAAACTTACTACGATAATTCGTGGGCCCCGTTTGATATCTCAATTTGGCCCAGTCCAGCAGACATCTCCTCTCCGGCATCTCTCCGCAACAACTATTCGTGGGCCTTTTTCAAGCCCAGCTTATAACCGCAAGTCACTGTTACGCACAACATGAAAAGGCCTCCTTTTGAATTTTAAGGCCCATCTGGGCTTTGGTCCAAACACATTTAAAAGCATGCAGCTTCACCCAATTATGGATTTCACATCCACCCCGTTTGCTACTTGCTAGCCTCTGTTCCCAGCACCACTGTCTATTTGGCACCAATATGAACAAACGGATTCAGCTTCCAGTGTAATGACTGCTCGGTTAAGCCAACATCTTGTTCTGTTCTTTGCCGGGCACTGAAGCTACGCACAGGCTTCGTTCCGTCCTGCACGAGGAAGCGTTTGCTTGCCTCCGTCTCTACCGGCCTGATGCTAAAAGCAAGTACAACAGACTATAAACCAACTATAAATATATTTTAAAAAGATAAAAAATAAGAGATAAAGAAAATAAGATACAAATTTATAGCTAAACGTAGCACATACTCTATGTACGATATGTGGAATATGATAGTATATATTTTATAGATAGTTGTTGTATAAATTAATTATTAGATTAATTATAAATAAATTAAAGTTGTTGGCTATACTATTAAAGTTGCTCTAATGCCAGAGCAGTAGACTCATGTCGGCCTGTCGGGTAGCAGAAGGGTGGGTGCTCGATCCCATAGTTTGGTAGTAGGGTCGTAGAGAACTTCTGACGAGGGCAGCATGGCGGGTGTCCGCCCGGGTGGTTTGCACAGCCACGGAGGTCAGATCGTCGTCTCGTCGGTGCCATGACTTATCCGCTAGCTGCTGCGCGGAACAGACGATGTCCATGCACGCTGCCACGCGTGGACTATAGTACTCTCTTCGTATTTTTTATATGATACTATTGATTTTTAGGCCCACGTTTGACTATTTGTTTTATTTAAAAAATTATATAATTATTAATTATTTTACTATAATATGATTTATTATTGTAGAAACTTTAATTATACATTATAATTTTGTATATTTGAATATAAATTTCAAATAAAACGAATGATCAAACGTGATTATAAAAATTAACGGTGTAGCGAGTACCATCTAACCGGTCGATGCTGCATCTCGCAAGTTGCCTTCTGAACTTCGCAAGCTGTGCAACTGTGTTTGACCTTGCGCTGTAGTATATTAGTACTGCTGGTGATCGGAGGCTCATTAGATGCATCGATCGGAGGCGATTAGCCAGCGCCTGGTGATTGGTTGCATATTTTGGAGCAGCCCGGCTCACTATGCCTTGGTCCAAGTTTTCCATTTCTCGGTCTCCTGCGGATGGTGCCTAGATTAGACCGTTGTATACTTGTATTTGGCATCTGCCTCAGCCTCTGTAACAACTTGGTTCAGCCGTGGCATCGACCGCGCGGATGACACAACGATTTCTGCCATTTTATATTCTCGTTGCAGAAAACAGAGAGGATTTCTAATACCGGTAGCTACACTTTGCATGGAAGCACGACGAACCGAGGGAGGCTATAGGTTTGCTCAGAAAAGAACACGCTAGTAACTCTATCTTTTCGTATTTTTTATATTTATAAGTAAAATTTAGAGTTGATTTTAGACTTTTTTTAATTATAATTTATGTTTTAATTTTTATTTTTAATCATTAGAAATATATAAAAGTTTTATTTATAGATTATTTTTTAGTGATTGGTTTTTTGTCAGATAATCACCCCCGATAAACCAGAATTACTCTGTTTTAGGGCTACATGAACCACGTGAATGCTTTGGCATGTGGGTTAGTTCCCTCGTCTTTTCCAGAGGAAAGTTGTCGTGGCAGTTGGTTGAGTAGCCCCATCCAAGCAGCAACCAGAGTTACTACTACTACAGTGGTACCGAAGTGGTACGCTGGTGCCGGAGTTCTGAAGTTACATCGTCCATCTTCGAGTAAGAAAATTCTCGAGATCCAAGAACTGAGTGGTAGTAGGACTACTGTACTAGTGCTAATGATTTTTGCTGGTGGGTGCCGCAGACCAACACGGCCAACCCATGTGCCCCCAAACACTAATCTGATTATAGTACTCCAAGCGGAGGTTTCCTGGTACCCCGTACTAGAAAACTACTGTCAGACATATGGCATCCTTATCAGAGTAGAGAAGAGTAAGGCACTGTTTATTTCCTAAAAATATCACATCGAATCTTTGAACATCTAACTAAAGCATTGAATATATATGAATATTAAAACTAATTACGTAATTATAGGAGAAATCATGAGACGAATCTTTTGAGCCTAATAATTAGGGCGTTATTAGTCATAAGTGCTACAGTAATCAACATATGCTAATGATGGATTAATTAGATTCAAAAGATTTGTCTCGCGATTTCTAGGCGAAATTTGAAATTTGTTTTGTAATTAGATTATGTTTAATACTTCAAATATGTGTCTAAAAATTCGATGTGATGCTTTTCTAAAAGTTTTTGCAAACTAAACAAGGCCTAATTAGAACAAGTTTAATAGTATAGCCAACTACTCACTCCAATTCATCAATAGTTAATCTAACAGTCAATTCATATAATAATTATCTACAAACATTAATATATGGTCACATATATCATACACACATTGTGTCTTAGAGCCCGTGCTGCAACTAGCTACAAATTAATAGTTCACTTTTCTTCTCTCTTTTCTATTATCTTTTTAAAATATACTTATAGCTAGTTTTATAGCCAGCTATTGTACCTCCTCTCAAGTGATTCAATGGATCAGCTTGGGCAATGGACCAACGTCTATTAAGTACTCTCAACACGGCTAACAGCACGCAAGTCAGAAGAAGCATAATTCCACACTCCAGATGTGCATATTGCCGATTTCGTCCTAGAGTATGGGTTAGGCTGGCGTATATCCTGAAAAAGGGCGATGGAACCAAATATATGTTTCCTCTTTTACTTATAAAAGCATATACTTGTTGTACTACACTTAGCCAACCATATAGAGCAATACGGTAGCACTCGAAAAGTGCGCAATGCTCCGTTGCCTAGCTTGAAACGGCGGAAAAACATACTCCGTATCTTTAACCAAGTTAATTTTAGAGTTTTTTCGTCTAAGTGTATTTTTGCCTTTCCTTTTAAATCGCTATATATATATATATATGTTTTATTTATAAATTATTTTTTATTTACAAATATATTGTTTGACATTTTCCACATTAAATTTTTAGTTTTTGCTTGCTTGTTTGACTAGATGTGCGCTTATCAGTTATCACCTCCTAAAGTCCTAATTAGCAGTAGAGCCTTTGAAAGTTTTGAACTACTATTTCTACTAGTACTACTCTATTATCCGTTCGGTTGGTTGCTTCAGCCTCACACGAAGGTACCGTCCATAAAAATCTCAGACAGATGATGATTGGAGTAGCTTAATAATTGATCTCGCCGACTAGCATTTGTTAAAATGCAGTGTTTTTTTATATATTACTACCTCCGTCTCGAAATAATATCGTTTTTCGTTTTTTCATATTCAACATTTGACCATTTATTTTATTTGAAAAATTTGTTAAAAAATTTTAAAAAAATTAGTCACGCATAAAGTATTATTTATGTTTTATCATCCAGTAAGAATAAAAATATTAATCGTAAAAAAAATTTAAATAAGACGAAGAGTCAAAATATTATATTAAAAAATCAAAAAATAATCTTATTACGGGACGGAGGCAGTAAGTACTTACGAGTACTTCTCAAACTTAGCCATTTATCGTGTTCTTACAATCAGAATCTCGTCTAATTTGAATGTCATACTTTAGTTGGATTAGCTTAGGCATTCGTGTTTTTTTATATATTTTACACGTAGTTTATTTTGTACCTTTTGCTTAGCTAAATTTACATATATACAAGTTTTACCATGAATTTTTAATCTTCGACAAACCATTTCACCTATGTTTAATACAAGACAAAAAAGATAAAAGATATTCAGTTTTTATACTTATTTACTAGATAACTGGTAAAATTAATTATTATAAAATTAAAATATACTCTATAATAATAAAATTATATATAAAAATATATATTATTTAGCGGTTTAGAAAATATACACGTAAAATAAAAAAATCTAGTTAGAAAAACCCAGCCAATGATGACTGACAGCTATGAACAGGTGATGTAGTCTACTCTTGAACTTTTTGAATTTTGAATTGTATTTATTAAACAATTTACAAATTTAATTTTGCATTTCAAAAAATCATAAAACTAACCTCCTACCGCCCTCTAGGAGGAAGGAAAGGTGACGTGGCAAACGGCCACTCGGTTGCCACCAACGGCGACATGGCGAATTTTGCATTTAAATCCTTTCCGCCCTCTGTAAGGGCCTAAATGCAAATTTGCCATGCCGCCCATGAATTTTACGATTAAACCGAGAATTTTTCGATTGAACCGCGGTTTAATACATATATATGTATATTGTATGTAATTATTTAATCACAAGAACTAGTTTGGTCATCGTTCCACTCTTTCATTCAAGAGACCATGGGTTAAATCCTACCAAGAGCATATTTTCTTTGATTTTTTCTTGGGCTGGCAAAAATAGAACAAATATGCTTTTGCAAGGATAGAACAGGAAGAGGATTGATTAGAAAATTCTATACATCATAGATATTGTATCAAATCACAATTAAATCATAAAATTTTCGGACGCGCGGCAAATTTTGCACTTAGGCCGTGTCACCGTTTTCGGCCGTTGCTCGCGACCGAGTGGCCGTTTGTCATGTCACCTTTCCGTCCTCGTAGAGGGCGGCAGGAGGTTAGTTTTATGATTTTTTAAAATACAAAATTAAATTTATAAATTATTTAATAAATAAAATTCAAAATTTAAAAAGTTCCTCTTCGACTCATCAAGCGGTCATGACTCATGAAGGGCCTTCTACAGCCTTTGCTGACTGTAGCTGGTAGTGGGACGGTACTACAAGTCCGATACCGTTTGCAGTGGGTACCTAGTAGCTACTGCTGTTTGTGCGAGCGCTACAGGATGGAGGCGGTCGTACCAGTGTACCTCAGCAGTCCAACAGATGCGTCAGGTCCAAGTCAAAAGACGGTGTACCGTCCGTAGTTCCCTAGTTATACATCAATCGTAGCGCATGGCGTTTTACCGTGCCGGTCGCGCGCGGCGCGTGCGCATCCAGGCGGCAGCATGGACAGGAGCCATTCACCGTCGGCCGTGGTGTGGTGGTCACGAGAACAGCCAGGGGGGGCTGGCTGGCGGTGTACTTTGCGGGGTCGCGGAGTCCAGTAGTGGAGTAGTAGGTACTTTGCTCGTGCAGATCGCAGGTTTACGCCGCGCCGGTTGCTCCACCTGCGGCCTGGCCCCCGTGTCAGCCAGAACTGCCGCGGCGTTGTTTGGTTCGAGGTTGATCGGGGAGTAATTCACTAGTAATTCTATCGGGTTGCGCCGTGCTCGTGCGAGTCCGGTTGGTCGGTTGCGGGTTGTCCGCCCCGACCGCCCGTGTACACCGTATGTGGGGGCGGCTAGCGTGGGGCCGGACTTCTTATCTTCTCGCGGTAAATACGGGGGAGCGTTTCTTCGTGTATCCGAGAATATAAAGGGTGGCGGACTAGGGCGATGGAGGCGTGGACCACGTCACTAGGAATTTTTTGGCCGTCTGATCAAGTTGGTTGGACAAAAAGCGGTTGGATGTTAAATTATGGGCGATTGTTCGGTTGTTTTATGAAAAAACAAACGATGTATTTATAAAAAATAAATTATAAAAACAAATGATTGTTCAGATTGTTCGGCTTTCTTAAGTTTTTTGGAGCTTTCTTAGGCTTTTTTGAATTTTTGAGCCTCAACATCTAAGCCCCGGGATAACCCGATGCATGGTTAGGCTTGGGCTGAAGTCTATTTTATGATACCCAACAACATACCACAAGTCTCATTTATTCTCGTAAGTATATTAGCATGCTACCCACACTCTATCCCTGCCCTGTCTTGAGCTAGCACCAGACATCAACACTAGTGGCATCAGTAGCAATAAGGAGTGAGGATAGAGCCAAGAGGAAGATGGGAAAATGAGAAGAGGCGTTAGTGCCAGATGGCCTGCTGCCAAGAGTGGTAGCACATGTGTCCTCTATTCACACCTAACTTAATTGATACCTTGCATGTACCAGGTCTAATACATGTAGGTATCCATATATACCATTATTGACATTAAAATGTGAACGTTGACGTGTCACACACGAAGAACTAAAAGTTGTTTCTCAGCATGCTCTAGTGCAGGACTTAAATATTAGAAACAAGGGCGTGCCAGTCAGCTTGATCCTGTAACTAACAAGATATAAAACATGAAAAGCAGTTAAACCCTAAACCGCTATCAGCTGGACAACCGATACCGCTTCAGGACCCTAGCCGATACGTTGAACAATCGGCTTTATAGGAATTTCATGGCATTATGTAAAAGTATGCCCTATCGGTTGGATTATGAATAGGATAATCACCAAATGGTTCAATCAACTAACTCATCTTAAAAGATCAGACTTAACCGAGACAGTTCTAAGATCAACCAGTCGATCGGACCGATTTAACAATTATCGCACATGCAATTAGTAGCTGATAGGACACTAAACGTGTAAAGTAGAATAAAACTAGCTTGCTATACCAATTACTAACATGAAACAATAATAACCATACATACTCATGTTAGACCTAGAAGATCGGACTAAACCAAGACATTTCAAATCTACCATAACCTTGGACGAAATCAATGCAATATTGCAACGCACAAGTAATTAAACACCAAACCAGCATAGTCCATTAACCTGCCTGCTAAACCTAGTATATCAGACAAGCTTCTATAAGCAGATCGGACTAAACTTATATAGATCGGACCAAACCGAGATAGTATACGATCAGATTCGATATGACTATAGAAAACATGAAGATCCACAAGCCTAACAGATAAGTCAATTAATTACTTAAGGTAATGTTGTCTAGAAGCCTAGAACCCTAGCAATAAGCCCTCACGAGTACCCGACCATCAATACAAACCTAGCCAACTAGATTGATTGAACTAAATCGAGGCAGAATAGTGTTGAACAGATTCATATCGACAGGTTGAATAAAGACTTGCGAGGACTTGATCGAGAACCTACCGCTACTTCAAATCAAGAACAAATCAAAAGTAACAACAAGCCTGAGATAAATCGTCGAACAACTAGGTAGAAGATCGAACTAAATCGAGACAGTGCTGTTCTAGCCGATCGACGGGTTGACAGACACGAACTACATTGCGAAGTTGACAAACCTCATGCCAAGAGGTCGCTCTTGTCAAAAAGTTGGCGATGCACCGAAGATGTGCATTGAACTGTTAGTTGTTTTTATAAAACTACGGGGTACCCTATTTATATCCCATAAATTAACTAACCTAACGGGATACGGATTCGTATTAATAACTAACCTATTACACACGGACTCTAATTAGAGATAAAATCCTAAACAAACTCTAAGATACGAATAAAACTAATTTACACGGACTGTGATTAATTCCGAATCTATCTATAACCATCCGGGCCCAATCGGGCTCTAATTCTTGTCTGATCCAGACTCTATCAGCTGAACCCGAGTTGTCTTCCGCTTGGTCTTCGGTCCGATTACCCTGTTTCCTATCCGATTCGGTCTTTAGTCGTGAGTTAACCCATAACGGCCATTTGCTAAAATCCATCATTAACAACCATACACTCGTGTCGGATATGATACCTAGGTACCACATGTATCAGACTTGGTATATGTGTGTACTGAGTCCGATACATGAGTGTCAATTGTGATATCATAGGTTCTAGGCACAATATCTATAGGTAACAGATACCCATGATACATTAAATGATATACATACACACAATGTTAGTAAGAAGCATGATGGCTCACCACCACATTGTTGCCAAATGAATCTTTAGATTCAACAACTTCATTGGTCGCACCCTTTCATCACCATCGACAATGTGTCTAGAAGGAGCCCACACTGGTTGGCATCCTTCTCGATGGCCTCCCTTCTTCCTAGTTGCACCCTCTCAATGTGATAGTTGGATTCTATGGACAACACCATTCCTCAAACACGTGAGATGGAGGAGGAAGCCACAATATGTGCACTCGGGCTAGATCCGATTCGGTGGCCTACTCCATAGCCACCATGCCTATGCATGAAAAAAACTCTTTATGGGAAGGAGGAGAGGAGCACAACACCACAATGAGAAGAGAAAAAAAGAGTAGGATGAATAGGGAGATAAAGAGTAGGGTACATAAGAGGAGATGATAAATATCTTATCAATTTATCACACACATTGAAGGAAACACTGACACGTAGATTTTCTGTTAATCAAATTATTGATTATTTGAATATATGTGAGATAGCTAAACAAGGTATGGTTGGGTTGTGACTAAACCGTTGGTGTTTTGAAACAAATCATGACTATTTTGGAATGCAAGATTTCTGAAATATTGGAACCAAGAAAACATAAGAATATGATGTTGCACCTATAGATTCCTATATGGTTTCAAAGCACGGAAGTTCAAGAGTTAGTGTATGTATTGTTTCATACTTGATCATCATATAAGGTCTTGATACAAAGACAAAAAATCTATTTACGGGGTGTTTGTTTGGAGGGGCTAATCCATAAGTCTCATCACTTTAGCCCCTAAAATAACAAACAGGAGAGACTAAAATATACTAAAATTATCTAGATCCATAAGTCCCTATGGGAGGTGCTAAAAAGGACTAAAGGCCATAGTACAAATACTCTACTACTCTAAACCTATGGCTATGTGTATGCTGTGTACTATTGAGTAGGTCATTTAATAATATTTTAGTCCCTCCAAACAAACATGTAGGACTAAAAGTGACATATGTTTTAGTAGCTATGTTTTAGTCCTAGGACTAATTTTTTCCTAGGACTTATGGAAACAACCATTCCCTTAAACATTGAAAAACTAGAGAGTCATAGATCCCAATTTGCAGATCACATCGAACCCGATTGGATAGATATATGTAAACATTTAATGTGTGAGTGAACCAAAGAGTTGTTCGAACTGCAATTAATGCATAATAGACTGTCTTCTCTTATATGATGATCAATTTAAGATCTCTCTTTCTCTCTTATATGATGAATAATTTGGAATGAAGTGAGTAGGAAATACAACACAGAGAAAAATGTTTTGTGGAAGAGAACGTTAAAGAAAAGAGAGAGATTACATTAGGGGTGGACAGAAAGCTCGTGGCTCGTTAGCTCGCTTGAGTCGTGACAAACTCGACTCGGCTCGTTTCATTTTTCTAACGAGCCGAGCTAGCATTTTAGCTCGTTAGAGATAACGAGCCAGCTCGAGTTGGCTCGTGAGCTGCTCGCGAGCCTAACGAGCTAGACCAAAGACACAAGATTCACCGGCGTTCATTGATTTCACCCTGTAATGCATGTGTTCAGTACTTCTAGGTTCACCATATGATTTGTTGGTTCAAACCTTAATATTAAAATACAATTTCATATGATTTGCATGTTTGAAATGAAAAATTGTTTGCATAACCTACTGAAAAATTGTTTAGGCTAACTTTTTATGCATGGCTCACGAGCCTAACAAGCCAGCTCGAGCTTTATAATGAGCCGAGCCGAGCTGAGTTTCTAGCTCGTTACGATAACAAGCCGAGCCAGCTCGTTATCTTAACGAGCTGGACCGAGCCGAGCCGAGCCGAGCTGACTCGTTATCCAGCCCTAATTACATGATATCCCATTGTTTCGAAGGAGCTCATAGAATTTTTTTTCAAGTATGAAAATTCTCCGAGTCTTCTTTACCTTCAATCCATTGAAGTACTAAACATTGTTAAGTGCTGAGCTATGCGGTTATAGTTTTGTTAGCTTCTTTCCTTTTCTCCGGGTTGAAAATATTCTCGGATTTGTACCTTTTAATAGTGGCGTCAACCAAGATCGCATCAAGAGAAAATAGGAGTATACAGTAACTCCACCGAGTTTAATGCTTACTGAAACTGCTGCTGCCGCGCCGCCGAATACACCAGCGCACGCGCCAGCGGCAGCAAGCAACCCGCTGGCCAACCGCATTCAGCGTGGCGCGTGTAGGGCGGTGGTAGCGAGCGTAGTGTTCCCAAAGCGCAACCCTTTGCATGCTCCCAAGAGTAATAAACCGGCCGGTCCGGTGTAATAAACGCTCCTCCGACGCACGATTAATAAATCAAAAACCGGGTGCATGTGCGGCTCCCTTTCACGGCCCCCCTCCCTCGGACTCACTCCCCCCGTCTCCACCTCCACCTAATCAATCAATCCCCACGCCCCAATCCTTCGAGGCGAGCGCTTTAAGCAGCCAGCAGGGGGGGCAGTGGTGCAGAAAGGCGAAACGCCCCAAATCCCAGAAGAGGCGAGGGGGAGGGAGGAGGAGAGCGGCGGCGCAGCAGCAGCAGAGCCGCCAGCCATGGCGGTGGGCGCGACCGCCACGAAGCTGCACCTGCCGTCCGCCGGCGGCCGCCGCCCGTCCCTGCTCCACCTCGCGGCCGTCGCGGTGCTCTGCACGGTGTCGTACCTCCTCGGCATCTGGCACCACGGCGGCTTCTCCGCCGCCCCGGCCGGCGGCGTCGCCTCGTCCGTCTCCATCGCCACCACCGCCTCCGTCTCCTGCGTCTCCCCCACCCCGACGGTCCTCGGCGGCTCCTCGTCATCCGCGCCGCTCGACTTCGCCGCGCACCATACCGCGGAGGGGATGGAGGTGGCGTCCGGGCAGGTGCACCGCACGTACGAGGCGTGCCCGGCGAAGTACTCCGAGTACACGCCGTGCGAGGACGTCGAGCGCTCGCTGCGGTTCCCGCGGGAGCGGCTCGTGTACCGGGAGCGGCACTGCCCGTCGGAGGGTGAGCGGCTCCGGTGCCTCGTGCCAGCGCCCAAGGGGTACCGCAACCCGTTCCCGTGGCCGACGAGCCGCGACGTAGCGTGGTTTGCCAACGTGCCGCACAAGGAGCTCACCGTCGAGAAGGCGGTGCAGAATTGGATCCGCGTCGACGGTGACAGGTTCCGGTTTCCTGGTGGCGGCACCATGTTCCCCCACGGCGCCGGCGCGTACATCGACGACATCGGCAAGATCATCCCCCTCCACGATGGATCCATCCGGACCGCCATCGACACCGGCTGTGGGGTAGGTCACTTCATACATAAACCCACCCTGCTCCATTTCCTTACGATAAATGACATGCGCGCACAATTAACGCGATTTTAAGTAATCATTCGTGGCAAAGTTTAGGGGGGGGGGGGTTAGCAATTCCCGTTTTTAGTTTGTACCAGATGCACTACTGCTCTACTAGAACACGAGGCGGAGATCTCGGCAACGCCGGAATGGAGTTTGCTTTGCGCGTGTCGGAAGTTTCCAGTCCCGGTGCTCCCGCACGACCGAAGTCTGGGCCTTTCCATGTGGGCAAACGGGTCCGACCCTGGAACAAGCTGCGGCTCCGACCCAGAGGGGCATTTGTTCGGTTTCCTTCCGTGATTAGGCAGGACATGCTGTAGAGTACAGTGACGCATCGTTTCGTCGGAGTGCTGAACTGAAGCACTGTTCATGGTGGAATAGTAGTAGATCTGTAATCTTTGCGGTAATGCTGCTAGGAGTACAATAGTATTAGTATTTTTTTTTCATAGTAGTCCTTTGTGTGAAGCATATCCCACGTGCACGCGACACTATAGCTAGACATTTCAAGATCCACATTTGCAATTGCAGTCTTTGATCAAATTCTCCAAGTGGATTGCAGATAGGAGGGTCCTGTTGTGTGCACTGCGGTAATGTCATTGAAAACTTGAAATGGAATGGACCTCTTTATACAGTGTCACGCACTCACACATGACAGCATTTTCACATGTAGACCAAACTGTGCCAAACCGCCACTAGTTGCCATTTTGACCTCGGCATTTTGATCTACTGTACTGCTAGATATGCAATGCAAACTGAGATTTTTATTCAGGCTTGATGGGGCAAGTCAAACCTGTCTATAACCCGATGCCTATAGTTGCCTAATAACAATAATGCGTTGCATTTTACATGGTGCAGGTGGCGAGCTGGGGCGCATACTTGCTGTCACGCAACATTCTGGCAATGTCCTTCGCACCACGGGATTCTCATGAGGCACAGGTTCAGTTTGCACTGGAACGCGGTGTGCCAGCGATGATTGGCGTTCTTTCATCCAACCGGCTCACCTATCCGGCTCGTGCCTTTGACATGGCTCACTGCTCTCGCTGCCTCATTCCCTGGCAGCTCTATGGTATATGAACATTTTGTCCAAAAATTCACCATGTGTTGGTGAGGCTCTCTTGATCCCTTACTAACTCATTTGCAAACTAAAACGCAGATGGGCTGTACTTGATTGAGGTGGATCGCATTCTGCGGCCAGGAGGGTATTGGATTTTGTCTGGACCTCCAATCAACTGGAAGAAGCATTGGAAGGGATGGCAAAGGACCAAGGAAGACCTGAATGCAGAGCAACAAGCTATCGAGGCAGTGGCCAAGAGCCTTTGCTGGAAGAAGATCAAGGAGGATGGTGACATTGCCATCTGGCAGAAACCTACTAATCACATTCACTGCAAGACCTCCCGCAAAATCATCAAGTCCCCACCCTTTTGCTTGGATAAAAATCCAGATGCTGCGTGGTAATTGCTATACTAATTACTACATCTAAATTTTGAAGTCGACTCACGTTTATGGTTCAGGATAAAACATATTCGTGAGTGATTGTAGGTATGACAAGATGAAGGCTTGTATTACTCCGCTCCCGGAGGTTAGTGATATAAAAGAGATTGCTGGTGGTGAGTTGAAGAAATGGCCAGAGAGGCTCACTGCAGTGCCACCCAGAATTGCCAGTGGTAGCATTGAGGGTGTCACTGATGAAATATTCATGGAAGACACCGAACTATGGAAGAAGAGAGTTGGGCACTACAAGTCCGTGATAAGTCAATTTGGACAGAAAGGACGGTACCGCAACTTGCTTGATATGAATGCGCGCTTTGGCGGCTTCGCTGCGGCATTGGTGGATGACCCTGTGTGGGTCATGAATATGGTCCCAACTGTTGGCAATTCAACAACTCTTGGGGTAATATATGAGCGTGGGCTCATCGGAAGCTACCAAGACTGGTGAGTTCTTGTACTGCAAACTGACCCTCTCTGAGTCTGAAAATGATGGCGTTCATGTTTTTGTTGGTGTGTGACTTGTATCCGTGGTGCTCTCTGCAGGTGTGAGGGCATGTCCACGTACCCTCGGACCTACGACCTAATTCATGCCGATTCAGTGTTCACGCTATACAAGGACAGGTAATCATAGTCTGCAGTAAAATTCAGTCCATCACAGCAACAGTGACTTCTGTTCTTGTCCGTGGTGGCTATGCAACAAAACTATATGCAATAGAAACTGCACATTCTTTATGCATGTACCAGATCAAATCTAGTACGGGCGTTAACTGTCTAGAAAACTCTGTTTTGCCCCCAGCATTAGACTGATAATCTTCGTCTCTTTTCAGATGCGAGATGGATAACATTCTGCTGGAAATGGACAGAATACTTAGGCCTGAGGGTACGGTGATTATAAGAGATGATGTTGACATGCTGGTGAAAATAAAGAGCATTACGGACGGGATGAAATGGAATAGCCAAATCGTTGATCACGAAGATGGTCCGCTCGTCCGGGAGAAGCTCCTCCTTGTTGTTAAGACATACTGGACACTCGAGGAAGATAAGCAATAGGAATAACGTGAAATAAAGCGTTAGAATGATTTGACTTATTGGGCAAATCTCATAATCGGGCTTTTCAATTTGCCTTGTGGATTTGAAGTTTCTTTTCTTTTCATTCTTTGGGTGGAATAGTTCACATAATGGAGTTCAGCCCTCAATGTTTAGGTGTAAAAGAGGGGCGCATATGAGAAGGGAACCTGCAAAGTTTTTGACATGAAAGGACAGCCAAAGTGTTCCAAGTGGGTAAATAGAAGCTATAATTATGGTGTCAATTCTTTTTGTTACTTTTTGGTTCCTGTTATGATCGAAGGGCCTGTTTGGTTCCAGCCGTAGTTTTGCCATCATCTGCCAAGAAGAAAAAAAATCTGACTACGTTACTCGTAGGAAGGAGCATTCTTAGCTATATGCGCTGTCATCATATGCTTTAGTGCCACCCAAATGGTCTGCACTACTTTTACGTTTGCTCACACATGCTACTGTAGTGCTGAACTTAGGCGTCGTTCAGTTCCTAAAATTTTTTTCCAAAAATATTACATCAAATTTTTGGACATCTAAATAAAGCATTAAATATAGATAAATCAAAAAACTAATTGCATAGTTACAGAAGAAATCTGAAGACGGATCTTTTGAGCCTAACTAGTCCATGATTAGCCATAAATGTTACAGTAACCAACATGTATTAATGACGGATTAATTAGGCTCAAAAGATTCGTCTCGCGGTTTCCAATCTAGCCGTGAAATTCGCTTTTCATTCGTGTCCAAAAACCCCTTCCGACGTCCGATCAAACATTTGATGTGCCACTTTTCCTAAAAATTTTCTCAATCTAAACACCACTTTAACCTTTCAGTTAAAAAGTTGGTGTCCCACACTGAACGTATCATGCGTCTGTCAACACCTAACTTCAGGTGAATAGGTGAGCACAGAAAATTGTTACGGTGTAGCTGAACGTTAGGCACACTACTAGTAGCTACTAAGCCCTCCTTGGCAACCTAATATTCAGAAGAAAATGGTACTAGAATCGACTGGATGCCTATAAATGAGACAAAGCGGTTGCAGTAGTATATTCAGCGTCGACATCCCTTCGTCCTTCGTTGTTTTCTGCCTCCGTCAGCGTCGGTGCTGGGAGTGGCACTGGAAGACAAGCCACGCAAAACATCCCAAAAATCTGACCGAGAGTCAGTCAAGTTGAGAAAAAGGACCGAAAGACCCCCCAAGTCCTAACCACTTAAATCAGGATCTGGGAAATATACTTGCTTAACTATAAAACTAGGTTGTCATTGTCATGCTATAATGTTCATGTGCTACTTATTAACGAGTACCCATTTTTTTTAAAAAAAACTTTGTGAATATCTCTGAATTTTTCTCTTAAAAGCAAATCTCAGTATATTTAACATAAGTAGTTTGTTAATATTCAGGGCATACATGTACCATAAAGAAGATAACCTTAGCTGTCTAGTTTCAGATTTTGCAAGTAATGGGCTAATGGCTAATTAAAGAGTTCATCTCGATTGGCTTGCATACAAAAGACGCAATGCGACGGTCACAGAACGCACTGGTCCCCGACAGAAGGAGCAAAAGAAACAAATCACTTGTGGACGATCGGTGCATGAATTGAAATGATGAAGACATTTGACAGAGCACGAGGTCCCCCTGTCACAACTCATAAGGCTTGATCTGAGATATCCCTCATTATCCTCTGGAAGAACAGTGATGCGTCCCACCTTACAGCTAGCCAAAGTGTTAAGCTCACCTAACGCTGCAATAACAGAGCTCTTAACAGTGGCGTCTCTTAAGATCAGTACTATACAATAGGCTACTGATTAGCTCGCAACAGTGTCATCTCTAAGATGTTCTTATTATTGGCTACTGGTTAGTACGGGTAGTTTGTTACACTTGATAGCGGCTGAGCTAGCAATGTCAATCACTACTTGAGCTATATAGGATTCTAGTGGTAGTGGTTAAGACTTAAGAATCTTTGTCACGGACTTGCATGGAAAAATAATTGACGTTTATGATGCAACACTACTAGAGTTTGTAGTAATGTCGTAAACCCTCTCTTTTCGTATCTGCTTATGTCATAAGTTAAAATTTAATTTTTAAATTTAGAGTTGATTTTAAGGTTTTTTTACCGAATCTTATTTTTCAGCCTTAACTTTTATATAAAAATTTTATTTATAAATTAGTTTTCGTTTGCAAGTATAGCGTACAAGCATCCCTGGCCAGAGCAAATAATACAGTAAACTGTCATGTTCGACAGACATGCTGCATGATGAACTTGGTACTGATTAATTAGATTGTACGAGGGATAAGTATGAGTAATTTGTACAGTCACTGCCTAAAAACAACAAGGGGCAGCACCAGGATGTTTTGACAAGGGACCAGCCTAGGCATTACCTTTGGGGATTGGTGTAGCAAGTACTTCTGATGCTGATATCTTCTGTCAGATTACACTGGGTCCCATATTCCTGTTTTGAGGCTATGTATACCTTTGAATGAAGACCGTGGCTCTTATTAGAACATTTACTGTTAATGTACGAATAAATGGATAAATTCATTAAAACTCTAAATGGACTGTGGTATTGACGATGGTCACTTTTACTCCCTTTTTTATATATCCATACTAGGCTTGGCAAACTTCCCGTTAAGGACAGGCTCCGACAGGGACCCGCCCCATCGGGCCAGAGCTTCGGTTTGTTTGGGGACGGAGATTGGGTTTTTCCTTGGTTCCAATTCGAGTCTAACGCCAGAGACATCCCCTTCTCGTCCAGTTGCCAACCCTATTTTATGCCCATATAAAAGGAGCAGTTATGGTCGTGGATGGTAGCGAATCTATCATCTACCCTACAACGTCTTTTTCTATTTTTTAAAAAAATAATAACCGAGACATATATATATCAACCTATTTTTGTTAATTTTACTTTAATAACATACTAATTAGTAATGAGCAAAATTTTATTGTAATACATAAGCGATATGCTAGTTTTTATAAAAAAAAACTCCAAGTCGATTCAGGTTTTTACAAAGATAACCTCAGTGCGGACCGAAAAGAAGGTGAGCTTTACAACAACCTCAGTACCACGGATAGCTTTGCGTTGGGACATCCATTCCAGCTGCGCAGCGCTCGCTATTCGCAACGACCCTAGGCAAGGCGTGCAGGGTAGCCACATGATTGGAGGCAGGAGAATCCGAGCTTTGATCTGTTCCAGGAAACCTGACATTTGGATGAGCCACTGCGAGTCCACGTGCTTGCTGTACGAGAGCTCGGGGGAAAAAAAACCCTCTGCTGTGCATTCGGTTGGTGGCTTGGCTTGGTGCCCCGTGCCCAGCACAGCACAAAACACAAGCAAGGAAACGGCAACGCCAACCGCACCATTGAGGAGCTAGCAACCTCTTTGTCGGTGCCGCTCGTCGGCGACTCCTTGGCCTATTCTCCTTAATTACTATCACCTGATACATCTAAAACACTACCATTACTATTAGAGCAAGGCTAATAATATAGTCAACAAACTAGCTATAAGGACATTCCCAACCCATAACACTAGATATAGTTTCCATAAACTCCACATCATCAAAAAACTAGTACTAGACACTACTCTTACAATACAAACACCACTATTTTATACTTAATTTAATGCTACTTATCTCACATGATATCTTGAATGTTGTATAGAAACCATGTCTCATGTAAGACATGGTTTCATTCTCTTTCCTCATTTATTCACTTGTCACATCATCTTTCATCCTAGATGACAACTTATTTAATGTTATGAACACCATCCTAGTCATTGGGTTAGGAATGCCCTAAGGGCAGTCCCAACCCATGGTTTCCATGGACAGTTTTTAAGAGACATAGAGCATAATTAACTATACGTAGAAACCATCCCTCCCAACCCATAACTTCTATAGCAGTTCCTATATGGAGGACAATTTAATACAAGCCAAACAAATAGCAGGATTAGCTGTGCAGATTGCATGTATACAATATGTGGCCTGCACCTATCAGGCTATCACTCAGACAACAATATGCAGCACACACAAACAGTCCTGCCAGCAAACACCATAAATTATAGCAAATATATTCATAGTAATAGAAAAATCATAAGTACCAGGTAACAAAATAAGCCATATTCATAGGCATTACAAAATATAAATATAAATAACAGGTTTCCATCATCCATTTTCTCTCTCGCTGGGTAATGAGAATGCATATATATATAGAGAGATAGTAATCATCCAATTCATCTATCACAGTGCTTGTACTTCAGTGATGCAATTCACCTCCCAAGTGCATTATTAGTTATTTGATCGTCACTCATTCCACTTTCATATACTTTGTTCATCCTTGTCCAGCAACCATGAAAGTTAGCAACAGGTTTCTTTATGCGGTCCCAGCGAATCTTCAATTGGTTATGATTTCTTGTTCTATTACTAGCTGTTGTACTGTTATAAGTTGTAGTGACATCTCCCCAATACTGATCTAACTTCTCATCATTTCCATCAACTGGGTCAATAGAATTAAGCAGCCAGGCACTAGCCTACAACAATCATAGGAAGAAACAAAATAACCAATTATGCATTACATCATATTATCATATTAGTGTTCTAAAAATAATTTGAAGCTATCTTACCAATCTTTCATCTTCTTTACGTGTCCAGTTCAATCGAATTTCAGACCTAATAGCTTGGGGAGTCTCATCACCATCGATATCAATTGGTTCTTTTTCCACTAAACCGACAACATTAGCATCCATTGAAATATTTTCAGTTGGTGAGACTGCATGTTCAGTACTTGTAGCACCAACAAAATGAGAGTTTTCTGGCAATTGGCTAGCACCCTGATTATTCAAAAATGAATTGTGCTGCAGAAAGTTCGTGAACCCACCAGGAGGATACATACTGTTGATTCAAAAAAGGGCAACACAGAATAAGATATGGTACAAAAAATTGGATGCTTTTGTACTATCTACTAAAATTTTCAGAGGAACCTTATCTACTAGTGTACTTCAGTATGGCACAAAAATTTCCCCAGGAACCATATCTACTTGTGTACTATAGTTTGGTACAAAAATTTTCCAAGAAACCATATCTAAAGATTCAAAGAAAAATCTACTGAGATGATTTTAAAGAAGGACCGTACCTATCTCTTGAGCCAGGAGGCAAACCATGAAAGAGTGGAGCACTGACACCTGCAGCAACTAGCTGAGAATCTCTGGTGGCTTCAAAAATAAGGTTACGAGCAAAAAGAGATTGACGAGCAGGGGCATTAGCACTGGTAGCTTGAGCAGCAGATCCACGAGTTGCCTTTGGCCTCCGCAATCCACTCATACTGTGACAGACTGGGTTAGGGTCAGATTCATGGGGAAATCAGATTGGGGCTAGGGCTCAGGAGGCAAACCTGATCTTCAACGTTGAGGTGGAAGGGGATTGAAATATTTGCTCGTTGCCACAGAAGGATTGCCAGCAGCAAGAGCCTTCAATCCTGCTGGTTTTTGTAAAGCAGTAGGAGCAGCTAGCAGCAGCGCGCGCGGTGTGGGGCAAGGAGCTTGGCGCGCGCGGGAAGAAAATTGGCGCGCGTGGGGAGACGAGCGGACGAGCGTGGCGGCGGCGTCGATGGAGTGGTGTATATACGCATGGGATCCAGACGTCGTTGGGGGAAGAGCCGAGAAAACGATTGAGGAAGGCCCAACGCAAAATATATCGTTTCTATCAGCCTTGGTCGACGAGAGCATATCGTTTCTGAGATGGGAAACGATTTCTACTATTTCTCTTCTCTCTCTTTCTTAACTCATGTGCCACATCAGTATTTTCTGTGAGCTGGCATGGTATTTAATGCTATAGAAACTACATATAGTTTCAGGTTAGGACTGCCCTAAGACTCCTTGTAGTCTTTTTATAACCCACTCATATAATGGTTAGCTATTCATCTTTAATACAGACCCACATGTCTCTCTCACATGGTGTCTTGGTTCTTGTGCCTGAGCTAGCTATAAGTTTATAGTCAGCTTCTCCTCTCTCTCCTCCCTTCTCTCTTTCACATCAGCACTTAGCTGGCTTATAAGCTGCTATTATACTTGCTCTTAGTCTGTACCAGTATTTGCAACTCTAAACCAAGGTGTATTGGCAACTCTGGGACTTGGCAACTTTTGGTCCTATCAAATTTAGTATTAGTGTAGAACTTATACTAGTATAGGCAAAAGTTGGTAACAACCTAAACACACACACACACACACACACACACACATATATATATATATATATATATATATATATATATATATATATATATATATATATATATATATATATATATATACACATACATACATACATATATGTGGTGCTACTAAAGTTTCCAAAATTTTGGTAGGACAAAACATTAGCTCCAATCTAAACAAGTTCTCTCGACCAAGGTGGTCTTGATGTAAGTACCTGAGTCCTGACTACGCGACGCGGGTGATCCTTTCGGCTTCCACAATCGGCAGGCGAGCGAGGCAGCGCGGTCCATGCTGGGCATGGCGCTGCGTCCACCACCCGGAGCCTGCGCAGAGTACACAGACGCCGGGAGCGGGTTTGCCATCCCAGTTGCCACGCGCGGCGCGGCGGAACACATGGGCTGACCACGGAAAACCAGGAGCGCGCAAGGATTTCGTCGGCGCTGCCGCGTGAGGGAAGACATCCTCTATCTTACGATCATCTGATTTTGAGCGACTAACATATAAACTCCACATCTCATAAATCCATATATCACAATGAGCCGGAGAAAACTCATCCGCCGTGTGATGGTGCGCATGAATTGCACCAGTGCACCACGCACGGGTTTGGTATGTCTCTAATCGTTTTAGCCTGATTTGGGAAGCCCAACTGTCGGGCCCACTCTGTAGATGGCCTATCTCGAAGAACAAATAGGTATCAGGGCGGCCCATCCGTCAAGTAGGAGCAGTCATGGAACATTCGAACCTACCAACTGCACCAGGCTGAGCAACCACAGTTTTTCACAACCTTTACGTTGATGGCTTCACCAAACAACGGTCAAAGCCGCCGGCCGCTTCTCCTTACATACAGGCACGGTAGTCCTAAATCGGCGTTCGCTTTCGATCACGTCACGTGTAGATTAGCAAGATCCGAGAGACAGAAGCAGCGCTCACGTGTGCAGGTCCGGCCGCCGCTTGCACGTCGCGTGCCGATGTACGCCTACGTCGGCGCTGCAGCTGCGCTCGTGCTGCTGCTGCTGCTGCAACACCAGGTGCGCAGGTGGAGGAACCCTCGCCCACGCGACGGCGGCCGCCTCCCGCCGGGCTCCATGGGTCTCCCGCTCGTCGGCGAGACGCTCCAGTTCTTCTCCCCCGACGCCTCCTTCGACATCCCACCCTTCATCCGGCACAGATTGGCCAGGTACGCGTTGGGCCTGGGCTGGTCTACATTCAACTTGAGCACGATTTTGTTGCTGTGTGTTCACTGATTTGATTTTGGGCTGCAAATTCCAGGTACGGGCCGATATTCAAGACCAGCCTGGTGGGGCACCCGGTGGTGGTGTCCGCGGACGAGGAGCTCAACCACATGGTGTTCCAGCAGGAGGGGCAGCTGTTCCAGAGCTGGTACCCGGACTCGTTCGTGGAGATCCTGGGGAGGGACAACGTCGGGGAGCAGCAGGGCGCCATGTTCAGGTACCTCAAGAACATGGTGCTCAGGTACTTCGGCCCCGAAAGCCTCAAGGAGGGCATCATCCGCGACGTCGAGCGCGCCGTGTGCAGCTCCCTCTGCACCTGGTCCACCTTGCCGGCTGTCGAGCTGAAAGAAGCCGTCTCGACCGTATGTTGCGTCGTGTGTGTGGTCTCGATCTAGACGCGCAATATGTAGACGTTTTGTTGTCTCAGTGTTCCTCTGTCTGTTCGAGTGCGCATGCAGATGGTGTTTGATCTTGCTGCAAACAAGCTGCTTGGCCTGGAGCCATCGAGGTCAAAGATTTTGCGGCGGAGCTTCTTCGACTTCGTTCGAGGGCTCATCTCCTTCCCGTTGTATCTTCCAGGAACAGCGTACTACTCATGCATGCAGGTAAAGCTTATCTCTTCAAGGATGCCGTGAGAGTATCAGCAAGAGTTCTTCGAAAAAGTATCAGGCATGGTTCTTGGCTTTGAGTCTGATCTGTCAGGGGCGGAGGCGCGCGATGGTGGTGCTAGAGCAAGTTCTGGAGGAGCGGAAGCGGTCAACAGAACTGCAACATGGAGGACAAGCGAAGCACCATGGCGACTTCCTGGACTATGTAATCCAGGAGATCACGAAGGAAAAGCCGGTCATGACGGAGAAAATGGCGCTCGACCTGATGTTCGTGCTCCTCTTCGCGAGCTTCCACACGACGTCGCTGGCGCTCACCCTGGCCGTCAAGCTGCTCGCCGACTACCCTCTCGTGCTGGAGGAGCTCACGGTGAGTACGTACGCCCGCCTACCATCTCGCATGCACGTACGCGGTCAAAACTGCACAAAAACTGCTGTACGTGATATATTCTCGTAATCGGGCATGAACGTACTGATGACATACACGTTTGTGCGTGCTACTCGGTTTGGATGTCTGTCTATACGTACGTAGGAGGAGCATGACACGATTCTGATGGGCCGTGAGGGAGGCAGCGAGCCAGATGGGATCACATGGAAGGAGTACAAATCCATGGCATTCACATCTCAGGTTGCTGACTAGATAAAATATCGATTATATAGTGTTCAGAATTAATTTGCGGTGTGCATGCTTTTTTTCTTTTTGGGTATGAAAACGTGCATCACTGCACCAATCATACACGCACATGCCTCCTATTTTGTAGGTCATAAATGAGACGGTCCGTTTGGCCAACATCGCGCCTGTTATATTCAGAAAGGCACTAAAAGACATACAGTTCAAAGGTGAGCCACACGCCACTCTCAATCTGTTGGTCATGGTTCCAAAGCCGCAATATATCTCTATATATGTTGCTATCTGAAGATTTGCTATGATTAATGAGCAAGATTTCCACATATAGCCGGTTGCCAAATACAGCTCCAAGCTGTTTCGCCAATAACCACGATTATCAGTGAAAAACCGGAGACATTCAAAAAATGTTTGCCAAAAATTTGTTACTAGGTTGGTTTATTGAGCGAATCCTGAATACATGTAAGTTTGATAAGGCAACCATGATAGCCAAGCGGTTATTGTCGTATTTTAATATCCTGCTAATGAATCAGTATGCCATGCATGCTGTCAAAAATAAGCGCAATAAATGAGTACCATTCTCCTTTTTTCCCCCCAAATGACCAACATTGGTGGCAGGATACACAATTCCAGCAGGATGGGGGGTGATGGTCTGTCCACCAGCAGTACATTTAAATCCAGATATTTATCCAGATCCTCTCACATTCAGCCCAGCAAGGTTCAAGGTTGGTAGATCCTAATTTTCCACCCCTCCCCCCCCGCCCCCCCCCCCCCCCCCTTTTTTTTGTGAAACATAGATCGACTATACATGTTAGAAAAGCAAAAACTAAGAAAAATTTTATGGTCCTTCAGATACACCAACAGTTCACCTCTCGATATCTACTAGCCCAAAAATTATTAAATTTTACACCTTAAAAATATAGTTTACTTGATAACTTTTCTCTTCCTATAAACTATAAAATCACAGATAAATTTTAGGCATATTTAGTTACCTTGAGTAGTTGAGTGTGACATGCAGGATAAACAGGATGTAAGCCGTGGATCAAAACACTTCATGGCATTCGGTGGAGGCCTACGGTTCTGTGTGGGAGCAGATTTCAGCAAGCTACAACTTGCAGTTTTCCTCCATTTCCTTGTCACCAAATACAGGTACTGTTTTTCTCTTTGGCGGTCCAACAATTTGAAGCAAAAAAGAAGAAGAAAAGAAACTGTTCACACAGTGACGGCCAAAAGAGACGGGTCTTTCAAAGATAAAAGAACCATACCTTTTATTTTTCAGGTGGATACCGCTGGGGACAAGCAAGGTAGTCCGGAGTCCAGGACTAGAATTTCCTGATGGTTACCGGATCCAAATCATCCAGAGAGATTAAACAAGGCCTACCTCTACTGATAGTAGAAAAATACGTGTATCAACAATATAAAGAAACATTCTCAAATTATTCTAAACATCGGTCTAGAGTTTAGACTAACTCACAAGATTTAAGTAACTCAAACAACTATCGTCGTCTTCATTTGCACTACTCCCAAAAGACTAATCTTTTTGTTTGTGATAGGGGCATCAATTATTTGGAAATAACAAAACTGGAGAAAACATGAAAATAACACATAGAAGCTAGGCCCTATTCGTTTGGGAGGAGATAAGATAACTTACTCTGGCACAAAAAAAATGTAGTAATAGATTAGTACATGATTAATTAATTATTAATTATTAAAAAATATAAAATAGATTAATATGATTTTTTAAAATAACTTTTCTATAGAAAATTTTTGCAAAAAATACACTGTTTAGTAGTTCGGAAAACATGCGCGTGTAAAACGAGAGGAGTTAGATATCTTATGTAGGGTGATGAACGCAGCCCTAGTCTAAGGGCCTGTTTGTTCTCAGGAATTTTTTTTTAAGTCTCTGTCACATCGAATGTTTGGACACTAATTAGAAGTATTAAATATAGATTATTAATAAAATCCACCCATACTCTGGACTATTTCGCGAGACAAATCTATTGAGCCTAATTAGTCCATGATTAGTGAATGTGGTGCTACAGTAAACATTTACTAATCGTGGCTTAATTAGGCTTAAAAATTTTGCCTAATGAAATAACCTTTATTTATGCAATTAGTTTTGTTATCAATCTATATTTAATACTCTTAATTAACATCCAAACATCCGATACGACAAGGGACAAAAAAGTCCCTAGATCCAAACAACCACTAAATCAACTTTCATTTAGCAGTATATTCTATTAGTGTAAATTTGCATGTCTTTCTTTACCATAGTTGAGAAGTATACCTCAGGTACCAAAAATTGTAATACAAAATTTTAGTATCTTAAGATACTAAATTTTTACACTAAAAAGTGTGATACCTTAAGGTATTTTTTTAAAAATGATAAAAAAACTCAAATCTGCAAGATATTATAATTCGGAAACCTGTTTTATTAAAAATGCAATAGCTAAAGTAATACTACTCTAGCTACATGTATTCATAAACTATAAAAGTACATGCTATTAACTGTAAACGACCCCCCAAAAAAGTACTTTAGAAATGTTTCCTTTTTACTAAATCCACCTTTATTTATTTTTTAAATATAAATCATTAAAAAATTACTTATAAAATATACACCATTTAACCACGTCATCCCACATGGCATGGCAATATAACACTTTCACACCATAATCTGTTAGCGTGGCAAAACCCTTACACATCAGTGGTCCTAGCATGGCAATGCTATTTTGCCATGCCAACGATAGTGATGTCGTAAAACAATGTGTAATTGGAAAATAAGTTTTAGATGAGTTTGTTTACAAAAACAAATATTAATAAGGTGGCAACGCTATGTTGTTAAGATATACTATCGCATGCCAATATTGATTTGCCTTTGCATTACCAATGGATTAGAAGAAAAAACCTTACAATTGACTTATACTTTTTCCACATTTTTGTTAAATTTTCCCTATTTTTTCACTGCCACATGAGAAAAGGCATGTCTCTGCGATAGTCGCATATGTCGCGGGGATATTACTGCCCCACCGCGCTATTGTCGTGAGCCAAACCGTGATTATTCCAAACTTCAAAGTCACTATAATAATCACACCAAACCTTCAATTATCGTGAACCAAACCGAAACTATGGTGAAACTCAATATCGTTATGATCAAACTAGATGATTATTGCGCCCTACTGCATGGTTTCACCTTTAGAACCATAGTGATATCATTTAAAAATTTCAAACTCTAATTCATACGGTTTTTATGTGATTATCGTTAATAACCGTGCTACCATGGGGGCACGGTTTTGGTGTCCTCCAAAATAAATGAAACCCTCTATTTGATTGGTGCCCGCGGTTTCACCTAGGGGCATAGCCTCGAGCTAGATGACTATGGAATGTTATGCTCAAGGTGGTTTACAACTTGAGGAGTCTGAGGCAACACTTATCGTGGGCTTGAAAACCTTTTTAGGGAGAGATCAGTGGTGAATTAGGTTCCAACTGCCCCATCTGGTGTATTTAATGCATTTGGCAAGGCACAACCAGAGAGAAACACCGTAGTCCTACTTTGTCAGAAGCATAGGGTGGAGGGACACCGTTTTAACTAAGAAGACCTTGATAAGACAAGTAACTCTTTCCATGGGCGCTTGGCAGGTTAAGCCATGAGTGGCTAATCCAGCAGGTCACTCCCATTTTTTCCTTCGTTTCCGATAGGGTGACTGATGGTCCTAAATCAGGAAGCACCTTGTCGCAACAGACAAGACTTGGCACACCAAACCCTCTTCAGAGGGGCACGTATGATCTCTCCCAACGTTACGTAATCATCTACTTATAAAGTGTACCTTTGGTTAGAACATGGATACCCATAAACATATATAAGGAAAGTCTGAACCAAGTAAGAAATTGACCATCTTGAAAAGTTGAGAACAAAACGCACAGGAGTACGCTCGGTTACGGTCCAAACCTATCTAAATTCAAATTTTGCAATCATAGTCTTGATATTGACATAGGAAACTTCTGGCGTGTGATTTGTAAGTACAAGCTTATCCCCTAGGCTGAACATAAAAGGAGACCAGTTTGGACTCCCATTCTCAGCGCCCATCTGTCTACAAACCGTTTGTGTCAAAATATAATAGCAAAAAACTCCTATAGCATGTACTATAATATTACTGTGCATATGTATACTATAGCAAATTTAAACCGTGAAAGCCTTTTATCATTACTGTGCATGTGAAGACATATGCCCCTTGTTTTCTTTACTGTAAGATACCATTATGATGATAGTTCTAACAATACTTTTTAATTTTAGTGATATTTTAATAACGATTTATACCTATGATAAATTGTAATCACCCCTTTATTCAATGACAGCAGAGGGTGATGACCGCCAAGCAAAGAATCCTTATCCCGTTATCCGATTCAAAGGGTTGTCAAGTGCATGCATCGTGCCAAACAGTATGCTACTGTTTCATATCTATATATTTTCTAAACACTGCCCCATTATCCAAACAAAGTTATGGCAGAACGTTGAAAAGTTAAATCAAATTTAATGATTGTCCCATAACTCAATTAGAATGCACAAACTGAAAAAAAAAAATGATAACTGGTCACTTCAAATACCGGCTTGAATATACCAGATTGGGGGATAACGAGTTGCCGATGTTTGATTGAAGTATCGGTTGCTATCATTCCCAATTGGGACAATTTCGTTCTTGCTCCTGTTTTGAATTCAAATACTAATTTTACCTTTTCTTTTTAGGGTTTCGTATTTGTCCCTGCTTTTTTTAATTGAACGAACTGATAGCCCTTCCTTTGGATGAAAGGACTAACGATGTTAAATCACATGTTAAATGATTATTTTACCCTTTCTTGAGAATTTTATTTTTATCCCTGTTTTTTAGTCATTTGTATGGTTTACCCTCCATTCTAAATCATAGCAATATTATTGTTAATTCATATTCAGTTTAAAAACTTTTAATTTTTTCCTAAAAAATTGACAGAGCTCTTGTATTCTTTATTTACCAGCAGTATTTGCTTCTGTTGTAATTGTAGCATAAGCTAAAATCAACCTTAGCAGAAAATTGAGAAATGGCATCATAACCACAGCTAAAATCAACCTTAGCAGAAAATGTCTCTATCCAACAGTCACTACTAAATTACCGTGCATTGCGCATATAAATCACAGTATTTCAAAGGCTGAATCATGCGGTAAATCTTTAGAGGTAATAGTAATGCCTTCAAGAATTATTGCCCGACCCCGATCAGTCAAGTCAGCTAATCAGATACTATGCATAAAAATTACCTAGAACAGCGCTTATTAGCCTATTGGGTGATTCAAGATGATAACCAGTGCTTAAGCTTGAGACTCGTGAAAAAAAAACAACAATGTGATCAAGAAATGCATCTTTTTATACACCTGCTCAATTGCCCCAATCGCATCGAATTGCAATTCAATCAACGAACGCACAAACGCTGCATCCTCGATCTAAGGGCATAATAATAATAGAAAAAAAACAAACCCTTTCCACCGCTCGGGATCGCTCGAGCGCGACGGCCGCGCCGGCGGCCCTGAGCTTGGCCACGAGCGCCTCGGCCTCCTCCTTGGGAAGCCCGGTGCACACCACGACCGTCGCCTGAATCAACCGCCGCCGCCGAGACCCCTCCCAGCCGCTGCCACCGCGCGCCCCTCCCTGCTGCCACCGGCGCCGCCGAGCCCCACGAGCCTCTCCTTGCCGCCGGCGCCGTAAGGCCCGCCGCTGACGCCGCGCTCGCCTCCCAGCCGCCGCCGACCCGACGCAGCGCCCTTCCAAGTGCTCACATTCAGAAATTGCCACTCCAGACTATTCCCACCCCCCCCCCCTCTCTGGGGTAGTAACAGGGGCAAAATTGTCCTTTACAATTTTGGACATTATGTTTTTTATTGTTTGAACAGAATATATTTGACGACTAACGGTCTTTATAACTTTCATCTAAAAAAAGGCACTTAAGTTCAAAAGAAGTATAGGCAAATACGAAAACCCTAAAAAACAGGAGTAAAATTAGTATTAGACTCTGAAACAAGGGCAATAACGAAATTGTCCCATCCCAATTAATACTCACAACAATAAAATGTATTGGGAATTTTTTTAAATTTTAAAAGTATTGGGAAATAAAATATACAAATGGAAACATCAAGAAACGTTGCAATTATTGCCAGTGAGTTCTTCCAAATGCATGATAGCTCATACAAGTTGTTGCACACCTGCACCCATGCGGCCATGCCATGCGTGTGGAATTTGGAAATTGAACGTTGAAAGATGAAACACAACTCTATCTATCTTTTTTTTTTTCATTGGTACCTATCCATAATATATGGAGTGCTACGTAGGAACTTTGAGAAAATTCACAAGTTTAGCGAAGGAATAGCACAACAATAGCGGCTTTAACTAATAAAAGAGACTATAATCCGTTGTTTCATAAACACGTACACAAAGTTGTTGCTACCCTAATGATAATCCATATAGCACAAATAAACATTAACCTCCCATAGTTTTTAAACCTGTTCGCCAATTCGCTTGCCCTGCGGGGTTGCTGCCCTTTTGTTTTTTATCCAATTTGTCCCCTTTGCTTCGAAACCTCCTCCACCTTCCCTTTTCTAAGATTTCTTGATTTTTTATGTGAAAATTGTTTTTTTTTCTTTTATCCACAATCTACGCAGAAGGAAGTGGGCTAGGATGGGCTTACTTAGACTGAAAACATATTTCTTGTCTTTGATACACTACTTTCCTCATTCTTCTTATTATGTGTTCAGGTTTGTAAGTTAATCTACATAGTTATATGAGTGAAACAATATTACTTAATAATTTATTGTAAAAAGAAAACAAAAACTTACATATAAGAAAAAATGGCAGTAAATGCCTATCCAGAAACAAATCATTTCATGATTCATAAGACTGTAAAAATGAGACTTCTAGTTTTTTTCTATGGAAGAGAAAAACAATTGATCTATACCATCTAACACCCTGAAATGGGCACCTCCGTGGTGTGCAGGGGCGGAATCAGTCAGGGGCACCCTAGGCTTAAGCCCTATGCCTGGTTGGAGGAGTGCATTAGAAAAATTCTAAATTTTAGTTAAACTTTGTTCAAAAATATATATTCAATTGTTGAGAGCCCTACGCTTAGGAATTTTGTGGTTTTTCACTCTTGGTTGTGTGCACTCATACTTCTTTAAAAATTGTTGGCTGCAACCAAAAAATCACTCCATGACCCATATTCTTGAAAGTCAACCCATATTTGCTAAAGGCCGCCCCTTTGCCAAAGCACTTTGTGCTTAACAAAATTACACATATACCTATAACTTCCACCCTTAGATCATGGGTAGGGCTGTGTTCTGCGTAGGGGTTCCCAGTCATCCAGTCTAGAATTTTATTTACGTAGAGTCATCTATTTTCATCATATATATGTCTCTCTGATACGAGCTCAGCCACCCATAACGTTCTAAAGGCATTAAAAAGCAAGTGAGTAACACCCCTCTGTTTTGTTCTAACTCCACCCCCGCCTCCAATATATGTTCTTCCGGTGTTCCCAAACATTGTTACACACACCCAAACACATATTTTCGTAAAAGACAAGGTTAGAATAAATGAGCCAACAACTCACAGTCTTACACACGGTATAAAACACGAGAAATTCTCATGGCTTTTACACCATAGGTTATCCTTAGCAAGCATGTCAAGCATGCTTTTCCTAAGCACGAGCCATATTGATATCGTGACTTTTCACATTACAACTAAAATCGACACCCTAGACTTCTATGTTGTAAGAGACTACAGAAAGATTTCATAATTTTTAGAAGGATCTGTAGTTGTGCCAACTACTTGCCAACCATTTAATGTCTATAAGGATATTTTTCGCCTTTTGGAAAAAAATTCGGTCTAATGAAATGGAGTAGTAGAAGCCACAAAAAAAACTGCAATATATTATGGATAGAGAAAACTTAATGACAAAACGTTATAAATGAGAGCGCTCACGGCAAGGAATACATTTTCTCCACGCAATCCTGCATGAAATAAAATTAAGGCCAACTGATACCACACATGGCATTTGCCCTGCTATATAAGCATCTAGATACCTCCCCTGAGTGGGCAGCAATGCAAGCTAGAAGGCTTACTCTCTCCATACTAGCTCACTAGTTAGCTTGCATGGATAAGTCTGAGATGTTGCTAGGATCGTATTCATACGCAGCTCTATGCGGTGTCACACTGATCATAGGATGGTTAGCTCACTGGGCATACAAATGGATGAATCCTTCATGCAATGGGAGGCTTCCTCCTGGCTCCATGGGCTTCCCTATTGTTGGTGAGACCTTCGATTTCTTCAGAGCAAGCCCATCAATAGACATGCCAGGCTACTACAAGAAAAGAATGAAGAGGTTAGGGATCAAATAGTTTGTACTTAACTTCTTATAGTATTCATATTCGATCTACTCAAATTGTGCAAGAAAGATTTGCGTACTGTTGCTACGAATAATAGAATTTCTATATATATATATGAACAACACAATAAATCTAGGACAATATTACGGTACCTTTTAGCAACAGTGGTAGTAGAGTAGTAAAATTTATATCTAACTATATATTTTTTATAAGTATATTAAATATTTTATTCAAAATTTTAGTGAGATATATTTATCAATTCATCTATTTTAACATGATATATGACACATAAATTTATTGTAAAGTTATACGTTTTAGTTCTAATGACTCTTTTAGAAATTTCCACTATACATACTACCGGTATAGTATAATAAAATCATATTCGTTGAATTCAAAGTAATAAACGGCTCACAATCATTCGAGTGTACCTTTAAAAAATCCTAATCTAAGGTCTAGGCTATGCTAGGGATGCTCTTGAGTTTGATGTAATGACCCATCAGGTATGTAATTTTTATTATTTTTTGAAACCTTTTATTTTAGAACTAAACTCCAATATAAATTTTATTTTCATCTATGAATATTTTGGCCTTACCTGCCACCATGGGTGACATGGCTAAAAAACACTGCACTCATGGGTGTAGCGGTGTTCTTCTAACACACCAATCTAACTAGCATGATAGAACCATTGTCATGATAGTCTTAACAAACAACGCTGACACCTGAACCCCTCATGACACAAACAACGCTGACACCTGAACCCCTCATGACGTAGCACCATTATTTTGGCACACTAGACATGATGACGTGGTCAAATGATTTAGACATGGAAATAAAATTTGTCGGAGTGTAATTTTAAAATTAATAAATTATAAAAGGTTCACAAAATAAATAAAAAAAATCTCAGGTACGAAACTCTGTTCAAGACTAGCCTGGTAGGCCGACCCGTGGTCGTTTCCCTTGATCCCGAGGTGAACCGGTTCATATTTCAACAAGAGGGCAAGTTGTTCCAGAGTTGGTATCCAGATACTACAATGAACATCTTTGGCAAGAAGAGCATCACCACATATGATAGAACCGTTCACAAGTTTATTCGAAGCCTCACGGCCAAGCTCTTAGGCCCTGAAAACCTGAAGGAATCACTCCTTCCAGAGCTAGAACTGTCCATGAGGGAGAGCTTTGTGTCATGGATTGGAAAACCTAGCATCGAGGTGAAGGATGGCGTTTCTAACGTAAGTTAATAATTGCTTCTCTTCTTTTTTTTTTTGCATAACTATGTGATACTAGTTTGATATATCTTCCAACAAAGGCATCACCACTATTGCTAGATTTCAATTGTCTAATAAGTGTGATTTATAAGAATGGATTATGGCGAACTATGAGTAGGCCATCTGGCTCACAAAATGGCCGTGATGTTTTACTACGAGTTGTACTTATTTGCAGATGGTCTTTGACCTACTTTCCAAGAAGTTGATCAGCCTTGACACCACCAATTCAAGAGAACTGAGAAACAACTTTCAGGAATTCTTCATGGGGATGGTTTCCTTCCCAATATATTTTCCTGGGACATTGTTCTACCGATGCATGAAGGTATTCATTTTTGTAGATTAAGGAAGCTTTTATTGACCTTAAATGATTACATCAAGGTGATATATACATGCATGTATTTATATTGTCCAAATAGTTTGATCAGGGTATATTCATTTACTTTATGAGTGATACATGTTTTTTTAATATTAACCTTGCTTCCAGAATTTGTGATTTAGTTATCCTGATTTTTTTAAATTCACAAATGAAGGGCAGGAGAAATGTACACAGTGCACTAACCAATGTAATGAAAGTGAGGCTAAGTGCACCTGAAAAAAAATTTGGCGACCTCCTTGACCTGATTATTGACGAGCTGCGAAGTGAAAAGCCGATGATTGATGAAAACTTTGCTATAGATGTACTTGTTATACTCTTGTTTACGAGCATTGCAACACTATCGCCAACCTTGACGGTAGCCATTAAGTTCCTCACCGACAATCCTAAGATTGTTGAAGAGCTCAAGGTGTGTGTTTTTAATGTGTGAATAGTTTTTTTATTTGGGAACCATAGGATCAAATATTGAAAATTTGGACTAATCCTAAATAAAAAATAAAATTACATTATTCCAGGAGGAGCATGAAACGATAATGAAGAAACGAGAGGGTGTGAACTCCGGGTTCACATGGGAGGAGTACAAGTCCTTGAAATTCACTATTCAGGTGATTTTGCATTAATTAATGTATATATTTGAAGCATCATTGGCGCCACAACGATGCTCTTGTAATTGCTTTTGTTTACTCAATTGAGCTCGTAGGTTATGAATGAAATTGGTCGAATCAGTAACGTTGCACCAGGAATTTTTAGGAAGACATTAACAGATGTGCAAGTGAATGGTAAGTTTCTTGCACAAACAAGAAGAAAAAAAAATAATGTAGTTTATTACTACCTCCGATTCATAACGTAAGATGTTTAACTTTTTTGGTTATAACGTTTGACCATTCGTCTTATTCAAAAATTTAGTACAAATATAAAAAATAACAAGTCGTGCTTAAAATTCTTTTGATAATAAAGTAAGTCACAACCAAAATAAATGATATTTCTATATTTTTAATAAGACAAATGATCAAACATCACAAGCAAAAAAGTCAAACATCTTACATTATAAATCGGAGAGTACTATTTATTATTCATGGGATCATGCCACTCAATTTGTTACTATGGTATTTGATTTTTTACGCAGGATATACAATTCCGTCTGGGTGGTTAGTCATGATTAGCCCCGCGGCAGTTCATCTAAACCCAGAACTATTCGAGGATCCGCTCAAATTTGATCCGTGGAGGTGGAAGGTATAGTGGAAAACATTAAAAATAATTCCATTCTTTAGTACTAAATCATGAATAACCATTAATTGAACTCACTTTCACTTGGAATTTACGATAATGTTTCTATCCAACTAACTAAAGCCAATGGCACCTGCAGGAGGAGAAGAGAAGCTCTCTGCTGAGGAACTACATACCATTCGGAGGGGGCATCCGGCAATGTCTCGCGGCGGACTTCAGCAAGCTTTTTATTGCACTCTTCCTCCACATCTTGGTGACCGAGTATAGGTACATACATACATACACGTCCTAGCATTCTTTGTTTGCTCGTTATGCTCACAGAAATACTATACATTGCTGACTTAATTTGTTGTTTTTTCTTTGTACCGGCTAAACTCTTTGTTTAGATGGAAGGAGATTGGAGGAGGGAAAATAATGCGTGTCTCAGAGATTTTATCCCCTGAAGACTACCACATTCAACTAGTTCCTCGGGCTTAATATGCCTATTGGATATTCTATTAATGCAACAAAGAATGTCTGAACCCAACACTTTGTTGCTCATATTGCTGTAATTGTGTAATCACACGACATGGATGATGTCAGTTTCCATATACCAAAAAATATTATTGGAATAAATAGTCAGGGACAAACTAGGGCATGTGGAGCTGGAGCACTACTTACTTCATCCAGCCTTAGCACTAAATGTATTTTTATATGTTCATCATGCTCATCTTCTATTTATATATGTGAATTTATATGTCAAGATATTGTTCCATTCAAACTTTGGATGCCTTTCTTCGTATTAGAGAAGGCATTCTAAGACACTATGTCTTCTTCAAAGAGCTCTTTTACCGTTCTTAAAAAAAATATCTCAAAATACCACAATGTTTCAGCGTAAAAACTTAGTATCTTGTGATACAATAAAAAATGGAGGAGGTGTACTTTCTTAATCCTATGTTCGGTTCTATAAATGATTAATTTTAGGATAGAGGAATTACATATTTAGCTCGTAGCTAAAAGTTTTAATATTTATATTAAACCAGGTATATAAAGTCATTGAACGGGTTCATGAGCAATATATCTATGAATTTGAAATTAACAAATTGGTTGCTGTGGTGTAGTTGTTATCACGTCAGTCTTACACACTGAAGGTCTCCAGTTCGATCCTGGGCAGCAACAATTTTTTTTCTTTTTTTTCTTTTATATTTCACCACGCCCATTGAACCCCTTTTTGTGGCCATTTATCTCCAGGCCTATTGAACCTTCTTTTTCTCCCCAGGCCTATTGGGCCCTATTCTCTTCTATCCATCCCTTGCAACTCGTGAGTCTCGGCCCAGGTCTTTTTCTTCTTTTGTTTATCTCCAGCCCTATTTTTTTCTATTCAGGCCCTATTCTCTTCTATCCATCCCTTGCAACTCGTGAGTCTCGACCCATGTCTTTTTCTTCATTTGTTTATCTTCAGCCCTATTTTCTTCTATTCATCCCTTGCGACTTGCAAGCTTTGGGCTAGGTCGGACACACTACACTGTACCCACAGTGGGAGGGTCGTGGAAGCACGGGGGTATTACTCTTGAACAGAAAAGATCCGCTCTACATCCATCGACAATGGATTGATCTTTCACCTTTTTTTCACTGTAAAACCGTGTATATAACATCCTAGCTATCAAAACTAAATAAATCAAGTTTCTCTTTAGTTTAGGCTATAGGCTCATCTAATCCAGTGCCTATATGGCCGCAAAGGACGGGGAAATGTAACTTGCACCCAACATTGCAGTACCATGGCTGACCAAACAACAAAAATAAATTTAAACGAGTGAGATCTATCTATCTGTTTGGAGAGAAAAAAATAAAACTGCGATCCACATGTCCCCTACCCCTCAATTCCTTGATCCCTCCTCACTCTCTCGCTCTCAACGGACATAGACAAGAGGAGCAGCGTTGGTAGCGGCCAGCTAGCGATGAGTGGCTCAGTATGATATATCAGGTATGGTTCAAGGAGGTGGCGACAAACCTTAGCTCACCGTTATTGCAATCGAGCCAACTTTGTCGCCATCTCAGCTTCCTCAACAATCTAGGTGGCTAAGGCTTAATGAAGATGACAAGTGGTAAGATCTCGATGTAGAGGAAGCCATAGATCCGACAATATTAGCATGGAGGCCAGCGGGACTGAGGTGGACTCGGCAGTGGTGATGATGAAGGGGCCTAGGGACAACGACGAGGGCTCAAGGTACAAAGTAACTGAAGTTACTAAATTTAACACTATAAAATGTGGTATTTATTTTCTGAAGGGTAATAAAAATTGCACAAAGAGGTGGTGTCATCTAGCGCTTAAGCTCCTCGTCGCAATCGAGGTGTTGACGGATCAGCCCACGGGTGCAACGATGACCTCCATCTGCTTAGGCCTCTGTCGCTGCCAGCCTGGTAACGCTGCCTTCCCTATCAATATCGATGGCTACTCGTCGTGCCGGCTCAAGCTCATCTGCCATGAAGAAGAGAAGGGAAGGTTAGGAAAAAGGAAGAGAAGAGAATAGCTGCAGCTAGTTCCTTCCTTTCGCAATGCTCAAGTGACTGTTGTTCATACCACTATCTTCCTTCGCATGTGCAAGTAGCCAAGCTAGAGCTCGCATAAGGCTCGCCAGACGCACAAACACGCTGGCGAGCTCGAACTCTTGGGGATCACCGTTCGCAACTGTTGTCGCCTTCCTTCCTGCAAGTGTGAGGGCGAGATCGACCTTGTGCCACCGTACCATCCGCTGCTTCCCTTCTCGTGTCACTGGTTCCTCTACTGTTGCAATGAGAGAAGGGCATAGATGGAGAAAGGAGTCGGATAATAGGATAGAATCACAGGTGGATCCAGGGTGGGCTCGGGACTACCAAAAAAATTATCATCTAAGGTGTATATATATGTGGGTGAAAAAATGAAAAATAACTCGTATAAAAAGAGAAGATGGGAATAGTCCCTTAATAATATATGATAGTGATTTTTTACTAATTTTAAACTTGCATTGTATATTTGGTATGATATATTTATGGTATTTAAACAAATTTATATAAGTTATACCAGACTTAGAATCCTATATATGTCACCGGATAGAGGAGTGTTGGCCTTAACATGCATATTGGTCCCACATGAAGTTTTTTTATAACACCACATAAGCTCCATGCGATCCAAATCATGGGGTAATTGTTTGACCAAACAACATATTTGTAAGCAAAAATTAATTTATAAATAATTTTATATATGTATTCAATGAAAAATAATATTTGTGAATAATTTTTTATATATGTATTCCTAGCGATCTAAAAGATAGGCTGAAAATAAACTTTTGTGAAAGAACTACAAAATCAACTTTAATTTAAGACCAAAAATTTAAACTTTAGCATATAAGTATAAACAGAAGTGAAAAGATGTAGCCACGTGGGTGTATTTGTGTGAACACGAAAGGAACAAGCGGTCGAGCATGCCGCCTTTTTTTTCCCTACTGCTTAAAAACCAGCGGTTTGCATATATATACCCCCACGAGGCTCGCAACAAGGTGCCCACAGATTGCATTTGTTTTCCGCGTTAGTTAGTACATCAGCTCTATGTATATATGCATCCGAGGTTTACTTTAACGAATCTCGCAGCAAATCAAAGCAAGCATCCAGGCCGTTCGGGATCCCGGGGGGGGGGGGGGGGGGGGGGGGGGATATGCATGTGTACGTACGTACTGTGTGGCATGGGAGCTTGATCGCGCGCTGATCATCTCATCCCTCCTCCTTAAACGAGCTAGCGTACAAAGTCTTGAGTATAGCCGGGGGTAAAGGTACAGTGAAATAGAGAATGTGCCGGATATCTGAATTTGGATCGAATAAATAAATATAGGTGAAAATTTATAAATTTTAGTTAAAATACTTTTTGAAGGGGTTCCGAGCTTCAAGCGGCTTGGTCACTGAGTATAGCAACTGACGCTACTATGAGAGTAGTACGCACTAACTCAAGCTAGATAGGTGAATGTCAAACAGAGAATAGTAGTAGTATATATATATATGCCACGACTAGTGCAACTTGTCGCGTGTTCTGATAGAGCGATAGGTGGACACGACCTGGCTGGAATAACGCCTTTCGAATGCCAGACATAAGGATCTTGTTGTATATAGACAGTCTCTGCTGGCATATGTCCCGTTTCCCCGAGAAAAAGGATAAATCTTGTCTGCCCAACACACAGTTATGCCTGCATATTGACACTAGCTGCTGCAAGCCCCTGCAACTTCACAGTGATATGATGCAACGCCTAGGCTGGCAGCTTCGTCGCATTCGGCAGCAAATTAACATACAACCTCGTTCCAAAATAAACGAATTTCTGTGTTTTTATAGAATTTTTGACTCTTCATCTTATTTAAATTTTTTTTATGATTAATACTTTTATTGTTACTACATGATAAGACATAAATAATACTTTACATGTGACTAATTTTTTTAATTTTTTAATAATTCTTTTAAATAAAACGGATGATCAAACATTCGACCTAGAAAACGAGTAGTACTCCTATGCATAAAGATCGATGCCCATGCACCGTGTGTCGCGTCTGGGGTGGTACGTAGGGATTATTGGTAATCCCTCAGGAGAGCAGTTGCATGCTGCCTACAGTCTACTTGTCCATGTCGTGAGTTGCAACGCCTGCAGCCTGCAGGTCTGCAGATATGCTGTTCTATGTCTTACCTGTCGCCGTAAGTTCCAAAACTTGACAACTCAGTATGTCAGGTGCTGCGCTTGTTGAATTAGCCCAATAGCCCAGCCTGGCTTAACGACAATCGTGTTGCTTTTAGGTGGTCGATGCCGTTGAGCAGCACGTACTACTGGACATAGGGATCTTGCTTGAGTTCAGGGAACTAAGGCTGCGTTTTGATTCATCATGTTGAGATAGATTACTTCTCGATTTCCATTAGCACGTTTTTTAAACTGCTAAAAGGTGTATTTCGTGTAAAAATAGAAATTGTTATAAAAGATCAAATAACTTCACTTTTCAAATTTTTAATAAGTAATACTTAATTAATCATGTGTTAATTACGTTTATTGTTTTCCATGCTGCAAATCAGCTTTTGCAGCATCCTACTTCGAACGCGGCCTAAAAGGGACCTCTAAAAGGGACCTTATTGCTTGTCCACGAGGAAGATAAGGGTGAAAAGTCTACCCTCTTTTCATGGCGTGTTTTTCAAATTGTTAAATAATGTATATTCTTTAAAAAGATATATATCTAAAAGATACTTCTAAAAGTATATCAAGTATACAATAACTAATTTAATATTAAATAATAAGATATCTTCTTTACTTATCTTTTTTTCCTTCTTCCCTCGCCTTTGAACTCAACAAAAGAAAAAGGATATAGGCAGTTCTAGTCCTACTGGTCAAAGAAGTATCCATATCATATCACTATTGCCTCCTCCTACCATGTGATTACAAACACCCACAGTAGCTAGCTAGGTCAATCTGAACTTTACAGTCAAAACTTATCATCCACTCGAAGAATTCGATCGGAAAAAAAAAACTCCGTTGACGTCGAAAATACGATCCGACGTGTCACACACAAAAGCCTGGGAGTCAATCTTAGACAGCTCCAGTGCAGGACCTAAATTCCTAGAATGATGCGGGGGCGTGCCAGTCAGTTTGATCCTGCAACTGACAAGATAAATAATGAAACAATCCGATCGGCTATCGAGCCGATAGATAAATAAAGATCCAACTGATCAGATGTTGATGTTGTAACGGTTAGCCGATAGGATAAACAATCGGCTGTAAAAAGCTTGGATCGACTGGAAACTCAATAGGAGTATAGTTAAACAAAATATTAAACCAACGTAATCCGCCAAGTTACTTATTAATCTCAGACGATCGGACGAGCCCCTATAACTAGATCGAACCAGACGTACAGAGATTGGACTTAACCAAGACAGTATGCAGTCGAGTACGATATGATTATAGGAAACATAAAGATCGATAAGGCTAATAAACAAACCAACAAATTACTTGGAATAAACAATGAATCGTGTGTTACGATCGGTTAAATCCAATTTGCATGTAATTCTCATAAGCCGATGCAACGTAAATAGCTGCCGATCTAACTAAATCAAGCCGATTGGTATAAAAATAAAGCAGTAAGGCAATCGGCTACTCTATTCATGTAAATATGATAAGCATGTAGATCGGCAAAAATCATCGGCTATAGACGGCGGACAATCAACCAAGAGCTATAAAATACCTAGCCCAGATTGCTAAGAATAATCATAGAAGATCGGACACAACCGAGACAGTTCAAGATTAAACTTAGCAATATCAGGATAGACACTAAACAGATCTAGATTGCTATCAAGCCAATGAGCTGATGACTGGTAATTTATCGGCCGGTACTCCGATAAAACAATGAGCAAAATACATCGATCTGATATAAACCATCTAACAAACGCAATCTATTAGATCGGACCGAATCGAGACAGTACTAGATTGAATATGTCAAGCGACAAATATCAAACTTATGTAGATCGCTCAAAGTGGTCGACCAGATCAACTCAAAACACGAAAGTGATCTAAGTTGAAACTGATACGATAACTAGCAATCGCACAGCTAGATTAGAAGATCAAACCAAACCGAGATAGTTCTAATCTAGCCGAACGATTACCGTGGCCTGGCGGAACGTAGGACTTGCCCCTCCGTCGGAGATCGAGACGATGCAGTCTCACGTCAGGTGCCAAGTTCCGCTGGAGTTGAAACCTCGGTTAGGAGGGTGGCGATGCGCTGAGAGTAATTGATCTAATTGATTGGTAGATGATTTACGATGATCCTGGGCATGCATATTTATACCCTCGGGTGGACGCTATTTCGTGTTGGACACGACACGCGACTCCTAATAGATAAAAAGAAATAACAAACTCCTATGTAGATTCTCTCTAACACACAAGTCTCGATCGGACTCTAACAACCTTAGAGATAAAATAAAAATCCTAACTAACTCTAATTAATAGATAAATTTACGCCGTCAGGTCTTGGTCTTCACGATTCCTTCTTAAATTCGGTCTCTTTCAGATAAAATATCTATCGATAATTGTACATTTCTTTATCTGAATCCAATACAGAAATTTATCAAATTTTGGTATTAACCAACTCCCATGCTTGTTGAGTCTTCCTGTGTATTTACGCAGTTCATGGGATGCACCTTGCTCTTGGAGTTGAAGACGCCAACTTCAGTAAGCGAACAAAATTAAGGTGCTTCGTATAGAGTTAGCAATTTAGCATCTCCGTTTCACTTCCATTTCCAGCAAAATGACGGTTTTATTTTTAATGAAATTTGACGATGATATTAGCTGGTGCTGTTAATTGACGTAGGCCGTCTTAGCTGCTCCATCTAAGTTAACTTATCCCCTCGTTTTTCGCGCGCACGATTCCCGAACTACTAAATAACTTATCTCCTCGTTTTTCGCGCGCATGATTCCTGAACTGCTAAATAGTATGTTTTTTTAAAAAAATTATATAGAAAAGTTATTTTAAAAAATCATATTAATCTGTTTTACATTTTTTTAATAATTAATAATTAATTAATCATGTACTAATTTATTACTATGATTTTTCTGCGTTAGGTAAGTTAACCCTCCTCAAACGAACACGACCGTACTTGTAGAATGTGCCAGGAATGGCAAGTGGAAACGTTGCTGATCGATTCGATTCCGTTTCGTGTATCCTAATTGAACTGTCGAAAGTTTATTTCTGCATTAATCGTCGATATATACATGCATTGTACAACTCTTCGGCCCAAGGGCACATGGCACTGTTGGTTGTGTCGTGTAGGTGGCGTACAGAGAGTATATGTACGTTGAGTGCTAGTGCAATCTCTTTGACCAGTTGCATGCATGAGCGATACCGCTCATGCTTAGAGCAGGGATTCGACACCGTTTGACTGGAGACTACGGAGAAAATAGAACTTGGTTGCCTAGCAAATCATATCATGTTTGTTCGCCGTGTTTTACTGAATCTGCACATGCTTCTCAAGAAATACCAAGATGTTGGAGTAATATTTTACAGACCATGTTTGAGTTCTCTGGCACGTTGCTTGCGTTCGTATCTCCAGTAAGTTTGGGATGACTTGGGAGCTTTGCTGGCAAACTTAGAATCATCAGTAATTTAATCATCTGCTGTGTTTCAACCATTATTATTCATGCAAGTTGGGGAAGTGCTTTAATTAGAATATGAGCTTCATTTTTGCATGCTATTAAGATAGTATAAGAGAATTTGAAAAAAAACAACTTTTTGCCTAAAAAATGACAAATATTTTGTCTAATGCAACTTCACAAGCATGCATACAAGGGAGTTTGATCTGCAGATGAAAGTAAAAGGATTCAGTTGCATGGGAGGCCTATTTTGGAAGAATGGAGATATGTTTTGAAAAATTTTATGGCAACTGAATAAATTCTTGTAAAACCTTATAAAAATTCTACGCTCCAATGGAACATGAGATATGCAGACATATTCACAACCAGTTATTTTTAAAAAAAAAATTGGCATTACATGCTTTTGGAGTTATTCATTGATAATTTAATTTCTAATTACTATTGTCAATTTGAAGATATATTTTACTACTTGAGGCTACGCACAAAATATAATTCATCCCCACTCAACATTCTAAACCGCAGTGGTTTCACCAAACATATATACTTTTATTGACCCCAATATCCAACTCCAACATACGGTGCTCCCTGCCTCCGTGCGCCCCACAATCATGTAATTAAGATTATACCCTTTGAAATCTAGCAGTTAAACTGGAGATAATTTGGGATGCTGCCAATGTTCGAAGCAATTAATTGCAAAACAATACTTTAATATTTTTTCATAAAAGCGGCAAATGGTGGGTATTTACTTGGTAAAGTTTAGTGAAGTATATGGGCATATCCCCATACAACTGCATAGGCAATGCACCACCAGCATGCTCACTCTGGGATGTTGACATCCTTCTTAACTTGAAGGAGGGCTTATACTTCTATGAACTTGTCTTTCGTTCCCTCTCTGATGACCTCAGGGTAGATCCAGAAAAAAATCATAGTAGGGGTTGAACAAACCGGCTGCCCTGTGTGGGTGTGCCACTGTCGCTCTCCGCCATGTCGCGTGTGCCGGGCTCCTTACCATGCCACGCGTCGTTGCCGACCCTACCGCGTGCGTAGGCCACTCGCCGCTTGGCCCGCTCCTACGCGCTCGTCGTCGGCTGCCAGCTGACGACCACCTCCGCCGCTCTGTGCATCCATCGTCCACCACCAGCCGCCTGGGATTGGGTGGGTGTAAGTGAGGATTACGATATTGTGGTTGGGAGGTGTCACGCCCAGAAATTTACACCAAATTTCTGAACAATAGCATGTATTAAATCTCGGTCCAGGCATCAACCCGAGTACACACTATGATAAATCAATACACAGTTCCACGACTTAAAAACAAATAAAAACAATTATCTATCGAAATGCAGCGGAAAAGGAAAACAAACTAAACCATCTAATCTTCAGCTTCAGCTGGCGATGACAGCTACACACCACAGGCATTCTCGACGGCGGACTGAACCTCACTTCAACCTCTGGAACAACCTTCTGACTCAGGCTCTGGCACTTGCTCTGGTAGGAAAAAATTAAACAAGACTGAGTACAAACCACCGTACTCAACAAGTAACACCCAAGAGAGGAAGAATAATGAATGCAATAGGGTATCAAGGAACAGGCTAAGGTTAAATTGCACAAAGCTGCAGCAATTTAGCAAAACAGTAGATAAAATAGACTAAAATAAAAGTAAAGTAAACATTTAAAATAATCATCCACTGTTCAACGTTACACCACGTTGCAACAGGCCCATACCGTTGTCGAACATTACACCACGTAGCGACAGGGTCAACCCTCTGTCCAACGTTAAACCACGTTGCGACAGACCCAAACCACTGCCAACATTACACCACGTTGCGCAGGGTCAAACTGATTCCAAAATTAATCCAATTATAAAATTTTCAACTAATCCCAGTGAATCTGTCGGTTCACCCAATAACCGCGGGCACGGCTATTCGAATAGTTTTACTCTGCAGAGGTGTACAACTTTACCCACAAGACATGACTCCCAAGCATGTTACCATGCCCCAACGTATCACCACGATACCTCAGTACGGAAACCATGATAAGACCTTTCACCTAACCCTCCCTAGACAATCGCACCACACTTCAGGTTTCACCCCCTCCTTTACACCAAGTCGGACAGTCCCCTCATGTGCCTTGGTGAATCCGGAAGTAGCAGAGACTTTCATTACACCACAATTGCCCGTCCATACTCCATCACGCTCACCCTTGCCTTGGTACGTCAAATAGGGACAAGCTAGATTACGAGTCTCACCGTTGCCCATTCTGGCTTGTGGTTAGTATGTGTAAGACTTTCAAGGTTTCCCGAGAATAGGTCCTTAATTGCCATGGGTGCGACTCTTAAAACCATGCACCCACAGCCCACCATAAGCAATATTTTAGTTGTATTAATCAACATCGGGAAATTAATGATGATCACAACCATTAAAGATCTATCAAAGTCTAATCAACAATTAAATAAGTGATAACATGTGAGCTAGTTGGGCTAAGCATAGCGAAGCATTACCTAAGCCTATTTCTAGTCAGATTAACCCTGGGATAACAATAATAATAAGTGGGAATCAATGGATATAAAGATAATTGTCCAATAGATAAATACAATAAAAAGATTTGCATAAAACAATGCATGTTTGAATGTAAAGCGAGGAATTTTATAAACATAGGTTCAATATGATCAAAGAAGGGTGCCACTTGCCTTGCTTAGGCCCACGAGGAACTTCAGCGACGACTTCGAGAACGAACGGTGCTGCGACGGGGGAAAAACCTACGACAAACAAGGCAAAACAAGCAAAAACAGACTATAAAACTACTGAAACAGAGAAAGAAACTATTTTTAATGGATTCTTGGCATTTTTTTGGATTTAATGAAATTTGAATGGGCCTAAACGGAGACTAGATGAATTACTTATGAATTTTAGAAGTTTTCTGGGTTTTTAACTAAACAGAAAAGTCCTAAATCAATTATTGCGGAATTAATGGGGCTGCTGACGTCAGCAAGGAGAGATGGAGGGCGGCGCCGATAGGTGGGCCCCGCAGGTAGTGAGAGGGAGGGGTGAGGGGAGGATGACGTGCGGGCCCGGGGAAGAGAGAGAAGGAAGGGGGTGGTGGCCGGCGACTGACGGGTGGGACCCGCCGGTCAGCGTGAGAGGGAGCGAGAGGGGAGAGGCGGCCGGCGACTGGCGGGTGGGCCCCGTTCGTCAGCGACCCCGAACAGAGGAGGAGGGGAGAGCGTAGCCGAGAGAGGAAGACGGCGTCGACGGCGAGCGGGCGGTGACGGCGAGGACCGACGCCGCGAGGGCGACGACGGCGACGGCATCGGCCGCCGACTGGGGAGCAACGACGGCGAGCGACGCAAGGCGACGGGCGGCATCGCACGGTGCCGGGCCGATGGCGACGGCGCACGGGAGGTGGAGGTGGGCGCCGGCAGCGGCGGCACGGTGATCGTGCGGCGACGGCGAGGCGAAGGCGATGGCGATGGCGCCGGGGCGGTGCGTCGGTGGCAGCGAACGGCGCGCGCGTGCGACGGCGACACGCGTGCCGGCGGTAGCGACCAAAGAGGAAAAGGGGAAGGAGAAAGGAAGGGGGATACTCACCGACGACGATGGAGGTGGCGGCGAGTCGGCGAGGGGGAGGGACGGGTGACAGTGAACGGAGCGGAGGCGACGACGACCGAAGCGCGAATGGCGGCGCGCGGACGACAAGGTCGGGCGCGACGGCGGAGAGGGCGAGAAGGCGACGAGGGCACTCGAGTGCCCCACCGGCGACGGTGAAGATGGCGGAAAGTCGGCGAAGCCGAGGCGGAGGTGGTGACGCGGGTAGGCGGCGACGTCCGACGGTCGACGGCGAGATCGGTCGACGGCGGCGAGGAAGCGGCGGTGCACCGGTGAGGCAAAAAGTGGCGGCGGGGCGGAGAGCTAGGGGTTTTATAGGGTGGCGGCGCCGGCTAGGGCGGGGCGGCGGTTGCGGAGGATACCGAGTCGGCGACGAGCCGGATTCGGCGGCGGCGGTTGCGGCGGAGGAGTTGGAGTCGGTGGCGGCGCGGGCTCGGTCCGGCCGAGCGAGGGAGGCGAGGCGGACTTCGGCGGCGCGCGGGCGCTGGGTCGAGGCCGGGGGGGGAGCGAGCTGGGCCGGCGGCTGGCGGCCCAGGCGGAGGGAGGAGGGTGCGCGTGGGGGGGGAGGCCGGCTCGGCTGGGCCGGCCTGGAGGGAGAGGTGGGCCGGCTCGGCTGGGCTGGCCCAGGAAGGAGGAGAGGAAAAAGAAAAGGAAGGGGAGGCAAATTGGACTTCGGCCCAATTTGGGAAGGAATGAAAAAAAGAAAAATGAGGTAAAAAGGAAAACTCCACTTTTGTCGAATTTTAAATTAATTTGTTTGGCTAAATTTTATACTTCTTCAATTTGAGTTTAAATCCAATTAATCAATTTGGAATCTCGATTTAATTAAATTAAGTTCTTTTAGAGGGATTTTTCCTGAGTTAATTAAGCCAATTATTATTTACGGATTTCTTTTACAAATTTAGGCTTGGGATAAAACTCCGGGCGTGACAGTAGTGGTGTGGATTGGGATGAGAATGGACGGTTTGGATGGAAACAGATGAAAATGGATGGCTGAATGTTGATGGTTGTATTCTAAGTGGGCTGGGCCAAGGAAACAAATTTGCTAGGCTTCTTTTCATAACGGTCCAACTAACTTTATCTTCTATCTCCAACCACGAACTGATAAACTCCATCCCCCATCCCATGAAACCATAGAGAAAATTTGTAGGGGAGCTTAGGAGGGGGCTTAGGGGGGTCTCCATAGGATCAGCGTCGGTAGTAGGGGCTCAAGACCCCTAGCTCCCATGCCACCTCCGCTGCTGGATGACCCCATCTTCTCTAAAGCAAACTTGATGGCCCTCCTTATAAGAAATACGATGTGGTGCATGCATGCACGTGTAGGGAATTCATGAATGGGAATAAATGTAATGGTGTATGGGATCCATATTCCATAAATGCACGTAGAGGAGAGGAAAAAGAGAAAAATTGCACTATAGATATCATGTTTAGTACGTATAATAGGTACTAGATATGCTATCCAGTTTGGTACCCGTATATATTAGATCTAACTTAGTTACCTATAAGAGTATTTTTCCCATCCTTAAGAAGGTACCACGAGGTACCACTGTTTTTTACGTAAAATTTGGTACCTTCTAGTATCTAAGTTATCAAGAGATACCAAATTTTACATAGAAAACGGTGGTACCTCGTGATAGCTTCTCAAGGATGATAAATTGCTCTACCTATAAATATTAGACTTATGTCTATAAACACCATGAAGAGGTACTTTATCCATATGAATAGGTAGTCCATATTTATCCAGGTGGGGTTTCTCGCCCCACCCTCCTCCCCCCAAGTGACTATTAAAGAAAAAGACAGCTCATATGATCTATAGCTAGCGTACGACGCATGTGGACATGAGCCCGCACAGCAGGACACATGGTGACATGGCGTGTGACTGTACTAGTGACGTGTATGAGGACATACCGTTTTTGCTCTCGGGCCGGTATGTAGCTACCAGTAATTTCTAAAATGGTTGGAACATGACGGCCTACAATATACTAATAAGAACTTTCCATGATTTTAGACAATCCAAGAACAGCACAGGTGTGTATCTACTCCCTCTAGACATAATTAATTGATACTTAGAATAAGCAAATTACGAAGAAAACAAGCTAAAATATTTGTCCGAAACAACAAATAAACCTAACTGGAGGGAGTATTTGTTATGGCCATAATCCAGCAGTAGAGGGAAATGCTGCAGGTCTGCAACGCGACTGGACGCAGGATTCATCACGCGCGCGTCACCTTGACGCGGGAACCGTGCGTGTCCTACGAAATGAAACGCTAGGAAACGTGGTCGTTTCTGTTGAGCCATCGTAATCGCGAAGTGTGGTTACAGGTTGGAGCCTGGATGTGCAGAGCATCAGCAGGATTTGGGTATACGTCTATGTACCCCGGGATGATCGTTTGGATTTTTACAGAAAAAAAATCAAAACGATATATTTATAAATGAAAGATAATTTATTAATAATGGTTTATATTTATGTTTTTAGCGATCTAAAAAGCTAGTTTAAAAAATTAAAATTTAAATTAATTCTAAATTTAATGTTAATAATTTAAATTTTAACATATAACCATAAATAGAAACGAAAATATTATGTCAGACCAAATGATTCACGGTATAGTAAACACCGCACATGTGACCCCAAACCCCAACCATATCCAAAGGTGAGATCCCTTCTGCCTCTGACCAGAGGAACCGCGGGCGAGAGATGAAACAATGTCAAACGGCGAGTGATGGCGAATTGTTATAATTTTCTGCTTATCGTCAGATTATGCCATGCAATCTCAGGAAGATCAGGGAGGTACGTGCTGGCCATTTTTGTTTATCAGCTCTAGGCCTTTAGAGCATCCCAACAGCTCGTCTAAATTTAGTCATTTATATCTTTATTTGGATGATCATCTAAAACTTTTTCATCCTTTATATCCCTTTGTACTTCAGCAGATCATCTATTTGGAGGATTAGAGAGAACATCTAAATATAGAGTTTCTCTTCTAATATGGATGACATCCAAAAATAGATAATGAGATAGATGTTCTGCTGGAGCTTAACTTTTACTCTTTATCCTCAGTTTAAAGGATAGAGGATGAGATGTATGAGCTGTCGAGGATGCTCTTAATCTCCTTTGTCAAGTGCCACTAGTTTAACAACCTGCTTGTACTATATTTATCCACTTGCATGGGAGTAATTATGTACGAAGGGAATATTTGCAGGCTTTGGAGTTGTTCCACTCTGTTGGTAAAGACAAGAAATTTTTCTTTCACAATGGAAATTCATGGGTGTAATACTTTATTTAAGAGCAAGTATAATAGCAGGCTATAAACCGACTAAATACTGATGTGAATGAGAGAGGGAAGGAGAAAGAGGAGAGGTGGCTATAAGCTTATAGCTAGCTCAGACATAAGAACCAATAAAATTTGTGAGAGAAACTAGGTGGGTCTTGCTCGTATTTATGATAAAGAGCTAATAGACTAAGAGAACACTGCAAAGAGCTCTGACTATACTATTAGCCTTCCTCTAATTAGTTCGTGGTTTTGTTAGTGTAATTAGTAGGAGCAGCATTACGCTTTGGTGGAGTCACTGTCACTATTATGCATGCCTAGATCTGTCATCCAGTGGTTCACTACACCTACTCACCGTCACCGAGGATATGTTGATCTGAAAATGCTCATGGTTGGCATGCTCAGTTCCCAATAAAGATCTGTGTGAATTACTCGCGAGATCAAGAAAATGTACTTATTAATGTACTAGCCAAAACTTCTGGCTTCAAATTTCGCTGCTGATGAAATGCATTTTAATCCATTTTTTGGGGGAAAAAATATCAATATACTCATAGTCTAGTTCAGCAGGAACTAGCAGCTGCTGTTGAACCTCGGCTCTGGCGCAGCGGGTGCAGACGTGTTTCTCAGCGTTGCTGACAAGGACTGTATTCTTCTGTCGGTGGGGCTCCAACACTAACAGCTTACTCTCTGATCCATACGTATGGGAGAAAATGAATAATTCCACGTTCTCGTGGCTGGCTGGCAGTTGAAATCATCTCTTTCATCATTTGTTCAGAAGTTTTTTTCTCTCTCATCTGGGTTGTCCAAATGCATGCATACAGTTTACTCGCTTGAAATTCCTTAGCAGCTACACAGCTCAAGACTCAAGAGTACGAGTTGTTTGCATACCCGTACGCCCAGTTGCCAAGATGCAAAACCAGCCAATGGATTTGTGAACAAGACGTGCATGTGAATGAATCCAATAATAACATCTCCCATCGTCGAAAAATGAATCCAACAGTAGCTTGACAAAATCCAGTGATGAGGAAACGCCTACTGGGTTCCACTCGTGGTGCTGCTGCAGCCTACAACTCCCATCACACAAAGGCATATATGCTGCCCATGCATGCATTTTAAAACATGGAGGTCCTGGCATTGATTTGCTCCAAATATTCTGTCTCTGCATCTTTTCCTTGGTTCAGAAGGAGAGCTTCTCTTCTCTGCATCAGTCATGTCGTCAAGGCCTTTTTTCAGCTCGCGCGTTTTTTTTTTTTTTGTTTACAATCATTCGGTGGTTGAGATCGAGGTAGCAGATCAGGTCGTCGCCTCGCACGGATCTAAGCTCGGTTTATCTCTTTTTTTTTTTCAATCCTTTTGCGACTGAAGTTAGTTTACGCGCCACGCGAAGAGCGATCCGCTTAAACAAATTCAGACAGTGGAATTCACGAGGGCTCTGAAAGTCTACTGGCAGATTGCATCATGAAAAGGGGGAAGGTGTTTCAAGGCTTCGGTGCTGTATCAATGCTGTCCTCCACGGCTCATCGCTGAGCGAAGTGAACTGGAAATATTCGCCCAAAGACTGAATTTCATTATTGGCAACAGAAGCACAAGTAGCGGCATGGACGATGCGACACGCATCTCGGACGATCTGGCTCCCATTTCCTCGGTACGAAGTGGCTGCATGTTAGTAGGTGAGGTGACGCCGAGAAAAGCAAGGAGAAATGCAGTTTTGTTTGTTTATATATTCCACCTCGTTGTGAGCCACACAGTCTCGCTCGCCGTTGAACTTTTGGCTTTGAGTATGCGTTCATCATCTTCATTGTATAAATAAAAAAGTATGCGAAGCACACACTTTGTATCGATTTGGAAATTGGCTAAGTGGGATGCATAGGAATCTATCAGTCTAGTGATTAAATGTTTAAAAATTTTAGTTCCATCGATCAAATCTATTCTATCGTTGGAGGGTAATCTGAATGTATACACGCAAGCTAAAAAAATCCCATAGACGCCTCCCCCAGTTCCCCATGCATTACGTGCGTGTTTGACAGAAAAATAAAAAAATCAAACGTTTGATCAATAGCAAAAATAGAATCCGTTAGAATTGGTAGTTCACTTTAATTATTTTGGTTTTGTTTGTAACGGTAATGTGTTAAGAATTAATCCACAATTCGTCGTGTATCAGCTGACGAGGTCTTTAATGCTCCAACTTACCTCTCCAGAGGCAAGAGCTCAAATAAATCTTGGTCACTGATCATTTATTCATTTCTTTAAATTAAAGTATTTTATTTATCTCAATTAAATGATCGCGGTGCCAGAAGGAAAATAAACCATTCTAATGGTTCTTTCCACTTAGCAAGGGCCAAACTGGTAATTCATCCCCTATATCAGACTGTTAATTACACTTCACCGAACAGGTCTCCATGGCTCATGCCCTTACACTACTCCATGACGTTTCCAAGTATAAACAAATAAATAAGCACAATTGTAGATTTGCCATTTTTTTCAAATCATTGTTGCAAAAGTACTATTAGTGAGTTGCAAAAAAATGCGAAAAACTGTCATTCAAATACCTTCTTTGCAAAATAGAAAGAAAAAATCAGTAACAAATTGATAAATGCCTCAAAAAATGGTGGGATATTATTCTTGAGGATTTTTTTTGTTTATTGCCAGTGGGGAAACGCCGTTTCTTACGTTTCGCTGTTGATCATGTTACTCGCGCGGCATGGGCCACTTTGTGTGGTACGTGCGCGCCCCCGCTGTTCGTACTGCTTCCCATACGGAGCCAAATGAGATCTGCACCCATATGCATCCAGGAACACGTACGCATGTTGCGAGGTGCGTGCATTATGTTGGGATATGGGAGCAGCCAGTGGACCATCCGTTGCATAAAGAATTCGATTTGTGAGAGGCAGTAAAGGAAACACAGAGCCACGGCGAGCATTTTTCTCTGGCTGTTCCAGCTTGAGCTCCAGCAACTACCATGAAAAAGCTGTCTGAATTTCTGGCTGTCCTCGTTCATGAATCTTGACTAGCTGATCCAAAAAGTACAGACAGTGCTGTTGGGAAATGGCATGTTCTTTGTTTCTTGTTGTTGTTGTAGGTGTGCATAAAGTTGCTGAACTCCTGTATAAAATTCCTGAAATGGACAACTAGCCATGTCGAATCTATTTGACACGGAAATGCACCGTTCAGGACCGCTTCTTCTGATGTTTCCAGGAAGATTCGGAAATCGGATCGATCTGACGTATTTTGCTCCGGTGCCAATTTCTGGGCTGGATTCAGGCTAGCGATCTTGATATAATTGTTTAGGGGAAACAACTTAATCTATATACTGTCTAGCTAGCTGGTGGAATAGTATACTGTCACTGATTACCGAAAGGTAGAGCTTAGATTGTGACACATATTTGTACAGCTAAGAAGAAGAGAGAAAATTTTGTTTGGATCCTGAAAGCTATGCTTTTGACTCACATCCATGCAAGCACACTTCACAGTTTGGCGTGCCAGGCTAGTTTCAATCAGTTCATTTCTGTGATGAGCACGCAGGCCACGAATCACATAACAAAATGCTCAGCACGCCAAGTTCAGATACTTGACTATAAGCCCTGAAATGAGTGCAAGATGGTTGATTAGAGTACAATGTACTTTGCATGTACAATACATTCAAGATAGCCTGCATTTGTTAGGCATCTGAATCTTCTGAAGTTTTTTAATAGTGGATCTGAATATTCTGAAATTGGGGCACTATTTCGCCGGCTCCAGTAACTGGCATGTAATATTCTGCTCCAAACTGAGTTTTTTTTGTACACTGTACAATACATAGACTCACCTGAAGTTGAGGCTGAAATCTCACACTCCGATGAAATTCAGCATGGTGCACTTCGTGCCCATGCTTTTGCATAAACAAAGGCATCGTCTGGGGTTGGTAGGGACAGCAGAATAATCCATGGTCTGGAGACACACCGGGCAATAGTTTCGCTATTCTTTTTCCTTTCTATATATCCTAAACCAATCAGAGCCAGCTCTCAACAGCCAATAGGGTTGCCAGAGAAGTTGATCACTGGACTGGCGCAGCATTCTCAGTTCCCACTCTGTCTCGTAGTATTTCAAGCCCATCCTTCGAGATGTTCATATCATAGCTAAGTCCTTACGTTGCTTCTAATAGAACCAAGTTCCCATGGTTGTGCAAAGTAAACAAGGGACTAATCTGATTATTTTTAAATATTCATATGTCAATCATATATTTATTTTTGAAGAACGGAAAAACAATTTAAACCTCTTTAGAAATTGAAAACTAGTTGCAGAAAAACTAGAAAGGGAAAATTGTCAAATGATCAGGGATAGAATAGATGTGTGTAATATCCAACTCAAGTAAAAAATTTACAAAGTTAAGTATGAATGTTTTTGGTTTGCTACTATGATAAACCCTACAACAGGCGATATGCATGGGACAGACCACGCCTCCTCAAATCATATATGTAGTTAAATTGAGCTGCACAATATTACTTGTTGATATAACATTTTCAGATCCAACCCTTTCAAGCAAAGTGAGAATTACGCTAGTACCCATATAAGTGGCCCATAATACCATTTGAATGTCGAATTATTTATACTCATTGATGCATCAACACATATGTTACACTTATACGGCGCCTACCGGTAGTAAAAAGAAGTTTACGAAGTCTATTAGCAAAACAAGAAACAATATATACTAACTAAAATTAGAGTTAAGTCTTGGGCATGAATGCAACTTTCCCTCATTTTTTTAAGGCCATGCCATTCAGCTTGGTGGTTATATAAGGTGAGCTCCCTCCTTGCTCATACACACCCACAAACCCACACATAACCCCTCCACCTTGCTAGCACAACTAGCTAGCAAACCACCCTCTCCCTCCTCCCGCATCTCTCCCACACGCACATGCAGCCATATCTTCAGCTAGCTTCTCTCCGCCTCGCCACCATCATCCCGCTCGCCCCAAGAATATACGACGCGAAGCTTCTCGCCGCCTCCGGTCCGGCCATGGCTTCCATGGCCTATATAGCTCTCCTGGGTGCAGCATTGGCAGCCGTTGTCACACTTCTCCACTGGACGTACAGGTGGAGGCACCCGAGGTCGAACGGCAGGCTGCCCCCGGGCTCGCTCGGCCTCCCCCTCGTCGGCGAGACGCTGCAGTTCTTCGCACCCAACCCGACCTGCGACCTCTCCCCCTTCGTCAAGAAGAGGATCAAGAGGTACGCCGGCACAGGCAGGCCAGCTAGCAACCTCCGCCTCTGAACCAAGAATTAATGCAGCAATGGCGCGTGCAGAATTGGTGGCTCTTGATCGATCGAGTTGGTGACATTGGCGTTGTCGTTGACGCAGGTACGGGAGCATCTTCAAGACGAGCGTGGTGGGGCGGCCCGTGGTCGTGTCGGCCGACCCGGAGATGAACTACTACGTGTTCCAGCAGGAGGGGAAGCTGTTCGAGAGCTGGTACCCCGACACCTTCACCGAGATCTTCGGCCGCGACAACGTCGGCTCCCTGCACGGCTTCATGTACAAGTACCTCAAGACGCTCGTGCTCCGGCTCTACGGCCAGGAGAACCTCAAGTCGGTGCTCCTCGCCGAGACGGACGCCGCGTGCCGAGGCAGCCTCGCCTCCTGGGCCGCGCAGCCCAGCATCGAGCTCAAGGAAGGCATCTCCATGGTAAGGCACAGACCGGACGCCGCCATTAATCAACACTAGCTGCATTGCGCGAATGTGCAGGCCTAATTAACGCGGATTTTGTATATGTTTTTCAGATGATATTCGATCTCACCGCCAAGAAGCTGATCGGCTACGACCCGTCGAGGCCGTCCCAGAAGAATCTAAGGAAGAACTTCGCGTCTTTCATTCGCGGCTTGATATCCTTCCCCGTCAACATCCCTGGCACGGCCTATCACGAGTGCATGGAGGTACGGCGCCCACGCTCGCCGCCGCAACTGCCCATACGCTTGAGCACGATACAACTCGTACAGCTTCGAATTGCACCAGGTCTAGGAAGGCAGCTTGCACATGCGAAAGCCACTAAACTAATCAAGGACCACACGCACGCACAGATCCATCGACGTACTATCTCCGTCCCGAAATAAGTTTATTTTTCAGTTTTTAATATAATGTTTTCACTCTTTGTCTTATTTTTTTTTACGATTACTATTTTTATTGTTACTAGACGATAAAACATAAATAGTACTGTATGCGTGACTAATTTTTATAATTTTTTGTATAAATTTTCAAATAAGATAAATGGTTAAACTTTACAAAGAAATCAAAAAATAAGGTTATTATGGATTAGTACTTAGCCGCACACATGTATTCCATAAACCTCATCAACTCTCTGCTTAATTGCACAGCTAGCTGAATGCTGATGTACTTAAATTTGAAATTTAAAAGCCTGGTGTTCAAATTCTGAACTGCAGGGGAGGAAGAACGCGATGAGGGTGCTGAGGAGCATGATGAAGGAGAGGATGGCCGATCCGGAGCGGCCATGCGAGGACTTCTTCGACCACGTGATCCAGGAGCTCCGGAGGGAGAAGCCGCTCCTGACGGAGACCATCGCGCTGGACCTCATGTTCGTCCTCCTCTTCGCCAGCTTCGAGACCACGGCGCTGGCACTCACCATCGGCGTCAAGCTCCTCACCGAGAACCCCAAAGTCGTCGACGCACTAAGGGTTAGTGTGCTCTCAGTACTGTTGATCATACCTCACTCAACCGGACACTAATTCAGCTAGCTCGTCATTGATCAGATCAATCTCGACAAGTTATTGCTAAGAAAAGTTGATTTAACCTTGTGGCGTGGGCATGCAGGAGGAGCACGAGGCAATCATCAGGAACAGGAAGGACCCCGATTCCGGCGTCACGTGGGCCGAGTACAAATCGATGACGTTCACGTCTCAGGTGAGCCTAACCCGGACTAGTGCTCCCCTAGCTTAGCTAGAGCAATATGCTCTGCTACTTAATACCGCCGCTCTTAATCGCAAGCTAGTGCAAGAATCTTGGGAGCCCAAAGCTGCTGCCTGCAAGTGCAGAGTTTGTGTTCCCCTGTTGTTTAACCAAGGCCCAATCTTCGAGGATGATAGATAATCTTAGTTAACTATAACTGTAAGAACTTTCTTGAACAGGCTTGATTGATTCTTCCTTTAAAAAGAATTTTGTTTGCAATTGTAAAAAAAGCAAAGAGGGAAACAAATCAGAACTCGGCAACCTGAATTTTGCCAGTGTTTGTGTATAGTAGATGCTGTTTTCGTATGGTTTCTGAATCCATAAGTGATAAAACTGACGCTTGTACCCAATGTTCTTTTTATGAAGGTCATAATGGAGATTGTAAGACTCGCAAACATCGTGCCGGGAATTTTTCGCAAGGCGTTGCAGGATGTTGAGATCAAAGGTACACATCTTGAATAACATCTAGCACATGACATCAGCTGTTCGTTAGAAAGGTTCTCTTCAGCAAGTTGCAAAACAAACTGAACTCTGAATTTGGTACAGGCTACACAATTCCAGCAGGATGGGGTATCATGGTGTGCCCACCGGCAGTGCACTTGAACCCTGAGATATATGAAGATCCGTTGGCCTTCAATCCATGGAGGTGGCAGGTTAGTCTTCTTAATCTGATCTTTCAGTAACTAGCAATCTGCTACCCTGCATGTAGAAATCATTCGAGTACTAAGTTTACACGTAGGTTAGGGTTTCATCTTGCCAAGATAAACGGCAGTTGCAGTCCTGAGCTTTGGTCATTCAATTTATTTTAGGTTTCTCACTAAAAAAAATTTTTGAAAAAAAAAACTCTCTCCTCTAGGAAGTAGGAACTATGCTGATCTGATCTGCTCACTGAACTTGCATATATTCTCCTCTCAAGCCTCAACATTAAAACGGCAATCACGAAAGAAGAATGCTTTAATTAACTGCAACTTCCCAATTATTAGCAGTGTGATTAGTATAAGGTTGCAAAGGTTCTGATCTCAAGTACCAACTTGATCATCCAGAGGTTTTAATACCAGAACCAACACAGAAACTTCCTGCTTAGTAGTTTAACAAGAAGGTCAAATGCCCAGAGATGTACCATGAAGCCATTTCATCTGTCAAGTACTTAAGTGTACACAAAACTTGTAGGCTATCATTAGGGCTTGTGGTAATAAATTTATAATCGACAGTATCTCAATCCGGTAGGTGAACCATGTGATATTTCACCAGCCCTTGTAGACCAAAAGAATGATAAATGGCATAAAGAACAACACATTCTGCAAAAGGACAAGCTGTCTTGCATGTCTATGACATGGATCTGTGGATGCAGGAACAAGCTAATTTCAAGTTCAGTGAATTCTCCTAGATAATTGGGTGTAAAGGAATAAACAAAGTGAGAACCATGAGTTTTATAATAAACACAAGTGTGTAAATTACTAACAAGAGTTTGTTTGCATTGAAGTTGTGCAAAATGAGAAATGGATAGCATAACGGGGAACGAGAGTGAAAGGGGGCATCACATGCATTTTCCACATTAGTAAAGAATATCTGCATTGAAATAATATATTGTTCTAAACTGGCCCTTGTCTGAACAGGGAAAGCCTGAGATCACTGGAGGAACGAAGCATTTCATGGCCTTCGGTGGTGGTCTTCGGTTCTGTGTTGGAACTGATTTCAGCAAGGTTCTGATGGCAACATTCATCCATTGTTTGGTTACAAAATACAGGTACTATTGCTCGTTATAAATATTACCGTCTCACAGTAGCTCATCCTGTGGAGTGTGGATAGCATCTAAACAACTTTTTATTTCTGATGCCAGTTGGAGGACAGTAAAAGGAGGAAACATAGTCCGAACACCTGGTCTCAGCTTCCCAGATGGTTTTCATATCGAGCTCTTCCTTAGGAACTGATCAGTTTTTATCTCTCGGCAGTTCGGTTTTTGTCCACTAAACACAAAATTGTGTGTGCAAAGATGGTGGATTTTAGGCCGGGTTAGTGATCGATGATGGCGCACACAATTCAGAAGGTGGGACGGTCATCATCCATCAGAGTAGTTTTTTTTGGGTTGTGCAGACCCATAAAAGTGGTGGCTTTGATTGGACCTGAAAGCCTAGATCGAGATGTACCCATCAAAGATTTGATTGGGTAAAGAATGTTGGGCTATAACAAGTGATATCAGATCTAGGTATTGGAAACCTATGAAAATCTCTGATGAACCCTTCAGAAAAGTCGGGGCGGGTTTGGATTAGCCATCCGATATGTGATGGAAGAGATTGCTTTGGAGGTGCATAACTTAGGCTAGTTGTAGGATATTTAGGGATAAAAGCAAAGGATGGGAAACATATACTTAGTCTAGTAATAGGATAGACACATCTCAAAGATAGAAGTAATGCCATGTTACCGAGTGCTACCTCTGGTCCGTGCAAAAAGGGTTTTTTGTACCTTGGTTGTTCGTTTTTCATGTGGTTAGTCAACTATCCATGTGTTGTGATCCGTATGTAAATCAACCTATACATGTCTAATGAAGCAAGAATGTAGTCGCTATATACATAAAAGTGTTTGTGGAGCCATGCTTAGGGCTCCAATTAATCTCAAGCTTGTTCAGACAGACTTTCATGGCAGCAACAGGAGTAACTGTCACAATGCCGATATGTCTCATGGCAAGTTAACAGACGCGCTTAATAATGCAAACCCAGCATTTGTCTGAAGATTTAAAATTGATGTGTTTCGGACACCAGGAATCTCATGGAACTGCATAAGTTGGCAGTCCTTAGCTGTTCCCCTGGCAGCACAGTCTCGAATTGCGCCATCTTTGTGTGTCCCAAACCCCACAGGACAAGTTGCTCTCTGAACGAAATATTTTGCGACTCAAAATCTCTGAAACATTTGGGTGCCGAATGCACACTTTCTGGCCCTGTTTTTACTTTTTAACCTTGGCTTCCTGTGTTTGCAGCATAACGAAAGGTGTCGATAGCCCAAGTAGATTTAATACTGCTAATATGCAGACTTGATAAAGAACGATACACAAGTGGGGGTGTTTTCTTATACGATCAAGATGAACTTTCTGTAGACATCCCAACGACAAGATCTCCCTCGCAGGAACAAAATCAAGTGATAGAGATTTTGGTATCCAGCAGGTCAGCTCAAGGGGTTTGAATGGCATGACTGATTAAGCCGAGACGTGGATCTCGAGGTTTGTCTGAGGTCTGAACTTTCTGTTGGTAGATGACACCTTTGTGTGCAGAATATATAGTTTGCTTTGATGTAGAAGTTGTTCTTAAGTTTATGAAGAGTGAGTTGGTTCTTATTTCTTAAGCTTAGCAAATGCAGGGCGTCAAACGCCGTGAGATCTGCGGTTACTATATTTTATACGCTCAGATGACCAGTAGATGAGGATAGGTGATGACTTGATGATTGATGAAGGAATGATGGTCTCCATTTGCCCATTCCAGTGGCGACCAATACAGGCAGCAGGCTGCTAGTACTTGGGCCGTGAAATTCATTTCGTATTCATATCAGAAAACCCAATTCGATGTATGGTCGTACGATTATCGTGATATTCAAAAAATTTTTATTCACCAACTAAACACCCCTAAACAGTGCCTTAATCGTAGCCCCAATCGATCGTCTGCCACCATGATTGCGTCGTGTGACCTGTAGTCAACCCGATTCTCCTTTTTGCAGAATGATGATGGCTTGGGCTTTGAAAGTTCGTCCCCGCAAAAAAAAAAAAAGTTCGAACAAAAACAGGTTTCGCCTTTTCAGCGATGGCAAGTTGGCAACCGGGTGTACTGATGTGCTGTGACCAAAAGGAAGCGTCACCCAGCGTCCTTGAGTGGCCGTGTGGTTGTCTGAATAACTTAGGGCCAGTTTGGTATGCCAGTTCTGTTCTTTTGAACGTATTATTCTCAAGTTTTTAATCGGTTTAAAAGCACCTCTTTTTTAACGGTTAAACAATAGGTTTTTTATTGGTTTAAAAGCGTACACTTTTTAAACGGTTAAACAATATATTTTTTAAAAAGTTTTTATATGAAATTCTAATTTTATACCCCATCCGTTTCACAATGTAATACTTTTTAGTATGCTTAGATTTATATGGATATTAATGAATCTAGGAATATATATATATAATATAATATATATATATATATATTATATACATTCATCAATTGACAAATTTAGACGAAGCTAGAAAGTCTTATAATATAAAACATATGTAGTAGTAGTTAATTTTATTGTTTGTACTATTAAATAGTTATAAAAAAATAAAAAAAAACTTTCGTCTTTCGATTTTCATCTAAAAAGAGCGCAGCCATATGGGCTTTTTGCTATCCGTGTTGAAAGGAGTCAATGGTTGGACCACTATTTTTTTTTCAGCGTGATCCCTATAGAGCGCATCTTTATGCCATTTTGCGGTTTGTAGAAGAGATTAGCAAATCAGACGGCTGTTTCTTCATACGACGGATTTGGGGCTGCATATCAGCAGATCAGAAGCCCATCTAACAGGAGTACGCACGCAGCTCTGTTTCCCTGAATCTGGGCTGTCGCTTATGGCCGCCAACATAGAAGGCCCAGATGTTCGACGTCGAGGTAAGCAATGCAGCATCCTGGCAACCACCACAAGTCCAACTGGCGAATCCCCGTCCGGTCCCACCTCCTACAGTCCCACAGTCTAGGCTACCTAGCGCGCATGCCGCACTGCCGCAGCGCAAGCACCAATCCGTCGTCCCGGCGGAACGGTCCGGCCACGTGACCGTCCTGCGAATCTGGCGAGGCATTAGCCTTTCTTGTGCTCACGCCACCCCCTCCCTCCTCCTCCGTTGCCAGGCAAGCTACAGACTCCAGAACACAAAACAACAGGTCCTACGCTGCGAGGTGCGCTTTTGGCCCCGTCACGTCCCGCCCGGTAGTAGTACGAGCCAGCGAGTCCCACCCTTTCGTCAGCTTTGCAAAACAGAAAAACAGTGGGGCGGTAGGCAACCAGGCGCACACATGAGACAACTGCACAGCGCCGCGGCCAACGTACGTACAGGGGGGGCAGGGACGAGTTCTCCTGCGAGAGCGAGACGCGCGTCGCGCGGACCGTGGGGGAGGGTCGCGTCCGATCCAACGGCGCCGGGGGAGGATGATGCGCGTGGCTGTATCTGCGTATGCGCTGGGACGAACAAGGGGCGTCGTCGTGGAGGTGTCCGTGGCGGGTTGCTGCTGCTGCGGTGGTCCCCGCTGTCAGCGGGGCGCCGAAGAAATGTCTGACCCGGCGATCTGACTTCTCCCAGGAAAGAACAGTACTGCTCCGGTGCTCGGGAGGAGTAGTAACGTTGCAGGGATCTTATGAGAAGAGAATGGGCTCGTTCTACGGACACTACTGAGTTCAACTTTACTCTCTTTTTATACGCGCACGCTTTCTAAAATATTATTTTAATATTTTTACTAATCTAAAAGTAAATGGTTAAAACTAAACAATGATGAATAATCAAAATTAACTATAAATTTAAGTTTTAAAAATTAAATTTTGGTTTATAAGCATAAATATAAACGAAAATACAAGCGTGGATTTTTCACATGTTGATTCTCTACTTCCTTTATCACACGATGTAAGCACCTTTTGAGTAGGACATGAGTATTAAGGTAGTATGTAGAAATGATAGGAGAAATATTGTGATTAATTAAGAATACATAAGTAAAGAAATTAAATGAAAATAGTTGTGCTTGATTGAAATGAGCGGGACATTGGACACATATAGAGTGGTAGATATAGCTTCATCTTGGAACACAAAGAGAGTATGCTTTACCGGTACGGTTGTTGCATGTATGCCACTCCGAGCGTGTACAATAAGGTGACGTAGGCTGCGTTCTTTTCGCATATCAGATATAAAAGATTATCTAATTTTTAATATATATTTAACGGTATAAACGATAAAATTACTGTTACAGAGTAAAAGTATACTTTAGATGATGAACTTGTTATATATAAACCTTTTAAAATAATGTAATGTTTTATTAATATTTTAATATATAGTTCTTACCACGATCTCTAACTTATTTGTTTAACTTATTTGTTTTTCTTATATAGTTCTTACCCACTACCTATAAAACACGTATCCATAACATGTCATCAATCACTGGTAATCATATAAACATATTATATAAGCTCCACAGGCAAATAAGACATGTCATAACTAATTAGTAACTATTAATTTAAAATTCATATAATCCTGCTACATTATATATTATATATAATTTATTAGATTCTAAATATTAATATGCAGCAATATCAAATCATCATCCTCTTGACTATTTTCATAACATATCAAAGTATATTTATCCATCATTTCAACTTATTTAACATGCATCAATGTATACTAAATGAAGTTTATTCATGTATTATTTTAATATATTTAGTACATATTTCGCAAGGTATCATCTATATACCTTACACAATTTTCCTGTTTAATTTGCCGTAAGGCCGTGGAATATAAATAGTCAAACGGCAAGCGGCCGGCGGAGCAGAAGATCAACAACACCCACCACTTTCCCCGTACCTCCCTTAAAACAAGAACATTTTACAGTTTTACGATAGGTTCCGTGAAAAACTTTAGCATAAGAGACCCGAAAACGGATAAACTATTTGCACAAAGGGCCCCACCTCTCGTGCAGCTGTGATCCCTCTATAAGACAAGCTCCCTCTAATCTTCCGCTAGACTCTTCCGCTCCAAGCTGCCCTGCTTTTTCTTCTTTTCTCGGCGTTTCACTGTTTCGGTTTCATCTCCCGCTCTTCCATTTTGCCGCCCCGGCGAAGTGCTGGAAGCGGAACCGAGGTTAAGCCATGGGAGCGACCGAGCTGTAGGCCTAGGAGATGGGGTGGGCGTCCAGGTGGCTGCGCGGCCTGCTCGGCGGCGGCAAGAAGTCCAGCTCCGGCGAGCCGAAGCCGGCGAAGGAGAAGAAGCGCTGGGGGTTCGGGAAGTCCTTCCGGGAGAAGTCCCCGGCCCATCCACAGCCGCCGCCGCCGCCTCCGGTGCACAGGGCGGTGACTCCACTGCGGGCGTACCCGGCGTCGGATGAGGGGGACGACGAGCAGAGCAAGCGGGCCATTGCGGTGGCGGCGGCGACGGCGGCGGTGGCTGAGGCTGCCGTCGCCGCCGCCCAGGCAGCCGCGGCGGTGGTGCGGCTGACGAGCAGCGGACGGTGCGCGCCGGCCGTTGCCAAGCGGGAGGAGCTTGCGGCTGTTCGGATTCAGGCCGCTTTCCGCGGCTACCTGGTGAGCTTCTCGTCTCGATTCTTCAGTTCCTAATCTTTTCCGATAACTTCACTTTTTAGATTTATATAAGCTGGTGTAACTCCTTTTAAATTTTAAAGCCAACAAAGAGAACGCTTTGTTCCAAAAATCTCATCCTTTTTTGCTTCGTCGAAAGAAAATTTCGGGTCCCTGTACTCATGTGACGAAACAACCCGCCGGCCTCCAGCGAAGAGAAGCCTCCTTGTGCTTCTGCTCTGCCATTTCTACGTCTTTAGTGCACCTTAGTCCCTAGGCTTCTTTTATCCAAGCAGGGCATGGGTTCCGGCGCTTTAACTCCATTCTGCATAGCAAGAACTCTGAAGCCTTTTTATCCGTTTGCGTTTTGTTACGACTGAGTTACTGTTCTTGGAAGCAGCTCTAGTAATGGCGGTGGTGGTTGGCATGTCAACTTCCAGCCTACGGTGCATGCTCCCGTGGTTACTGGGGCCACTGCTGATTAACCTCTCTGATTGTCGTTGCGCGCGTAGGCGAGACGGGCCCTGAAGGCGCTGCGCGGGTTGGTGAAGCTGCAGGCACTAGTCCGCGGCAACATCGTGCGACGGCAGGCGGCGGAGACGCTCCGGTGCATGCACGCTCTCGTCCGCGTCCAGCGGCGCGCCCGCGCGTGCCGCGCTATCCGCTCCCAGCATGTCGCGGCGCATCCTGTAAGTAAAAAATCTTAACCGGCCGGCTTGCACGATGCTGCATTTTTCAAGTTTTGTGGCGTTTGACGTGTTTCTCATGATGGTTCTTGGTTGATATTGCAGGGGCCACCAACGCCGGAGAAGTACGACCAGGCGGCTCATGACAGCGTGCCCAGGCACGGCCGTTCTGGTTCTCTGAAGGTATTGCTCCGTTTCCCTGTCCAGATTTTTTATCTGTACATTGCGATAGCCACCTAGGAGATTAATGGCATGGCGATGTGTGCAGGGGAGCTCGTCGAAGACACCGGGGAGCGAGAGACTGAGCCGGGAGAGGTCGGAATCTTGCGGTAGGAACTGGCTTGACAAGTGGGTGGAGGAGCGGTATTTGGACGACGAGAAGAACGCCAAGATTCTCGAGGTGGACACCGGCAAGCCCGGGCGGCATGCCTCCAGGAGGCGCAGCGGCAGCCAGCACCACCACTCGTCTTGCTCGTCCATGACATCCGAACAGAAAAGCCGGAGCTACGCGACCATGCCGGAGTCGCCGTCCAAGGACTCCACGACCGCGCAGCAGTCCGTGCCCAGCCCGCCGTCCGTGGGCATGGCCGAGGCGCTCAGCCCGCTGCGCATGCCCATCGACATCGCCGAGCTCTGTGACAGCCCGCAATTCTTCTCGGCGACCTCGCGGCCGGGGAGCTCGCGGAGCCGCGCGTTCACGCCGACCAAGAGCGAGTGCTCCCGCAGTCTGTTCGGCGGCTACTCCGACTACCCGAACTACATGGCGAACACGGAGTCGTTCCGCGCCAAGGCACGTTCCCAGAGCGCGCCGAAGCAGAGGCCGCAGTACGAGAAGTCCAGCTCGCTCCGGAAGGCGTCGGCGCACGCGTTCGGGCCTGGGTCGTGCGCGCCGGCGGCGCAGAGGACGACGGCGTCCTTGCATACCAAGTTCACCAACAAGGCCTACCCTGGATCAGGCAGATTAGATCGGCTGGGCATGCCGGTCAAATACTGATCCTACACCGGATCCTCCAGATCAACCGGGACAAGTGGAAATGTTGGATGGGTGATAAAGTGTGTCAACTGTGTTTAGCAAGGATCCAGTAAATTTAGCAGTGGGTGGCTCTTAAGCGCTTTGAGGTTTTATTATGGGTGCTGTTACCGTCACAGAATTTTCTCTTGTTTTTAACTAGTTAAGTGTAAGTTGCTGGTAGCTGTTTAGTGAAAGTATCTATGCGTGCTTAACCTTCCTGACAATTCCAGTTTTATGCTTCTCCTAGTATGGTGTCAATCTTCCCTGCATGTTTCTCTGCTACGGAGTAATATGGTCACGACTTACGTCATAGAAAAATCAAATCAACAGCAAATTATCCACATCTTCCTCTAAACAGGACCTATGAAATGGTTTACTATTACTTCTCCCCACTATATGACTGTCGGTGCGCAAGTGCACACTGTTCTGCAGGCTGTAGCTACCGTCGTCTCTGGCTGTGGGTGCAATGTGATTGGCCAATTTGGTGCGTGGTAAGGAAAAAAAAAAGATGGTTAGTACTACGATCTGATCATCCTATTCACCATTTCGTCAGCTTATCAATATAGTCAATTACTAGCTCCAATTCATCTATAGTCAATCTAATAGCTAACTTATATAATAGTTATTAACAAAATATCAATATATGGTCTCACATATCATACATATATTTTGTCTTGGAGCTCATGTGCAACTGACTATAAATTAATAGATCATCTCTCTTCTCTCTTTAAAATATACTTATAACTGGCTTATAGCCTGCACCTGCTCTTAGCAAATGGTAGTCCGTTGGTGGTCCATTACTCCATTTCGCATGTTTGTCCCAGCCACGGGTCCTATCTGATGAGCTGTGAGACTTGTTTTAATGGCCTTAGCTGTCCTCTAGCCATTGGATCTGTTCACCCCTGTGATAGGCTGGGCAATCAGTTGCCTCCTTCGGCCCGTACTAACCACCGGGGTAATAGTAAACGAGAACCATAAACCATTGGTCCATTGCACCATTAGGAGATAAAGTTGGAGAATGGAGACACCGGCTGGGGGTTAAACTAGCAGCAGCCAACTCGAGTCATCGTTAACCGCGGCCAGGTAAGGGTGTATCAACTGCGTGTCGATGACGAAATGACACCGCCAAAATTCCAAACTGTCACCACCTGGAATTTAGCCGAGTAGAGTATGGTTTCGAAGCACCTTTGCAAGCGTTTTGGGATGAGAGCAGGGAGTGGTTTTTTTGTGCTTGGCGTTCAGAGAAGGGTGGTGGTGCACTGGTGTCGGTGGGCGTGTATGCCGCGCCGGTGAGGCGACGTTTCGTCGCTGTGCTGCTCCTTTCAAGGCCAATATCGCTTATTTTAGCGATCGATCGCCGTGTCGCCGTTCCGTCTGGAACGGCTGGACGCATGGGCATGGCCCCCGGGGGACGGCAAGGCACCAGCCACCAGCACGCAATTAATTTGCATTCCTCCTTCCTTGCGCCCGCAGTATACTCTTGGACCCTCTTGTTCCGGCTTTCGGCTCGGCTGATCATAGAAGCACAAATGGAGGCCAAACTGGCAGAAACAATCTAGCTTAATCAGGGCCTACTGCTGATGCCGATCCCGTGTCAAAGGATTGGTCCCTGACCAGGGTCGTCTATCCTTAACTTTACATGGCATGGCGATTAGTAGGAGTACGATCTGTAATAAAGATTAGCGGTTGATGTCTGGGTCAGCCACATGTTCTCGTGGAAACGGGAGATCGCGATTGGTAGGAAGAAAATGTCCGTGGTGTCTCCAAATGGGGTCAATGTGCACTCCGTACTGGTAGGATAATGATCCGTCCAGCCGGCGATTAATGTTACCGTAGCTTAAGAGAGAGAAAAAAATATTATGAAGCGCTGAAGCATCCAGTGGTTCAGGAGCTTGGTCTTATCCAAGGCGAAAGGAAGAGGTACAGCTCGAGCTCCTGGGTCATGTGAAACAAATGTACTGCGATAGCAAACAAAAATTTAAGGATTAGAGATGTTCTTGGTGCAAGTCGATCTGTCTACTACGGTCTAGCTCGTCCTGCGAAGTTGTTGGGGGTGGTCACAACTCCAGCATATGTGTTGCCATCTTCTACAGTAATATTAGCCATGCTCGTACTGTGTACACTAGCATAGTTGATGGTACATGGTACCATCCTCGAAGCTGTCTCTGGCGTTGGATGTGCTCGCCCTGTGTCCAGAAATAAATTTATGTACCTCCTAATTAAGCTGGATTTGGTGCTTTGTACTAATAATTCCAAGCCCCCATGCACGGTGGATAGAGATGAGACACAACGCACGAAGTGGTTTAGTACTACTCCAAGGCTTGTGCTTTTGTGCAACGCCAGACTGGGACCATAGATGCTCTGCCATGCATGGAAATGCTGTATGTTAACTTGACTCGATGTAGTGCCATGATGGAGGAGAAGAATAATGAAAGCTCCATGGCTCCAACCATCGCTCTCCCTTGACGTTCGAGGCCTTGGCGCCTTGCAATGAAGGCAAAGCCTGTTCAGTGATTCGTGACGCCCCTTTTCGTATATCGTCACCGTCTCTGGACCTGTTGTTTATTTGACACTGGAATCTTGATATATGATACCCTACTGGCTCGTAATGATGGTGTGATCAGCGATCACCTTTGTTGATTATTGCGTTGGTGTCATCCACTAGCCCATTCCTAATCTGGCTGTTGGCAATTCTTTTTTGAAGTAGCAGCAGTACCCGACAATTCCTAATTATGAATTCGGTCAAAGTTTATTACAGTTCGTTCACTCGCGGCCACGGGGTAACACTAGCGACACGAGCGAATTCCCGTCGCGATGTCAGAACGCACGAGGAGGGGAAACAGTGTCGTCTATTGTTACGCCGCCACGTTTTTGTATGGGTATCGCCGATTCGCTGTGTTGCGGCGGGCACTGTGGAGCAGAGCAGGCAAAGAACAGCAGCAAAACCGTCGGTGAGCGGCATGGGTGTCCCAGCGACGACACGGGCGTGCCGTTTGCGCCCTGAACGTGCGACCGAGATCGCGACCCCGTGGGCACATGGGCCGCTGCAGGCAGCGCCATGCCCTACACACGCGCGCGCGCGCTCGCTTGCTTGCCCGGATTAGCGGAGCGCATGGAGAAATTCGGTGCGGGTGCGGGTGCGGCTGCATGCATGCGATGCGATGCAGCCGCAGCGAGATGGGGGCCATCTGGGAGAGATCGAATCGAATCTATCTGCCCCGACCGATCGATGGATCGCGCGTACATACGTCCATGCCCTGGCTACGCGACACTGCCCACGGCGCCACGCCGGTCCTTTTGCATTTGCCTCGCCGTTGTTCTCGCAAATCTCGTCCGTGTCGTCCTCGTTCCTACCTACTTCTGCGCGCGCGGGCGCGGGGAGCCAAACGGTCCGGTTGCTTCGATGCGCATTGCACTGCGTCCGGAGAGCGCGCGCCAGGGCCGCATGTGCGCGGGGAGGCGTGGGAGAAAAAACCCACAGGATGCCGCGGCTGCGACGTGGTGCTTGCTTGTCGCAGGCCAGAGGCCAAGGAACGGGGGCCATTGCACTCTGCCGTCATGCGTCTCGTTCCATGTGTCTGCCACGCAGTGCGTTGTGCATGCGCGGCGCAGCGCAGCGCAGGAGAGCTTTCTTTTTTTTTTTTCTTCTGGTTTGGTTTTGAGTGCCTTGTCTTGATAAGAGGCTTCCTTGTGGTGTTCTGTGCTCTCTATATGAATGGGATTGATCCGCCTCGCTAAGAGCAAGTTGAATAGTATAGCTAATTAATAGTTCTAATTTATCTATAGTCAATCTAATAGCCAACTTATACAATAGTTATCTACAAAACATTAATACATGGTCTCACATGTCATACGCATATTTTGTCTTGGAGTTCGTGTACAGCTGGCTATAAATTAGTAGCTCACCTCTTTTCTCTTTTCTCTCTTATCTCTTAAAAATATGCTTATAGCTAGCTTATAGCCTGCTATTGTACCTGCTGGAGCAAGTTCAATAGTATAGCTAACTATTAGCTCCAATTCATCTATAGTCAGTCTAATAGCTAATCCATACAATAGTTAACTATAAAACATTAATACATGGTCCCACATATTATACATACATTTTGTCTTAAAACATGTGTGCAACTGGCTACAAATTAATATCTCATATCTCTTCTCTTTTCCTTTTATCTCTTTAAAATATGTTTGTAGTTGGTTTATAACATGCTACTTTACATGCTCTAATTTTACGCATGGGCATGGCGCTGGCATATATCATAGGCCAAACGGCATCAGCGCGTGGCTCTGTTCTTTCTCCTTTTTACCTTGTCGCTTTGCGTACGTCCTCAACCGCGCCACCCTGTGACCTGTGCGTCGAACAGTCGATTCAATAGAGCCGTGAGCCGGCAAGTACAATTATTGACTCACACGAGTCCGGCCGGCCGGCCGGGTCGGCCCGATGGAGCCAGTGATGAGCTCGCCACCTCGCAACTCAAGTACTCCCGGGGCAAAATCAAAGGGCGATACGTCCAGTCCAGGGCGAAGCGAGCGGCGAGCCTCTCAAGCACACACGGCTGACGACGATCCGTGGAGGGGAAAGCGACGCGGAACAGAACAGGGTAGAGGACGAGAGCCGTTCGGCACTTCGGCGCCGCCCGGGTCGGCACGGCACGGAGGCCTGAGGGGGCCGGGACGGGAGCCCGGGCGAATTAGCACGTACGCACCGCACATGATCCCTATGGATATGGCTGGCGCTAGCCAGTTGTAGTACGTGAGGATGGGTTTTGACTAGAGTAGGACGAGACGGCACCCGTAAAGCCTATCCATATATCACCTCGGCAGGTGAAGGGCAGATGCAGATATGTATAACTACGTCAGGATTTTTAGGTCGTTTGGTAGTAGTACCTGAGAATAAACTGCTATAATGTTTCTTATATAAAAAGTAAAAAAAGCCTAAGCAAAAGGACAGTTAAAGATAAAATAAAATAATTTTAAATAAAAGATAACCTATGAAACAAGTACTACCCCTCCCATATTAAATTTGTTTTTCAGTTGTTAGATACAATCTTCGTCTTATTTAAATTTTTTTTACGATTAATGTTTTTATTGTTATTAGATGGTAAAACATATATGATATTTTACGTGTGACTAATTTTTTAGGTTTTTATACAAATTCTTTAAATATGACGAATAATCAAACGTTGGAGCACATAAATCGAAAAATAAAGTTATTATAAGACGAAGACAGTAATAATATTAATAGTAATAGAAATAGTTAGATTCAAATATCGCATGTGCTTCTATTTTAGAATCAGTTGGAGCAGTTGTGTTAGTTAGTTTTGATATCTTCATCATATTTTATTTCATTAAAGTTTTGGTTTAAAATTGCTAAATCATATGTATAGGAGTAGAGGGTTTACCTAAAAATATTTCTTTACTATGTGTTTACTCCTTTTCTTTGTACGAGCAACCACGAGAGGCTACGCTAGATTGCTTTCTTCCAACTTTCTCTTCTGCTTATGGCTATAAGTTAAATTTTAAATTTTTAAACTTAAATTAGAATTGATTTAAGGTCTGTTATCAAAATTTATTTTTCAGTCTTAAATTTTAGAATATTAAGATACATATTAAAAATTATTTACAAATTATTTTTATTTGCAAAGATGTCGCGAAACAATCACCCCTTATCCTTGTGAGCTGGAGTACTTTGTTCCTTCCAAAATAAATTGGTTATTAATTAAGGGTCATTCCATATGAATTCTAGAGGGTTCATTCCTTTGATCCAAATGAGTATATAGAAATTTTTTCTAGAGGATTCATACCCTGCAGAATTTTTGTAAAATTTCTTTCTTCCAAAGAAACCCTAATTGAGATATTGCAGATTACAGTAGTGTGAAATAGATTATTTCTCGATTTTTATATACATACATTTTAAAGTAGATTTTTAATTTTATAGTAGTTAATTTTATTGTTTATCCACAAAATAACTAAAAGAACAGATAATCTGTCATGCTGATCTAACAAAAGAATGTAGAAGTATTCATCTGATTTTAGATTTATTTATTTTAATATCGAGTATGCTTTGTACGGAACACATGTATCTATTACCTATAATGGAGTCGTTCAGCCTCTTTTCTCTTTTCTCATCCCATGTTACAAAGAAACATATTGTTGTATACGCATAGTTGATTATCAGTTGTATATGCACATTGTATGCTGGGATATATTTCTTGTGTACAATAAATTCCAGGTGGTACGGTGAGCGAATCTTGACACGATGGAACTGACTTGTCGACAAGCGACAGTAACCGGGAGTGCCAAGTGCCAACATACTTCCCACAATACTCCTATGGCGATGGGTGTGATTTGGCGTGTGGAGGGCCGTCGGAAGCTAGCAACTCCGTCTTGGGGTGATTAAATATCATATTTCCAAATTAAAATAATTTTATAATGAAATTTTTATATATATATTTTTAGCTATCCGAAAGACAAAGCTAAAACTATGGTAAAAAATTCAAAATCAAACATTAAATTTAAGATTCAAAATAAGAAGCGAAACGATGAGCGTAGTCTAGCTAAATTTATTTATGCCATGGAATATATTCTAAATAATTATTATATTAGATTTTGCTGTTTCGGATGCGGACTTCAAAAGCAACGGTTTTTATCCCCGGATGGGATCTATAAATTTTATGTTATAAAATAGGTTTGTTATACAACATAGCATAACATTATTTGAAAAGATGAGATAATAAACTTATATATTAAATTATTTTATAAAATATATAGTTTATCGGTTAAAAATAATACAAACATGCAGAAAGAAATTAGGAGATAGGGCAAAGTAACGCACCCGAATCCCACTATTAGCGATTCAACTCTGGCTGGAGCAGTTTTAGGAACTTTTTTTTAAGGAAGAACGAGCACTTTTAAGAATTTTGCCAAGTATATTAGGACAATCCCAATGGTATATTAATGATGGTTTATCTCCTTATTAAATAGCTTATCACATAAGAAAAATGATGACATGTCAACATAATTAATAAAGAAAGATAGAGAAAACTTAGAAGTGATTTCAAAACAAGTTTTCTCCTCACCCAATTTACCAAGAAATCATGAATTCACTGTTTGAAAGAAACCACTAGTTTCTTAGTTTCTAAGAAATATATATCATGCTTACTATTGGTAGTTAATATAGAGTTAGGAGAGAAAGAGAATAATTATTACTCGAAGACACCTCTATTATTAAAAATGGTTTATATAAATAATTTTTTATAGTATAATAATCATGTTAGTTTTTTTCCATTGATACTGTCCTTGCGGTAGCCGATTCAAAGCGTTCACAATATCACGTGATGGCCGTCATAGTAATACTCGCTGAAGCTTGAAGGTCTAGCCATCCACACTTTGCCTGGGGCTTGGTAGGACAACGTCGTGCAGCTTTTTGTCTATGTAAAACGAGTAGTACTGTCAAGCCAAATGACAGTACTTTTATCTCAGGGTGTTTGTCATAAACAACTATTCAGGCTGACACAACTGATGCAGCGCCCCCAACAGAATGTACTTCATGCCTCCATTATTTACCCTAATGGCATCCATTATGCCCATGGAAACTTTGCATCGCGGCTTTAAATGTAGTCACGGAACACGGCAAGGCAGTGACTGGCAGTCAGTCAACGCTTGTGTGGACAGAGTCATGAGAGTATGAGACGAGCCAGTAGTCAAACACAAGATTCGTTCTACATAGGGTACCTGTGGCAATAAAAATCCTCTGCTATAGTACTATGGTTGACCCCTGGTTTACTCGGTCAACATAACACAGAGTATTGCATGGCTGAAGTGAAGTCGCCGTGTATACACTCGTGTTCCTTAGCAGTAATCTCACCGTCCAAAATGAGCACCATTTGTTTTAAAATAATGATATTTCTATATGTTTCTTCTCATCTCTACAGATCACATATATTTTCTATTCGATTCTTTCACATGTATTTTTTTTCTCGGTCAATTACCAACAACACTCCAATCGTTCTTAGCTACTCCCTACGGTCTAAAATAACTATTTTTTCTTTATGTATTAACTAGCACATATGTCACATCTAAATTTAATTTATTTTAAAATTTTCACCGTTGCTCAATCACGTTATATATATATGCATATATACTTACACCCCGAGGAAATCTAAACGCGAGGAAGTGTTCTTCGATGTTCTTGGTCCTTAACACTTGTGTTAATGATTGTTGCACTTTATATATTGAAACGGATAGAATAATCTCGATACTTAGCTTTAGAAATAGTTATATTTTAATAGGGGGTAAGTTCTGTACTGGTAGTCATTCACTCCCAAGTCCCAACTCTCCAATGAAGAGAACAGCGAGAGAGTTAGGCGGGTTAAGACGGGCCTTTATCCTGTGATGAATTCAACGAGACGAGGGCCCATGAAGGAGTTGTTATGTCTCGCTGTTAGTACTCCCAACTCTTTAGAAAGCCTCAATAACTCAATCAGCCCACTCATTTAGCCAGGACGGGCTAGAAATAGGGTGTATGGGCTTCGATGAGCACGTATGGACTAGATACAGGTCAATATTGTTTATACTCTGCCCCACACAAACCTATTTCAAGCGTAAAATCTAATGTAAGTTAGGCCGTGTTCGGCCAAGTAGCTAAGTTAACTTAGCTCTCTCGTTTGCCGTACGAACTCTTTCCAAACTGCTAAACGGTGTATTTTTTGGAAAAATTTTCTATAGGAAAGTTGTTTTAAAAAAATCATATTAATCTATTCATATTTTTAATAATTAATAATTAATTCATTATGTACTAATCTATTACTCCGTTTTCCGTGCCGGGCAAGGTAATTAATCTCCTCCACCACCCAACGCGGCCTTAGTTTATCTTCAAATTTCCCCAAACTATGTGTTTTTTAAGAAAGATATCAAAGCTTCTTTAAAGAATCAATCTATTTTTCAAGTTCATAATAGCTAATACTTAATTAATTACTATGTGCTAATGGCTTTTCATGTTTTGTATATATTCCCTCCGTTTCATAACGTAAGATGTTTGACTTTTTTGCTTGTGATGTTTGATCATTTGTCTTATTAAAAAAATATGAAAATATCATTTATTATGTTTGTGACTTACTTTTTTATCAAAAGAACTTTAAGCACGACTTATCATTTTTTATATTTGTACTAAATTTTTAAATAAGATAAATGGTCAAACGTTAGAAAAAAAAAGTCAAACATCTTACATTATGAAACGGAGGTAGAACTAAATAGTCAAACAACATTGACCATTGCGAACATGCCCATAGTTATGACATGTGTCGACTTTAGCATTTTTCTAATCTATCTCGGAGTTTTTTTTCTTACATACAAGGAAACTTAACATTTATATATCAGCAAGAACTTTCAAACAAATACTCTTGCCTTCTAATCAATATATAAACCCGACGGTTGTATGGTCAGTCACACCCCGTCTCTCTAGGATTTCTAGAGCTAAAGAAGCAAGCCAAACACTTCTATGCCACCTCTACGCAGGGGCGGATTTAGCATGGCGGGGGCTCAACCCCCGCTACCTCCCTTAAAGCCATTAGAACCCCATGAAGATCCATCTAAAATTTATGTTAAAGATCAATAGAAATGATGGTTAAAATTATATCTAACTAGTACAGACCTCCTAATATCGTTTGCGAGAGCATGACTGCCTCTACGTCCTACCGGAGCTAACTCTCACTATCACTGCGGTTAGATCCAGGTGTTAGGATTTAGGAGCTGAAGCCCTGCTAAACAAGTCTTTACAATAGCCTTGTAGCTAATGTTGTTAAGTCCAACGCATACACTCGATCTTCTACACATGATTTTCTTAAAATAGTACTTCATTCATTTTTCTATTATAAGTCAGTTTTGTTTTGTTTTAAGTCAAATATTTTTTAAGTTTGATCAACTTTATCGAAAAATGTAGTAACAATTCTAACGTAAAATAAAGGTAGTACAGATATATTTAATGATGTATTTAATAAAACTAATGTGGTGCTTGTAGATATTTGTAGTGGCAGAGACCACGATATCTTGTAGCCCAGGCAACTAGTTGCTTGCGGTAGGGATATATATTTTTCTTACCTGTGGGGTGACATAAATACAGTAAATACACCAGTGACAGAGCTGGACAATCGCCCGACCTGCCCGTGAAGTGCCTCCATCACTAGATATTTACACATTTTTCTATAAAATTGATCAAATTTAAGCATAACTTAGGATAGGTTTAAAATGACTTACCATATGAAACTGAGAAGTAAAATCTCTGTGCCACAATTGCAGTTAACCATCCAAAGGTACTTATTGAAATCATGCAATATTGCATAGCTCCTAAAACTTTTCTCGACAAGTTCCTTTTCTTGTTTTCGCTTTTTGTGAATCCTATGTTCCGCTTTCCAAATAAGCATTAAGATTTGTTGGAGTCCTACCATGACCAAACTGTTGCATACACACCAATTTTCTAAAAAAAAAATTGTACTACAAGATTTGATAATAAAGTGAAATAGGCTTAGCTCAGCTGATTAGGTTAATTATGGTGGAGCACATGCACACGGGTTTAAATCATATATTTGATTTGGTATTGTTTTAGTGCTAGACAACAATGTGCAAATGATAATTTCATCAATATCAAGATATAGTCGCTTCAGTCTTCGGAGTTACTAGTATGGGTAGGACGTGCTTCTATGTTCATATATGAGCGAGTATGCGGCATGTTATAGCGTCATGTGTTTAAAGAAAAATCAATAACGAAAGAAAAAGAACCGGGTAAAGTTTTGCACGAATGCCCTATCATGTAATCCTGTTGCACACATCTCACGGCCCAACCTCCCGCGAAAGCAAGCACCGAATGGAGGTTGGAGGAATACGCAAAGCACAAAAACCACTCGAAATCGGAACCAAGCCCACCTCAATGGCCTTGATCCGATCGCACTAGCAGTCTAGCACTCTCGGCGCCGCCGCCGCCGACGCCGCTTCCTCGCCTCGCCATGGGCCTCCTCAGCTCCTTGCGCCCGCATCGCCGGGGCGCCATCTCCGGCGTCGGCGGCGGACAGTGGCAGTGGTCGTTCCTCGACGCCGTCTGGGCGGTGTTCCTGCTCGCCGTGGTCGTCTTCCTCGCGCTCGTCTTCACGCCGCGCCGCGGGGGGCCGCTCCCCGCCGCTCTCGCCGGCTCCGCGGTGCCGCCGTGCGCCGCCTCAGAGGTGGACCTCCTTCCCTGCGAGGATCCCCGCCGCAGCTCCCGCCTCAGCCGTGAGATGAACTACTACCGCGAGCGCCACTGCCCCGCGCGCGGCGAGGCGCCTGTGTGCCTCGTCCTCCCGCCGCGGGGCTACCGCGTCCCAGTGCCCTGGCCCGAGAGCCTCCACAAGGTGCGTGCTGTCGGCATTGCTGCTTCCACTCGAGGTTAAGCCCTAGTAGGAAATTAGCACCTGAAATTGACTGCCTAGTGTGTTCGAAGATTGATACCGGTGACTCGGTTTTTATGTATTTAGGAGGTGAAACGTGAGGGGAGTCATTTTATCTGATATGTGTGCTGTTAGCTGTGCTTATTTGTTGCTGCTGTTACCTGTGCTTATTTGTTGCTTCGGTTGGTTATGGAATTGTAGCTTGGTGCTAGTGCATACAGGCTTGTGCATCTCATTCTGCCAGTGGCTAGATGCACATAGTTTTCTGATTCTATGCTTGTTCCAAACGGGTTTGCATATGCTCTCTTGAGTAGTTTTGACTGGTGGTATGTTGTTTATTTGGAAGTACGAGCTTATGAAGCAAGACATTGGGCAGAAAATGTTGGCATTTGGACTATCACTTGTTCACGACCAATTGCCGCAAAATTTCACATCTATCTCCTGGAAAATTTAGCTTGATTTTACCTAGTTATGCGTAACTGGACTGTGGAATGTACAAATTAAAAGCGTGCTGTTGCTTTTTTTTCTTGTATGTCTTAACAGGATGCAGACTAGTCGCACTGTATTTTTCTGGAGAGTTATGTATTTTAGTTATTGTTCTCTATGCAGATATGGCACGATAACATGCCTTATGGTAAGATTGCTGAAAGAAAAGGTCATCAGGGGTGGATGAAGCAGGAAGGCTCATACTTTATTTTTCCTGGAGGTGGTACTATGTTTCCTGATGGAGCTGAACAATATATTGAAAAGCTTACCCAATATGTTCCACTAAAAAGTGGTCTCCTGAGGACGGGTCTTGATATGGGATGTGGGGTAATAAGCTAAATCTTCACATGAATTATTTTATGTTGTACTTTCAAAGAAATGATAGTCCGATCCTTTCCTTTCTGAAGGTTGCTAGTTTTGGTGGGTTTTTACTTAAAGAGAATATCATGACGCTTTCCTTTGCCCCAAGAGATTCACATAAGTCTCAAATACAATTTGCTCTGGAGAGAGGAATTCCTGCATTTCTTTTGATGTTGGGCACGCGGCGTCTTCCATTTCCTGCACAGTCTTTTGATTTTGTTCATTGCTCCCGGTGTTTGATACCTTTTACTGCCTACAGTAAGTAAGCCATTTCTTCTTATTTGACATGATTCGTGCAAATGCCACCTCTTACATTTATACACTTGCAGATGGGAGCTACTTGATTGAAGTTGACCGTCTACTTAGGCCAGGAGGATACCTGATTATATCGGGACCCCCAGTCCAGTGGAAGAAGCAAGAGAAGGAATGGACTGAACTTCAAGCAATGGCGCTGGCTTTGTGTTACAAGCTGATAACTGTAGATGGTAATACTGCGATTTGGAAGAAACCTACTGAGGCTTCATGTCTTCCTAACCAAAATGAATTTAACATTGATTTGTGTAGCACTGACGATGATCCAGATCAAGCATGGTAATACTTGTCTGTAACAATTATATTTGTTGTGCCTGCAGATATCTGTATTGTTTTCTTGTTGAAAATATGAGCATGCGAGAAAGCCTTTTGTATATTTTTCATATGTTTGCTTATATGGTTTACCATGCAGGTACTTCAAGTTGAAGAAATGTGTCAGTAAGGTCTCTTTGGCGGAGGAAATAGCTGTTGGTTCCATTCGCAAGTGGCCAGATAGGTTGTCTAAACCTTCTGCTAGGGCCTCTCTTATGGAAAATGGAGCAAATTTGTTTGAACTAGATACTCAGAAGTGGGCCAAAAGGGTGTCATATTATAAGAAATCACTGGGTGTGAAGCTTGGGACTGCTGAAATTCGTAATGTCATGGACATGAATGCGTACCTTGGAGGATTAGCAGCTGCTGTTGTCCCTGACCCTGTATGGGTTATGAATGTTGTTCCTGCTCAGAAACCATTGACACTGGGAGTAATATATGACAGGGGCCTTATTGGAGTTTATCATGAATGGTAAGAACTCAATATTTACAGAGAATTGCAATGTCTTCAGTTAATGTAATGTGTTTGACTGTAATCCCAATTTTTTTCAGCAAGGTAGTTTAAGACTTAAACTACCATGCTCATCCCTTTTTGAAGCGCATGTTCATGTTACTCTGCAGTTATTTTGGAACTTCTTTGAAATTCATTTTTTTGTATGAGTTAAACAGCAAGTATTTAGCCAGGCCTGTTCAGACCTGTTCTATCACTCACAATGAATTTTGGCTTGAGTTTTGAATAGTGTTAATCATTGGATTCTTATATATCTTAATAGATCTTAGAAAATCTGTGACTTTTATGGTACTTTCTGCAAAATTTATTGTTTCACTATCCATAAAGTTTTAAGACTTAAGTTTTACAAGATACAAGAATTTGAATGTCAAATCCATATAAAGAGGAGTTGTTCATGGTATAGATTAATACTTGAATGTTTGCGTACTGATTAATATAATAATGATATGCCTTTGGTTCCAGGTGTGAGCCTTTCTCAACCTATCCTCGTACCTATGATCTCATTCATGCTGATGGAATCAGCTCTTTGATAAGAGACCCAATTTCTGGCAAAAACAGGTACACCAACCATAAACTTAGCTATCACTGTCTTATCTCTTGCATTCTTAACTTGTTCTGTTGTACATCTTTTAGAGTGGTCGAATTCATTGCTAAAAAAATTTCAGAATAGTTTCAGTAATAGCCAAGAAGCGTCATATTAAAATTACCATCACCAATTTAAGATGTTCAGCACAAGTATATATCTCCATCAACCCTTATTGCCTGTTCTTATCACATTGTAAATAAACTAGTACTTGAAATCTGCAGGGGTTTGTAAAAATAAACATCATCTAGAGCATAATTTGTCACTCCTCAGTCCCACACAATTACATTATGCAACATGTTTACTAATGTTATCCTTATTGATGGACATGTGTGGCATATAATGTACTCCCTCCGTTTCTGAATACTTGTCACTGTTTGACTGGTACTGTTGTAACTTTGACTACTAATTATTTTTAAATGATTAGATTATGATAAATAAAAGTTGAATATTTATGTTTATTATGCGATACGCTTTGAGAACATGGCATCTATTTAGGTATGTAGAAAAGTTTTGTAAAAAGGATGAATGTTGAAGTTTTAATAAATACTTGGCGACAAATATTTAGAAATGGAGGGAGTACTGTAAAAGAGCCTTACCTGATTCAATTTCTTTCGTAGATGTGACCTGTTTGATGTGATGTTGGAGATGGATCGCATACTGCGCCCAGAAGGAACTGCTATTATACGGGACTCCCCAGATGTGATCGACAAGGCAGCACAGGTTGCTCAGTCCATTCGGTGGATTGCTCAGGTGCATGACGCTGAGCCTGAATCAGGTCGCATGGAGAAAATACTTGTGGCTACTAAAACACATTGGAAGCTACCATTAACATCGCTATAGTTTAATGTCTGCTTATGTTTATAACACTTCTTTTTTTAATTGACGATCCCCTGATTTTGACCTTTTGGGGATGGGGTGAAAGTTAGTACCTATCAGGTTAATGAGGAAATAGATTAATCAAGGTGGTCATTCGTTTCGTCAATCTATTCTTTTTTCTTCAGTGATGAGTTAGGTGCATAGCGTTGTGGTGCAAGTCTTGATATTTTGTGGCTTCCCTCAATTTGACAAGATACTTCTGGTTGATATTTATAGGCTTGTGTTGTGAAAAATGTTGTGTTTGTTGTGCATCCATGTTCCTTCCCATAACACGAACTATTATTGCAGGTCGCACAAGTTATTTTGTTAAATCCTTGTACAAATTAAATGTCAAGTATATATGTTTCATCTTTCATGCATATTGATCATAGGAATTTGTTCAGCTAGTGAAATAATTCAACCTTCGAGTGATGTTTTTGAGTAACTTGCAAATGAGACAGGCCACATTTTCTTTAGACAGGAACTGACCGATTGACCAGTAAAAAAGGCAGGGGAACTTTACATAGTTCAACATATACAAGCAGAATTAGTACTACTGTCAACACCGCACAGACGAATACAGGTAAGAATGGATGGCACTGGTTCTATACAGCGTAAAATTTATAAGGCAGCCTCAATTATCAGTACATTATATCATCTACTATTTATCTCGATGGTGTCCTCTTGAGCTGGGCTGGGCGGCATTCTCCCCTGCAGTGAGAGGTCGCTGGATTTCCTGTTCATTTGTCGCATTTCCAGCTGGAGGTTGGCACGCAGGTAAGATAATGGCACCAGCTGCAGTGAGCGTTGCCGTCGACTCCCTTGAATACACTGATCAACCCAGCTGCAAACCTGTTTATGCATACATGGCCTCAGATTAGGCACTCCTGACCCCATTTCGATCATACAATATTGTGCTCCTCAAGAATTCCATGTTTTTTGACAGAAAGAAACAAGCTTACTTACCCAGCTATCAACAAGGCCACGGAGAGAACCAGGAGCACGATCTGGAACGCGTTGTACCTGGACTTGGTACCAGAGGGGTGCGCCGACCATCCGAACTGGGGCTGGATCAACAGCACGAAGCCGAGGAGGAACCCGGTGGCGAACCCTCCAATGTGCGCGAAGTTGTCTACGCGGGGGAGTATACCCAGCGCCAGGTTGATGGCGGCGATGATGATCAGGTTCGCCATGGCTGCACACTGCAGATGGTTCACTCTGCGTCAGGTGACTGGTCTGGAGCAAAATGCCTGATGAATCAAGCAGAGGAGGAGGAGAAAGCCTACTCTGTTGCTGTAGATGGTCCAGTTGGTGATGAGCTCCGAGAGCATCGCGCCGAGGAGGCCGAAGAGGGCTCCGGAGGCGCCGACGGTGATGCCATTCCTGCTGATGAAGAGCACGGAGAGGACGCTCCCGCCGAAGCCGGAGACGAGGTACACCAGCCCGACCTTCCCTGCAGGACGGCAGAGACGAACGCCGGTCAGAAAAAAAGAAAACGCCGGGACATTTTACATACACCATTGCTGCTCTTGACGGAGTCGTCTTCACTGAAAGGCTCGGAATGGGGGCTCACAGAATCCAAACTGCTGCTCGAGGCGGATGCCGATGATGAGGAGGCTGATCATGTTGGCGAAGAGGTGGATGAGGCCGGCGTGCAGCCAGGTGCTCGTCTCCAGCCGCCACGCCTGGTTGCCGTGCACCACCCTGTTCCAGTCCAGCGCCCCGTACTTCCGCAGCCTGCCACGATTCACCGAGATCACAAACCGGAGAGAGACGAAGCCAGAGAATGGAGAGAGAGAGATGCTCGTGCGGGATGACTTACGTGGCGGCCGTGGGGCCGAGGACGGGGTTCTCCCTGAACGGCTGGAAGGAGAGTCGCCGGAGGAAGCTGCGGCCGACGCAGTCTCGGCCGTTGGCTGGGCAGTTGTTGTAGTACATCACCACCACGAACATGGCCACGTTGGCGATCACCACCAGCGGCACCACCCACGTCCGGTGGTGCCGATCCTGCGCCGCCGCCCCTTGGTCGTAGTAGTAGAACGGCGGCGGCGCCGGCGCCACCGCGTTCGGCCCGTTACCGCTCGAGTTGTACCTCCCCGGCGGTGGCTTGATCCCCGTCGTCGCCTCTCTCCCAGGCCCTCCCGCCTCGACGTCGGCGTTCGACATGGCCCGACGACCAGCTGCTGGCTTCGCGCTGCCTGCTCGAGTGATCGGTGCAACTGCTCGTCGGTGCAACTGCTCGAGTTGGAGATGAGGAAGGGCACGGACACGGAGATGGCGAGACGACCAAAGACTCGTTGTTTGAGGTTTAAATCTGCGGGCTTTTGCGCGTTTGATCATTTCTTTTTTTTAAAAAAAAAAATCACATTTTAGCACTTGCATTATTTCTGGCTGTTGAGAAACTCTAGGCGGGCCCGAGTTGGCGGGAAGTTTTCTATGGAAGCTTTGTAGGTTCAGAGGAGTTGATCTGATGGTGCGATTAGAGAAGTTGACCTGTCGGTTTACACTGATGGTAAGGCATAGCTGTACTGGACAACTGGATTGCCATAGTTTTGAGCTTAAACAAAAGGTTAAGTACTTTTTACCTATGGATCAACTGGAATTCCCTATAAGAAAGTGCTAATTGGCGTCTTGCACTAGGGTGTTTCAGTACTAAAATGCTTTCTTTAGAGTTTTGCAGGCAATAGGATGGCCGATTTTTTTTTTCTTTTTGGAGATTCTAGGATGTATATTGACTTTAATCTATTATCTCTTTGGTTAAAAGATGCCTCCTAGAATCACTGCTCCTTTGACATTAGTACCATACCACCATCCAAATAGATGTTCGATAGGTGCTTGATGATTTACAGGAACTCCTAATGGCAAGCTAGCGTCTCTGTAGATGTCAAGCTTATTGCAGAAATCATTTCAGCAGTTTCTGGGTGTACTTATTAGTTTCAGTCTTTCGTACAGGCGAACTCAAGGTTAAAAATAGCCGGTTTAGCTAATCCATTGGACCTGTTAAGTTCTACTATATGTGTCCTATGGACATTCTCTTTGTTCCTTGACTATCGTTACTATTTACCTCTGTGCTTAAAAATTGGTATAGCTATATTGATGGCGAGTGTATGATAACGAGAGCCGCGTTAGTTCAATATTGCTATTCCAAGGAACCATTCCACGCGTTCCACTGTTTCGCTTTCCTTTTTTTTTTCTGAACCTTTGTTTCTCTATCATTGAGGTGAGGCTAAGCTTTCGTAAATCGTCCATTTGCACCGATGATTACTAGAAAAACCGAACTCGATGTGGATGCACGGCCATAGGACTGGGCCACAGTTACCTCTTGTTCCTCGACACAGCGAAACGGCTTGTATCTCCTCATTTTGCAACTGAAGTACTGATCAGTATTCGCTTCCTTCTCTTCCCTTCCCTGCCGTCCTGGCATTTCTTTTTCCAATTTTGCCAGATGTTGATCTACTTGCATCTCGCCCTTGCTGGCTAGTACTACTACAGTTGGCTCGATCTTTATAAATCGCTGCATGGGAGCCCACTCATCTAAACTACTAGTAAATCAGTTCATTTTGTCAAATCGATCCTAAGATACATAAAGGGGACAATAAATGGTACTACTCTGATCCTCCTAATGCTGAACGGTCTGCATTTTCTTCTCAGTTCCATGCGAACGTGAACTGGTCCACGGAAAGATCTATTAATTGCGTATTCCTTTATGTGTAAATCTAACCAAAATATTACCTCAGTTGCAGTCATCTTTAAAATAAAACTGCAGTGTGCATGGTTCAGCAACGCCAGAGCACGTAGTTTGCAGCTCGCGGCGACGTTTACGGTTTCCTTCCTTGGAACCGAGTGAGACACACGGTAACGGCGTAGAACGGTAGTAGAACAGCGTCGCGTTCGCACAAAGCCAGACCCAGGCTCGTTCAACACGGTCGAGGAAGAAAGCAACACGCATCCAAAGCCAGGTTAGCTAGGAATTTTAGGGCGAAGAAAAGAAGTCGCTTTTTCACGAGATGGACACGGTCTGGTATCGCAGTTCCGTTGCTTTGCTGCTACGTCTGTTTGCAAACGGGCTATCACCGTCAGTCTCTTCGTGCGTCCCCGGCCGATTTCTCTAACATCTACTACCTTCCGTATAACCCAGGCTCCAACTGTAAATCGTTGGTGATGCCGTAACCAATAAATCATGCACGAGTCAGGACGGCGTACTCACGCTTGCAGTCTTATACAGATATGTACACACACTCTCAAACCAATCAATCATGCGTTCGTGCTAACAAATATTAGTAGTATACACATCAATATACCATTCACTGTCAACCGAGTCAGTTATGTCAATTTCGTTTCCATCTTTTCGCTTTTGCTTCTGTTTTTATTTATGACCTAAAATTTAAATTTTTAACCCTAAATTTGCACATCATCTTTTCGCGTCTTCTTATACTTGTAACCCAAAATTTAAATCCTTGGCCTTAAATTTAGAGTTAGAGTTGATTTTAAAATTTTTTCATTGTGTTTTATTTCAACTTTATTATTTGTCAATCGTTTCAAAACTTTTAATTTATCAATTGATTTTTTATTCATTAGATTTGCTTGATCCGTGCTTGTTGCCTACATGTTAATTTGTTTGATTTCATTTATCACAGTCAATTTCAATCTACGACTCACGAAATTGATTGATGAATTTAGTTTTTTTTAAGCGGTTGACTAATAGGTGGCCTCATTTTATTTTCTAGTCTTTGCTTTTCGATCACCAAGAACACATATATAAAAGTTTTATTCATGAACAATTTTTTTTGAAAAAACCGGACAATACCCTTTTTGAGTTGATTTTGGTTTTTATCATAGTTTATTTTCAATCTTAGCTTTTAGATCGGTAAAAACAGTTTCATTTACAAATATATTGTTTAGTTTTTCCTCTTAAAAGCCAAATATTACCCCCATTATATAAGCTGGGGATTATGGCCAAGTTGCCCCCCTCGACCAACGAACGAACCTTGCTGCAGCTGCAGGCATGATTTATCGTGTACACGTTTTTTTTTAATGAAAAGAAAGGAAATCCCGTAGGGATACGGACGTATGCAGGGGATTGGATGCAGCTGGACTTGCAGCGTTTAAACAGCCAGTCCCACGAAATAAAAGACTGGAGCGGAGTAATGCTCCGCATTTCGTCGGTCGAACCCCGCATTGACATTGTTCAGCTGAGCTGCACACGCGCGCATGGCTCGCCAACGAACCAGGCGGGCGCAGCTGCAGGTGTAGGTGGAGATGGGTCACCGGGGGCGTGGGGGTGGCTCGCGACCTCGACAAGGCTCCCAACAAGAGCACGAGCGGCTGGATGGCCCCGCCGGCTGGCCGTTGACGGCGTCGGTCGGATGCTCGATGGCGAGCACGTCGGGGCTACAGGAGCCTCGGAGCTGAGACTTGGGTGCTGATCGTTCGGTTTTTTAAGGAAAACAACGAAATATATCTATTATATATCTAAAGTATTAGGAAAAGAAGGCTCCACGTTCGCTCTCATGGCTAGAAATTACCACGTTAATCGGAGAAAAAGAAAAAAATATGAACCATTAGATCACGGTGGGTCCAGATTCTAACGGTGTAGATAAATCGGAGAAAAAGAAAAAAATATAAACCGTTAGATCATGGTGGATCCCGATTATAACGGTGTAGATAAATCATAGAAAAAAAGAAGGAGTTTTTTTAGAGAAAAAAAACTTGATTTTTTTGGATAAAATTGAACGTGGAATTTTTTTTGGGAAAGATTGGATCTTTTTAATATGGATCAGACAAGAAGGAAACATACGTGATTTTTTATAGAAAAAAGAACATTATTTTTTTGGATAAAAATAGAATGTGGATTTTTTTGGAAGGATTGGATTTTTTTTAATATGGATCGGACAAGGAGATAAAAATGTTTTTTAGGAGAAAAAAGTGATTTTTTGGATAAAAAAAGAGCGTGGATTTTTTTGACCTGGATCGGATAAGGGGAAAACATGATTTTTTTAATTAAAAAGAACATGATTTTTAGAATAAAAAGAACTTGATTTTGCATAAAAAATAACGTGATTTTTGGATATAAAAAAGAAAGTGGATTTTTTTTAGAATCTGGATTGGACAAGGAGTTTTTTTAGGAGAAAAAACATGATTTTTTGGATAAAAAAGAATGTGGATTTTTTTGGAAGGATTGCATTTTTTATAATCTGGATCAAAAAAGGAGAAAAAACATGATTTTTGGATAAAAAAGAACGTCGATTTTATTGGAAGGATTAGATTTTTTAATCTGAATTGGACAAGGAAAAAAAACGTGAATGTAAAAGTTTGATCTAAGTTAAGTCCGAGTTTAAAACTATATTGCCACTTTAATATTTATATTTTATAATATAATATGAATCTATATTTGATATTATAAGAAATTTCATAACGAAGCTAGCCGCGCAATCTGCGCGCGCCACGATGCTAGTTATATATATGCAACGAAAAATAATTTTTAATAGAACTTTTATATATGGTTTAAAGCGATCTAAAAGCAAATATTAAAAAATAAACTATAATAAAAAAAACATCCAATGTTATCGGTAATTTTTAGCTTCTAAGTTTAAACAAATGTGAAAAGAATAGAACGTTGGGCTTGTTCTCAAACGATCGTTTCAAGTAAAACCTGTAAAACTCATCCGAGTGATTCGAAACTTGTATACACAATTTGGTTATTACTCGGTACTTCCGAAAGTTCGAGCCAGTGTATTACAAGTAGAAAGCCTCTAGCACAACTAGTTTAGGGCTCCTATTAGGCCAGAAGTCCGTACCAAGGGCTGGTTTGTTTGGCGTCTAAATTGGCCTAGCCAATATTTGGTGTTTTAAATAGTACTAAGACTACATTATTTCTAGGCTTTAGGCTCTGTGCATATTTCCTGAACGGTTAAATGATGTATTTTTGGCAAAAGTTTATATATAGAAGTTCATAATATCATATTTCTAAAGTAGATTTTCAACTTTATAATATTTAATTTCATAATTTATATAATTAAATATATATCAAAATCAAATAATCTTTTATCTTTAATCGGCGGGATGGACACAACCTAAGTATATATTTGGAATTTTGGATTGGAGCCAAATTTCAGCATGCCTAGAAAAAAATTGGCCACTTCAATAGTATCTTATGCTATTTTGGCTTCAATCTAAACAGAAATTTACCATTGCCAAAAACTGACCACGCCGAAATTTCTCAAAAAATTGATAAAGCCAAATTCGACATCAAACCGAACCAACCCCAAATTTAGCCAAGAAGGCAGTTTGGGCGTACGGTCATTATCGGCCTACTTACCCTACTTAGCCCAGAAGGCACTACATTGATTGGTCCAGCTGCAGGCCCAACCTGCCAAAAGCCCAGCCTTCACCCAGAAGTCGCTACCTCGATTGCACGGCTAGGCCTGGACAAAAAAAGACCGAGACCGAGACCGAGAGACTGAACCGAATAGACTAAGACCGAGACCGAAAATACCAAGACCGAGAAATTTGGTCCCGGTCTCGGGTGGAGGAGGTGAAAGACCGAAAAATTCGGACCGGTCTTCGGGCAGAGGGCTCGAGTAACCGAAATACCCTAAACCGAACTAATAGTGCGTGCCCCCGTGAGACCGAGACCGAACTATAAATTGGGTTGTGGAATGTGGAACTATGCACTTATGTAGTCTATGCTTAGTTCCTCTTATTTGTAGTGCATGATATTTGTTTATCTTATGAAATGTGTCATTTTCACTGTGAAAATATGTCCCAAAAACTAGGGAGGTGATGCCCAAATTTCCTATGATTTTTGAACTTCACTGAAATTTCGGGCATTTCGGTCGGGACCGAGACCTAGACCGAACAAGACCAAGCCCGAATTTCTCGGTCTTGTATTTTTTTCAAGACCGATCGGGCCCAAGTTCTGAAAGACCGAATTTTCTCAGAGAGCGAAGACCGAGACTGAACTGAAGACTGAACGCCCAGGCCTATGCACGGCTGCCCCCACTCGGCCCGCTGGCCGTAGAGAATTGTAGTAGTATTAGGGGTTGTTTAGTTCCCAAATTTTTTTTCCTAAAAACATCACATCGAATCTTTGGACATGTAAATAAAGCATTAAATATATATAAACATTAAAACTAATTATATAGTTATGGAGGAAATAGTTAGACGAATCTTTTAAGTCTAATTAGGACGTGATTAGCCATAAGTGCTATAGTAACCAATATGTGCTAATGACGGATTAATTAGACTCAAAAGATTCGTCTCGTGGTTTTCAGGCGGAATCTGAAATTTGTTTTGTAATTAGACTAAATTAATACTTCAAATGTGTATTTAAAGTTTTGATGTGATGTTTTTAAAAAAATTTGCAAACTAAACAATCCCTTACTGTGACTTTTCTCTGAGCAATATGCATCTTGGTTTCTCTCGCCTTTTCATTCTCGTTCATCGAAGCCCAACGCTACAGGTTATAGCTTGCGACGTGTGAGGCACAAGCGCACAGGTGACACCCGGAGACTGTTGTTGTCCGGGGCTTTTGCGATCGCAGCTTCAGGGCATGCACAGTGTGCCGACGTGGCGAGGAGCCACAACTCACCACGTCGGCGCAACAGTGCCAGCAAGCCATGGACCGCATCCTCGCTGGGGTCCTCGTCTCCTGCAGAGAGAACGATGTCCTCGCCAAGTTTGTCAGTGAAAAGGCTGAGGTGAGGGAGAGAGAGGGATGCACTGGTAGAGGCTGAGGCGAGGGAGAGAGGAACACACTAGATCCACCGCCATCGCCAGGACTAGAGCGGTCGTCGCCGTGCGCCTTCGCCGCCACGTGCTGGATCTGCGCGCCGCCACCGTCGTGGGCTGGACGTGTGTGCCGCTGCCCCGCTCTGTGCGTCGTCGTCGCCGCGACGCGTGCGCCACCGCCCTGCTCCGTGCGTCGTCGCCGTCCTGCTCCGTGCGCCGACGCCGCCCCGCTCCTTGCGCTGCCGCCGATCTGGGCCCAGATCTGCCGGAGTGGGGGGAGGGGAAGAGGGGTGCGGGCGGAGGACGCCGGAGGCCCTGCTCCATGCGCCACCGCGACGTGTGCGCTGACGCCGCCCCGCTCCGTGCGCCGCCGCCGCTCCCCAGATCTGCCAGAGTAGGGGGGAGAGGGGCTCGGGTGGAGGACACCGAAGGGGGGTGAGGAGGATGGAGGTACGCCGTAATCACCAGAGTAGGAGGGGAGAGAGGCGTCGGAGGGGAGATGGGTGTGGGTGACGAGACGGGTGGAGGAAGCCATCTGTGTCGGTGGGGGAGGATCGATGTGTGTCGGGCTAGGTGGGTGGGAGAGTGGGGACCGGTGGTGGAAGGATATAAATGCAATGATTTTTTAGTTTACAGGGGCTAAAGTGTATAAATCTGTAAACGTAAAATTTCTGTGGGTTCTCTCACAAGTGGTCTGCACTGTGGAATGAGTGGTCTCAATCCATGTGACACCCAAGACTACTCATGTCGTATGGCTTGCATAGTGCATGCTCTCAGATTCCAGACGAGTCATTTCGCTATCCATGGGTCGCCAGGACTTTCTTCTTGTTCTTTTTACAGAGATTCTAGCCCTCCTCTTTCTCATGATCTGTCAAGTTTGTCAATGTTTTTGGACGCTTGCTCATATGAACCCGTTGGCCTGACGGGAACATTGGTCCCTATCGCAATTGAGGCGTCGCGTCTATTTTCGCATCATTGGACTTCGCCTGTGCATAACGCGATCTGTGTACACACTGCATGATTGCCCAATCAAACACACTAGGCTCTTATCTCTGTTTTTTCCCCTTTTTTCAGCGACAAGCATAAGTACAACGTTACTTTCGTGATGATTAGGACATCAACGTCCTTTCAACGTTTCTTGCCTGCCTCGACCATCCAGATGCCGGCACGATAAATGGGAATGTTCATCCGTGTGCTAAGGTGGTGTTTAGTTGCCAAATTTTTTTGGTAAAAGCATCACATCGAACGTTTGACCGAACGTTGGAAGAAGTTTTCAGATACGAATGAAAAAACGAATTTCACGGCAAGCATGGAAACCGCGAGACAAAATTTTTAAGCCTAATTAATCCATCATTAGCACATGTTGGTTACTGTAGTACTTATGACTAATCATATACTGATTAGACTCAAAAGATTCGTCTTAAGATTTCTTTTGTAACTGTGCAATTAGTTTTTTGTTTATCTATGTTTAATATTTTATTTATATGTCCAAAGATTTGACGTGATGTTTTTAGAAAAAAGTTTTGGGAACTATACAAGGCAAGATAAGATGTTTTTGATAGTAGAGGAGGTGGTGTGAAACTGTGAATGTAGCAAGAACTACCAGTAGTATCGTCACACGGACTCTCGTCCCTATAAACCCCGTTTGTGCTAACCAATCGACACGCGAATTCTTCATCCGTTGAAGCGTAAAAAGCTTCGTCACAAATATGTGGCCAGCTCGGGCTCACGTTGACGGGACGGGCATGCAAAAAAGGTGGCCGTGCAGCATTTCAGCCTTGGCCGCGAGCGCAGGGCAGCGCAAGGGCCCGGCGCCCCGGCCCATCAGACGACGACCTCTGCGGAAAAGGCCAAAAATGGCGCGGCTCTACACGAAAAGGCAGAGGCGAACTGGGAAAACCAAACTGAAGTATACTCGTGCGTGGGCAGAGAGATCCTACAGCAATGCTTATGCCTTGCGTGATTGCTTTTACCAGGGACGGGATGCTAAGTTGCTAACTGGAGGATCAGCGTGATTAACGCATCACTTGTGCGTGGTAAAGTGGCTAAGGAAACTATCAGCGTCGAACAAAGCAAGGCCTGAACACGACTGGAGTATCCGTATGTGGGTTTGTGCACCAAGAAAGCAAATACGCAGTACTAGCCAGAGCAAGTTTAACACGATAGTTATAAGTTCATATTAAAACTAACACGACGTAGATGAATTTTAACACTGCGTAGACATCCACTCGTTCGTTCCATGTCACATAGAAAGTTATTAAAAATACGAAAAAAGGTATAAGTTATATCAATATCATAAATATACAAATTCAAATTCGACCTCTATGGGCAGTAAAAAACAAATTATATTAAAACTATTATATGCACAATTACAATAATATTTTTTTATTTTTATTATAACTCGTAGAAGTTGATACGAATATGCATGTTTATAGAGTAATATGCCTCACATTAATCTATCTAATCAAACGTTTACATATTTTAATGACTATTTAATTCGTATGAAAAATTGGTAGATATCCACCCGAGTGTAAAAAATAGTATTCTCTAACTTATATATAGATTAGATATAAGGTTTACTTGTTTTTTATATCTTTTTCTCTCGGTTATATATTTAATGCATATATCTTCGAGCAGGTGTAGAACTCGTGCATTAGAACCAATTTTATGATTTTCATCATCTATTCTTCACTTATGTTTATAGCTAAACTATATAGATTATTGGAGTATTATGGTCTCTTGCATTCTCTATTTTTTAAATCCTTATACTTGCTCTAAGCAGTCCATGTTCTTTCGTCGGTCTAGCAGACACATAAAACGTCACAATAGATTAGCATAGGATTAATTATTAGCTATAAAAAATTTTAAAAATAAATTATATATTTTTAAACAACTTTATTATAGAATTTAAAAAAAACATGTCGTTTAATCAGCAAATGTGTTTGCGAAAAAATAAGGAAGTATTAATCGGCAGATGTGGTACTACTGTCTACTCCACATGTGGTACTACTGTCTACTCCCCGTCCAAAATAAATCAATTTTTCACTTTTTACCTTCAATTTTTGACTCTTCGTCTTATCAAAAAAAATCACGATTGATATTTTTGTTTTTATTAGATGATAAATTGTAAATAGTATTTTACGTGTGACTAATTTTTTTCTATTTTCTAAAATTTTTTTAAATAAGACGGATGGTCAAACGTTGGACACGAAAACCAGAGAATTTATTTTTTTTTGACAGAGCGAGTAGTGTCTACTGGTCAAAGCCCCAGCTTGTACGTGTTACCTCCATCATAAAAAGATTTAATTCTTTTCTATGTTTAGCATTTTACCATCTGGTTTATTTAAAAAAATTAGTTATATGTAAAATATTATTTATATTTTCTCATCTAATAATAATAAAAATATTAATTATAAAAAAGAATCAAATAAGACGAAGAATCAAATATTGTATAAAAATAAAAATAAGTTTGTTTTAAGAACGAATAAAGGGAGTAGCATGGAACAAACAGTACTCGACAAGTGTACAGTAAATGAAGCCGGTTTCGCATATAGGAGTTGTTTGGTTGGTGCCCTGAACAACATGGCTGATAAATTTACATGCCTGAGAAGTAGCTCATAAGTAGATGAACCTTGCCTGGCCAGACAGCCTGATCATTAACTTGTTTGATTGTGCACAGCTACCTGAGTGGAAGAATAGGATTATACTTTAAATCTTAGGTACTAATCAAATGCTAAAGGAAAATATACTTCTTGCAACCATTACAATAGTACATTGCTCACTTCAACAAAATTCATCTGCCAGCTTTCCATACCAAGAACAAGATGAAGAAATGAAGGAGAATAAAAAAAAAAATTCTCAAATACACCAAGTGAGAGAGAGTACAGTGGTAAAGCATAGTATGGCTAGGCCTGATCTTCAGGCGACCATTTTTTATGGCCTGGCTCAGGCTAATTGCATGTATGAATGCGTTAGGCCAGGTAAGGGAGAATGAGCTTCAGGGTAGTAACCAAACAATCATCCAAATTTCACAAAGAGATGTTTAGGCCAGACGATTTTTTCCGGGACACCAACCAAGCAAGCTCTAGGACTCGGAGGTGCAAGAACCTGTAGCAGGCGCCAAGATGCGTGCGAGGTGTACATCGCTCACACGTGCCTCACCGGCAGATCTCACCGGACGGACCAGTCCCGTCGGCGCGTCTCGCTGGAGCCCCGCGCCGCTGCCGCCGCACCGCCATGCCAGTATATATGCCATAGGCCCACAGCACCCCCCACATCACCGCCCAGTCGCCCACAACTCGGCTGCTTCCCAGCCCTCGTATTTATCACGTCAGTTGGCTCGCCTCCCGCCCGTCGTCCGCATGTTCTCGTGCCGCCAGCCCGGCAGCAGAGTCGATCGGGACATGGGCCTTTTTACATTATCTTCTTTTTAAAAACTCATTTCATAAATACTAAAAATTAGTACATAAATAAATCATTCTCTCGGCGTTAATGATAATTTATCACTAGGTTCAACGTCTCAGCGCTAAAAACATTGACAACCACACGCTTAGGCCTCGACGGCTCGTAATAGCCGAGCGTCGACAGGGATGTGGTCGACTCTAAAGAATGACGCCGGAGCAAATATGTCGTTTGCTAGAAACCTATTTATAAATAAGTTATTTACAAATAGATTCTCAACATCAAAGAGATTGATGTGTTAAAGTTAGAAAAATAAGTAAATGTGATAAATAAATAAATAACACAAGAACATTATGATATCAAAGAATTAATAATTTAGCATCATTTTTCCTTGCTCTATGTCATCATCACCCCTTTCTTGCATAATTGATTTAAAAAATTAATAATCATGGTGTATCGTTGAATTTTAATTCTACAATTCCACACCACAAGAAACTCGTATCTCGATACCAATACAGTTCTAGGATTTCTTATTTGCTGCCATAGCAAAGAAATGAATGCTTCTTTTCTATAAAGATGATACCGACAATACCCATAGCTATAAAGATGATACTTTAAAATATAAATGATACATTAAATATCTTAATTCTAATAAAAAAATATAAACTAAAAAATATAAAAGAATAACTATAACTTTTACGTACAACTTAGTTACCGACAAATTGCTAACTTACATTAATTAGTGTACTAGTAATTTACTACGGAGTATCTTACGGTGCCACGTTCGAGGGACAACTTAACAATATAATTTTTCTATTATTAATATAATATTTTCAATAAAATACATGGAAGAGCTGTTCGTTGGGGGCAACTTGTGCCGTTTTATTTTTTCGGTCCTCACCGGCACAGTGAACCCCGGCCCGGATACGGTCACACTCACGGGGACAGTGCAGCACCTACCCGAACCAAACCCCGCGCACACGCCATCTCCGCAGGACTAGCAGTACTACGTCTGTTTTGCGATTTGACTCCGCCGCGGACGGGGCCCCATCTCTCCCTCGCCCCGTGTTCCCTCCGAGAGCAAAAATACAAGGATCCCGAGCGCGGAAGAACGGCGAAAAGCGAAGACGAGACGGGACGAGACGAGGCGGAGCGGCTACGAAAACGAAACAAGCGGCCAAGCCCGAAGCACGAAGCCCCGCGCAGCAGCAGCAGGGGGGGTTCGCGGCGGATTGGACTGACGGGACGCGATCCGGCGCCGCTTGCTTGCGCGTGCCTTCCCCCCTAGCGCCTAGTAGCGTCGTGTTGGGTTGGGTGACGAGTGGGCGTGGAGCGGAGCGGAGCGGCTCACCGACCCTCGTGCCGTGCCAAAACGCCACGCAAAAACCCCTCCGCAACCGAACAAAACCTCCCCGTGCGTCCACACGGATCCATCCACATTCCTCTCCTGTTCTGCTGCTTTGACTCTCCCTGCTTCCCGGATATACACTTGCAAGCTGGCCTAGTACTTGGGCCATATTTAGTGCACAGAAACTTTTCTAAAAAACATCTTATCAAATCTTTAGACATATAAATAAAATATTAAATATATATGAACATTAAAAGTAATTACACAGTTACTGGAAAAATTATGAGATGAATTTTTTGAGCCTAATTAATATATAATTAGCCATAAACGTTACAGTAACTAATATATGCTAATGACGGATTAATTAGACTCAAGAGATTTGTCTCGCGGTTTTTAGACGGAATCTAAAATTTGTTTTGTAATTAGACTACGTTTAATACTTCACATGTATTATTGTATCCCAATTTTTTTTTCAAACTAAACGGACCCTTAGTAACAGTATACATGATGCTTAGAGCATCCCCAACAGCTAATCTAAATTTAGTTATCTATATCTTCATTTGGATGATTATCTAAACTAGTTTTATCCTTCATATCTCTCTATATTCCACTAGATCAACCATATATGACATTCTTTATATCTCTTTAGAGGATGAAGAGATCATCTAAATATGAATGAATGATATCTAAAAATAGATGATATGATAGCCGTTCTGTTGGAGCTCAATTTATAGTCTCCGTTCTCTATTTTTCATGATAGAGAATGAAATATACGAGCTATTGGATGCTCTAACCCGTATTCTCTTCGACCGAATTTTAATTACGGGAGAGGAGCGGAGTGGCCGAGTGGGTAGATGGTGCAAGGGTGGTAGCTGGGCTTGTGACTTGTGTGAGGTGTGCAGAAACAAAGGCTAGGCAGATCCAGGCAGGGTAGCCCTTTTTGTTTTGTTGGGATTACAGGCAGCAGAGTGCACACAGTGGTACAGTACTCGCGGAAGGAAGAGGCAGGCTAGTCAATAGCGCGACATACCCGAGACGCACGCACGCACGCACTGCTGCCGCCTACTCGGCTCTCGCTTGGCCTCCTCCTCTGATCTTTCTCCCGGCCGAGGGGGGAAGGGAGAGTGAGCGGGGCATGAGCTTTGGGGGTGGTCACTTCGGCGACGGCGTGGTGGCTGGCGGCATGCAGTTCCCGTACTCCGGCGCTGGCCCGGGCGTCTTCACGTCATCGCCGGCGCTCTCCCTCGCGCTGGTACGCGCGCCTGCCTCCGTGGCCCGACGTGTTGTCTATCGGGGTGGGGTTCATTTGGTGGTCGTGTGATTCCGAAAGGCGTGTCCTTTTCTTTTGGTTTGTTGCAGGTGGACGCTGCAGGCCGGGGCGGCAGCGGCGGGAAGATGGTTACGGTGATCCATGGCGCGAAGGCTAGGGACGCGTCGGAGGTGGAAAACGAGATGAGCCGGTCCGGGAGCGACCACCTCGACGTCGTCTCCTGCGGCGACGTGGGCGGCGGTGGCGGCGGCGACGAGGACGAGGACGAGGACGCCGAGCCCGGCAACCCGCGAAAGCGGAAGAAGCGCTACCACCGCCACACGCCGCAGCAGATCCAAGAGCTGGAAGCGTAAGCGCGCGCCCCCCGCACACGAACGACTCGTTGCATTCTCCTGTGCTTGGCGGTTTGCTCTTGCTCATGCATGGATTGGTTGTTTCATCGGTGCAGGATGTTCAAGGAATGCCCCCACCCAGACGAGAAGCAGCGCGCGGAGCTGAGCAAGCGGCTCCGCCTCGAACCCAGGCAGGTCAAGTTCTGGTTCCAGAACCGGCGCACGCAGATGAAGGTAAGTAAGCGAGCGAAACGAAAGCACGCGTCGTTACTCGGCTTCCCCGCCAATCCATGGTGCACTTTCTTGACACTAGCTCTCCATGTGATGATTGAATTTGCAAGATGCAACTGGAGCGACATGAGAACGCGCTGCTGAAGCAAGAGAACGACAAGCTGCGCACCGAGAACCTGTCCATCCGGGAGGCCATGGCGAACCCGGTGTGCGGCGGCTGCGGCGGCCCTGCGATGCTTGGGGAGGTGTCCCTCGAGGAGCACCACCTCCGCGTCGAGAACGCGAGGCTCAAGGACGAGCTCAGCCGAGTCTGCGCGCTAGCTGCCAAGTTTCTTGGCAAGCCGATTTCTCTCATGGCGCCACCAAAGATGCATCATCAGCCACATCCTATGTCAGGCTCGTCGCTGGAGCTTGCAGTCGGAGGTATTGGCCCGATGCCATCAGCCACGATGCCCGTCTCGACGATCACTGATTTTGCTGGCGCCATGTCCAGTTCAATGGGCACGGTGATCACGCCCATGAAGTCAGCTGAGGCTGAACCATCAGCAATGGCTGGCATTGACAAGTCCTTGTTCTTGGAGCTAGCAATGAGTGCAATGGATGAGCTAGTTAAGATGGCGCAGATGGGAGAGCCGCTATGGATTACAGGTGCTTTCGGAGCTGCCTCTCCTGCGAAGGAGAGCTTAAACTTTGAGGAGTACCTAAACACCTTCCCACCATGCATCGGGGTGAAGCCTGAAGGGTATGTATCTGAGGCCTCTAGAGAGTCTGGCATTGTCATCATTGACGACAGCGCCGCGCTTGTGGAGACCCTCATGGATGAGGTTGTGCTTGTGCCACCTTACCTCTTAATGTTTCTGTTGCTTGATTGTTTGGACTCACACCTGTAGTTTGAATTCTTGCGACAGCGACGGTGGTCCGATATGTTCTCATGCATGATTGCCAAGGCATCAACCATTGAGGAGATTTCCACTGGTGTTGCTGGGACTAGAAATGGTGCATTGCTTCTTGTGAGTGATGAACATTCTGTTGCGCCATCCTGTGTAAATGTGGTTAATCACACTAGTATATCTCCTGAGTTTTTTTACCCCTATCATTGCAACAGATGCAGGCAGAGCTACAAGTGCTTTCACCTCTTGTGCCTATTAGAGAGGTGAAGTTTCTTAGGTTCTCCAAACAACTGAGCGAGGGTGCATGGGCTGTAGTGGATGTTTCTGCTGATGGATTCATGAGGGATCAAGGCATAACTTCTGCATCCACCACTGCAAACATGAACTGCCGAAGGCTGCCTTCTGGTTGTGTGATGCAAGACACTCCTAATGGGTTTGTTAAGGTACTTAGAGTGATTATCTTTGTTAGCTCTTGCTCCTTAGATATTCTTAGGTAAAGGTCATAGACCAAGATAGCCCTGACTAGTTCACTTCAGGAAAGTAGGTCTTTTTACATCTATAATTCACAGTAGTCAGCATGCTATCGGTTGATACCTTTCAAAGTCACAGCTCAGTGGTACACATGACGTCACCACTAGAAGTCTGTCAAAACTAGCCCTATTAGTTGCCAAGCTCTTTAGCTCTACTCATGATAATCACTCTTTGCATATGGAGGGTGCTTTATCAATTCCAGCTCTCTGCAACTAACATGACGCTCATGGAAAAAAGGTGTTAAGAGTGTTCTTTCATAATTTTCAAATAATGTTACTTTAATGTGTCACCTGGTGATCACCATGCAATATTTTGTTTGTATTCACAAGTCATGGTGTAGTCCCATGTATCCCAAAAATATGTTGTGGTTATGAGTCCATAATCCGAAGTAAAGTATTGTAGTGGTCAGCTGGGAGGGGTTTAATTAAACGATTCTGGAATACTTAAGTGGTTCTGTAGATCCAACACTTTTCCCCAAGTATGCTCCCTTGCTTTTGTTTAATCTGGAGTTCAATTCTCCAAAGGGATTAGATACTTCTACTCCTGGGATGGTTCCCCTTGGGTAACTTCTTGTCCGCAGTTTAATTGATGTGTCTCGTTGAAACCTTGACCGCTTCCTCTATTGTTTTATCTCAATGTAAAAGTCCTCTTTACCTTGGGTTTTGTACCGGAGTTTTATATAGCCTTGATCCAAATTGCTCTGGGGTGCTTACATGCACTGGCAGTTCTACTCAAAATTCTAAATTTGACATCTGAATGGGACATACATCTGGTATTCTTGTGTAAACCCACTAGTTGATAGCAGGAAGTTCTTTGTTTTAAGGGTTCAGGAGCACAATATTTTGCAACGCTAGTGGTGTGCCATTCTTGGAGCATATCATAAGTCAACATGAATTAACGATGAAGATACTGTGATCAGAATCATGTTTTTTTTTTAAGTAAACAAGGTCAATCTCAGACAGGTCAGCTGATCCCAGATCAAACTAGAGATACTGTCGTCTCACAAGTTTTTTAGTTTTCTTCTGTTTTTTCATTCATGTGCTTCTGGTAATTTTGGCTACTTTTTGCAATATTTTAGTTCAAATGTCCTATTTCTGAAATCATAATCTCACTGTTGATCAGTTCTGGATCTGCTCCCTGCTTTCATGGTACTTCTATGGTTGATTCGATGCAAGCAGAATAGACAAATGTGTTAACTATAATCCATTAGTCCTATGGCTATGGTTTTCTTACATTAAGTACTAGTTACAATGTGGGGGGCCCAGCATGGGCTAATGCCTCGAGGTAGCCTCTATTTTTATACACTTTCCTGATGTCCTTTTTATGTTCCATTGATTGAGCATTAAGAAAAATAACTTAGATGGAAAAATAAGATTTATTGTTACCATTCAGCATGTATAGCAGTGTGCTCCAGGAAACTGCACTGCTAACCTCTTTTGTTGTGTTGCATCTCAAAACATTTGCATTTGGGCATGCATTTATGTCCTAACAACAGATCTTGAATGAACACTGTAGGTCACATGGGTTGAACATACAGAATATGATGAGGCATCTGTGCATCAGCTCTACCGGCCTCTTCTCCGGTCTGGTCTTGCCCTTGGTGCAGGGCGGTGGATTGCGACATTACAGCGGCAGTGTGAATGCTTGGCTATTCTCATGTCTTCTATTGCATTGCCGGAGCATGACTCGATAGGTAAAGAAATTTGATAACATGAAAAGGTCTGTCAACTTATCTTTCAATTGGATCCACTCTTCTAATCAACGTGTTGTGGTGCTACATTTGCAAAGCTATCCATCCAGAAGGGAAACGGAGCATGTTGAAGCTAGCAAGGAGGATGACGAAGAACTTCTGTGCAGGGGTGAGCACATCTTCTGCTCGCGAATGGAGCAAACTGGATGGATTGACAGGCAACATTGGGGAGGATGTGCATGTAATGGCACACAAGAGTGTTGATGAACCTGGAATGCCGCCAGGTGTGGTGCTTAGTGCTGCCACATCAGTTTGGATGCCTGTGATGCCTCACCGTCTCTTCAACTTCTTGCGCAATGAGGGGCTGCGGGCTGAATGGGATATCCTCAGCAATGGTGGCCCTATGCAGGAGGTGACGAGCATTGCCAAGGGGCAACAGGATGGCAATTCTGTATGTCTACTGAAGGCCAGTGTGAGTATCAGCTACCGGTTTCCACTGTTCATCATTTACCTTTTTTGTGTTTTTTTTTGGGGGGGGGGGGGGTTGTAATTTAAACACAACATTCTTGGGGACACCAAATCACTAATCACTGGTTCCATCTTTTTGTTTTTGCTTATAAGCCAAAATTTAAATTTTCGCCTTAATTTTGTAGTATATTTTGTTTTTTTTCATCATGTTTTATTTTCAGCCTTGGCTTTTAGATCACTAAAACATTTATATAAAAGTTTTGTTCACAAATTATTTTTCATTTGCAAATATACCGTTTGGTTTTTCCCTAAAAATGGTAAACAATCACCCCTTCAATAATTACATCAATGCTTGAAATTGGTTTAATGTGATAGAAGTTAGAATTTCTGAAAAAAAGTAATCTTGCTTGGCCCTAGGAACTACCACATTAGCTGGTGGGGAAAGGATGACAACTGTATTCAGATTTGATTTTGCGAGTTGTGTTACCTATGTTTCACATTGTAAGATTAACCCCCTCTAGATTCATATGGATACTAATGAATTAAGGTATGATCAAAACATTTTATAATATGGAACGGAAGGAGGTATCAGTTATGGTAGACGTGTACTTGTATAAATACAAAACTATTTGTTTAGACACATTAGACAATTGCCTAACAGCTATACGACTCTACCATAATATATAAGCATATGGAGGAATTTAGCTAGTTTAGTAGAGACTAATATATAAGCATGCAAGGAATGTGGCTGGTTTAGTAGTGACTAATGGATGTTAGAAAAATGCGGCACGTTTCCAATTAAATCGTTAAAATAAGGATTTGACATGCATTATGACTAGACAGAACATAATCTAAATGGACTTCAATCTAAGCGTCCAAAGATTCCATTAGGAAAAAGAGAGAAGAGTACAAGGTGGGAAAACTAGTTCTACTTATCAAATATTGTTGAGGGCCAATGATGTACATGGTCGACTAGCAGAACCTAACTTTTCACAGTATCTGTGGAAGGTATAATAGTGTCTAACCTTTATTTCTGCCCTAATTTTGCACACAAACTGACTTCTTACATTAGAAAGGTCTAAAATCTCTATAAACTTCAATGCAATTTCGATCGCAATCAACTGTGCTTGTGTGGGCTACTCTGGATCATGAAAAGGATCCTTGATAGAAATTACCAAATTATTTTCTGTGTTGATATCTGTTATTATTTCTGCTCCCCTTACCAAAGTTTTCACTGTGCAGCCCACCAACGCGAACCAGAACAGCATGCTGATCCTACAGGAGACATGCGCAGATGCGTCTGGTTTGATGGTCGTGTACGCTCCCGTCGACATCCCAGCAATGCACCTTGTCATGAGTGGCGGGGACTCGACGTGCGTCGCGCTTCTGCCATCAGGTTTCGCCATCCTGCCTGCTGGGCCGAACACCGGCGCAGACCACAAGATGGGCTCACTGCTCACGGTCGCATTCCAGATACTTGTCAACAGCCAACCGACTGCCAAGCTCACGGTTGAGTCGGTAGAGACTGTGAGCAACCTGATCTCCTGCACCATCAAGAAGATCAAGACAGCGCTGCGCTGCGACGTCTAAACCCCCCAAGATGGAGGGGGGAACTTTTGGCCTTAGCTGGAGTGGCTGGCGATGAGCCTGAGTCAAGAACGAACCGCGACATAGAGGAAGGAAACCTTTGCTAGGTGGTAAGGACCTGCCCCGTCCGGTCCTTAGCACAGAGCAATGGTGGTGGTTCGGGTATTGACTCAGCCTCTCTCACGCCTCTGTTCTCTCCAGTTACTGGTGCATGTTGAAGTGAACCTGCAATTTGGACGCCATGTAACAGGCCAATGCTATATTTTTGTGTTCTTTTTGGCATTAGGAAGTAGGGACGCGGGAGTCATCTATGCTTTTTTTGTTGGCTGGCTCAGTGTGTTGGGTGTCTATGGTTTCTAGCTGTTGTTACAGGGAGATGTGATACGTTCTGTAGGATGCACTCGTGCAATATTTATGATATTAGGTTCTGATCATAGGACTGCGCTTGATAGTCTCGAGCTATCAACGTCTGGCAAAGGCAAACCTTGGTACTCTGAGATGGTTTAGACCAATCTGGAATCTAGTTTTGCATGTCTCACTAGTTCTGACTATCAGTTCGCGAGATTCATGATGCAAAATGTCGCTAGGAAAAATCCAATCAGTGGCTTTCAGTGCCAAGGCTTCCAAATAGAATGATATGTCTGAAATAAGACCATTTTTATATATTCTAGTTTGTTCTAAAATAAGTTAAATTTTAAATAATCATTGCATTAAAGAAAGAAATGTATTAGGAATAAATTAATTAAGAAATAATTGCATTGAGATTTATAAAATAAAGGATATTAGTCTTTATTTTTATATGATAAAAAATGAATTTATTTTGATACAGGCATCTTGCCTTTTGATGGCGCAACTGCTACGTGGCCTATTCTTGGGCAAGGGACCACCTAAGGTTGTGTGGTGGTACACATGTACAACTGGAAGGACCATATTTTTCAGCCACCCAGAGAAAAAAAAATTGATCTTTACCAACATTTGAGCAGGTTCAATAGCTGGCTACTACAAGCTGACTATATAAATATATATTTTAAAGAAATAAGAGAGAGGAGAGAAAAGAGATGAACTACTAATTTATAGTCAGCTGCATAGTCAACTACAACACGAACTCCAAGACATAATGTGTGTATGACAGATGTGACATGGTAATATATGTTTTGTCGGTTAACTATTGTATAAAATGACTATTAAATTGACTATAGATAAATTGAAACCAGTAGATGTCTATAATATTGAACTGAACTTGCTCTTAGAGATATATCCTAGCCCAAGGAAAATTTTCCATGTCAACATCGAAACGTCAAATAGCGCAGACTGTTGACGGGAACTGATATCTTACGCTTGTTGCTACTGCCAAGAGGCCAACAACACTTGCAACGGATAAGGGAACAGCCTTATAGCACACCAAGGGACTTGAACGGTAGACCATGAATGATTGGTGCCCTTCGGCGAATGCTAGATCCTCTATTCAACAGAAACAAAATATACTACTAGATGTTTTACTCAAGTGAGCCAATCCATAAACAAAGATTGTTCTACTTAAGCAAGGCACTATCTTACACACTGAAATGATGACAGAATTGTACGCAGCGAGCCATGCATGAGAACATTGTTAACTGAAATGATTAGGTTACCGTGCCAGAGCAGTTGCACGTACAGCTACTACCATCTGCAACAAGCTCATGCTTTTGCTGTTTCTCTCACCAACGCAAATTTTGCGAGAAGGCCTGATAGCTGAAGGAATGACCCAACACCATCACAGATTCTCATGTGAGCAAATCCAGTTTCCTGTGGAAATAAACAGGATATTTTAATTTGACTGTCTAAGACCATTGATCGCATAGGTAATAGGTTACAAGGCTGTAAAAGTTACCTTCAGCAGTTCCAGTTTTAGATATTCAGCCATGTCGTAGTTCTTGATAACCCGGAAGAGAGTAGTGATTATGTCAGTGGGAGAGTACCCCAAATCATATAGTTGCTTCAGAGCAGAGCAGGCCTCATCAAACTTTCCATCGAGGACATTTTTCACCATATTCTTGACATGCAATGGATGTGGCTGATCACATACCTGGAGCCGATACAGCATTACAATTAGCTGAATAAATAACACATAAAAAATACCGGACAAAAGATGTCTGCAAACCTTGAACACATTTTCTTGATTAACAAAACGAAACCCACTAACTGTAGCTTGCAAGTTGTTCAAAGCTTGCCTCATATCACCATCAGCAGTAAAGATGATTGCTTCGAGCCCCTCTGGCACATAAGGAACCTTGGTAGAACAAGAAAAGAGGTTAAAATATGATAAAGCTAGCACCCCATATATAGCGAGCAGATACGCCTGATACGATTGGTAAGGTAATAATAGGGTCTAAAACATTGTTATGGTTCAAAAGTAATATTCAGGCACCAGTAACAAATTAACTGAGTGATCGACCATTCCGGGTATCTCTATATCATCAAGAGTCCAACCAGGATGGAGAGAAAGTATAGAACATGGAAAAAGAGCAGGTTTCTTGATTGCAACATTGTAGACAAGAAATGACCAGTACGGAACATTAGAGTCTACTGAAGAGCCATATAGGGGATGACTAACAAGACTATGACCTCTTCACTTTACCAGCTTATGGGCCTGTTTGGGGGAGCTTCTTCCAGCGGCAGCTTTTCCCAAAAGCTGCTTCTGCTAAAAGCTGCCCCAAACAGTTCTCAACTTCTGAAAATATGTAGTTACAGATTCTAGAAAATGAACTAAGAATCCAGAAGTTGGAGAAGCTGGGTTTAACTGCTTTTCCAGATTCTCAGAAGTTGGCTATCAAGCAGCAGCTTCTCAGAATCTAGAGCTCCCCAAACAAGCCTTATATGTCACTTGGGATCCCCAAAGGAGGTGGGGGTGTACCCCTTTTTGAAGTGGGGTTCAAAGCTATTTTCTCTTCCAATCCAGATATTTATAGTGAGTTTTTTTACCATCTTTGAAATAGTACCTTGAACCACCATATTTCCTAGTGCAAAAACTTAGTATCTCGGGTATTTGGTACCTTGGGGTACCAAAATTTTACACTAAAATTTTGATATCTCGAGATATTTTCTCAAGTACTGTAAAATTTCCCTTTTAGTAAACCAGCAAGCAATTGCTGCAACTATTTATTGAGACAATTTAATTTATCCTGATATAACAGCAGCAGATAATTCTAGAACGAAAAATGCAGTGATGCACATAAATGCACAATCACAGCTCAAGATTACAGGGAAGAACAATAGATATGCAGGCAAACACATAGCCATTACCCATTAGAAATGAGGTCTAACTAAAATGGTTAATAACAATTTGCAGTGATTCAAAGAAACAAACAACTAGTGCTATGTGAAATATTTCCATCAAGATTTGACAGAACTTAAGCAACTAAGGCAATAAAACGTGTTGTTAAGTCCTTTCAGTTACAAATGCTATCAATCATTACCTTCTCAGCTGCCACCACAACCATGAGTCGGCCAAGAATTTCCTGATCAGAGAGCCTTGAGAATCGTACAATAGCACAACGGCTTTGAATGGGTTCAATGATCTTAGACGAAGTGTTGCACGCAAGTGCAAACCTTGTGGTGTTGGAATAGATTTCCATTGTTCTCCTTAGTGCTTGCTGTGCTCCAGACGTCATGCTGCACATAGTGAGTGCATGTGAGGAAAACACACTTACAAACAACTAGCTATATGCCTATATGACTATATCTGATATTAGTTATATGCTTAAAAGTCATAGAGTCTGTCTTTAATTCATCACTACAGAATAATATAACATTGCTCTTGCTCTTACAGGTGGAGCAGCCACAAGATTTCTCCATTTTGACACTGTTGGTATCAGTATAATCCTACATCTTAATTCTTAAATATAGTTAATCCTTGGTGAAATGGGCATATCTGGACTTAACCTCTAGCTAACCTGTGGTGAAATTGGAATAGACTAAAAATAAGGCAGAATACTAGCAATAGTGTCGCACCATCCGCACTGGGGTGGCATACCTGTCGGCCTCATCCAAGATGACAACCTTGTGCCGCCCTGGTTGCAGCGTGACCTTTTTCTGCGCAAACATCTTGATTTTGTTCCGCACCACGTCCAGACCCCTGTAAAAGCAGGAATCAGCCGTCACACACCCAGTCCACACCACGGCGAACGACTACGCTTCGCCAAATCAAAAGCACGCCACCGCCACACCGACCTGTCGTCCGAGGCATTGAGCTCCAGCACGGCCTCGCGGTAGCTAGGTCCGAGCAGTTCGTGCGCCAGCGCCAGGATGCTCGTAGTTTTCCCCGTGCCCGGAGGTCCCTGCAGACAAGAGGATTAACAACAACAACAAAAAAGTTAGAAATGGTGCGCCGTACTGCTCCTCCTCGCGCGCGAGGTGTTTGTGGAAATGTCGCTTACGGAGAGGATTAGGTTTGGCATGTTGCCGTCGCGGGCGATGACCTCGAGGCGGCTTACAGCGTCGGAGTTGCCGACGACGTCCGCGACGCGGGTGGGGCGGTACTTCTCCACCCACGGGATGTCGTAGGCCTCGGCGAGGGCGGGGGCGGTGGCGGAGGAGGAGGCGGCCATGGCGCGGGGCGGATGCGCGGGAGAAGGGGGGAAAACCGTGCCGCGGTGGAGGGAAAAGCGGGGGGCGTTGCCCGCCACCGGTGTGGGGAGCGTTTTTATATTTTTTTCAGGTGTGGGCCGGGCCGCCTTGAGGAGGATAAATCTGTTGGGCCGCGCGTGGACGTGCGTCGGCCGATGTCAGCGGGCCAGCCGCTTGGATCGGCCCCGCGGATCGACGGTGGGAGGAGGCCAGGAGGAGGGTGCCGGCCGTGCGGATCGACGCCGACGCCGACGCCGGGACGAGAGCGGAGAAAGTGGACTGGGACGGACAGGAGGCAGCCGGCTAGGCGGCGGCGCAGAGGTTGAGGCCGTCCCACGCGGCGATGGCGCAGGCAAAACCCGTCCTGGGCGGCGTGCCGCGGGCGAGCTAATTCCGGGCGGTGGTGGCGGCGACGTCGCGGATTGAGCGATCGCAAGTCGAAATCTATTTAAGTTTTAGATTTAGGCATACATATACATTCATAATATTCTTAGCTACTTTCTTATTTGTCTCGATTCGTCCATAATACTTTAAAAAATATCACAGTATGAAACGGGGAGAATATAAGATATACATTCATAATATATAAGAAATTCAGTTTGGGATTTATTTTGAAGTTATAGGTAACTTTTATGCATAATAATTTTTGGGGAGTTATTAATATCTTCATGGAGTGCTCTGTGATGCGTGACAAATGAGTTTATGAGTTTTTCTTTGAAAAAATATCTAGCAGAAATTAAACTATGTAGATGATTTTTGTTGCCCTTCTTACTATCAAGATCAAGACAGACTCAGGTTTATACGATTTTCGTCCATAAACTTTTCACTACCGAATGTTAACTATTAAATGCTGATTTTGGTTTTACGACTTATCAAATCACTGGTAATCTTAGACAGATTAATAACGTTAACTAAACAACACCTGTCAGTTCCTCGTTAAGCTAAGCTGCTTTGCCACCCTTGAAAACAAGAAAATTGCTATAGTACATCCTCAAAACGTGGTTTTGCCTGATGTTATTCTACAGTTTGCATTTGTCAAAACATCGCTATCAAATAAAAGGCTCTCTCAAAATATATTTATGTTGTTTTAACTGTAAATTAAAGAAATTATACATATTATACTTGAAATATTGACGAAAATATCCCCACTGCCAGAGTTACCCCTTCCAGCATATGCGCATAGGAACCAAATGCTCATTCTACACTGTACCATCACCCGTCACCTCCCCGTCACACCGCCACCACCTCCACCCTGTCGCACCACCGTCTATGCCTCGTGCCTTCGCGCTGCCACCCCTCTCGCCCCTGTGCTAGCGTGCCCCCACCTTCCCCATCGCCCTGCCCCGCCTGCGTCCACATCACGCCACCAACCCCGCCTCGCACAACCGTCGCCCCCCCCATTGCGTCACCACTAGGCGGGGATTTGCTACAGTTGCCAACGGGCTGCGACAACGACTAGGGGTGGACAGAAAGCTCATGCTCGTTAGCTCGCTCGACTCGTGACAAACTCGGCTTGGCTCGACTCAGCTCGTTTCATTTTTCTAACGAGCCGAGCTAGCATTTTAGCTCGTTATAGATAACAAGTTAGCTCGAGCTGGCTCGTGAGCCTAACGAGCTAGACCAAAGACACAAGATTCACCGGTGTTCATTGATTTTACCCTAGAATGCATATGTTTAGTACTTTATAGGTTCACCATGTGATTTGTTGGTTCAAACTTTAATATTTAAATACAATTTCATATGATTTACATGTTTAAAATAAATTTTGCTTATATAATCTATTAAAAAATTATTTATGTTAACTTTTTATGTATGACTCATAAACCAACTCGAGCTTTATAACAAGCTGAGTCGAGCTAGGTTTTTAGTTCGTTACGCCAAACCGGCTCATTATTGTAACGAGCTGGCTCGTTATCCGGCCATAACAACACCGGCTCTCTTGCTCCGGTGCCAGCTCGTCTCCATTCTCTTTTAGTATCCTCCGGTATGTCCAACAATAAGCATTTCGACCACTAGAGTCATGAGAGAATATAATATGAATACAAACTTTTTTTTTTGCTCGTAGCAAGTAATACGAATATCATTTTGACAAGATGTTTTGATGAATGCAAATGACATAACAGCAAAGCCACGTTTTAAGAACGACATAATATTCCCTCCATATTTTTATATATGACACCGTTGACTTTTAGGATCACGTTTGACCATTCGTCCTATTTAAAATTTATATCTAAATATACAAAATTATAATGCATAATTAAAGTTCATATAATAATAAATTATATTATAATAAAATAATTAATAATTATATAATTTTTTAAATAAAACAAATGATCAAACGTACCTAAAATCAACGACGTCATATAAAAAAATATAAAAAAAATATAAAAGGAGTAGCAATTTTCTCCTTGCAAGCTAGTTGACATGATGACATCATTGGTTTCCGGTCCAACCCCGCGTGGCCATTCGGCCCTCGCTGAATAGCGGAAAGAGGAGGGAGCAAAACGAAATTCTGTCCAGTCCCCATTTCTCCAACCCACCCCAATTCCTCCCTCCCCAGAGGAGCAGGCCTCTCTCTCCCCTCCTCCTCCTCGATCTGCCTGCAAGGGGGCCTCCTCGATGGCGACGCCTCGCTCCCCGAGCACCCGGGGCGATGCGCTCCTCGACTCGGCGCCCCTGCTCGGCGGCGGCGGCAGCCGGCGACGTGGGGGCGCGCTCCGCCGGCCGTCGCTCCGCGGCGCGGCCCGGCTGCTGCGGCGCGGCGGGCGGCGCGCGATGCGGGAGCCGTCGGTGCTGGTGCGGGAGGCGGCCGCGGAGCACCTCGAGGAGCGGCAGGCGGACTGGGCCTACTCCCGCCCCGTCGTGGCGCTCGACCTGCTCTGGAACCTCGCCTTCATCACCGTCGCCGCCGTCGTGCTCGTGCTCAGCCGAAACGAGAACTCGCCCATGCCTCTCCGGACCTGGGTCGCCGGCTACGCCCTGCAGTGCGTCGTCCACATGGTCTGCGTCGCCATCGAGTACCGGATGCGCCACGGCCAGCGTGATAGGGCCCCAGCATCCGCCGACGAGGAAAGGGGAAGTGACGGGTCGTCCTCATCTAGTGATGACGATGTCGGGGAGGATGATCGACGTGGTCGCCGCACCGATTGCGTCAGGTAAATGGAAGGATCTGGCTAGTAAGTATGTTTAGTCCGTGGTTATCTCAACTTACCCAGGAGGGGAGCAACTCAGATTCACGACACAGTATGGTTAATAGGGAAATGATTTTTGTGTTGGCCCTTATGCAAGTTCTTACCACGGTAATTGCATCTGCTATGGCATGAAGAAAAAGGGGGTGAGTAGAACGCGCTAGATCAGCATTACTCCGTCCTAACATAGTAACATGCCAAGTTTTATGCATGATTTTCTGTTCCATGACATGATGTCCTAGAATTCTCTATTTCGCTGTCTGTTGATTGTTCATGATGAGCAAGTGAGCACAGTCAAGCCGATGTCAGTAAGACAAAGTGACTACTATGCTAATTGCAGTCGCGAAGCTTGCTCCGGCCAGTCACGCCCAGAATTTCTGCCCTAGTTTTTTTCTTCTAAGTGGGTTTCAATCACTTGACAGGTTAAATAATCTAGTGTGCATGTTCTCATGATATGTGCAACCGTGTTATGCTTTGAAACTGGTGTATACCCACCCTAAGAGCATCCCCAATAGCTCATCTATCACATCCTTTATCTTGAAAATAGAGGATGAAGACTACAAATTGAGCTCCAACAGAATGACCATCCTATAATCTATTTTTGGATGCCATCCATATTAGGAGAGAGAACCTTCATATTTGGATGATCTCTTTCCATCCTCAAAAGAGATATAGAGGATATCATATATAGATGATCTGGTAGAGTACAAAGAGATATGAAGGATGAAACTGTTTTAGATGATCATCCAAATGAAGATATGGATGACCAAAATTTAGATGAGCTGTTGGGGATGCTCTGAGAGGTCAATTAGGGTAGTAAATTCTCTTAAAAAAAGGTAGTAAGATTGTACCTGCAAAATTGTCTCCTTCAACTTAAACTATACAAAATGAATGGCCTCAGTGATGTTCTTATCTAGCTGTATATATGTCTTTTACTCTTTTGTTTCAATATTCTAAAAAAATATGGTCTGATTTATGTGGCTAAGGCACCTAATGGGTCCAATGTTATCTGGAAAATGACATTTGAATGAGTGGCATAACCTGTTTAGGTTTCTAGTTTAAGAAATAAATTATGCCTTATTTGTTATTCAGTGAAGAGACCAATATCTGATCCAAGAGGTTGACTGAAGACTTTCTGTGACCTCAAAACCTTAACTTTTTAATGTTTTAGGACACTACAATCTCATTATAGTGAATATTCTATTTTTTAGGCTACGCATAAGTTTACAACTTTGTTATTATACGAGTTTCTTAGTGATGAGGATGAGTGAGGAAATATACTTCTTATGCTGTTAGATAATATTATAAGTTGGAGGGTCAACTGTATGGTAAATTGATAAACAGCATTTTCAATTACAAAATAAAACACGGGATTTTCCTTCCTTTTTGTTTTCTTATATTCCATTATAGTGCAGATGTTTGCCTCTGCTTATGCCATAATTTGGCTTTGCTGTTTGCTCATTTTTGTAATCTGGTTTTCTTTTCTGTTTTTACTTTAATTTATATAATATCTCTCAACTATTTCTATCATGTGATTTTTTTTTATGACTTGAGCACATAAACTCTCCAATATGTCATGTGCCTGATTTTATTGTTAACTCTGGCAGTATTGCAAAGCACCTGGAGTCGGCTAATACAATGTTCTCCTTCATATGGTGGATAATTGGATTTTACTGGATATCTGCTGGTGGTGAAGAGGTTATCCGTGATGCACCTCAGCTTTACTGGTATGCATCTTTTAAATTAACAATCGATTTTTTTAATGTCTTCATTTCAATATTTCTTTTTTGGCACTGTAAACATGTTGATGTATGACTTCTTTCGCAGGCTTTGCATAGTCTTTCTGGCGTTTGACGTTTTCTTTGTTGTATTCTGTGTTGCTCTGGCTTGCATCATCGGCATTGCTGTTTGTTGCTGCCTCCCTTGCATTATAGCTATTCTGTATGCTGTTTCTGATCAGGTATGGCTTTTCGAGTAGAGATAAATTGATTATGTATTTGGAAAAATATGTACATAATTTATTATATCATTGATACGACATTCATGCAATAGATAACCTTTTATAATATCTGATTGGAATCAGGAAGGAGCATCTGAAGATGACATTCGCCAAATTCCAAGATATAAATTTCGGAGGACTGATGAGCCTGAAAAACAAACGACTGATGAGACACCTTTTGGTGGAATAATGACAGAGTGTGGCACCAACCAACCTATTGAAAAAGTACTCGCACCTGAAGATGCAGTAAGTTTTTATAAATTTCTGATACATGTATCTCTGACCTTAAAAATGCCTGACGTGCTACAACTCAACATTTTCAATGGTTTTGTGTTTGCTTTTGGTCAGCCCATATGTCCTGATGATAAAATATTTCAACTTTGCCCTGTTTCTATGAACTTGCAATGAATCATTTGTTTGACGTACAAGTTAAAATAGGGGTGGATTTTACCCTTATTGTTTAGTTTATTGCGGTCAATACTGCGAAGTGACAACATATGCAAAATTCAGAGGATACACAAGATGATTATTATGCCCATGCTGTATTGTATCCCTGTGCATGCTTCGTGCTATATGAAACTATGGATTAATTGTTCACTTGATTAATGCAGGAGTGTTGCATTTGCCTTTCGGCTTATGATGATGGTGCAGAGCTGCGTGAACTCCCCTGTGAGCACCATTTCCACTGTGCGTGCATTGATAAATGGCTGCATATCAATGCAACATGCCCCCTGTGCAAGTTCAATATCCGGAAAAGTGGCAGTAGCAGTGGAAGCGAAGAAGTATGATCGTGTGAATATCCTCTGGTTGAGAACGCCGATCCATTTCAACTTCACACCTGTGTCTCTGCTAATGCAACTGCAGGACCTGATCACTGTAAATTTTTTGTATCCAAAATGTGTGATTAGCGTCATATATGTACTTGAAGTGACCCAGACTGCTGTTCATACCCACATACATGGTTGTCCGATGCGTCTTTTACTGTCTGGATCATATGCTTTAGCTACCCAGTGAGTTGTAATCCTTCGAGTGATTCTTACTTTTCTTGCCTCTGTTAGGATGGTTTGTGCTGATGCTCCTTGCCTTGGTCCCCTTTTAACAACATAAAAACTGGTGTAAAAGAGCTATCGGTGTTGTTGAATTGTCAGGTGCAAACGCAATGCACTTAATTTAAGTAACTTTCTGGTGATCCTTCGCAGCAAATTCGTCCGAACTGAAGCATTTTACTAAGATAGGAATCGTATAAGATTTTCAGGTAATAAGGTAAATATTTGAAATTCGAGTTGGGGTGTAGCCGTTCTGTAATCTCGCATCACACGAGGACCGTCATGGCACCATTCGTCAAATGAGGTCCAGCAGCTTCCAATACAAGACGGAGAAATTTCAAATTGCTTGTTTTATTTTACCCTTGTCCGCTTATACCCAAATTATATATTATAAGACTTTCTAGGTTTGCGTATATTCATTATAAGACGGTCAATGTATACATTTTGTATATATGTCTATATTCATTAACATATGAACTAGAAAATCTTATAATGTAGAATAAATGTAATATTTATCCCAAACGATATGACTATTAGTAATTAAAAATTAATTTATAGGTAATTTCTTTTATATGTTTTCTAACTATCTAAAAGCAAATGTTGTAAAATAAACTACAAAGAAAAATACTTAGACTTAGCTACAAAAATTAATTTCTAAAATTTAAAATTTTGTGTATACTTCGTAATGTTGGCAAAAACGATAGGGTCTTTGCGAAAAAAACACTACAAACCTTGTGTACGCTCCCTTGTACCCTAAAAAATCTTGTGCAAAACGCTGCATACCCGTGCTAATTTCAAGGTATTGTTGAAATCTTCTTGAAGTTGTCACATTTGTATCTAGGTGAAATATATTATTCCATTATTCCATCACTTCCAACACATAAGCATTTTTTATTCAAAATTTATACCTAGTAAATATTTAACGTTATTCACATGATTCTTATACATCAATAATTCTCCAGCCAATCAGAAGTTTGAAAAGTGAATCTAAACCATTCAAAACTCAAATATTAACCACTTAAGTGACTAAAAATAGTATATTTTGATCCAACCTTAATATTTGCTAAAAAACTACAAATACATATTTTGGATAAAAATAAGTATTCGGTAGTTCTAAATGATGTGCATATAAAAGGTGTGTTTGGTTTGAGGACGTGGTAGGATGGGTTATACTCATTCCTATTTTTTAAAAAATAAGATGGTTTCAGTTATCTGTTTAATTTAAGAAATGAGATCAATCTTTTTTATTTGGTAGAGAGGATGAGAAGGGATAGGATGAACAACGTTTACAAACCTTTCGGTCCATGCTCATCAATCCACGTATAAGGGATAGGAAGGGATGCTCTTGATGTTGTGACTTCGATATAGCATCGAGTGTTGAGCATTCATTGATGTTTTGAGCAGACGCTGGTGGTATCTCAATATAACTAGAGGTGGCCCCGAGCTGAAGGGGGAGGTGATCGTGGGTAACGCCCCTTGATGGGAGGTGGAGGGGGTATCCGGTGGCCCTCAATTGTGATGGCACCAAGCTAAAAGTGGAGGCAGCAGCGGCGGCTGCGGCTTTAAACGGGCAATGGTAGCCCCCATGTGAGATGCAGTAATGGACAGCTCACTTCCGTTCACTCCATCCATGTGGGTTGGATCGGTTCACGCGAATTTGACGTATGATCTGAACCCGAATCATACTTTCTACTGACTTTATCACGTTCTGGAGCTTCCTCCAACCAAACAACCCTAAATTCCAAGGGATTAACTAAATTACATCTTTGAAATTTACTTTTTGGATCCTAAACATAATTTAACATGTAAAAATAATCATCTCTTCAAGAGATTGACTAAAATTGACTATCTAAACATAAAACATTTCTACACACAGGTTGGAGAGATACTTTTTAACTAAAATCTCCTAATTTTAGATTGTGGAGGAGTTTAAATATACTCTAAAAATAGAATTCATACATCCTACCAACCAAACACACACAAAAAAAAAAAACTACAGCAAAATCCGATTCACGCCGCAAAAAGATTTAAAGATTTCAAAAGAAGGTATGTCCGTTTTTTTTTCTTTGTTCAGTGGGTCTTGGGGCCTCACGCCTGATTTCGCCTTACTTCTGTTCCCGTTGAATGTTCATGCGCGGCCGTGTTCAACACCCCGCAGAATCTCCGTAATTTTCCCGACCCCTTTCTGCCCCATCGCACTGCTCTCCCTGTGCGCTCCGCACTCGCAGGCCGCAGCTTTCCCTCTCCGCCTCCGCGAGCTCGCGAAACCCTCGGAGCCCTCGGGGAGCCGCGCCGCGCGAGCACCGAGCAGCCATGGACTCGGCGTCGCTCCTGGAAGTGTACCGCCGCGATCGGCGCGCCCTCCTCGGCTTCGTCCTCTCCTCCGCCGGCGGCCGCGCCGTCGACCTCTCCCGCGTAGACCTCGACGCCGTCAGCGCCGACTACGCCCTCGACTGCGTCGCCTCCGGTGAGCCGCTCTCTCCCCTCGACTAAGTGGTTGTGCTGAGGTGGAACCTTTTGGAATTGGCAAATCTGATGGTCGGTTGTTTGCTATTATTTTTGTTTGAAACAGGCGCGCAATTTGACGCCTCAGAGGCCACCAGGAGGTATTTTGACGAGAGGAGGTACCCGATCATGGTATTAGTGTTACCCATCACTCGAAATTCCCTTTTCCATTTTAACTCCAACTGTTTTGACACACTGGTGAGATGTTTGATGACTGGATAAGTTATCCTAAGCACGGAAAAAGCAGTGCTACACGAATAAAAATGTCTGGGAGAAGCTGGGAGAGTGGGGGCTAAATGCTACTACTGCTGAGCTTGCTGACTGTTTTGGTTGTACTAGCCTTTTTACCCCATATATTCTCTTCTCTTAAACGTTTAAGATATGGTGTATGTTGTGTAACACCACTGCATAAGAGACATGCCATTGCTGTAGTTCGACTGTACCAAGCCTTCATTGAAAACAAATGGAAGCATGCCAATGTTCTAATATTTCGCCAGATTTGAAATACCATTTGAACCAAAGTACAAAGCCTAGTAATCATATCTTGATATGACAAATCCCTTTCTCAACTATAAGCAGTATGCTCATACAATATAATGAATACTACCTCCGTCTCAAAATATTAAAATCCAGTACCAGGTTTTAATAATTTGAGACGGAGGGAGTAGGAAATCACTAGTGTTGGTCTGAAACAACTAATCTTTGATCTAACTTCACAGTTAGTTTACCAGATATTAACTGTTGAGGGTGAAGTGTCTTCCGCAATGATGAAAACCAGAGACTCAATTCAGTGTTCCACTTCCATTCCTAAATGTATGCACAAAATTAATGAGGACTAGCTTCTGTTTGACAAACAATCAATAAGTACCCTATTTGTGCTCATACAAGGATTTATTTGAACACAGCAAATTAATCCATTGTTTCTTTTGACATAGAGTTAACTCTATTGTTGTTGTCACTTCTTTCAACATGACAACACTTACTACACATTTGTCATCAATTAATTTTTAGTTTAGCTCGTGAAGTATTGCTTGAAAATTATCTGTAACTGTTATGTATTTTCCATTCAACAGATGGCCTCTCCATCAGTGAACTCATATTTTCTTCTTTCAAGGCCAGAACTCTCTGGTTCCCCTCCAAACAAAGCAGCACCTGGTATTACACCTCAAGCTCCTGCTGCAGAGAATCCAAGTCCAATTAGACAGCCCCACAAATTTTCTAGAGCAGCTATCAACATTTTGGGAACAGAGAATGGTACTAAGGATGCTAGTCTGGCAGATATGCCCGAGCAAGTAAATAAAATGGATGTTTTTTCCCTAGGCATACCTAAATTAAGAACAGGTATAAATTTGGGCATGCTTCATTTTATTGTGCTGTTATAATTTTTTTCGATATAGCTCCAGTAAATATTCGGTAGATTTATCAACCATTTTTCTAATCATGTTTAATAAGATCAAATGGGGATTGCATAATTTGTTTTCTTGAACTTATCTAAACTTCTCCTCACTTTTGAAGAATTGTCGGATGACGATATAAGAGAAACAGCTTATGAGGTCCTTCTCGCCTCGCTATTTTTCAGGTAAGTTTTGTCGAAGTCTTTCTGTTGGTTGTTTTCATATATAAATGATGTCTTATTGTGTCATATATTTATTGTTCCAACTCAGCTTCTTTAATGATTTGTAACGAACAGTGGAAAAATACCGTTCTCTGAAGAGAAGAAAGAAAAGAAGTCTAAATTCTTGAAGGGTCTAAGGTCTAAAACGGAAGGATCGAGTCCATCTCCTCAACCGGAAAATTATGATGCCCACCTTCTTGATTTGATCCGAGTACAGATGGAGGCAAGGTCTTACTGTTTAATTTCTTATTAGTTCAACAAAAATATGTTTTATTCTACTTCTCCCTCTGTCTATATATATATGCCCTTTTTTTTTGGAGAAATTACAACGGGATAAGGAATGGTTGTGATTGTTTGAGTTTAGAAAGTAGGCGAAAAAAAATAAATGAGAGATGATTGTGATTGGTTGAGATGAGGAGGCAGGTGGAGAATTCATTGTATTTTGAGACATTTGAATCCTAGGAGTAGCTATATTTTGAGATGGAGGGAGTATATACTTATTTTTATCTGTGGCAATGATAGCAGATTACTTATGTTCACATGCATGCCAGATGTCAATGGATGAGTGGATTCTCTTGTTCCTCTAGACTCTAGATTTTTTCTTATTTTTTTCTGTTCATTTTGGAACTATTTTTGTTCTGCTTACGAGGTAAGTGAATGCTGTTGACTGTGGAACAAACTCATTGTATACAAAATTTATTCTTTTTCAGATATCTGGATCTATGGATGCATTGACAAGGCGAGCTTTAAGACTTATCAGTTTGAAGATGTTGCAAGGACACCTTGACGTGCCATGCATATCATTACAGCTCTTAAGTTCTGTTGGGAAATCAGATTTCGCAACAGAAAGACTGCGAGTGCAGTGGCAGAGAAGACAGGTAAGCCAGTTCAATTATTTGTGCCTATAGCATGGGAGTTTGCTCTAATTATTGTTTGTAATTCTGATATCCAGGCAAATGTTCTTGAAGAATTACTTCTCTACCCAGGGTCTCATGAGTATGGTATGAGTGAGACATTGCGGATAATTCTCTCTAAGATAAAAGATACAGAGGCAAGAACTAATCTTCACATCTCTTATCATTTTGTATTGGTTAAGTAATTTTTATAGTGTTTCAGAAGCCATATCAAGTTTGATCTATTCTAAAATTAGGTTTAATGCCAATATTGATCTTTTTCTACATCGAAATCTTTCCAGGATTGGGTAGTTAGTGTTCCTAATGGGCGCGTCGAGGTCTTAACTATCATTGAAAGATACAACACAAAATTATGCGAAGCACCAAAGAAATTCAACCTTAAAGGCGAGACCTATCATTGGATCCAGAGTTATCATCTTAATTTTAGACTATACGAGAAATTACTTTCGATCGTGTTTGATGTTCTTGAAGATGGACAGCTTGTGGAGGTTTGCTCTTCTTTACTGTCTACACAGCATTATTTCCTTGTTGGTCGGTTTCAAAATGAAAATGCCTGGCTTTTGTTGAATAGATAAATGCCTAAATCTGAAACATTCTTGGTCAGCCTTCTGGCAGTACGCCAGTGGTTTCATCTTGAGTTCCTGACATTGTTATTTGATTTTACTACCAGGAGGCTGATGAAATACTGGAAGCAATAAAGCTGACCTGGCCTATCTTGGGTATCACCCAGAAATTACATGACACTTTCTATGCTTGGGTGCTTTTCAAGAAGGTTTGTTTATTGCTATATATTGCCATTTTCTTCCTTTTTGGGGCTTTATTATCTGTTTTATGGCTTCACCTTCTAGAATTCAGAATGTGCACATTGTGAATGTATAGACTTCCATCGAGTCCTCTACATTTCCTTTGTTGCAGAAGTGCCCAAATTTGTTTGCATGGGCAAGTGGTACTGCTGATATGCAATGCACCAGCATGTTTGATGCCACTGGTACATTGTTTGACGGGCTTTCCATTGAGAAGAAAGAGTTACAGTTTGTCATTCAATTAATTATCTTGTGAACCATGATAAATTAGATTGCCTTTACTCTGCGTAGTTCATGTCTTAGATGAAAAGGTTAATTCTTTCATTCAAGGTGGCAATTTTGAAATCTGAGGATTTTGTCAGTTGTAATACTTGCCACACTAATTCTTATGATTGTTTTCTTTCTTTCTTTCAGTTTGCTCAAACTGGGGAAATTTTTCTACTTAGGCACACATGCCTTCAAACACAGAAACTTCGATTAAATAATGATGCTAAAGAAATAGAATTGTATACAAACAGTTTTGTTTGTTCAGTGGAAGCCTGTGGCAGAGACATGGCTCTAAGTTTGGTTGACAGTGCTATTCTCAAAATAAATGAGTGGTGCCACAGACAATTGGAGAATTATCATGCATACTTTAATAAGGTTAGCCACCACCTCTCTTGTTTGGACCATAGTTTTTTCCAGCTGATGTTTTCCTTTTCCATCCATCAAGGGCCCATGTTTTGCTGTATTTCTTTTTTGCGCTCTGGCAAAGCTGCAGTAATATGAGCGCCATGGTCACATAATGTTGATTATTGGACATTGGTTACTCACTAATTGTCGCATTAAGTTATTGTTGGGTACTGCATGAAAGATGATTCATCATTGATGACTCTAGCCTAGGTCCTCAAAATTTCCTTTTGGAGGTGCTCTTTAACCCAGGCTATTAGTGATGCCTGTCTTATTATTGAATCAATATCCATGCCATTCTAAAAGTTGTATCCATGTCCACATTACAAGCTTAATCATTGACCAAGCATGTAATGTAAGTATGACTTCAAATTACAGCGATTGTCCATCACTTATTTTTGTTATGCAAAGGCATAAGATGTAAGCGCAGAGCTCGCAAGACAGTTGCTGATGTAGGTAGGACATCTTTTTTTAAAAAAAATTTGTAACCTATCTTAGAATCCTACTGTGCCCATACAAATTATAAACTGAAAAAATGTTAATTGTCAACTTTATAAATACATAAAGTGGTATGCGACATACCTGTATAACTATTGTGCAGTCTGTATAACCAAGAAACCATGAAAGGAAGTTTATTGTGAACTGGGAAAGGGTCCATGATTTTTCTTGATTGAATGAACTAGTGCAAATTATTTTATTAGTATCAAATTTGTAATACTTTTTTATTGCAAAAACTAGAATTGTACAACAACTCTTTTCATATAGGTTTCTTTGACTTGACTTTCTGTAACAGGTTAATAACTCAATCTTTGAGGGCGTGCTAAACTTGGTAGTAATTTCAGCAACAGGCCAAACCGATGATGATGAAAAAGCTATGGTTAGATTTATTGCACTTTATGTTACAGTACATGAATGATGCAATCTATTTCTTGAAACTTAAAACATAATGAATTATGGATCAACAGTTTTCGTCCGCAAAGAGCATGTGAATGTTTTGTTCTTTGGCTAGCTTTCCCTAACACTGGCCTTGATCGTGGGCAAGGAAATCCTTGCTAAGAGAGGAGAGCAAAATTGGCTCTTCTCCAAAGCAAGGAAATCCTTCTCATCTTGCCCAAAACAAAATTAAGCATGGAGAAACAAGCATGCAGTATCACTCTCATTTGATTACAGGGAACAATACAATGGGGTTCAACCCCTTCAATATGAATAAAAACAGTAACTTGTTTAAAGCTTTTTAGAACATGTTTGAATCTTTGAATATTAATTTTACTGTGCTTTTTGTATATTGTAAATATTTTTTCTTGAGTTCTGTATAACTAGCCATCAAACTAGTTGTGTAGCTTGTAAGATCAGACATATAATCATGATCTGAGATTAAACTCCATACTACCTCCGAAGTTAACTCTCACAAAGTAGTTTACAACAGTTCAAATTTGCCTTTTGATTGCATCAGTTTATTCTTTTGTGTTCAGTATCAATCTTTTCTTCTCTACTTTATTAATAAATTTTGGTCCCACTAAGATGCTCAATTTTCCTTATGAAGTTATCTTTGAAGTACTATGCTCTGATGTGTTTTGGTTGATTTCAGCTCATTGGGACCCCATTCGATGCTACACCAGAATTCACATTGATTCACATTCTAGTTGTTAGATCCATTCAAGCTGCATATAAGAATGTGAGTTAAATCATCTGATGACCCAATTACAAATGATCCACTTGATAATGAAACATATATTCAATTTCTGATATTATACTATGCTTCATTAGGCCTTAATTTCATCAGATTGCGAATCAAAGGCAGAATTTAAGCATCCATTAATAATCCTTGCAAATAAATTAAAGCTAGTGGCAGAGAAAGAATGTAATGTGTTCAGTCCAACACTTTGTAAACGATACCCTGAAGCTGGAAGAGTAGCTCTAGTTCTCTTGCACCTACTGTACGGGCAGCAGCTGGTTAGTCTAACTCTCTTCTAAGCTATAATTTGTTTATTGTGTCCACTTCAAATGATGTTTACTATTCCCATTGGTGCAAAGGAGCTGTTTTTGGAAAGAATCGATAGCTCAGAAAATTTGAAAGAGATACTGGCAGCAACAAATAATTTTGAGCTCTATGTAGCTGATAAGCTTTTCTCGATGAATGAGGGAGCTGTTGGTTCTTGGCTGTCCAAATATTTAAAGCCATACATGGTAACTCTCTTCTCCATGCTGTTGCTGTAAATAATCATGTAGCTGGTGGTACTAAATATCACAAAGCCTGTGGTTTAATGATCTACGGACTTTTGATTTTTCTTGTTGTGCTTTTCTATCCAAACTCGTTATTTGCTGCTGGCAATCTACCTTGTATCTTTGACTGCTTACATTTTATTCAGTCTCAAAAGATAAATAAAACCTTGGGTTGAACCTGGAAGCCTGGACAGCTATTTGTTTAAGACGATGGCTTCTTGTCTGCATTTATCTGTGGAAAGACCCTGCAAAATTTTGCTCTAGTACCATTTTACAGTAGTAAATCAGTTTATCTGACTCCTAGGCAAACATTAAACTACAATGCATGCAATCCTGTTAGTTTAGGCAACAAGTCAGCTAGAAATTAGGGTAATGGTAAATCCATATTAACCTTTTTTTGGTGTCACTTGGCACTTCCATGGACACATTTACACTGTACTAAATGATATCTCTGTAATTTCAAACAGATAGTTCAATTTTCTTCACCTCTCATTCTTCAATGGCTGCATGCTCAACATGAGAATGTCTTGGAGTGGACAAAACGTACCATTGAAATGGAGGTCTGTTATTTGATGCAAAGTTTACTGGTAGTCTTTTCTTTTTACTGAATACTCCCTACATTTTATACTATAAGTCATTTTGAGTTTATACTAAGTCAAATCTCTTTAAGTTTGATTAAGTTTATAAAAAATAACAACATTTCTATAACAGTAAATCTACTACTCCCTCCATATTTTTTTATATGACGTCGTTGACTTTTAAATCTACGTTTGATCATTCGTCTTATTCAAAATTTATATCTAAATATGCAAAATTATAAAACATACTTAAAGTTCCTATAATAATAAATCATATTATAACCTAAAAGTCAGTGGTGTCATATAAAAAAATATGGAGGGAGTATAAAACTATATTCAATTGTTTGTTTAATTGAACTAATTTAATGTCATAGATGTTAGTATATTTTTCTATAAGCTTGATCAAACATGAAGAGATTTGACTGAGTACAAACCCAAAATGACTTATAATATGAAACAGAGGGAGTAACTAATTGTGCTTCAACTCCCTCAAAACTATTACATATTGCTTCTTATCATTTATACCCACATAAAACATAAGACAAATTCTGTATATTATTGTTATGAACTGGTGTATGTATCTGTGTTTGGTGCAAACTAGATCAGATTTAACACCACTATCGACAAAGTTTATGTAGTAATTGCAAATATCTAGCAAGATTTGTCCTTCAAGTTATTGATAATTGCAATCAGGTTGAATCTCGCATAAAAAAGAAAAGAACAGATTAGATAAAGAAATAAAGAAAAATAAATATTGAGCTGCGTTTATTTGAAGAACATGATTAAATTTAAAATTTACTGCACAAACTGATAAACTTTGGTTGCTCAGTGTTGATTTTAAAGAAAATTGTCATGGCATTCTCAAAAAACTGGCACGTGTGATTTATGTCAAATCCATGTGGGTACTATTGCAAGCAGATCCGTTGTTAGCACAATTTACAATTTCCACAGTATTTTATGTGACCTGCTTTCACTACTCTCTAATAAGGTTAGCTGGTTTAGTAGTAAGGACATTCTTTATTTGATCACTTAACTTTATATTGATGGAGACCTCTTTACTGGCTAACTTTTACATCAGGCTTTTGTTGGGTATTATAAATGTTTCTATGTGAGTAAGCCTAATGTAAATTGCTCATGAGCCCTGTTGTTTCACTTTTAACCCATAGGATTGGGAACCTCTATCAGCTCACGAAAAACATTCAACATCTGTGGTTGAAGTGTTCCGGATTGTGGAGGAGGTCAGGTTTCCTTTTACTCAGAGAATTGTCTACATGATAAGCCCTTTTACTACCATCACTTGCATCCCCTCAAGAAAATGGAACCACGAACTCTTGGGTGTTGCTAAAGTGCAAACTTAATTAGCAAATCACCACTGTTGCTACTTGTGGTACTATTTGATCCTAAGTTCAATCTAAACAATTAACATCTTAAACTCCTTGAGTGTGAAAGCAGAAAATTCCAAGTACATCTTCTAGTAGTTGCTCGAATCTCTACATATTCCATTTTTTCTTCTTTGCCCTACCATTAATTCTGCGAACCAGCCAGTTTCTTGGTACATAGTCAGTTGTTCAATATGCTTTGTTTAGTCAGTTAATATCTGCATATATTTGATCATTTCATGCAGACCATCGACCAGTTCTTTAACTCAAGTCTACCTTTGGATACTGTCCACTTGCGAAGTCTACTTATTGGAATTACCAGTAGTCTTCAAGTCTACTTGCATCACATGGAAAATCAACAAGGTATGCCTTGGGTTTTTGTGTCAATGCTGACTTGTTATCTTGGACCAGATCCATTATATTTACACCTGATGGGGCATGGAAAGAATATAACCAATCAGGGCCTTATTACATAAAATTCTGATCGCATTACATGATTTTCCTATGTATTGATTCTTGATGCTCTGACTTACATGTTATATCTTGTGCTTTTTTGGGTGACATTGCAAATATCAAATGACATGACTTAAAAAATTGACTGTACCCTGAAAAACCACCATTATCTGACATTACTAGCATTTCAGTTGTCTAAAACACTGTATGCTGACATCTATGCTAAGTTGTGTTACAGTTTCTCTACACCGAATACCAATAGTCAACATGTGATATCCTTTTGGACATAATTAAATATATAATATAGACCCTTTTTTGCTGTGTTCTTTTCCACCACAAGTTTAAACTTGAGTAAATTTCACGAACTACATATACTTTGATCAAATTATCACAAAACTATAGATTCAAAGACAAATATCACAAAAATACATATTTTGTATTGAAATTATCACAAAACTATATATTTTAGAGTTTAAATCCATATCACTACCATTGTGTTGGAGCTATAAACATTATAGTTTTGTGATATAATTAACACTAAACCTGTAGTTCTGTGATAATTTTGCTACTAAATATGTATTTTTGTGATACGCAATACAAAACCTGTAGTTTTATAATAAACTTGGTACTAAACCTGTAGTTTTGTGATTCAATGGCTTAAATCTATAGTGTTACTATAGTTTGGTGAAAGTATATGTAGTTTTGTGAAATTTACCATGAAAATACAGAAGCATGATGCTATATTAATTATTTTATTTGTATTTTGGCAAATAACATTTTGTTCATGTGTTCTTTTCCCACTGCAGTTCCTAGCGCTACCTTGCTTCCTAGTGCTCCAGTTTTGACCCGTTATACCGAATCAATGAATCCATTTGCGAAAAGGAAAGTTATTGTGCCTACAGTCCCTGAAGAGAAGGTGGCTAATAAATTGGACAATTTAACAGTCCCTAAACTATGTGTGAAACTCAACACCCTTCAAGTGAGTCTTTTTGACTGACTACATTTCCTCTTCCCTTTGAGTCACAAGTCAACTAGATGAAACAAGCTACTGTTCTTAGTCAATAACCACACTATAGAGTGAGTTGGTGATAATGGATGAATCAGACATCATAAACTCTCTCCGTTCCATATTGTAAGACTTTCTAGCCCTGCTTAGATTCATCTATTAATCAATGTATATGGTTTGTATATGTGTTTAGATTCATTAACAATCATATGAATCTGGACAAGACTATAAAGTCTTGCATTAGGAAATGGAGGGAGTAATTTGCAGGCACTGCACAAAATATTGGTTGGAACACTTTCAGCGGTTTCTCACTTACTGTTTCCTTTCATACTGTACACACAAATAGAAATTACATGGTAGTGTTAGTACACAGTTCATCTGTTTGCTGGATCTTGGTATGAAATAGTTTGATAACAAAATCTATATCATATAATTTTTGAGCATTTTTAATTTTATAATTCCAGATAAAGACATCTTGTTTCCTTGTTCTTTTTAGAGCTTCCATCATTTCATCTCAGTTTTATTAGGATCCTCATGTTCCCCAAATTATGCAGTACATCAGGGATCAGCTTGATAACATAGAAGAAGGTATCAAAGAATCCTGGATCTCAGTTCAGTCAGGTAACCATCTGTCTAAATGTTTTTCTACTGTGCAAAATTTTCCTTCCTTGTGCACACGCGGTGTTTTTTTATATATTTGTTGATAATCTGTAAATCCATATTATCGATCTCCATGTTAAACGGGCTCTTAGAAAGCAGTTGGAGCTTATTTCTATTTTATAACTTGGTTCTGCTGGAGTGGTGGTCCCATGGAATGGAATTTGTCTGATGCCATACAATTCCTATATCATACTCAACTAGACCATAGTAAATTTCAAACAAAAGAAGCAGGCTTCCCAAAAGGGCGACTTAGCTATCTTTCTACTTTGTTGAATGCAGTTATGGCCTGTGAGATGCCATTTCCCTTGAAAGATTAGTATCATGATCTGGGATTGAGCTAATCTTTCATAGCCTGGTGTGTGTCTTTAGTTTCTGGTTTGCCAACTTCCGTACTCACCAGGGATTCCTAAACTTGGGTTGCCTATCAGTTCATGGCAATTTTTTCCTAACTTGAATTCCACTCCATTTCAAAGGTATATTGGTCAACAGGGCACTTGTAAAGGCTGTGCACATTACTAATTGATTCAAAGGCCGGAAAGTACAGTGTTATCTTCCATTACCTAAAACAAGGTATTCATTAACAAAGTGGCAATATGGGTGTGTTAGGATAGGCCTATATTGGAGCTTGAAACAATGAAATCTGCACAGTCTAATATGGTTTGACGTGCTACTCTACAGGAATAGACAAAGCCAGCACATTTGTATCGATAAAACTTTAATAGCTTGCTAATCGAATGAGGCTGTGTTCGTTCTGAGGGAGGGTAAGTTAACTTACCCTGGCACGGAAAACGTAGTAATATATTAGTACATAATTAATTAATTATTAATTATTAAAAAATATAAAATAGATTAATATGATTTTTTAAAACAACTTTCCTATAGAAAATTTTTGCAAAAAAATACACCGTTTAGCAGTTTGGGAAGCGTGCGCGCGGAAAATGAGGGGGTAAGTTAACTTACCGGGGGCAAACGAACGCGGCCTGAATACTATGCCAAATCCTTCAGCCGATCCCTATGGAGATTGAGCTGCTGTTTCCTCATGTGCACCCCCTCTAACGAGCTGTGGCTCCAGTGTTCCACATCCATGCCGTGGAGTTTTTCAATCACTCAAGCTTAAGCTTATGAATGACTATCCTTTATCACTCCGATTTGTTGTAGCTGTGGGATTATTAGCCTGTTTGTCTTGCATCGCTAGTGGACAAGCTATCCCAAAAAACTTATCATCTGAAGAATCGATTGATGAGTTGTTTACAATATTTGATGATGTGCGAAGGGCTGCAGTGAGTACAACGGACACAATCTTGACCTTCATTGGTGAGCTACTAAGCTTCTAGATAATTTATGCTCTTTACAGTTTACACTCTTTGTCTGTGGAATGAACTTTAAGCAAGTGTATTTAAGCACACTGTAGTCAGAAGTTTTGAGACTAGAGACTTTTTTGGACACTTGGACAGGTAGGCTGTAGAAGCTTTGTTATGTTATGCTTGTATTAGGTTTTCAGAATCCATAGTAGTATACTGCTGGAATTGCTATCAAATCACTGTTAATTCATAGATATTGTGTTGAACTAATTCAGGTGTATAGTCATCATTGGAAGGGAAAAGATTTGCAAAGAAGATGAAATTTCTATTTTGTGTTGTAATATTTAGCTGAGCTATTTGTTCTTGAGATGATTTGGTTAAATTAGGATGCAATTTGCTAAAGTGTATGATATTTATTAGAAGGTCAATTTTATCATCCTTGAAATGGTATTGTAAGGTACCACATTTTCTAGTATAAAAATGTGGTACCTCTAGGTACTAGGTACCTGAAGATACCAAAATTTTACATTAAAAATTTGGTATCTCAAATTACTTTCTCAAGGACCGTAAAACTTCCTTAGTAGAATTAGATCCTGATGATATATTATTGCTACAATGTTTTAATTCCATGCACACGTTCATCAACAAAACCAGATATTAGTTCATTTGGAGTGGAGAGAGAATACAAAAAGGCCCACAATATTATATATGCACACTGTGATATCGATCACATGAGTTTCAAAAGCAATACTTTGCAGGAACAAGGGCTGTACTCTGGGATATGCGGGATTCATTTCTTTTCTCCTTGTATCGTGGTAGTGTCGAAAGTGCTCGTATGGAGATATTTATCCCTACTATTGATCATGTAGGAAACCATCCTTGAGACCTGCCTACCTATATTTTGTCCAGTCACTAATTAGGTCCTTAATTTCAAGCTTTATTAATGGATGAACTGAACCTATATGTTGTAGGTTCTTGACCAGGTATGTGATCTGATTGTTGATGCCCTACGTGACCAAGTTGTGCTGAGAGTATTTCAAGCATGCATGGTATATACTTTTTCTATCAATATTTTCATCAATACAATCACTGGATACATTTTATTTAGAGTAAAGAGTAAAAGTTTTTGAAATGTGTATTTAATTAGGAAGGGTTTATTTGGATCCTACTGGATGGAGGTCCATCCCGTTCATTCTTAGAGACAGATGTGAACTTGATGCAACAAGATCTTGTTATGATCAAGGTAAGAATAATATATAGAGAATATGCATTGTAATATTATGAGGAAAGAAACAAAAGGCTCTCTATCTATCCAGCATATTATTTCAACAGTTGACATCTTGGTGAACATAGATTTATTTGTATTGGCTGTTGATTTTTTCTCTAGGATCTCTTTATAGCTGAAGGCCAAGGCTTACCATTGGATTTGGTTGAAAAGGAGGCTAGACTAACTCATCAAATTTTAGACTTATTTGTGCTAAAGGTATGCTATTCCTTTTTCTTTAGTTTTGCTGAGAGAGAATTTCTACTGTAGTTAAATGAAATTGATTTTCAGGCTGATACAATCATTGACATGCTAATAAATGCAAGTGACCATTTGCCTCACCATCTTGAATTTACAACTACTCGAAGAAGACATGTACATGATGCTCATACTCTTCTTCGAGTTCTATGCCATAAGAAGGATAAAACTGCCTCTACATTTTTGAAAATTCAATACCATCTTCCAAGGTCTTCAGGTGAGAAGATTTTTTCTATTCAGTATTTAGATTATCTGTAATTTTGTTATAAATAGTTTCATGGCAGGTCAGTGAACTAATCCAACACTGTACGTATGCGATGGTGCAAAATGGGTGGAGGGATGAAATTGAGCAAAATATGTAGTTCAGGGAGTGATTTGGCCAGTTTCTGGGCTAAAGTGAAAAAATGAGCCGGGACTTTTTGGTGTTGTAATCCCATTTTTCATATGTATTGAAGCACATGTTAGATATTCTGATCCCACCCTTGCCAAAAAAGAAGATGAAGACGCCTATTGCTCTAGTGATTATATGTTCTACAAATGCACTTTACCACCAACGTTTAGCATTTCTTGGAATCAAGTGTTTTCCACTTCTCTCATGTTTGGATTTCGGAATGACTGCCACTGTTCCATTTCTGCAGATTATGATGATGTTCCTACAAAGGATGTGCCATCTAAAGTACCTATGTTTTCTGACATGCTGAAAAGAACTACTTCCTTCAATTGGTCAGAAACAGGGCAGCAGAGTTTCAGGGTTATGAAGAAGAAATTGCAAGAAGCAACCTGGCAGTAAAGTGCGCCTTGGTGATAATCGGCTTGGTTTGCCATAACTTTTCTATATACACACAACAGGTACGTCAAAAACTGGATATATGCAAAACAAAAATGTTAAATGCAATTCACCACCGGATGCCCCCGCCCCCCCCTTTTTTCCTTTTACATTTTTGTTTTTTCAGCTAGCTGTACTATGAATGAGAGCTTTATTTCCCAACCTAGGCTGGACATCAAATTACGCTGATCCTAACACTACCTCCTGCACAACATAGCACTTACAGTTTCGAATAACATTATCTCCCATCCTTTTGATCCCGCCTAAACATTACTCACAGTTTCATGGCACATATCTCCATGCCCTTTTGGATTCTTATTCACTGTTGTTACATCTTTTATGCTGAGTGCACTTGTAAAACACTGTACAATTCATCTACATATGCAGGCTGGTTCTTCTCAGAAGGTTGGTGTTGAGAGCAAACATTCCTCCTGATGCCTCTTTAAGGGCTCACAGCCTTCAGAAATCGTCTGGCCCTGATAGAAAAGAAGTAAACTAATACGTTAACTCAGCGGCAAAAGGTAACAGTAATATTATATGTTACAACTTACAAGGGACCTCTATGCATGCTTGATCTTCCTGCATGTTAAACAGATATAACCTCACTTGATGTATTTGTCATTTTGCAAGAGAGGAGTGCACAAGGAAGTTCTAATTGCGTTCTAATTGCCCATTTGAAGTATTGGCAGTGGCACTTGGCAAAACTGGACTATCCACCACGTTTGAAGAGCTCAAGATACTCCCTGTCAAGGAAACGAAGCACCAAAGTAAGCTATGCTACTACTATGTGCCGAAGTAATCGTTATGAGATTAAATCAATTGTCTCGTATATGCAGATGCTTTCTGGTGTCACCGATGCAAGTACAAGAGCGGTGTCGTGCTTCAAGGCAACAACACTGCCAGATCGTCCGAGAGAATCTGCAGGTGAACTCTCTGGTCTAGAGCGGCAGCAGGATCTGGGCATTTGATTGTTTCCTCAACTGCGGCGCATTACGAGAAGCTACAGCAAGAATCGTTCGCGGGAAAGATGCTAGGAACCAGTAACCTGCTATTGGAGTTTTTTGACGGATTGTATCTGACATTATGAATGCTCAAGCTGCATCCTCAGAAATTAGATGCGTGTTTTCTGCACCCCAGGTCCCCAGCAACTTCATCAGCTCGGAATTGCAACCACAGGATATTGTAGCCACCTCTCGGGACGCTTTAGTGGGGCCTGAATCAGTGGTACTTCCTCATCCCAAAATAACTTAATTTTTCACCCTAATATTATCAATGCAAAAAAAATTAAATACTATATTACCTCCTCCCTTAGCAAATACCAATACAATTGGCATCCATCTTGTTTCAATACATGTTGCTCTTATTTTTACAAATTCTAGTGCTACAATTACTCTAACCCTCGGACAATATCCTCCATCTGTTCCAGATCATAATAAATTTTAGGATTCAAATTTTGTTTCATAATATAAGGATTTTTCATTGATTCTCATGATTTCAATGATTCTAAAGGCAATTAAATATTTAGAAAGAAAATAGAATCAATTTTAAAATTAAGAAATTGATCGCTAAAGAGAATTTTTGACATCTTAATACATGCTAAACAATTATTTTTTGGACTACTATTCCCCTTACAGAACATGACAAACCCAACGGCCTGGTTTGTTCATAGGACGAACCGAATTCGAGTTTCTCCTTCATTGCATGGAGCTACAATAGACCGTTTAAAAGGTTAGAATGGCTTAACTACAATCATAATTTACATCATCATGACAACCAAGACTACGATATATTGTGAGCTCCCTAAAGAATGTGAGGGTAGTATACTAGTATTCGGTACTACGAACCAAAAAGAAATCGATGGCTCAATGGCAGGTGCCATCCAAATTTCTCAGTTCACGACTACATCAACGCATCTAAACCAAGAGCAACCGCTACGAGACCGAGCTCTTGCGGTCACGGGAGCCCCTGCCCGACCCCGACCTCGCCGCGGCCGCCGCCCGTACTGACAGAGCGAGCACATCCAGATCCGACAGCTCCGTCCTCCTGGCTTTCCCCTCCCTCACGGGGCCCCCCCGCCGCGCCGCGTGCCTCTCGTCGTCGTCTTCCTCGTCCTCGTCTTCGCCGTCCTCCTCGTCGGCCCCCCCCGTCGTCCTCCTCGTCTTCCCCGTTCTCCTCGCGCGGTCTTTTGGCGCCGATCGCGACGCCGAACAGCATCGGCTTCCCGACGGAGCCCTCGTCGCCCTCCTTCTCCTCCTCCCCGCCGCCGTGGTCGTACCGCGACACGAGGCGCCGCACGCCGTCGCAGAGGCGTCGCGCGCGGGCGAGCTCCCGCGCCAGCCTCGCGTTCTCGCGCCGCAGCCGCGCGTTCTCCTCCTCCAGCTCGGCCACCGCGCCGCTCACACCCGCCGCGGACCCGGCCGCAATCGCCGCCGCCGCGCCGCGCGGCGGCGACGACGACACCGCGGGCTCCCCGCCGGAGCTCGTCGGCGGGGATGAGATCGGTATCGCCGTCGGTATCCCTCCAGCCGGCGTCACCGCGCCGGTCCCCGAACCCTTCCTCCTCTGTATGCCCCCGAGCAGGTGCTTCTCCCCTCTCTTGAAGCAGTCGTTGGCGAACTCCCACCTATCCGCCACAACCTTCTTGAATCCCTGCACGAACGAACGCAAATCTGTTGGAACTCGTCGACGATCTACCGGAGCCAAACGGAGAGGGGAGAGAGAGAGAGAGAGATGTCAGCGAAGACGCACGTAGGTGTTGAGCTGGCGCACGAAGGAGGAGAAGTTACTGTGCTTAAAGTGCTTGGGGAGGAGGTCGCGGGCGAACTCGGCGGGGCGCCACACCACGAAGGCCGTGCCGGAGTCGTTCCACGAGATGGTATCGTCGGTGCTCGGGTCCTCCACCATCGCGTACGTCTTCGTCAGGAACGGCGGCGTCCCCGCCGCCGGCGACGCCATTGGGAACCTGGCCGGGAATAGTGCTCCTTGAGACGGGGGAAGACGGAGATGAAGATCCAGAGAGCGCAATTGTTTCCAGAGGATGGAAAGCGCGTCTAGAAAGGGGATTTGGGGATGGGGATTGGTTAGGGATAGGCCGAGAAGCATCCAGCGGGTTCTAGAAGGTTCCCGGCCTTTCCTAACCGACACGTGGTACCGTTTCTAGAAAATGTTGAATGGGCTTTCGATCTTGAGCTTGAGACCAGCCCAAGCTAAGCTTAAACTTTATTTCCCCAGATTTTGGTGTAAATGTCTCCTGAGATCTCTAGATGGAAAAACCATAACCATAAACCATATTGCAGTTCAACATTCAATCACATACTCACATGGTAGTGTCAGTTGAAAATTATTTTAGAGAAATCAGAAATGCACCTTGCAATTTTACAGTGGAAAAGCAATTACCTCATTCCAATTCAACATTCAATATTAAGATCACTCGGAAATTATTTTCAGAGGAATGCAATTGCAATTTGAAAGGAAATGCATTATTTGGCAACCGCAATGCAGTTTGTTATTGTTTGGCGGGCAAGTGGGCCGAAACACTAGACTACTCCAAGTTTGTGTGGCGCGCCCTCATCTGGGCCGGGCTCTGGCCCAGGACGAGCGCGAGCTCCAGCACCACCATCTCGAACAGCACAAACATGGCTCCCTCGTACAGGCTCCCCATCGGCAGCTTCGCCCGCGAGCTCTCCGTAGTCGCCGCCGCCGCCTCCTCGTCGTTGTCAGCCATGGTCTGCGCTGGGAGGTGAGCCACGACGTCGGCCTGGCGCCGCGGGAAGTCCCCCTCGGGCCGGGCGGTGAGCAGCACGACGCGCGACCCGGCGCCGCGTGCCACGCCGCAGATGGCGTCGACGGTGGAGAACGCGCCCGGCCCGGCGGAGGCGAGGAGGAGGTCGCCCGGCGAGGCTGGCAGCGCCGTGACGTCCCCGACGCAGTGCGCGGGGAGGCCGAGGTGCGCGAGGCGCATGCAGAGGGCGCGCATCATGAGGCCCTCGCGTCCGACGCCGTGCACGAACACGCGCCCCCCGCGCGCGGCCGCCGCGGCGAGCTCGGAGACGAGGACGGAGCGCGCGGTGGGGTCAGCGGAGGCGGAGAATACGGCGGCGATCTGGGTGCAGATGGCCGCGGCATCCGCCCGCGCCGAGGAGGCGGCGTCGCCTCTGCCGCTCATCGTAGACCTCCCTCCCTTTGTTACCTTAATCCCAAGCTCGGAGAAACCAACTAGAGTGTGCTATGCTGCTATAGCTTTGGTCAGCAAGATCGTGTGCCTTTTGATAGTAGCGGAGAGCCGGAAAGCTGCGTCTGTGAAGCATAAACTCCCAAAACAACGATCGGATAAGAGGCAGATAGTTGTCTTTAATTTTTGGGAAAATTACAATAACTTTGTAAAATTAGAGATACGTCTCATGTGTTATTGAGGTATCAATGACATATCTCTAACTTTACAAAATTATAATAGCATATTTATAAATTTAATAGCATATAACACATATAATATATCACTTATACCCCGTCCATATTTTTTATATGATGTCGTTGACTTTATATTTACGTTTGATCATTTGTATTATTTATTTTTAATTCCAGTGCAAACTGATACTCTCTCAATTTTAAAATATAAGCGTATTTTATTTCCCCCATTGGTAGCAAACGGCTATTCATTAAGCGGAGGAAATAGTAATAAAAAGAACCCTTTGACCAGAGGCAACTTAATTAATATATCCCATATGTGATATAAAAGTATAATCATATGATAGATTGAAAGTAGTTTTGAATATGAACAAAATAATATAAATTCTGCATCATAAAAATTTATACCCTACTATAGTAATCTTTAGTTAAACTATTGTTCTAACGAAACAAAATGAATAATATATTTTGAAATAGTGGAAGCAGTACTTGATAAATGATAGTTCTCTAATGTACGAGAAGAGCATATATTGATCAACTAAATAAACTCGAATATTAAGGGAAGAACCTAATATCAATTAAATAGGTATAAGTGAGGCTTCGAATTTAGCCTAGCTAGCCCACCACCTCATAAAGCTAGTCAAAAGAGTCCTGGGTGTTTCTCTTGATTGACTAAATTAAAGGATAATAAATCTTTAGGATCTCAGCTCCTAATTATCTAGGAGATGCCACAAACTAAGAGCAAGTACAATAGCAGGCTATAAGCCAGTTATAAACATATTTTAAAGAGATAAGAGGGGGAGAGAAGAGAGGTGAGCTACTAATTTGTAGCCAGCTGCATATGGGCTTCAAGACAAAATATATGTATGACATGTGAGATCATGTATTAATGTTTTATAAATAACTATTATATGAGTTGGCTATTAGATTGACTATAGATGAATTAGAGCCGGTAATTGGCTATACTATTGAACTTGCTCTAATCAGATCTCTGGTTACCCATGCACAAATAAATTAAACAGATCTTTGGTTACCCATGAGGTGTGGGTCGTGACTGGTGACGGTGACCTCGGCGATGCATTCGCTGGGGACTCGAGCTTTCTGCAGAGGAGGCGTCTCCTCACGCAGGTCGATGCCGTTCAACTACTTAGAGCAGTACAATAGTAGGCTATAAGTCAGCTATAAGCATATTTTAAAAAGGTAAGAGAGAAAAAAGAAAAGAGGTGGGCTTCGATCCTGCCCTTCAATCCGTAGCTAGCCAGTGCCGGTTAAGCTGAGTGCCTGAGTCCGACGAGGATTGCGCGCTTTCCCTGTATTCGGCCGGCACATCTGGTCGGTGGTTGCCAAGCCAGTCGAGACACATTACGTGGCGCCGCCGTTGCAGAGCTTAGCGTGTACCGGATGGTACTAGTACTGGGCCTCTTCTCCGGCGACACGTGAGACCCGTGCCGCAGTGGCCGCACCACACCGCCGTGCACTCGTTCTCAACGTACGGCCCACCGTCGACATGCTAACCGGCGACCGGTCTAGTAGCGTTTAGTGTTGCCCATGCCGGCGAGAGCTAGCATGGACTGATGCTTCATATGCTTTTGCCGCCCTCTCCCTCCCCACAAAGACGTGCATACAGCCTACGGTAGTACGTAAACGTTGGTTGCGCTGGGACAGTATTTTGCGTGGCCCATAACCATAATAGTTGTCCGGAACGGTATTCTGAAAGTGAAAAATAAGACTCACTTGACTCCATGGACTAAACGTTCGATATGATTTATATCACTCCATCGTAAAATCGAATATAACGACTACTTAACCGTTAAAATTGTGTAAAATAACTTCTTCGATAATATTAACTGCGGTTCTCACTTACGTGACAGAGTGACCTAACCTTCATTCTGCGTGACAGCTTATGGAAAATCACATTCAGCAAAAGAAATACTAAATAGGATTCACCTGTCACAAGGAAGTAAAAAAGTCAAAAGAACATATAGGGCGGGCATGGTGGTGGTGAATGGCAACAGTAGGGCTGGACGAAAAGCTCGTGACTAGCTCAGCTCGGCTCAACTTGACTCGATTTGTTTCAATTTCTTAACCAGCTAAGCCACCGTTTTAGGTTGTTTGGGATAACGAGCTAGCTTGAGCTGGCTCGCGAGCTACTCGTGAGCTAAACGAGCCGCATCAAAGTAATTTTCTAGATTATTTTATACTTTGATACTTATAATTTCAGTAATCTTGATCGTGAAATTATGGAGTCATGAAATTAAATTTAGATTATACTTTCATATTTGAATTAAATTTAGATTATATTTTTTATATTTATATTTTTGTGTTCATTGTAAATTTACAATGCAAAGAATGTATGTAAATGTTGTGGCTCACGAGCCTAACGAGCTGGCTCGAGTTAGCTAACGAACCGAGTCATGCTAGTCTGCTAGCTCGTTTAGTTAACGAGCCAACCTAGCGAGCTATAACCAGCTGAGCCGAGCTAGCTCGACATTCAGCCCTAGACAACAGTGATACCACGGTTTGGAGCTCCCACGATCCATGTCCCTCGAGCTCATGCGCATCTTGAGTTCATTGGTCCAACTCCCTCAAGCAGGCACATGGGCCCATGCTATGACGGCATTGACGAACATGTGGACTCTACGTGTTATTTTGGTTTTCCTTTTAAATTGCCCATGAGTGGATACCATTTTATTTTCTTCTTAGTGACCGTGATACCACGCAATTCGTCAGGTGGGACAAAGACTAGGTCAATGTGCTGCCACTTAAGCGAGAACCACCTTTAATATTGTTGAAGAATTTGTTTTGCACATTTTTAATAGTTGAGGAGTTCTTATATCCGGTTTTGATACGCATCAGGCTGGTCTAATTGGACTTTTCCTATTGTAGAATACGTGCAGCCCATAAGAGTTGGGGCCGAGATATGGGCCAAAACGAGATTGGGTAGTATTACGCGGCCCATAATAGTGCGTTCAGGCCATATGTTGGGCCGAGGAAGATTACGCGGGCTGTGCGGCCTTGCATCCGACATGGTTTTTCCGGGTTCGGTTACTCGGAGGAGGATGTTGGCAACAACAAATCGCTGAAGGATTGCTGCTGGCAGGTAAGAATTGCAAAAATGCAAAATGCACCGGTGCATGCATAGCATAGCAACAGATCGATTAGACGACACGCGGTTCCAACACACTGCTCCAAGCAAGCAATGCACGCAGGCATGCCCATGCCCCCACACACGCCCTAGGCAGCTGTCTACCCTGCTACGCAGAGCATGGATGGTTAATCGATCTATCTGTCACACATGCCTGCAGGCTCTCGTGGAAACCTCGTAACCGTCCCACCTATCTACTACTACTACTACTGTTTCAACAGTAGGTGGCTAGCAGCAGCAGCAGCAAAGCACTGGCCAGGAACTAGCAGTAGCAAGGAAGCCCGATCTGTATCCTGACACACCGTGCAACGCACCAACCGTCTGCAGGCTCTGTCACCCACGACCCCGCCATGCACGTCTCCCACCCCGACGCCGCGGCCCGGGCATCGCATCGCACCGTCGACGCTCGCACGCATGGTCCCTGCCCTGCCCTGCGCCCTGGCCCCCGCGGACGACGAGGCCCATGGGCAGAGGGAAAACCGTGGAGCTCGATCGATCAGCTAGCCTAGCTGGGCGCCCAGATCCCGCGAGGAGGAGGAGGACCATCGCCCAAACCGGCCGGCTGGCCGCAGATCCAAGGCCTTCCTCCACCAACTGGATCTAATCTAGCACCCCCGCGGCTGTCCCCCGTCGCCGCTACAGCATATGACACCCCGCCCGGACCAACTCGTGCGCCTGCTCTGCCCTCCCAGACGTACGTCGCCTCTCCCTTTCCTCAGCCTCATCATGCATGCGTCGTCTCTCTCACTCAAGATCGAAAAAAAGAAAGCATGATAAAGAGAGACCATATCTTCCAGAGGATCTAGGCCGGCTGTAAAATTTTATTTCGAGGAGATCGTGTTCGACGGAGGGGATCTTGTGCTGGGGACTAAACTAAGCAAAGTTGGAAGCTTGCAATGAATCTAGGAGGTAGCGAGCTAGGGTCGTGGTCTCCGCTGTCGACGCCAAGATGTGCAGCACAAGGAAGCACGAGGCAAAAAAGCGGGCAGCAGCTGCATTTGGCTAATGCATTGGCAGCTGCAACGATGGTATGGTACAGATAATGATAATTATAGTCACTAACTGCACAGGCTCTTACTAATTGCACATGGGATCGAGATTATATGCAATGAGTTATGAGGCCATGGAGTGCGTAGAGACCAGTAAGCAACAAGAGCGATGAGGGTCATAACTCATAATGACAAAGATCGTGATCATCCAATCGGCCGTTGTTGCTGCAACTTGAGAACAAACCGCTCCAATTATTCATGGCGCTAACACACTCATTAGGACGTGGTCAGAAGGGACAGCCTTGCACGCAGGAACACGGCAGGGCTCCGTGGCTCACTCATGCCCGTTGTCCAATTCTGTTCTCCTGTCTGCAAATCTACCAGCCTGGTCATTTTCTGAATTTTGACAGAGCCGTGCCTGCCTTTTAACAGGGAAAAGATCAAAGCTGCTCAGTTTACAACTCTGACAAGATGCCGGTATTCACTGGAGCAGCGAAAAGACGGCAGCAGCAGAGTGTGACGGCAACAAACCAGCTACAGTAGTTGGTCAATCAAATGCTGTTCTTGGGATCCCAGCATTACCTGAAAAAACGTACTGGTTATTTCTGTCGGTCAAGGGTGCCGGCTTTAAGCTAGCTAGACTCTGTTGTTGACCAAAGCTTCTTGGCAATCCTGAACTTCCAATGATAGACAACATAAATACTTGCTAAATCAGCAACTAATCTGACCTGGAATTCATCTAGAAGCAGTGGAGCTCTATTTGGTTCGTGCAATAGCACGTGAAGAGTTGTTGAACATGCTATGGTCAAGATGCTTGTTCTTGCTTGGTCCAAGCTCCACATATTGATTTCGATACGCTATTGTTTCTGAGCATTGCGCTCCTAATATTAAGCTAGACTCGAAACGTGACGATCCTGTACCGTAGTAGACGACGATGCAGTGATGCATTGCACCATCATTATTTCCTGTTCTGTCACAAGTACAACACCTCAAGTCAAACCATGCACTGTAAGCAATGAGCTCATCAATCGAAAACATGATCTTCAGTAAACAGTGATATTTTCATATCACCTTTGCTTTCTATTCGTCCACCTTCCTAATGGAGCAGTATACCTGTACAATTTAACAATACAAGGGAGAGAGCATTTGGGGTCCATCAGAATTTGTCCCCAGCAAGCTGCATTTTGCTACATGAGCTGTCTGCACTTGAGAGTTGCAGCCTCCAAGATGCCATCTCCCACGCATGAACAGAAGATACACGCAGTGCCAAATCGGAAAGGGCAGTATGGTTTGTTATCCTCTCTTTGGACGAATGGTGGATCTTGTACCGGAATGTCTCCCACAGCTGCTACAGCACAAGACAGCTCTCATATGACGCATCCTTCTGAGGATTCCATGGACAGTGCGCAGAGGCTAGCATCATAGGATTTCAGAATTTAGATCCAGAGCACATTGCAATGAAGATTTGTGTTAAAAAGGGGCAGTGAAGCTACAGCATGGGTACATGATACTAGCATTAGGGTCTTTTTTTAGGATCTATACTACTGCACATCACTGTTCCTGTGCCAGTTTGAATGGATGGCTACAAAATGAGTTTGTTAGTAGAAATATTTACAGATCACCATGCTTCAAAATGAGCTGTTGCTCAGTGCAATGCATAACTGCAAATTGCTTCAATTATGCGAGAAGGAGCGCAATAATTTGAGCGTGGCAGAATGTTCAGGTTCGGACAGAGCAGTACACTGAAAGTCTGTGAGGCTCAATAATTCGATGGTGGTTGTAAATTCTCTTCTACTGTTTCAACAGTGCTGTGGGAGTGAATCTGCACCGTGGCCGTTTTGGCTTTTCCAACATGCTTCTGACTCGAATACTGCCGCTGAACTGAGAAAGTGTGTCAGGTAAAGAAATGACACAAGCAGAGAGACAGGGGAAAGAGATCGGCAGTGACGAAACAGCTCGCAGCATGACAGCATGCTTGCTTTGATTTTGAAGCTGATGAAGCACCTAAGCAATTTGACTGATTGTTTTATTACTACTAGTCAGCTTTAAGCTAGCTTCAGTTGAATACTGTTGTTTTATAAGGATGGCCTGATCCAATGATGACAATAAGTCAAGAGCCACTAGTACACTGTAAAATAAACAGAAAACAGAAATAGCTACTATACAAAACCGGACAACGTGACAAAAGATGTATTCCTAGATAGAATTGTCATGGTCAGAATGGCATGCTTTATCTAAATAATTTGCTTAACGTGACATATTTCTAGATGGCATGAAACTGCATTTGCACATCTTGATATTGAGTGGAATGAAGTTTGATCCAAGTGAAATGAATTTGCTCATACTGATTCATGCTGGTGTGAAGTTTTACCATGTGCCTACTACTTGCAGACGACTCATCAGAAATAGTGATATGTCTAACAAACAGCAGGAAACAGTGGTATAGATTTGGCATCACCAGATTGGGATCAGAAACAGGAAATAGAAAAAAAAAACTGCAATTTGCATCAGACTTTTACCTTCCATGCACCATACACAATTACACATACAGAGTAACCCAATGTTTTGACACACAGGGTCCCCCCATCTTGGTCAATCACTCAATATTCTAGAAGCAATCATCAATCGTCTTACATCGAATGAAGTGAGGTATCCGAGTATACAAATGCTTACTATTGCTCCAATGTTTTAGTGAGCTGCCGTCCAAAAAAAAATTCTAGTGAGTTGAATCTGAAGAAGTCTTAACGAATAGCATCAAGGCCACATGTATCACAACCCTTTCCAGCCCTAAAATAGCAGAGAGCTCACCTTCCTGACAAACCACGTAATGTACCTACAGAAACTCCCAAGTTTCAACAAAAGATTGGGTTCATTCATATTCAGATAATCCTGACAAAGATAAATCCCAAAATGACATGCAGAAGGATACTATTAGCAAATCAAAAGGACTTAAATGGATGTATCAACACAATTTAGGCATTCTGGAACAGATCGACACCAAAAAGGAAAAAAAAAACAAATAGAAATCTGACACACATTCATCGCAGAATGCTTAGTCCGGACTCAACAGATTCAGGACCATTAGATTTATGAGATGCACAACTAACATGGGAAATAAATCAAATGATCAACCACCTCAGGTCCCATTAGAGAAACAATAATAGCCCTTGGGATGCTCCACAAGGTCCACAGGAAACAACTTGTGATCCCAACTAGAAGCACAAATTGCCCACATATGAAGTTGGGCAAAATTCAGATCAGGAAGCAGCAGGCGTGAAAAATTGGATACCGGGTTTGTTAACAAATGAATGAATTTTTTGTATTTGAACGGAACATATGTAACTGCAGTTCCATCGAGCTCCCAGGTAGTGAAAATGGGAGAATAATTTACACTCAGATGAGACTAAAATTTCTATCATTTCAATGAGCAGTTGAGAAGGGGGGGAGTAAGAACAAATCTGATCTACACTAAAAGATTTCTACAAAAGGTACAAGATACCGGGCCTGCCACGAACAACCACTGATGTAGAGATCTCAAAGGACCACTGGTTTGATTATGTACAACGCTGGTCCTTGTACAATTCAGCAGGAGCACCAAGCATGTGATGTCTTGTACCAAGTAACCACACGATGGGCCAGCATAGCTGGGTGCACGGGTGCTTTTCTTGAGGCCATGTGAGGTGCCAATTCTACGTTTACTTCCACTGGATGCTCAATCTAGTCACTGATGCACTGGTAAGCCAAAATTCTGGAAAGACCTAATCCTGCCATCATATCCTGCAGTAACTATCACTTGACCCCAGGAGTTTGGTGTGCCCTGGAAACAGTTCCTTAAGAGCTTGAACTGTGACTCGTCCAAATTTACACTGACAGTGGTAGATGGTAGTATTTCCTCTGGCCAAGTTGCTGAACTTTTGCAAGAGGACTCGATGAAGAACTCCTGGTTCAGATTGAAAATACCAGGAGCAGCAGACGTTGACACAGAATTGTTAACGATAGAATCCTTTCCACAGAGGCTTGAATTGTATCTGACAGCCTTGCTTGTTGACCAAAAAGTATCTCCTTGTGGTGGTAAAATTTGGGACAAGGGAACCGAGCTTCTTGGTTTTGCGCCATTCCATGGTATCGCTATGGCAGCATTGCTGGACCGGAAATGCTCAGAAGTCTGTGTGGTTTTTGCCTGTTTGCATGCAGACTCGTATTTGTTTTCATGGCTCCAAATATAAATGTTGGAGTCTTCACTGGCAGAAATTATGTGCTGCCCCTCTGGAGTGAATGTTGCTGACAACTGGCAAGAACCATTTCGGAGTCCTGATAGATTAGCAAAAGAAAATTGAGTATCCATCCAAATTCCCATGTAATGACTGAATAGAGCAGAAATAATAAAAATAAGTATTGGGGTTATACCACTATAATTCTGAATCACATTAGTCCCTTCAAGTATTCTGATCTTTGAATCAGCAGATGTCACCATTAGTTTACTTGGGTTGCTTGGACAGAACTGCAATGAAAATGGGGGAAAACAAGATTCAGAAGGATTTCTAATGAGAAAGGACTGATGAATTTATTGATTAAAGCATGCATCTTCCTTGTCCAAGATGTTACCTGAAAGCCTGTGATTCTTTTGAGAGATGATTTCTTCTTTCCGTTGAGTGCAATCTGTGTTTTTAGCTGCAGCAGATTGTCTGATCCAGGGCAAAATAGATGCAATTAGCATAAGCATAAACACATATTTTTCCAATAAAAATATTTTAAAGCCAACAATTGTTTTGCAATTTTACTGTTTAGTATTTACCAGATAGTTCATAGAAGCGACAATTTCCAGTAATCGTTCCAACCACCACTAGCTGCAAGATATTCAAAAGGAAATCAATTTCACAAGCTACTGAGGCAACAGGTTAACCAAAACAACTAAGATGGCCACTGATAATCATACCTTTCCATCAGGCCGGTAACGAACTGCTGTTACTATGTCTCTAATATCCACCCAGTCCACAACACTGCTTCCAGGAATGTCCCAAACACGGATTTTGCCATCAATTGATCCACTAATGAAGAAATTCTCGTCAACTGGATTAAATTGGACACAAGTCACTGCAGAAGAAGGAAAAAAGTTAGCTCAAATTGATAGGTGAAAGTGAAAACTTTTGAGGCAGCTAAGATCGTATCGACCTACCAAAGTTGCTATGTGGATAAACTCTGATGCAGTTTGCACATCCCATTTCCCACATGCGAACAGTTTTGTCTGTTGATGCTGACAGTAGATGCTGCAAAGTAGCAAATATTAATTATCAGAACAAAAAAGTACTGCATAAGGGAAAAAAACAATTCTTATACATGGACATAAGAGCATTTCATTAACTAACCTTATCGCTTGACCATGACAGATCCAGCACATCACCAGAGTGCCCACGGAACTCATGCAGTGGTTCCTCTGAGATCTGGAAAACCACTGTCGGAATCACAATACAAGCAGGCTCGGCAGATTTCTTCAGGCCATTGATCTTCGATTTCTTGCCGTTCTCGATGTTCACAGGAGCAAGCTCATACTTGTGCCGCGCTTTTAGGTAGACACAAGAAGGATCATCGAGTGGGATTTTGCAGTCCTTAGACTGCATGACAGACCAAACCCTGACAACTCCATCTTCTCCACCAGTTGCAAGAAGCTGCCCATCAGGACTAAACTTCATCGTCAAGATGGCACCATCATGTGCCTTGATCACTTGCCCCTGATACACCGCAGACAATTCCTTCGACCGCTTCCGGTATGAACGAACCTTAATTCTTTCGTACCTTCCAGCACCAATTTGCTCGCCATCCGAAGAACTGGTGCTGGCTTCATCTGCTCCATGATCCACAATACAAGCACTGGCACCCAACCTCCGGAGCCATCCATTTCTCCTTCTGTCGATCGTCTTCGGAGCAGCGGAAGGCTTACCATTGCGGCTCATGAGCCTCTGGATGAACGACAAGGAGCTGAAACTCCTGCTCCCCTTGCTGGATCCACTCAGGGAATTGTCATCCGAGGCGCCGTCGTCGTAGCTCGCCGTCTCCTCCGTCGACCAGCTCGACATGGAGCAGTCGTTCTCATCCGACTGCGACGACCACCTCCCGATCTCCGGCGCAACCACCGCACCCTCCTCCTTCTCCACATCCCCCACGACATCCGCAGAATCCGCCAGGCGGCGACTCGGGCTGCGCTCCAGGCCCATGCTTCGCATGAACCGCTCCCTCCTCTGCCGCACGCTGTCGAGCCCACCCGACCAAGGCAATGCCGCCGGCGACGACGGCAACAGCTCCTCCCTCGTGTCAAAGAACACTTCTTCCTCCACCTCCATCCTACTACTGCTCCTACAGCTTTCTACAAACTGGCACACCTCCATGGATCGTTGCGACAGGAACGGTGCTGCAAGAAGAGAGAAGCAGCAAGAAGGAAACGCATTTCAGAGCCATGTCCGGGGAGTGGCTTGCTTATATAACAGTAAGCAGAGGAGGCAATGAATTGCCTCGGCGGCAACGAGAAAGAAAGCGCGGACGCGGGGGGAGCACGGGAGAGGGAAACTAGCACTAGCACAGGATTGATTAAACAAGAAATTAGCACCAAATCGCAACTATTCAATTCCCCGAATCTCTCAAATCCCGCACCTCGCATGGCCCAATCGACCCGAGCAATGCATCTGGCCTCGGCGATCCGACCAACCGCGCGCCCATAATTAAAGCGGGGACAGCAAGGCCAAGAAACGTTTGCCAAAACGGAAAAAAAAACGCAAAATTTTAGCCGAGAAGCGCTGAATTCACCAGATCATCATATCTCGGAAGGATTTGGCGATGTAGCAGATAAACAAAACAAAACGGAGAGATTTCTTTTTTCACTCCTCGGCAGGGGAAGCTCACCTGGGCGGGAGGCAATTCGCGCGCGCGCACGCTCGGGTCGGGGCGAGGGGAGGGGAGGTGGAATCCAAGAAAGGTTTCGGTTTTCGCCCTCAGGGATGCTGCCGCCGGGAGCCCCGCGCGTGTTCTTGGCTCGTGGTCGCGCGGCGCAAGAACAGCCGCGGCAGCATCGCGCGAACGGGGAGCAGGTCTATTATTAAAGAAGGATTGGATTCGTCTCGTCGAGTTGGCGAGAGAAATTAAAGAGAAAGCTTGAAGAAAAAAAATGGAGATGGGAGCGATTTATTTAGGACGTGGAGACCGCCTCTCGCTGGGGTCCCCGTCACAATCACCATCGCCAGATTTGGAAGCGGCAAAAACAAAAAACTAAAATCAAAACTGCGGTAATTCGCTTCTCCTTAAATTATACTAGTATAAAATACTAGCAGTAGTGGGGAATAAGAAGAAGAACAATGCTGCCTGCAAAAATAGCTCCTTTTTCATTATTGCTGCATCAAAATTGCAGCTTTTAGTTATTAGTTTGTGATGTTGCAAAATTTGCTTGTCACTTCCGATTAATTATTCCACAGTCCCTCTCGCTCCAGACGTTTCTGCCACTGGTCCCGTGCTGCTCATGCTGCCTCCCTGTCCAGCTGCCTTCTTTTCCCTTTAATTTTCTACGTGTGTTTCGTCCTAAAATAAATTTTATTTTTTTTTTATCTAGGTTATATGTATCTTCCTACCTAAAAACATAGTCATTCGCCCTCTTTCACACACATGTTACCTAAAAACATCACTTTTCTCTTTGCATGTCCAGCATACCAACAGCATACCAACTATCGCAATGTACGGATATATTACTGACATGAAAGATTATAATATTCTTTACTTTATTAAATATTATTGTAATTATCCTTCACATCTATTTTTAATGTATTTGTACCTTATTTTCAGTACAATGAGTATTTAAAAATAGACTTATTTTTTAAAATAAATACTACTAAGAAAGACTGAAGATGATATTATTTTTGAAGGAGGAGGAAGCACAATCACCTCTTTTGCCCTATCTTTTTCGCTTATGCTTATATTTATAATAAAAATTAAATTTTTAACCTTAAATTTATAATTAATTTTGGAATTTTTCACCTAAATTTATTTTATAGCCTTGACTTTTACATCACTAATAATATATATATATATATAATTTTTATGTATAAATTATTTTTTATCTACAAATATGTCGTTTGACTTTTTAACGAAACAATTATTTCTTCTATTTTCTTCATTTTTGTCTTCCAATGGGTGAACTGTGCAGTGCCTGCATGAGCAATAAATCTTCCAGCTATAGCCTATAGGCCTGGGTCCATAGATCCCTAGGCCTTACCGCCAACGGGAGCGTCGCTGATGCATCACTCCGATTTGCTCGTGTAACCCTTGCCTGATATGCATCGGCTGCGCCTCTCCGGATCTTTTCCTTGCACAGCTCCGGTGAGAATTTGATGCAGCAGTACAGTGGCTGCATCGCCACATGCACTAGAGGAGCAGCAACAAAACTTGTTACTAGTACCACATGCCCCCTCCAGTAACAAAAGGTGCGTATACTTGTCTGGCACTTGGCAAACATAAATTCGCAACCAACAGTGACGCAACGCCCGGAGAGAGCTGCATACCGCAGCTGAGCCGCCTGCGTGAAAGTGAGACGAGCAAAATAAAAATCCGTTGGCCCCAACGCAGAACGCACGATGCAGAACGGTAATGTACGCGACATGCGGTGAAAATTCCGTCCCTTGTTTTGAACGCAACCTCTGCAATTACTGTTCACTAATGATGTACTGTCCGGGGGATCGGATGGGTTCAGAGGAAGGGGCTAGCTACAGCTTGATGCACCTAACACGTACCAGTGAACAGTGCAGTACTCTTTGGTCCCCATGATGCCAACAGTGTAATTTCCTTCAACCTAGTCACAGAAACGCACGCAAATTAAATTCGGGTCGTCAAATTTGGCCGTTCTTTCTCGCTTGGTCTGGGTCAAGTGGTCAGCTAGAGCTGCCTGTTCAGTCCTCTTTGGGGGGTGCATGTTCTGAATCCGGGTTAAGAACAGATCAACTTCCATCAGCAGAGCAAAAAGGACTCCAGCTAATGACCTCACGGCGAATGACGACAATCATAAATGCCAAGGAATTGATGCATGTGGACTTAAACCAAACCAAATGACCTGAAAGATTTTCGTCTTCCAAGCGCTAGCTCGAGAGAAGAAAAACGATGATGATGACAGAAAGCACTGGTCTGTCTTGTTCAAGCAAACACATCTGATGGGGATAGGGATGAGTAGATATCCAGACGTATCCATCTCTAGCTAACCCAACAACCCCAAATTGTGTTACATGGATGATTTGTGGTTGGGCAAAAGCGAAGATGGCAACTGACAACTCGAGGACGGCAACGACTGGAGGTGTACACGTATGCGTCTCCTGCTTTTATTTTAGACTGGAGGTGCACCGATCATTAGACGAAAGCAAGCACAAGTGCGCCTAGATCATCAGTCGATTCCATTGGATCAAACTTATGATCTGTTTAGTTACCAAAACTTTTCGAAAAAACATCACATTAGATCTTTGGATACTTAAACAGAGCATTAAATATATATGAAAATAAAAACTAATTACACAGCTATAGGGGAAATCGTGAGACGAATCTTTTAAGTCTAATGAGTGCATGAATAGCCATAAGTGCTACATTAACAAAAATATACTAATGACGGATTAATTAAGCTGAATAGATTCGTCTCACGGTTTCCAGGCGAGCTATGATATTCGTTTTTTTATTCGTGTCAAAAACCCCTTCCAACATCCGGTCAAACGTTTGACGTAGCCCTTTCGCTAAAATTTTTTGGTAACTAAACAAGGCCTTAGAGAGTACTAATGTCTAACTAGGCTTTGCATTATTGGTGATGCTAACCCTAACCCTAAGAGGCCTAAAAGTATATAGAGAGAATTGTTTTTTCCATGTTCCCCTGTATGAAGCAAACATGGCCTATATATGTTAGGCCGCTTTTAATAACATCTTCATTAATTAACAAGTAAGTTGGCGGCGTCAAGAGCTACACTTATTTATGTATATAAACTAAGCTGGTTTTGAGTTGAGTACGTGAGAGTATATACTCATTTCCGGAGCATCTGCCACTAGCGCTATGCCAGTACTTGGTTAGCAATCACACAATTCGACTACAACAGATATATGTAAGTTCAGTTTCTGTGTGATAAAGAAAAAGATGTGATAGCTACAACAATCCAACTTCTTTAAATTCACAAAAAAAAAACATTTTGTTTTGCAAAATTAGGTATGACCTCACTAGGTACAACAGTGTATAGTTTGTCCGAGTTTGCCGGTCATGCATCCCCCTCAAAGATATTATGGCCCTTGAAAAGGAGGCAAACAGTGTAGTACTCCAAACAATTATATGCTAATTATTGCATAGATTATTACAATATTATGTCTATAGGCCTAAACAATCCAAAGATTTTTTAATCTAATACTATTCCTGTTTGATTCTGTGATCCATTGAGCAATTAGTATATCAGTGAATGATCAGTGTGATGCATACCGAACTTATGTATACATATTTTCTTATATTTGTTTTCTTGGGACCTTTTGGCACTACTCTCTTTACTTTATTGAGTGATGTGTGGATAATTCCTTGATGTGTCAACCCCGAGGTAATAACTTATATATTATCATTGGCACTAGTATATAGAGTACTGTCCTACTATTGTTGACAGTGTCACTAGTGGAAAATTTTCTGAAAGCTGATGTTTTGTCCTCTTGCAACAAGTGACCACTCAGCTGAATTGGGAGACATATAGGAAGAGTTATCATCAAATCAATCACTCAACAGCACTACAGCAGAGTCAGCATGCAGCAGAAGCCAGAAGAGAACAGATCGTTCCAAATGAACCACTGGTTTGCTTCAGATGTTAGTTATGAGAGGATTGGACTGGACTGCAGCTGATTGCGTTCGGTCGAGCGATCACTACCGCTGAAATGAATTCGGCAAAAAGTTAACACAGACATCAACATGCTCAAAACGAGATGGAGTAATCCATGCCCAATCAGCTTGGATGTAACCAGGGGTGCAACCGAGAATAGGCTAAGGATATGTTTTTTCAGTTTAGGATTGTTATAATCTGGATTATATAATATAATTTAAAACAAACACTTAGATTATTACATCTGCTTATTATAATCTAAAGCCCTATATTACTATAATCTGATAAGCTTCTATAATGATTTTTTTTCAGATTATTAAGTGGATAAAGATGCACTACTCTTAGGCAGCATTACCTACTTTAGTTCATAATAATCTAGCTTACAGTAATCCATCTTAATAGTATAGATTATAATAATCCTAAGTAGAAACAAGTAAGGCCTAAGAGTGAAGCTCAAATGATATAATTTTTTGAATCTTTAAATTTGAAAAGTTTTTGAATAAATTTACAAGGAACTAAGGAGACAAACCTAAGGCTTAAGCCCTGGTTACCTTAGGCTTGGTTCCACCACCGGTGCATGTAACGGTTTATTCCACTATAAAATTTCATCTCTATCACCAATATACTATGCATTCATGCACATAGTGTACAGTTTGGCATCATTTTTCGGACACATCACAAGTTTTGCCTGTTTCTGTTTCATTATTTTGCTCTCTTACAAAGATCACGTTCATGTTAGTACTATAGAAAAAAAAATGCCACAAAAAGTGTCACCAGACACTTAACCATCGCCACTCCAATCATCCAATGGTTGATTAGCTAAACTTCTCTCTCTTTCCTTCAGAGGATGAGAACCTGTTCATCTCTCTGCACGGGTAAAAAACCAACTTTATCATGGGCAATACTAAAGGAATGTGATGTGATGGATGGATCTACCATTGTACATAGGACTCGCAAGATTTGGCAGGAACTTTCTAAAGTGATTGTACACAATGATTGCTCTCACATGTCCAACTTGCACGGCACATAAAGAAAGTAATGGGCAACCTAGCTGATCATGAGCTCATGGCCGACACTGCAGAAGCAACGAGAGAGGGGGTGGGGGGGTGCGAAGTGAAAAGAAATTCATTCGTACACGCGCTGTTTATCACGGCGATCGATCGATCGTCGCCGTCGTTTTTAGGGGTACCACACAGCTGGCCGACGCCCGATCGATCGATGCATCCATGGCTCCATGTGTTGTGCGTTGTGCCTGCGCGAGCTATAGATGGATGATGGATGGATCGATCTGTGTGAATTTAAAGGCTAAAATCGTACGCTGCCTGGCCTGCTACCGATCTACTCTCTCCGTCCCAAAATAAACCAATTTACCACTTTTTACCTATAATTTTTGACTTTTCATTTTATCCAAATTTTTTTTACGATTGATATTTTTATTTTTATTAGATGATAAATCATGAATAGTACTTTACGTGTGACTAATTTTTTTTCTAATTTTCTGAAAATTTTTCAAATAAAACGAACAGTGAAACATTGGACACGGAAACCGAAAAATTGATTTTTTTTTTCGACAGGGAGTACTATCCAACGCATTTGCCGCGTGAATTGTGGGGAAAAGGATCATAGGATGCCTGCTGTAAAGAACCCGTACACATGCCGTGCTCAATGAAAAAAAAAAAGAGAGATCACATCAAAGGCAGGACAGGCATGGAGGCATGTACCGATGGAATTCCCGGCTCTGGTTGCTCGTATCTTTTCAGAATTGATCACTCGGTAATCCTGTGTTCATGGCGATGTGTTATGCATACACGCATGCGTAGTGTATTCTGCGGTTGACTTTGGTTCGCTGGCTGGTTGGCTGGTCCGTGGACGGTAGACAAGCATGGCGCCGAATTGAATTGAATTGAATTCAGCTAATGGGGATCGATCGGGAAGATGTTTACACAAGTTGGCGAACGACAACGACGGCACGCCGGGCTAGTATATTTGCTGGTGTGTTCATCTTTGCCGTGTCGCCGACCAAAATTTCCGAGTCAGCGCAAACGCAATTAGACTCGCTTTCTAGTGTAGCTGTTATTTCCCGGGAGTCCAGAGCCCATCGAGTGCTTGATTGATGCACCGAAGGAGCAAGGACTTGTTTAGTTCCTAAAATTTTATTCAAAAACATCATATCGAATTTTTAAATACCTAAATAAAACATTAAATATAGATGAACTAAAAACTAATTGCACAGTTATGAAAGAAATCTTAAGATGAATCTTTTAAGCTTAATTAGCCCATGATTAGCCATAATGCTATAGTAATTAACATGTGCTAATGACGGGTTAATTAGACTCAAAAGATTCGTCTCGCGGTTTCTAGGCTAGCCGTGAAATTTGTTTTTTCATTCATGTCCGAAAACCTCTTCCGATATCCGATCAAACATTTGACATGACAATTCTTTTAAAATTCTCAATCTAAACACCACCTAAGCTAGAGATAGTCGTGTCATCTGACTTCGGAGGTCCATATCGATCGTTCTCGTCTGACAACTACTCTCGTGTCGGCGTACACAAACAAAAGCAATTCGGGAGGTTTTGGGCTAACCACGTCGCCTAAACTTCACAGGCCGCCGCGCAGCCGTACGATCGGGAAATGTGTCGGTTCCGAGCATCGCAGAAGCGACCACATGTCGCCAACCACACAAACCCACGCGACGCGACGCCTTGCCCCTCCGCGCCGCGGTGAGCACCTCCCGCACGCGCGCGTCGCGTTCTCCCAAGTCCCAGCCGCCCTTCGTTCGCCGGGCACCGGCGGCCGGCCTAGCGTCGCGTCCTAATACAATCCAAATCGGCTCTAATCTATTTATTTACTAATTAGTCTACCAAACCAACCCACACCAATTATTCTTCATTGAGGTCTAATCCAAACCAATCTAACTTTTATTTTAGCCCAACCCATTTGGTTAAAATAGATTCAACCCACTCTTGCAAAATGGATGCACCATTTGATATGTATAAACTCGGACCTAAAATTTTAAAACTCACGTTCACACTATAAAAGTTTATCAAATTTGACTGAAATTTAGTGGGATGATTTGTTATATATAAAAGCAACTTTACGCAAATTTTAGTTGATTTCTACATATGGGCCCCACGTATGTCTATTATCTTATCCATTAGCTATCCAATTAAAGGATCCATTACCCTCCACGGGTTAAATCCATTTAGAACCTAAAATAACCTAATCAAATCTAGGTCATACGAATCCATTTGTCTATATAACCTAATCCAATCCAGATCATTTAAACTTATGATCCATTTACACCTAACCAAACACAATCCAAATTAAAACCAACCATTTAACTCATTTCCATTCGATCCATTAGCAAGCCTAGTCCTACCTACGTACTCTCTAGTCTCTACTCTCTACGCGACAAGCGGACACCGCACCGCACGGCGCTGCAGGGGGGAAACCAACTGCATGCGTGGCTGCGTCCTGCGTGCTCCACTGGCCGGTGAAAGAGAGATTTTATAAAGAAAGGAGCACGCGCTGCACAGTAAGCAAGCACAGGAGTAAACGGTTTTGTACTGTGCTCTTGGCCTCTTGGGGTGGGGGGTACGGTGGGGGCGGCGGCTGCCTGCCGCGTGGTGGGTCGCAGGCCTGCAGCTTTGCGGTGCCGGGTGCCCGTAGTCTTGCACACTGGCCTCGTTAACGGAGCCAAAAAGGCTTGGCACCCAGCACGCAATGGGGTGCCATGCTGCCGCGCATCATGTTGTTCCGTTGCAAAGCGACCGATTCTTACCAGCACAGTACATTAGTACTCGGTAGTCTTTGGATGATAGCGAGCTAGGGATTAACATGGGACGGTCTAGTTAACCATCTAATCCCTCGTGTTCTTACATCAAAAGAAAGGGGTCATGACGACTCAAGAAGAGCCGTCCTCATTTCTTCCTATACGTCTGAGTTGACTTATCAAGTGAACCCCAATCTGACTTTGTAGTGCCACAATATAGTAATAGTAGTAGCAATCAGTAAAGTGGGCATGCTAATTAAATAGGTCATAATATACTAGGTTAGTTGGAACCTGGAATATCCACACAGCATCCCATGCATAAACAAATAACTCCTCAGGCCCTCTCACACATAATATTAAGCAAGCCTAATGTAGAAATATTCTGCGCTTTGCGTCCCTAGTTGCTCCACGTACTACAAGCCATCCCATCCCCAGGTTTAACAAACTGAAACTTGTCATTAATTTAGAAGACAACGGGAGAGGAAAGAGAACGAGATGCATGCACAGTGCACCCATAGATAACTGCATGTGGGTTCACCAGTGTCGACCCTCCAGACAGCAAATCCCATGAACTCAAGATCAGGAGCTAGCTTACTAAACCACACAATATATACGTGAAGATCATCATATCGTAATGCCGAATTAACAAATCCGGTTAGATTGAGTCCTAGGAACTGCATCGCCGGCTCCGAGGTTGCATGCGGTGCACCTCGTTATCGCAAAACACGCTGCGTGCAGTGCACTGTACACAGCGCATGCACTCGCGCACGCAGCATATGCGATCGAGCAGCTGACTTGCTCGTACGTGCGTGCGCAAGTTGCATGTAGATTAAATCGCATGTGTCCCAGTTGTCAAACAGCATGCTGATCACTCACAAGTGTCATCGTGTCAGTGGTCTGTGTATGTATCTGGCCATCCTAGTAATAATTAATAACAAAAGGTACAGGTCTAACTGGTCGAGTTAACAACCACGTTTTTTGGGAGGAGTAAATAAGCACATTTTAACTTGCACCTTCCTGTGTAATTCTGTCTGATCGGGAGATGCTATTCCACGACAGAACATGCGACATCAGGATTAGCTTAGTCGGTCCAGAGAGATCACACGGAACTACAGTCTGACAGAGGAAGCATGGACACGGACAGAAGCACTACAGAAACGAGATTTGATCGAGAAAATCCAACCGAATCGCAGTCGCTGCTCACGTAGGGCCCAATTGATTAACACGTCGCATCAGGGTAAGTTAATCCGAGCAAGAACCGGACAAACAGGAAACCGCCAAAGGAGATCGAGGTCGAGGCCGGCCGGCCGGACCAGCGGTGCAGGGGCACTAGTCGACATGACATGCACACACACAAAAAAACCTCGATCCCGGCGCGCAGTTTCCTCCCGAACACTTTGTCGGTGCAGAAGTCGTCGAACGGATTCTTTCTCAAGGAAAGCGAGCACGACACGTACGTATACCTACTGCAGGCAATTACTAGTAGTAAGTAGGTACACCCAGCCAACAAATCAGTAATCCACAGCCAGGGTAGCGGACGAAGCTACTTGGTACCCAGGCATGGGCATAAACAACTCGCGTACTCTACGCCACGCACGGCGCGCGGCCGGGCGCCTAGCAAGGTGACACAGCCTGACAGGTCACAGAGCGAAACACGTACAGATCGGAAAACGCCGCGGATAAAGTACCCGTTTTGTGTCATGAAGACACATGCATGGGTGGGCATGCACCGTACCCTACGCTAGTATATTGTACAGTAGGTGTGTCGTTTTGCGGTATAAAGTTGTGGCAATTAATAAGCAATACGTGGGGAGCGAGACGCGCGCACGTACTTCGCAGCGCACATGCAAGCGGCCGCAGCTACGAAAATGTGCGTACGTACGTACGCCTATCAGCCTATGCATATCAAAACATGTCTTTTTTTCTTGAGGCCACCGTATACCCAGTTTTTGGCTGCCTTTATTCGCATGCGTTGATGCAGCGTGCGTCAGTACGGGTACTACCTCCGTTTCATAATATCCTTATTTTTTATTTTTTCATGTCCAATATTTGACTATTTGTTTTATTTGAATTTTTTTTGCTATTAATATTTTTATTGTTACTAGATAATAAAATATGAATAGTATTTTATACGTAACTATTTTTTTAAAGTTTTTTACAAATTTTATAAATAAGACGAATGGTCAAACATTGGATATGGAAAAACGAAAAATAAAATTATTATGGTACGAAGATAGTAGTAGCTAATCTCGGCAGTCGGGCGCGCCAAATTGACCGTGCCGTACCGACCGATCGAGCCGGGAGCGGCAAGTAGGTCGTCGGCATCCGGTCGGTGTCATTTCATTTGTCGTTGTCAATATGATGCACTTTTTTTTCTCGCTAATGCTTATAAGTTAAAATTTTAAATTTTAATTTAAAGTTGATTTTAGGATTTTTTTATCGAATTTTATTTTTTAATTTTAGCTTTTACAACCCTATACAAAAGTTTTATTAACAAATTATATATATATATATACTTTGTGTAAAAAGTCAAACCATCATCCCCTGCATATACAAGAGCCAAGGGGATCGGAGAGTAGCTAGCCGGTTGGTTCCAGCTGGCTGTATATTACTCCAATGTATATACAAGGTGCATCCGTGCATGCATGCCTGCGCCGGTGGATGCATAAATACAGCATACAAGTGTAGCTAAGCTTCAGATGTGATCAGGACATTAAAAAGATTCAGATGCATGCGTGCCGGCCGCCACCGCGCTAATTAAGTTCAGTGGAGCGTCCACGTCCATGCACCTGGCGAGCAAATACTCCGATGTTTGAAAATATAAGACAATTATTTTTTTACCTATTATAAGGTGTGCACAAGCACACATCAACTAGCACATTTTTATTTCACAAAATTTAATCTATTTTATATTCTTTTATCATCAAAGCATCTAACCATATTACATCAGTGCACACACAAAATAACTTGGTTATAACTATTAATGATTTTTATGGTAATGTTAGTTGCACGTTATATTTTAGAACAGAAAGAGCATTAACAAAACGAGTATTTTAGAACTGAAAGAATATTAACAAAACGAGAGGGACGGACGGAGACAGCACCAATGCACTTACTGAAAAACCAATCGATCAAGACAGTTAATTGTCACGTATATATAGTCAATGCATTAATCAATTAAAAAACACTTAATGAATTAAAGCCATGGAGATAATTAATAAGCTATAGGTAGCTCAAGTAGGCATGCAGTTGAGAGACACCACAGTAACCCAACACCCAACTGGGCCTCATTTGCCCTGGTTGTATTTGCTTGTTTTCTATGGGCGGGCCAGGCGTCAGGCAGGCAGAGAGAGAGAGAGAGGAAAAAAAACCGTACGAGAACGGTACAAGCAAGACGAAGGTCGGCCATCACCTTTCATGATCGCTGGGCCACACGCAAAAGGAGACGCCGCACGTCAATCTCGAAGCTACACGCCAGCGAACCGGCAATCATATGATCGATTGATCGTCGAGCGCCATGGATGCGTATATCCATCCTACCCTATATGGATCTCTGGCCCTGTCCTTAATTCGGTAGAGAACAAATCGCCGTTGCACGCCAACAGTGCAGCACTGTGCATGTTGTGTCACTCATAGACATAGCAGTACATCGTTTAGGAGTAGCTGTGAAAAAAAAACGAAAAATCTTAAAAGCAAAATATATGCTGGTATAACGGCGCAATAGCCACTACTCCTAATCTAGCTTGTCAGCTCGACCCGCGTCCTTTGTTTTGGTGGTGCAAGTGGCGCACGTACATATAGCTGACGCCTATCTGATGATTCTGATCAACTTAACAGCTAGCTTACGCCTATCTGATCAACTTGAGCAAGTGCATGCATGCGGCATTACGCTGTTCTGCAACTGCATGCGACCCTTCATGCGGGCCCAATACTAGGGTTGAACTTGTCCTGGGCTCTTGGCCTGTTCGTTTCCTGAAATTCCGGTGACATGTATCTATCTTTGTTCGCTCGATGATCACATAGTTCCACGATTACGATCTTTTTTCGCCTTTCAGTGGCAAAAGGAGAAGAGCTTAGCGAGTTCTACTGGTTTCTCGACGTCAAACGCAAATATTTAGCCCACCCGTGTGGGCCGTATTGTATTCGAGATGGGCTGAAAATTGAGCCTTTCAATTTGGCTGTCAAACAAACTGCTTTCTCCAAACAGATGAACTTGTCCGGCCAATATGGTCCGAACTAGGCTTCAGGTACCTATAACCATCTGTCATTCTGAATGCACTTGGATATTCAACATTCGGACCAGCTATAAGTTGTAAGTGCAGTTGTTAATTCAGATTCAATCTACTACCGCAAGGGGAAGATGCGTGGTTATTCCTCTAGTTAATGGCACACTGCATCAATTGAATTGTATAAACAGTTTTATCTTCGATTCGGATCGGATCGGTCTCTGGGTGCAGAAACAAAACACGCCTGTTTTGAATATAGAACAGATGGAATCCGCCGGCGGTGGATAGGGATGGACATGCATGTGTCGGTTGCCGAATATGTTGCGAGGCCATAAGAGGAGGTGGAGAGATCAGATGACCAGCGCAGCGAGACTGCTCAAGGGTACAAAATTAATTATTGATTGCTACCAAAACCGATCCTATGCTTCTATCAGGCAAAAAATTGGGACCGCTACTTGTTGGGCCCAAGTGCAAACTCTCTTCCTTACCATATGGGCCCAAGGAGCTAGGGCATTTTTGGTTGGGCTTAGTTTTTCTATACTTGTGGAATATCAAAGCAAGCAAATAGGTAAGAGAAAAGGTTGTTTTGCCTCGCTTAACTATACGGGTAGTTAGATTTTTATCTCTCAACTGTTAAACCCATCACTTGTCTCTTAAAACCGATGCAAATGAAGACCTAAGGTAGTATTGAATGGGGTTTTTGCTGGCGTGGCTCGTTTGACTCGATTATTGTTTCACATGGCGGTCATGCGGCACTATTAGAAGCAAAATTTAAACATTAAAGTAAAGTAAAATATATGGTTCATATGTCAAAAAAAGAAAAGAAAGAAATGGGACTCCTCCACATCACAATTTCCCTCCTTCTTGTTTCATCTTTTTATATTTTAGAAAATGGTAAGATGGAGGGGTGGGACCCACTTGCATTCACGGTATTTTTATATTTTTTGACTAATATATGAGCCCTACATATTTTATTTTAGTTTTAATCTTTTAGTTTTATTTTTATGCCATGTGGGACAATGATCAAGTATAACTAGCCACGCCGGTAAAAATGATCTCAATATTGTCTTGTAACTTTGTTCTCGTTAGGTAACTGTCATGAAAATTCATCCACCGCGAGAGCCAAATCCGCCCCTCAAGTGCAGCTTGCAGCACACCCCAGTACGGATATGCTTGCTAAGAGCAAATCCAGCAGCTCATGCATCCGAACATACATATTGAAAATAGATGATATAAAGAGAAAAAATAGACTCCAATAAATCATGCATCCTATCATGCAAAAATAGATAATCATCTAAATTAGAGAGAGGTCATCCAAATTTAAATGTTCTCTCTGCTCTATCTATATTTTAACATCCAATTACAACAGGAGAGAGCAATACGAGAGTATGTGGTTGTAAAATATTAATAAAATAAATACGGATAATGTATTATGGATGATCTCTTAAAGTATAAGGTGATATAGATGAAGAAACCTTTTTGAATGACCATCCAAATAACCATATAAATGATTATATATATGAGCTGTTGGATTTGCTCTAATTCAGGCTGGTCTAGGCAACCAAATGTTGATGGTAGTTTCTAGGGGGCTTTAGCCACGATGAGCTGGCTAACTTGCATGGTGATCGATGACTTGAGGGATCCGAACCCGTTCGTCCAATTTGTCGTTGGTGTTTGGGAAAGACCGACTAGTCAGAGCTTCGTGTGTGGTAATCTGAAGAGTTGATAACGTCCAGGGCAGTGCTGCTGCAAAACTAATTCGAAAATACGTGACGGACGAGACAGTTGATTCGCACTAGTTACCCTCCCCTCCCCATATATGACTCACAAAATCACTATATATCTGAACATCCGCACCTACTGAACTGTACAAAAGTCGGTAACCCAATCGAACTACTCCTTTCCAAGCGGACCCGACTAGGCCTGTCAATGGATTTCGATCCAATCTAAATCCAGTCTAATTCGCTAGTCTACCAAACCAACCATCCTAATTATTTTTCATTAGGATCTAATCCAAATCAATCTAACTTTAATTTTAATCTAACCCGTACCAATCCATTTAGTTAAAATAGATTCAACCTACTCTAGTAGAATGGATGCACCCATTTGGTAGGTATAAACTCGGACCTAAAATTTTAAAACTCACGTTCACCCTATAAAAATTTATCAAATTTGATTGAAATTTAGTGGGATGATTTATTACGTGTAAGAGCAACTTTATGCAAAGTTTGATCAATTTCTACATGTAGATCCCACGTATGTCTATTCTCTTATTCATTAGCTACCTAATTAAAAGATCCATTTACCCTCCATGGATTAAATCCATTTAAATTCTAAAATCACTTAACCAAACCTAGTCTATGTCAATCAATCTTTCTCTATAACCTAACCCAATTCAGTCTATTTGAAGTAACAATCCATTTGCATCCAACCAAAAACAATCAACATTAAAACCCAACCCATTTAATCCATCTTAATCCAATCCCATTAACAGGCCTAGACCCGCCGACGCACACGATCCGGCGATCAGCGTCGCACGAAAAAACGCCCCCGGCCAGCTCTCTCTGTTGCTCTCGCTCTCCAGACGACGCGGCGTGCCCTAGTGGAGAGCGGCGGGGCGGAGCCATCACGGCGGGGCCCTGCGCGCACTAGCAGTAGCCCAGCGCGCGCGCACCTGGTGGCCGGGCGCGTGGGCGGAGAGGGGCGTCGAGGCTCCAGAGTCCCGCCCTCCGAAAGCGACCCCCCACGCCGCCGCGCTTGCTTGCTCCTCCATAGTAACCTTGCGCCGTTGATAACATTGTAAAAAAAAAACGGATCGAAGATTGACTCGATCTGGTTGTCGGTTCACCGGTGGAACCACTGATTTTTTATTTATTAATATTCTACTTAATTTATATTATTTTTATATACAATCATTATAAGTTATTAAGATATGTATAAATAAACCAATCTTTTATTATTATATAGCTACACCATAAAAAGTTAATTATATTATATTAACCTAATAAATTCGTAATACAATACTACCATGACATTACAAAACCGGTCTAATTATAAAAAACCAGGTGATTCACTTAAAAAAACCGGCCATCACATAAAAAATAGCCGGTTTACCGTTTTTTACTGGTTTAATTGCATGAGCTGTCTTTGAGTGGAAACAGCTGAAGAGGTTACCAGTTCAACCCTGGTTAATTCGTTAGTTTTATTATTTTACTATGGTTAAGAGTCAGAAGCCAGCAGTACAATGGTGGCAATACTCCAAACAGTATGCACCCTAGCTTGTTTGGTCGATGGATTGAGATCATCTGTCCTTAAAATAGTATCTTTGGCACTGACAGATAAACTCATGGATCAATGAGCCATATTTTCGGTGATAAACTCACATGACCTTAGACCTAATCCATCCCGGCTACCGCGGCCGCACCACGGAGGCACGGAGCGCATAGTACGGTGCGCCATGCCTCCGCTTCCACTTCCACCGGGGAGGAAGGTGGCGCGGCGTGTGGACTGGAGGCAGGGCGCTGGATCGATCGGCGCAACGCGTCCACAGAGACCTTGATGGAGATGGACCAGACGGTGTTGCATGCGATGCGGCGCGGGGGGTGCAGGCTGCCCGGTCGGTGCACCAGTTAATTTCTGTCTCGTTTGACACTCGCAAAGTCAGCTCTGGCTCATTCGTGGTCTCCAGCTTACTAGCGACTGTACGGTCTCCGAGACTATGGCCGCTGGACCTGCATGGGTGTGACCGGCTGTACGCTGCACCTGTAAATCGGCGACAGGGCGATGGATTTGTTTGGTGGCTTACCACCGTCACCTCCGGCCTGGCCCCTTCAATCCTGTTCATACCAGCGACATTCCAAAATCATCGACAACCGCACTAGCTACTAGCTGGGTGGGAATTGATCACAAGTGAGAGCAGTTGGCCGGTTTGTACGACGATCCGATGGTGACGTGCTTTTCTCAAAGATGATGTTCTTGCAGGGTCGGGTCATATACGCGGATCAGGGGCCTGATTTGACCTCACCAGCAGCTGCACAATTTCTTAATTTGCTACTCTTACGTCGCCTTGTTAGGACTACTGATCGGTAGATTAAAAACGGGACCGATGCACAAAGTGGAGATGGTGAAGATGTGAAGTCACCGAAGGTGACAGTCGAAGACGCCGTCGGATCCGGTGTTGAAATTTGGAGCATTCTGTCGGGCGACGACTCGTTGGCTTCTCGCGACCAACCGAACGGGTGGAGTGGAGATTAATTAAAAACAAGGAATATGTTCTTGTCTAGATCGCGAATCCATGGAGACTTGAATGGTAAACACAAAACACGCACCATTACCCACTCGTGGATATTTGAATCGTGATACTTTTGACAATTGACAGTTATACATTCCTAAAGTCTGAATATAGTGCGCACAATGTTTAGCTTTTCTTCTGTAAATTGAGAACGTTTGTATCTTCCTTTTTTCCCCAAAAACAAAAGGAATATTTATCCTGCATCTGTGCATCATCTCCAAGTTTTAAAAAAAATTATGTGCTACATAATTTGAAAAGGAAATGAAATACTCAACAGATGTATGATCGTTATTAGAGCAAGTTCAATAGTTAGCCAACTGTTGGCTCTAAATCATCTATAGTCAATTTAATAGTTAATTCATACAATAATTATCTATAAACATATGCTACACAATTAATATCCGGTCTTATCTGTCATACACACATGTGTCTTGGAGTCTATGCTGCAGCTGACAATAAATTTGTAGCCCGCTGCTATTCCTTCTATTCTCTTATCTGCTTAAAATATGTTTATTGCTGGTTTATTGTACCTGCTCTTAGATTTCTTCTGTCCACTTCTGTCCTTGCTGCTGAAAGTTGGTTCCAGAAAAGAAAACTAGTCGCTCAAAACTATAACAAGCTGATCGAGTCATCGATATTTTGTCCCCAGTTTCCGTGCGCCGTTCCGCCCTGGTCATAAGCCCATCATCGTACTTTTACTAATTAATCTCCCTTACGTTTGCAACCGCATGCGTGTGAGCTCAATCTCTTCGATGAATCTCTTCAATTGCTTAAAGTAGGTAAGATTCAGATTAGGCTGATTGGTGCAACTTGACACCGAGTCCCGATTTTAACTTTCTACTATTTTTCAGTTTTTAATGGCTACTAACGTCCCGCTTGTACTACAAGTAAAAGGTATATTACCCTTCTCTTTTGTCCTCGTGGAGGATCCAATCTGACTTAGGTCACGTTTGACGTTGAGTAAAGACGGATCTAGGATTTGAAGGTTAAGGGACTGGTTATGTTTTCTTTTTCCTCCAGCCCTCCTCTTCTTCTCCCTCCCCTCTCCCCTATTTTGTAAGAGGGATTCATGTGTAGAGGGGCTGGAGCTCCCGTAGCGCCACGCTGAATCCGTCCTTGGCGTTGAGGGTGATAAGATAATTTACCCGGTACGAAAAGATAATAATAGATTAGTACATAATTAATTAATTATCAATTATAAAAATATAAAATAGATTAATATGATTTTTAAAATAACTTTTCTATAAAAAATTTTTATAAAAAATAAACTATTTAGCAGTTTGGAAATATGCCGAACGGGCGTTATTGCACAAATCCACGCAGGCCAAAATAAGGTCCTTTTCTGAGCATTGTCCTTTCCATGACGTACCTGATCGGACGTCAGTGTGCCCTGAGGATACTTTGCTGCTTCCCGTTGTTCTGCGTAGTAAACCCTGTGAAGAAACGCTGCTACTGCTCCGTTTTCTGAGCTGATCAACTGAAAGCTCCTAATCTCTAATAACCTATTACATACATGTATCATCAGATCGACCACCTTTGCCCAGCATGCGGCGATCGACCAACTGGCGGGCGAATCCATCGTCAGCTTCCCAGTTCGCTCGCCCTCCCACTACAAAGCTTGCTCCTGATCAACCCCCCAATATTCCTCCTATTGCCAGATCCCACGCAATCTCCCAACCAGTTAGAGACAAGATCAAAAGCGAAAGCAAAGACAAAACGGTAGGGCGAGGGAGGCGGCATGGCGCATGCGATCAAATTCCCCCAAAAAATATTGTTAGAAGGACGCTTGTAAAAGATGGATTTCAAGTGACAGGAAGGATAGTATAAAATCTTGAGAGGCCGGATTGAAAGCTGCAGTTGGCCTGCCCTGGAACCGAAAGGCGGGGAAGGGGAAGTGTGGATCATGGATGGAATTCCATATATTCGATTCCCGCGGATCAGACAGGGATGTTGGATTCTTGCGATGGGAGCATCGTCGATCCACTCAGGCTCAGGTGCAGGTGCAGGGGCTGGAGTGGAAGCGTGCAGTCCACGACTAATTGCCGCGTGGACTTGACATCATATGGGACCCGTGTCCTCGTGTTGTTCCGTTCCTTGTGCAACTCGTCGTTTGCTCCTGGGTTGATCCAATCTTTTGTTGTAGCTGAAGCTTGTTTTTGACAGTGGCAATAAGCATGCAAGGGGTAGTGAACTAGTGATGAGGGGCTTGAGGGCCAAGCGCGAGGCATGCATGTCACTGACAGGGACGACAGGTAAAGGTTGTTGCACTAAGCTTTGAGTGAGAGAATGTTGTTATACAGTAGTTGAGGGATGCAATTGAGTTTATGAGAATTATTTGAGAGCACACATAAATGAATTAGATATTAAAATGGTAAAAAGTTGATTTTAGAAAAAGTTTTGTAATAAATGTAAATGGATTTTTTTTTCAAAAAAAAGGCTACTCCCTCCGTAAACTAAAGCTTATCTATGAACTAGAAATATGAAATAGGTTTGGGACGGATGAAGTACTGTATTGTTTAAAAGTATGTGAACTCCATCAGCTGAAAAGTGCGAAACCTAAGATGTGTTAGAATTGGTTAGGGAAAAAATATGGCAAAAGATAAAAAAAAAAGTTTATGTTCAAACTCCATTCAAGGTGGAGAGAAAAAAAAATGGGAGATAAAATCAACTAATATTGCTACATGGTCACATGCAAAGGGTGGCCTATAATTAGGCACGTATCAGACTATAACTAGAACTAGAACTACAAATAATCTATACCTCTATTTGGGTTATAAACCAACAGTAAATAGATCAATTGCTGAATATTTATGGTAAAAAAATCATATATAACATAAAAATATTGCAAATGATTTTGCGTGGAGCTATATTTTTAGAAATATATTTGGATGTGATATACAACTTTCCATTTTATTTCATAAATATGGCCATATTTTTGTATACCAGGTGGGACAATCTATTACTAATATGAGCTCGTCTTGATAAAATGTCCATATATTTAATTATTTAATTGGTTTGTTTAACGTGGTAATTTCTAACCTTGGAAGCAAAATGACAGCTCATTTCGACTTTCTCTCAAAAGAACAAAATTAGCTATTCGCGCAACTTTTGAGGGTCGCAACGCTAATTAGGCCCTGTTTAGTTCCCCAATTTTTTTTCCAAAAACATCATATCGAATCTTTGAACATTTAAATTGAGTATTAAATATATATGAACATTAAAACTAATTACATAGTTATGAGAAAATCGTGAGACGTATCTTTTGAGTCTAATTAGTACATGATTAGCTATAAGTGCTACAGTAACCAACATGTGCTAATGATGGATTAATTAGACTCAAGATTCGTCTCACGGTTTCCAAGCGGAATATGAAATTTATTTTTTCATTCGTGTCAAAAAAAAACGACGTGACTCTTTTCCTAAAAGTTTTTGATAACTAAATAGGGGCCTTATAGAAAACGAAAATGCTAAATTGGAATATAATTAGCCAGCCAGGCAGACGACACGAGCCCAAGCTATGTACACGCATGCTGATGGTTACTGTTGTATGCGTCATCACAGAAACTCCAACATGGAGTTGTACAGATAAGTAGATGACAAGCGATTGGACTGGCTACTTTACACTTGGCCCCTTCCCCCAATTTTTATGCCACGCCCACCCACGCTTTCCAACTATTGGAGTTTGGAGATGCTCAAGCAGAATTCTTCCAAACTGTTCTATCGATCCATCATAGTACACGTTGGTACTCCTACAGGCCAGCTCATAGATCAGTAGGAGTACTCCTCCTCCTCCTACCATGAGTCTATTCCTCCATCTCCATGGTAAAGTTGACATGAATCTCTCTGTAAAACTTCTTGTGTCGCTGCCTGAAAACTCATGTGGGCATCATTAGGGCGTCCGGCGTTTTGTGCAGCGGTTTGTAGCGGAGCAGCGGATGGAGATGGACATGAGGGAACCCCGGCCATCAGTAGCTGCCGTAGTAGCCCACTAACCGCGGCCAGCAGCAGCATCACCGCAGCTGATGGGACGCAAGAAAGCCATGCAGCAGTCGCAGAAATGCCTTCTCTCCATAGAGACCGGGACAGCGAGAGAGAGGACAGGTCCATTAATCTGCAAAGTGGAAATCAGGGCCCTCTGTTACTTGTCACCCGGAAGGCGCCTACAGCTTCCTATAGCTACCACTCCTACTGTCCCATGTTCGTGATCATTAGCATGTTGCTCTCATGATCATAAATTTGAACGCAAGTACTAGTACTAGTACTGTAGTAGTGGTGATCAAACTGGCATTGATCATGCGTTTAATACAGGTCGTCCTGAGTTTGTTGCGGTTGCAGGCTTGCGACGGAAAAGAAACGGATGCAGACTTGCAGTACTAGTTGGACTTTGAGAAGAGTCAGAAATGGGACTGGTTAATACTACGTATGGACTTCTAGGTCAGCCAAGTGGTAAGCGAGCATCAGCGGTCTCAGCGCAAGTGTCATTATCAGTCGGAACATCCATGGGGCCATGCAGATTTCAGAGCAATTTTCAACAGATTTAGTAATGATTGCTTCGCCTAACCAATTCCAATGCTTGTGCGAGATGAAGGTGGAAACTGCTACGGCATGTAATGACGAAAAGGATAGCCGGTCCTAAAATCCTAATGAAATGGCGGTGAGTAATCGGCTGCAACTTTATTTGTATTCTCTTCAGACTTTTTACCACCTTTTGACTAAATTTACACAAGTAGGCACTTAAGGTATCGAGGAATATGATGGCTATGGAAAAAAAAGAGTGTTTTTCCCCTTCTTCAGCCTTCCAAGAAAAGTAGTTAGCGTGGAAAAAAATGAAGTAGAAACTCCTGTACTTGTTCAGCCACCACCACTTCACTTTGTTCCGTTGTTTCGCCTAAACTGAACCCTCTGAGAAAAAGAGAGAGGACAAAATCATATACGGCTTTCCAGAAAATGTTCTACCAACACCCATTTTTCGCGACCATTAAGGGCCACTCGCGTCGTCAATTGTTGGTACTGATCATCTAGTCAGCTCCAGGCGAAAATCCGCGACATTCTTTCCCCACGCGCCGGCCGACGCAACGCGCTCGATCGATTGCTGTCCACATCGCATCGCATGCACACAGCACCCCCCGGAAAATCCGATCCGGCGTCGTGTTCGCGCGCCAGCATGAGCAAAAATCCAAGCTTAGGAGCGCGCGCACGCACGCATGCAGGCGAGAACAAATCCGCGGATTTTTTTCCCCTCTTCACCTTTGCGGAAGCGAACAAAAAGAGGAAGCATGCAGCCCGGAGAGAACGGGACAGAACGGAAGAGTGGAAGCGAGCATTGAAACCTCGTCTCCCCTTTTTCCTGCTTGGCTAGCTAGCTCCTCGATCGATCGTCTCTGCTGCATAATTAACGTGGCGCGACGTGTGTGTAGTTTGGCGGCACTTCCCTCCCCCCCCCCCTTTTTTTTTCTTTCACCGCCCGTTCTGAATCGATCGTTGGCGCGCGCTGCCGCCGCTGCGAACAGTTTGGTGATCGACGAGAGAGGTGGGGCCGGGGCACGTACGCGACGGCGAGCAGGGAGAGGACAGCATCATGCGCGGCGTACTCATCAATCATGATGCGTGCGTCCCGCGCTGCCCCCTCTCCGGCCAGCCGGCCACCGTCAGCGGCAGCCGGGGGCCGGCGCGCGGCCGCGGCCGGGCGCACTAGCGAGGTGTGTGGGGGGTGGGGCAGCACAGCGCGCGGCGTGCCTCCCGCTGTCGGAGCGGAGGGCCCCGGCCGTGCGGCACGCGCCGGAAACGTGGCAGCGCGCGTATTGGCACGTACGGCCGGGTGGGGCAGGGGATCCACTACCGCCGGTGGTGGGTGCGTGGTGGATCACCGGTACTGTGCCCGTGCCGTGACTCCTCCTCGATCGCTTGCCATCGAGCCATCGAGATGCGCCTCACACCTGCCCCCCTGTGCAGGCGAGAGAACGAGCCGTGTATGCTCACCGGCCGGCCGGCTGGCCGGAGCGAGCCATCATTCGCGAGGCGTGGGATGAGTCTCCTTCAAGTATGCACCAACCTAGGGGAGCGACTAAGACCAGTCGCGGGAGCTGACATGCATCCTGTCTTTTCGCTTATTTTTATATTTATAATCTAAATTTAAATTTTTAGTCTTAAATTTAAAATTAATTTTAAAATTTATTTCTTAGGCTTGGATTTTAAACGGATAAGAATATATATATATAAATTTTATTTATAAATTATTATTTATTTGTATATAAGACCCAAGCCAATCAATCACCCCTATCCATACACGACACATGACATATGATAATCTGACACGCAGGCAGTGAACTAGAAGTAATATATTTATTTGAAAATACATGTATTTTTAGGTGGGTTAACACATACGAAGATAAAACCAAAATGTTTTTTTATAATAATCGGAATGATCGATAATAGAAATTAGTATCGGGATATACATATAATAGAGTATAAAGTTTGAATTCGCGAAAAACACAAGTATCACTTTTTGGCCTTGCAGTAGTATGCCCCAACCTATTTTGGGACCAGAAACCTGGGCGCATCGGCATCCCCAAAAAAGGGTGAGCTTGTTCCCGTACGTATAACAGTACAAGTACCCGAAGGCAGCTATTCAGCTAAGACCGATATACTACATATATACGGAAGAAAGTGAAATGGCAACAGACACATGCTAAATAAAAAGGACGGGAAAGAGTTTGGTTAACAAATTGTCGAATTTTGGTCGTTTGCTGTCTAATTGACTCCTAGACTGAACATTTCCTACTTCCTAGGCCACTGATGCCTGATCGTTGGGTAGAGATTATCCACATATGTATGGGGCAGGGAGAATTGTGGTAGGGTGAGCATTTACTATAATCTGGCAAGATGTGTAATTACTTTTTAAAGTATCCAAAAGAAGTGGGTGTAGCAACTCAATAATCTAAAAAAAATCACCCCTAGAGAAGCTTACCAGACTGTAATCTAAGCTCTAGATTAAGTTGTCACAATAATCTAATCATTTTTAGATTACTTTAATAATTTAAATTACAATAATTCTAGTTGAAACAAATATAACCTTAATCGAGACTTACATGAGAATGTATACATGCTGCAAACTAAAGGCTTTAGCATAGATGATAAGAATAAAATAAGGCTTGTAGATCTAAGAAGTTCGTCTATGGATTTAAACAAGTGTCAAGACAATGGCATCTTAATTTTGACGAAATAATAAAGAAAACTCGAATTTAGGAAGAATGAGGTGGATATTTGCATTTAATCCAAACTAAAGGTAGAAAATTTATAACACTAGTACCTTATGTGAATGATATCCTATTAGCACCACTACTTGAGGAGTCATCAAACGGGAATACCCCAAGCGACCAATGACACCCAAGCCATCGATTAGGCACCTCCATTCCTAAATCTAGAGGTCAAAAAACCAGATCAATACCTGGCGACCAACAATATTGGATCTGCACAAAGTGAAGACAATAATCAAATCACCAATTTGTTGCTCTTGAGAAATGAGTGGACCCCTGCCACCTTCCTCTAACGCTTGTAAATCTACCTTCTCCCAACCCAACTCCCATAGAAGTTCATGCAGAGAAGAAAGAGAAAACAGAAATATGACTAGCTCAACCTACGAGAAGACCCATCTATGACTCTACGAGGAAAGGCCAACATAATACTATACTAAACTACTGGGAGGAAGAGGCATGGCCCATCCTTCGACTTGTTGGCAATGAGCTACTAGAGATGAGGGGGATAATGGGTTGAGTCATTGCGGAGTTTCTTTTTCACCTTTGCGGTGTGAGAGGGAGCCCTTATTGTGTGCTCTCTCTCCAATAATATTGTTGGAGCATTCGTAGCAGCGAGAAGAGAGCATCGTGCAAATAATAGAAAGATTCAATTGTTGATAAGCATCTTTTTTTTGACCAAATCAAGGAAATACAAAAAAATTCATGCACTAGACCTAAAAAGCAAACAGATTTGCTTTACCTCCACCACCGTTCAGCACCTTGATGTCTCACCCGAAATCATATTTTCTTTGTTGAAATGATCGAGCTCTACTCTTTAAATTTCGAAACCTTCTTGTCAAATCGAGCCGCCCGTTATAAGTTTGGCATTTCTATATGCTTTATTTGCATCTGGTGCTTACGCAAGTGTAGCAATTAAATTAGTAAAACCATTTAATTTTACCTACTACGTTATTCGTATAGTGTGCGCTCTTCATATATTTTTTTTTTCTAACACCACCGGCTAATTCTTTTCAAGGATAATTTTGGCAGCTCTTGTCCAATTTAAATCTCCGATTTTCACATGGCGTCCGACTGGGCTTCGTTGTTGTGATATTCATTACCGATTATCAATATCATCCGTAAAAATGATTGACAGCCTAGAGAAACACTATTAGTCATCTTGGCGGTCATAGTAAAAATAAGACCAGACCCATGGTTGAATTAAAAAACCCAAAACCGATGACCTTGATGGCTTGGTACGTCCATGCAATCGAACCGGTAATAAATCAATAAACTGGCCTTTTTTAACCTGTGGTTTTTTAAATTCGTCCTATGGTGGTACTGTATTATTTATTGTATACCATATTTTCTCTTTTTATGCTTATAAGTCAAAATTCAAATTTTAAATCTTAAAAATAGAGTTGATTTTAAGGTTTTTTATTGCAATTTATTTCTAGCCTTGTCTTTTAGATCACCAAGAACATATATACAAAAAGTTTTATTCATTACTTATTTTTCGTTTGCAAATATGTCGTTTAGCTTTTTCTATGAAAAAGTCAAATGACCACTCTACCATAATTATTCCTTTTATGTTGTAGCCATATAATAATAGATATATTGATTTATTTATATATATCTTACCAATTAATGATGTTTATTAAAATAATACAAATCAATATCATATTAATAAATAGAAACCCAACGGTTCAACCGATAAAACAATGGCTAGGATGAGTCGGCCGTAAATCCAGGTTATATTAATGTTCTTGACGGACCAACGGTGCCTCCGGCCTCACTACTGGTATTTTAAGATGGGTAGTAGAATTTTATTGCAATTTATTTCTAGCCTTGTCTTTTAGATCAACAAGAACACATATACAAAAAGTTTTATTCATTACTTATTTTTCGTTTGCAAATATCTTGTTTAGCTTTTTCTATGAAAAAGTCAAATAATCACTCTACCATAATTATTCTTTTTGATGTTGTAGCCATATAATAATAGATATATTGGTTTATTTATATATATCTTACCAATTAATGATGTTTATTAAAATAATACAAATCAAATATATATTAATAAATAGAAACCTAACAGTTCGACCGATGAAACAATGACTAGGATGAATCGGCCGTAAATCCAGGTTATGTTAATGTTCTTGACGGACCGACGGTGCCTCCGGCCTCACTACTGGTTCTTTGCGAGCCCATCTCTACTGTTAGAGCAAGTTCAATAGTATAGCCAACTACTAGTTTCAATTCATTTATAGTCAATCTAATAATCAATTTATAAAATAGTTACCTACCAAACATTAATAGATGATCCTACATATCATACACACATTTTGTCTTGGAGCCTGTGTGCAACTGGTAGTTCACCTCTCTTCTCTCTCCCCTTTTATCTCTTTAAAATATATTTACAGCTGGTTTATACAGTGCTATTGCTCCTAGTTTAACACGAGGACAGAACAATCTTAGGTGGGCATGCACCGCAATCAGCAAGAATTACACGAGCTACAACTGTACACTGAAAACAAAGAGGCGGGTGCCCTGTCGCACAAAGAGAAAAGGGAGCAGCGGACGGGAAAAAAAAAAGAAAACCAATAAAAAAAAAGAGAGGAGAGTAGCGCTAACTACGCACAGACACGGTGACGCCCAGGGAATGAATTAAAAGAAGGCCGCGGTTGGCCGCACCCGCACGTGCCGCGCCGTCCTACGCACGCGCGAGCGAGGCCCCACAAACCGCCATTTCCAGGGCTTCCTCTCCCCCCCCGCTCGATGCGGTGGCTTCCTCCTCTTTTCTTCGGAGAATCCTCCCTGAGCATTCATTCATTCATTCATTAGTTCCACCCGGTCGCATGCTTGCCATGCTTTTGAGCAAGAACACACACCATCAGCAGCGGCAGAGATTAATTTGACACAACGATCTGGACTTCTGGAGGGAGTATATAGCTCTTCAAGTTCCTGGCAGCTGGAGGAGCGGAGGAGGCGTGGTGAAATATTAAAAAAAAAAAGAATCCACTAGCAGCTTTGGCTATTTCAGCAAAACGTATGTGTGGGTAGAGAGAGAGAGGGTGCAGAGATAGGGGAGGAAGCATAATTCCACTCACTGCCCAACCACAGGACATTCTTTCTCTCTCCCTTCTGCTCAAGAAATCCTCCACCAGCAGCAGAAGCAGTAGGAGGAGGAGGAGCTCATCGTCTTCGTCTTCCCTGCTTCGTCTCCTCAGGTTTGGAGAGGGTGTCCGGAGCAAGAATTGTTGGGGGAGGCCTCTTGCATGGATGCGGCCCATTGGCACCAGGTAAAAAATCGCTTTGCAAAGATGATCGAATTCTGCATCGGCGGGGCACATGGGTGGTGCCTGTCAGAATTTCGCTCTTGGTTCTTCTTCTTCTTCCTCCTGATCTTGTTGCTGCTCGCCTTGTTCCCAGTGCATGCTTTATATGCCAACCCTTATTCTTTGTGTAGATCTATGATTCAGTATCATCATCAGCACGAGTTCTCTCTCCTTCTTCCATAGGCTTTGAGGTGAGGGCTCTGTGGCTTTAATCCCTCCCTCTCCTCCCTTTTGATCCTTGAAAGCAGCACACATGCACACACCATCGCCTTTCTTTTCCGGCCTTCTTCTTTCTAATCCCCTTTCCCCCTTCCCTTCTCATCTTCTTTTCTCATAGCTTTTCTCCTTCCTTTTCTTCTCTCTCCTTGCCAACCCGGCCGGGCTTGCATCAAAAGAGTAGCCATGTCCCCGGTGATGTGTAGCAGCAGCGGCAGCAGCTGTGGTACTGCGCGCAACCCTACAACAGCACAAACAAAGTTGTGTTTTGTGCGGTGGTGTGTTTCTCTTTCATCTTTTCTTTCAGCTTATCACCTTTTCCTTTCCTCTCACCCCTTTACCAGTTTCACCTTTCTTCCCTCTTAATCTGCTTTGTATCCTTTTGCTTGGTTCTTAGTTGCACCATAAAGATTCTGAAACCCTCCAACCATGGCTAGCAAGCGCTCTCTATGGCTCCATAACCACATGGCATTTGTGTTCGCTTGTTCTTGCGAAGCTTCTTGCTGTAGAAGTAGTAGTAGTAGTAGCTGTGTCGAGTTTGATCTTTGATCGTTTTGTGTTCTAATGGAGTGCTGCACCATGTGTGTACCATCAGGGGATAGGGCTGGTGAAGCCCATGGAGGAGATGCTGATGGCGGCGAACGCGGGCGCGGGCGCGAACCCGAATCCGCCGGCGCCGGCGCCGTCGTCGGCAACTGGGGGAGCACTGCGGGGTGGCGGCGGTGGCGCAGCGGCAGTGGCAGGTGGCACGGGAGCGGGTAGCACGGAGCGGCGGGCGCGGCCGCAGAAGGAGAAGGCGCTCAACTGCCCGCGGTGCAACTCGACGAACACCAAGTTCTGCTACTACAACAATTACAGCCTCCAGCAGCCGCGCTACTTCTGCAAGACGTGCCGGCGCTACTGGACGGAGGGCGGCTCGCTCCGCAACGTCCCCGTCGGCGGCGGCTCCCGCAAGAACAAGCGCTCGTCGTCGTCGTCGTCCGCGGCCGCCTCCACGGCGAATTCCGTCGTCACGAGCGCGTCGTCCATGGCCAGCACGGCCGGACCCGCGGGTGCAGCGTCCAAGAACCCGAAGCTGGTGCACGAGGGCGCGCAGGACTTGAACCTGGCGTTCCCGCACCATGGAGGGCTGCAGGCGCCGCCGGAGTTCCCCGCGTTCCCGAGCCTTGAGAGCAGCAGCGTCTGCAACCCCGGTGGCGCAATGGCGAGCAACGGCCGGTCCAGCGGCGCGGTGGGCGCGCTCTCTGCGATGGAGCTGCTCCGGAGCACCGGCTGCTATATGCCGCTGCAGGTGCCGATGCAGATGCCCCCGGACTACGCCACGCCGGGGTTCGCACTCGGTGAGTTTCGCGCTCCGCCGCCGCCGCCGCCACAGTCGTCCCAGAACGTGCTTGGGTTCTCGTTGGACGCTCACGGCTCGGTGGGCGGGCCTTCCCCGGCGGGGTTCGACTCCAGCTCCGGGTTGCAGGGCGTGCCGGAGAGCACGGGCCGGTTGCTGTTCCCGTTCGAGGACTTGAAGCCGACGGTTAACTCTGGTGGCGGTGGAGGCGCAAGCGGTGGCGGAGACGGCGGCCATCAGTTCGATCAAGGCAAGGAGCAGACCGGTGGCGGCGGCCCAGGTGGGCATGACACGCCGGGGTTCTGGAACGGCATGATCGGCGGCGGCGGCGGCGGCACTTCTTGGTAATGGCGGCGGTGCACCGTGCATGCAAGCGCGGCGGCGCCGGCCATGCCATGCCATGCATGCATGGCTCATGCAAAAGCTTTCGTGCTGGCGTGGGGTCAATTGGAGATAGGCAGTAGATCAACGACGAGGGTTTAATAAGAGGTTGGCATTGGCGATGATCTATCTATCACTGATTCACTGTTACTCCGTATATGGTGTTTGATCTCTCTCTTTTTTCCCGGTGTTGCATATCTTCATCTTGGTGTTCGATCTTTCTCCTTTCCTCTGTCTTTCATGTGTTGCTGATCGATCGATCGACTTTGGTGCTCAACACAATCAACAGAGCTCACACGATCAACACGATCATGATGCATGGCCTCCCTTCCGATGTTCCTTCCAGTTCTCCATTGATCACTGTTCTTAATCGTTTGATCTGTGGCATGTTGGTTAGCTGCATATGCGTCAGTGCAGTACCAGTAGTGAGCACGGGGAAGCTTCTTTTTAGGCTGGCTGCGAGCCTGATGGCGTGTACGTACGTAGTAGTACTACAGAGGCATGTGGTGTGTGTGGCTCATTGGTTTTGCAGGGGGCATTGTGGAAGGCAATTGAAGCGAAGGATGAACTGATGAAGGACTCGGTTGGGGGGAAAGAAAGAAATGGACCCCCCATCGCCATGCTTGTATGTCAAACTTAGCTACAGTCTGTTTGGTAACACCGGTGCATCAAGCTTTTGGTGTAGATGGTAGATCTTGGGAATGGTTTGCAGGTCTATGACTTTGTGTTGATCCTAATTAAGGTGTAGTAATTCCATTATTTTCTAGCTTAACTTGGTAGTAGTATTGTTGTTAATTAACTTCTACGGGGCACAGAGGGGTAGTATAGTTGAAGAGGGTTTTGGAGCGCATGTATAAGTATCTTATTGTTACTATACATTTTGCAGCTAAACTATAATGCACATCTTTTTGCTCTTTGTTTCTGTACTTTTATAAGTTTGTCTTTCTGTCTGTCATCTCTCTGTGCGTTCCTTTTTCTTGTAGCAGGCTAGCTCTGAGATGTCATGTCTCACCATCGTCCCAAAACCGGAATCTTCCAGCCATGAAAAGCACTAGGGAGAGAGGGAGAGAGAAGAGGAGCTAGAGAAGCCATGGAGCCAGGGAAGGGAATACGTATGTATGACAAACACCCCACTCTCTAAAGAAACTTTACCAGCAGGCACACACAGTCTGCCTCTCACTCTCTCATACTCCAAAGTCTCTCTCTTCTCACTCTCATCACATGGTATATTATTATATCATATGTTTGGCCATCTGTGAGTGCTTGATCAGGCCATTTGTACTACCTTTTTTTGTTTTTGTAAACTTAAAAGGTACAAATGCTGCCCCTCCCTCCTCACCATTATGCTTCTTGCATCTCTCTCTGATATCTGGTGTCCCTCACCCCTCTTCCTTTCATGTCAAGTGGGTAAGAAATGCAACTTTTTACTCATTTGTTTTCGTATGTTGTTAGGCATTCGCTTGCCCAGTTCACCTGCCCACACCAAAAAGTTCTCACCCAATGATTCTTTCTCCTGTTCTGTTTATCTTGTTATACAAGGGCTAGCTGAATGGCACACACCAGCTCTTGATCACCCAAAAGTTGTCCCACAATGATTCTTCTCAATGTACTCATACAAATAAATATACAATGGCACACACAGAGAACCTCATCACCACCATGTGGTATCCTCCTCCTGGTGAGGACTTGCATGGAGGGGCCCACAAAAAACATTCTCCAAGGGATGAGGGGCATGAGGAATATGCACTTTCACCGCCTTCTTGAAGCATTGGCCACCCTATTAAACAAACTAACCAGTGCCCAGATTTTAATGTGCTTCAGGGGTGGATGAGGATGTGCTACATTTGGCTCTGTGCAGCTAAATGACAAAGGAATTAGAACTACTGTTAGCTTCTTGATAGTAGTATATCAGCTTAAGGTTATGCTTTTGGGAGGATATATAATGCTGCTCTTGCTCCCATGATTCACATCATTGCTTCAACCATCATGATAAAGTGACAAACTTGAAGGGATGTTCTGCTTTATTCCTTAACTAAACTAATGGGTTTGGATCAATCAGGGAGGTAGTACATCTTACAGTAGTATATATATGTATGTGTTGATCTAAACTTTGAGGCTATTAAATAGTTTTGACAAGTCTGCTGCTCATGTTGCTTGCTTAAATATTGTACTAACTACTATCACATTTCTCCATCCACCTTGTTTTCTTCTCTACTTCTGTGCCATGGTCTCCACAATTTGTCTGCACGTTGTCCTTGACTCACCATCATGCCGTTTTGGGCATGCATTGTTAGTGCTTGTCTAGTTGCATGGAGAACTAGCCTAGCCGTGCAATGGCCTCCTTTCTACGTGTACATGTCTTTCACATATAAATGCCGCATATGCATGGATATATAGTTGGGCATGTACAAGGCCTGACCTTTCATGTTGCTTTATAGCAACCACTACCTAAACTTTCAGCTCGCTGCACTAGCTCATTGATGCGAGAGGTGATCAGCAGCGACCAGGAGATCATATGCATCTGTACTGGTGTGGTTCTTTTCTTGGTTTTCATCTCACTTTTCTTTCTGGATGCTCTTTCACAAAGCATACTACTTCCATCCATCCACTGAGGTGTTCTATGTTACGTCTGCCTGCCAGTACTTTCTGGTTGTGGAAGAATGAGAGTTCTTGAAATGGTTGGCTTGCAGATAGTCATCTTGATCCCTGAGGTAAGTTGCTCTAGCATGCACTGTAGTGTTTTCTGATAGCATAGTGGTTGCCGTTTGAATGCAAAATGCACATGCCACAATTTTCACCACACCATAGTGCTGCAGAAAGTGCAGCTACCACTACCGTTACTTCTGCACTACACCTACCTGCTGCACATAGTGGTAGAAGTTTGTAATTTTATTTATTTATACGATTTTAGACATAAATTGAAGACAAAAATAAAAGTTCAATATAGCTCACTAATCTCAGTATCAAACACTTTGTATGCCCTAGGATCATATGCTCGCACCGACATATGCATGCATTCGTACATTTTTGTAGTTATGCAAGCGTATATAACCGTGCATAAAGCTGATTAAAGAGATCTTGGATGACAATATAACTGAAATACCAGCTATACACTGGTATGTAAGGATTTTGTACTAACTATTTTACATAACCTATCTGCACGTAAACCGGCCTATATGCATCGATCTATCTATGTACAGTTAATATCTTTTTTTAAAATTAGAGTAAAATTTACAAAACTAGGTATATATATATATATACATTAGCAAAAATTACCACAGCACCATATATTTACGACATAATGTCACTAATATACACGTTATATAAAAACTCCATTTAGTACCTAATTTATGGCAAAATTATCATGTGCACGTGCCTCCCAAAATTCTAAATGGTTCAATTTTGCAAATATTTTCTTCATCTTCTTTCTTAAAAATTAAAATCAACCTTTTAACTTTGTAATCTTTAATTCATTCGCTTGTTCCCTCAAGTAGCTGCCATAAGCTCAGTTTCATCTGTCATCCATATCTATATATAAAAAAAACAAGCCTATAGAGGTTCCACCTATCACCTTTTAATTTCCTGATAAAACTTTAAAATGTATAGTTTATGATGAAGTAAATGTTGTCTATAATTTTCGAAGACATTGTGGATTAGATGTGTACTCCTTCTATTCCGATTAAACTATACAATTTTATATGTTACTTAGTAGAGATTAAAATTAAGAAGAAAACATTTTAGTGTCTCCAATAAATGTGAAATGAATGGAGGCAAGATATTAGTGGGGGTATTATGGGGATAGATTTCTATGAAAACCGATTGATAAAAAAATTAGTACGGTGAACAGTGCTAGAATTGCTTATATATAAGATGTGTTTCAAAAAACTGCTTATATTTTGAATGTTTGGAGTAGTTTTTCAGTTGTTCTATTTATGTATATTAGTTTTCTTAATTTACTATAAGAACACTAGTCACACACCAATATGCTGCACATGCTAATTATTACTAATATTATTATAGCTTATTAATAATATATTTTATAAATTCTTTCTTTTTCTGGATTATAGAAGCTTAGGTAAAAAAAATGATGAGAACTGAAACATGCCCGTTGTTAATTTTTAGCTTAAAATTAAATTAATGAAATATTAATTCAACAGTTCAAAATGGTACAATTTGATATTTATCTATTCCGAATTTACAAGCAACAAATTTTTACAAAAACTAAAACTAAAGAGTCAGTGATAGTAAACATTAAGTAGTCCTTGGTATTTGTGAATTGGCATATTTCATTGAAGTCGAATCCTTATTACTATGGAATACAGTTGAGATAATATGATCAAACATACCAACAACGGTCATAATTTCAAGTTAATATGACAAATTTCTCCTATTATCTAATTAATACGAGTATAGATAAAAAAATTGCTTGAAGTATACGATACTCTAGGGGGATTTTTTTTTCTATTAGGCCTTTTAAAATGCAGGACGCGGTTACTTCACTTTTGCAGAAATTGAACAGGTGACAACTCCATCCCCAGAAAGAACATGAATACTCCTATATAGCTGCATTTCTCGCACCCGGCTGTCTTCCATAAGTGAAAAAAAAAAGGGAAAGAATAAGACGAGGAAGAACAAACATCGTTTTCAAGCAAAATAAGTCGGCGAACTGTGCGCACGCTAAAGTGGGGTTGGGGTGAAATGCAAGAAACTAGTAGAAGTTTTAGCCAGACAGATTGGGTTTTCTTTAGTTGCAACAGCTAGAGTCGACCAACCGCATGAATCGCCCAACGGTAAGCACCACCGCATGCACCGCTCCCGCACGGTGGAATGGAAAGAAATTAAGCGCCAACCGCGTACGGTTTGGTTTGGGCCAGGGCGGACACAGTTTTTTATATGCTTATGTATCAGCTGAATAGTTATTAAAAATATAAAAAATTTAATAAGATGTATCAGTATGATTTATATCACTCCAAACATATAAGTTCAATTTTATATGTTATAACAAAATATAAAAAATAATTATGAATGTTTGTATATAGTTTCAGTTTAATTTATTTTTTATCTAAATTGTAGGAGATAAATTTAACCTAACATGTTTGTGGAGTGATATAACTTACGTTAATTTTATATTAAAAAAATTCATACTTTTTAAGGAGTAGTAGTATTTAAATGTCATATATGTAAACAGGTAAATCTTTCCTTAAAAAGAGTTGATTGGCACAAACACGCACTTACGTACGTCGCCAGCGACGACGACGAGACGCACGCGCGCGCGTCACGTCACGTCAACCCTTTCGATCACCGCCCGAGCGAGCGGTGCTCTACTGTGCGTTGCATGCATCGTACGATCGATCCATCACCCATCGCGCGCGCGCGGGCTCGGCGGCCGGCCGGCCGGAGGGGGGCGCGCGCGATCGAATCGAGAGGTCTCGCGCTGTCGCACATCAAGTTAGGCTGTCTATCTTGCGTTACGTGCGCGGCGCTACCACCCGGCTCCGGCCGGGCCGGGTCGAAGATTCGAGGAGAAATCAGAAATGCGAGTGTCGAGTAGCTGTCGACCACCGTATATACTGTAGAAGCATGTGGCCACCGGGTACATTCAGCTGTATGCCAGTGAATAGTTGTCTGCGTAATATGCTGCAAATCCATCTTTCCGTCGAAACGATACACTGTATAATTCTTTTCTTTTTTGCTTCATCCCGACGATTAGGCGACTAGCATGCATAATTCAACAAGCCTCAGGTAGCGACTGAGTCTGAGATCACTGGTAGGCCACATATCTTCTAGTTGGTCTTAGTTGGGAGCAGATAAATCAGAAACCACGTGCCAAAGCCACTCAAGCCTACAAGGCAGTGGCCTTAGAGCATCCCCAACAGTTCATCCATCTCATCTTCCATCCTAGAAACAGAGGATAAAGAGTAAAAATTGAGCTCCAGCAGAACATCTATCTCATCATCTATTTTTGGATGTCATCCATATTAGGATAGAGAAACTCTATATTTAGATGTTCTCTCTCCAATCCTCCAAATAGATATAGAGGATATCATATATAGATGATCTGCTGGAATACAAATGGATATGAAGGATAAAAGTGTTTTAGATGATCATCCAAATGAAGATATAGATAACTAAATTTAGATGAGCTGTTGGGGATGCTCTTAGCTCACCAACACACATTGCATATGTATATTTTATCTTAGTCCAAAGTAGTCAAAAACACCAATTCCGGCCCTCGCTTCCCCTTTTCTCTACCCGATTGCACCCGACGCTAGCTGCCACCGTCTTCGACCGCCCGTAGCGACTGCCTCAGCCTCCCCGAGCTCCCATGCCTCTCCGTGCTCCTCTGTCGCCGCGCCTCTTCGTGTTCCTCCTCCCCTTCCGCCTCCCCATGCTCTACATGGGTCTAGATTGTTTACAGTAATATAGTCAATCAATGTGTATATGAGGAACAAAGTAAAAAATTCCATAAACAATGTCAAAATACTTTAGTCACAGTGATTCGAGGTACGGTAACAACTACTGCACATTACTGTAGCATTTTATCTGCCCTGTCCATTTTAATCCAACTACAAAAAGATGCTCTAAATTCTGGTTATTGTAGCCTACATGCTACTGTAGAGGAACCAGATAGGCTCTACATCAGATTGATAGTTTCTCCGACCTCCACTTCATCCGCGTACTTGTGTTTTTCATGGAAAGAGTATTTACAACAAAAAAATTATGAATAAAAATTTATATATGTATTTTTAGCAGTCTAAAAGCTAAGGCTGGAAAATAATCTTTAGTAAAAAACCTTAAATCAATTTCATATTTAAGGTTAAAAAATTCAAAATTTAGCTTATAAGCATAATTGAGGAGAACATATATATGTGGTTATTTTTTTATAGGTTCCTCTCGCATGCAATTCTTACTGTTTTGGGTGTTTTCTTACTAAGAAGGATGGTTGGGATGAGAATCCAACCATGCCCTATTCACCCACAAGGCTACGTCTCGACCAACACTTGAAATAGAACCACATAGTTGTGATCCCTCGCTTAAGGTATAATTGAGTCACTGGTGGACCAGTGTGAGAACATGATCCTCACATGCACATAGACTCGAGCGAGTTGTGGTCACTAGCCACGTCACTGTATTGGACATAAACTATGATGTGATTGTATTTTTAGTCTTTGATGTATATAAGAAACTTAATTAATTATTTGGTTATTATATACTCTCATCCGCTTTATATTATAAGTTGTTTTAGCTAAAACAAAATTTATATATTAATCAATGGGTATATATATATATATTAGTGTATAAATCGAGTCTATGCTAAAAATTTTATACAACAACACGGACGTTGCTACCAAAAGGCGGTGTGTAAAGTGGCTGTTTCTCAGCTCGTGACTCGCCCTGTACTACTACACGCGTGCGTACGGGAAGGCGATCGAGGTACGGACGATAGCAGTGCGGAATCTAAAACTTCCTCGGAGAAAAAGATTTGCAGAGGAGAGAAGCAGGGGGGAGGGGAATCGATCGATCGCAGCTTTATGAATCGAAGGGGTTTCGCGCGACGGGGGGAAGGCCGGGAAAGGCTAGTTTAGCAGCAAGGTATAGCCGGCCGGTTGTTCCTGTCAGGGGAAGGAGGAAGGGCGGCCGGCCTCCGGCATGTGGCGCCATCCGCAAGTGTTTCGACACAAACCAACAGCGATCATGGGTCCGGCCATCGCCGCACTACAACGGCACAATCCATTGCTAGCTCGTCTGAGAAGCTAGCATGCAACCTCCAATTGCACAGCGTAACTGGGAGCCCCTGGTTCATTCGTCTTCGGTTGTTTTGCCTGCCCATGCTGACTGGCTGGCTCTCCATACATCTTCGTTTCTTGAGTTATGACCTCTGAAAGAATGAAGATGTGTGGCTTCCCATGAGGCCCCTTCACTCCTTCAGGAAGGTTGTGTGCTCAAACTAAGTCTAAATTAATAAGAAGAGCAGCAAGCAGTACAATACCTATTTGGGTATTTCATATTTGGAAAATTTACAGTCAGAGTGCGGTGGAGCACCAACACCTTAAGCTTGCACCGGCCTGTATCGTAGAGCAAACTGCTGCTGTATATACATATCAGAGTTACGATGCTTTGATTTCGGGGATTGCGCTACTTTCAATCTGTTAACTGGCTGGTAATGGTATATATACTGCTCCCTCCGTTTCTTATTTGGAATTGTTCCTAGTATTTTAAATTTATATATAAATAAGAATTTAGGAGTGCTACTGCTACATATGGTGGTGTTTGAGATTGAGCAATCCAAGGAATATCATTTTTTTACAACTATTTAAGAGTAAACACTACTAAATTGACTAGAAAATCTTACTGGAATGGTCAAATACAAACTTTTATATAAAAAAATTAAACAAAACACACCTTTAGAGTTCCAAAAACGTTTCCATGATTTTTTTTATTTGACCCATTTTAAATTTGAAAACTAAACCATCCATTCTTTATTTTTAAATCTGAATATTTTGACTACACCAATCCCACATTTTCACTAGCACTTCGGAGAATAACTTGCTAAACCATTGCACTTGACATGATAATATTATTTGGTCATGCCAATCCATGACCAAAAGGTTTAGATATAAAAATAAACATTGTGGGCTTAGTTTTTAAATTAACAAATAAAAAGGTTTAAATAATAAAAATCATTGAATTCGAACACAGCTTATTTTCTTAGTCCAGCCATTCCTCGTGATTTCTTATATTCATTGAGGCATTGCTGGTATGCCATTTCCCAAGTAAGATAACCTCTTGGTGGCATTAAGTAATACACTATCAATTTAAAAGGAATCAATTTATATTTATAAATTTGGATATGTTTTTGTCCATATTCGTAGTTAGAAGTTGTTTTTTAAATGAAAAGGAAGTTGTATATTGAACATCCTTACAAATGTTTATATTTGTAGATGGTGGAAGCGATGAGAAACTCTGCTTTGGTACGCCTACGTACACAAGTATAAGGCTATGACACTTTCGTCTTAAAATGTTAAAACCATTGAAACCTATTACTTTATTTGATATAACTGAATTCAATGCTAGGTTATTTCAAACTTAGTTTTAATTAGATTTTAATATTTTGAGACACACGGAGTGCATGTGTGGGCGGGCATTTTGTTGGACTCAAGACTAGAAAGATGTACGCCTGTGATTACAATATTCGTTCTAAGATGGAACAAATGCGTGATTAATGACGTTTTTTCAAGCTATCTCGCGTGTACACCGTACAGTAATTGCCATCGTCACGCGAACTCAAAAAAAAAAAGTTCTTCAGGTGTAAACGCAGCCACACACACCGAGCGACTCCCCTGCGTGTCCAGTTGCTTGTGCATATCACTTAGGCCGCTTTTGCCGCCCCGTTAGTTAATTTATCCCCTCTCGTTTGTTTTCCACGCGCACGCTTCTTGAATTACTAAACGATGTATTTTTTATAAAAATTTTTTATAGGAAAATTGTTTTAATAATTAATAATTAATTAATCGTGTACTAATCTATTACTACGTTTTCCATGCTAGGCTATAAGGGCATTCTCAACCCAAAGACTAGGATGGTGTTCATAACATTAAATAAGTCGTCATCTAGGATGAAAGATGATGTGGCAAATGAATAAATGAGAAAAGAGAATGAAACCATGTCTTGTATGAGACATGGTTTCTACACAACATTTAAGATATCATGTGAGATAAGTAGCATTAAATTGAAGTACGGAATAGTAGTGTTTGCATTGGAAGAGTAGTGTCTAGTACTATTTTCTTGATGATGTGGAGTTTATGAAAACTACATCTAGTATTATGGGTTGGGAATGACCTAAGTTAACTAACGGGTACCGGTCGAACGTGACCTTACTCGGCAGATCCACAGTGTAACAAGTGGAGTCCCACTTAAATTTAATATTTAATGTATTATCAATATATAATTAACTAAAAAAGTTTTTAATACACTACCAATTTTAACCAGATGTCCTCATTTAATTTTGAAGCTAGATCCGTCATGTTCACCGCAATCTTCTGGAAAGGTCGTCCCATTCGCCCCGGTCAGCAGGCAGTCACCCACAGGGCACGCGCACGTACGGTACGGTAGTGGCCACAGCGTGACACGATCGACCTAGTGATTCTTTCAGTTTCAGGGTCCGTTTGGTAGAGATCTGAACTCTAGATACTAGCTCTAAACTTTAACTCCAGTGAGAGCTGTTTCTGTTAGAGCCAAAGAGCAGATCAAAACTATTTGGCTAGTCTGGTCTGCTCCGAAACTTCTAAAAGAGAGGATACGGAGTATATTGACAATAATACTTTTGTGGATCATATGGAGTCATGATTAAACCATAATCTAATTATATTTCTTTTTTATATAATTAAATACTAATTATTTTTTTAATTTGAACAACACAACTATATAGTTACAAAATCATATATGACAGTTAACATATAATATAAATGTTTAGTAATAATATATAGTCCTACATGAGTGGCAAACTCGAGTAATTATAATAAAATAACAAAGGATAGTGGGTCTTTTTGCGTGGAGTGGAGCTGTGGAACAGCAAAAACCCAGCTCCACCCTGTAGTTTATTTTTTAGGAGCAGCTCCACCAGCTCCGCTCTAAAAAAAGTAGAATCTGTACCGTCTGGCACAACTCCGGCTCTTAAGTAAGTTGGAGTTGGGAGCTGAAGCTGTGCCAAACGGGCCCTCAAAATGAAGTTATTTCTAGCACCCACTCATTGTCTCTAAACGAAGCTATTTCTCCACTAGCTCATCATTTAGACAATCATAATCATTCACCATTTAATTTTCTCATGCATATTTTTTTCAACCATTCATAACTTTTCTCGAAACACTTTTAACTACTTTCTTGATTCCCGTAACTAGCTCAAGATATCGTTACATTTTGAATGGGAGGAGTATAAAAATTATTAGGAACTGATTTATAAAAAACAATAAAATAAAGATGGATGACACATTCATTTTCAACACATGTTGTCGAACAAATATCGGCCTACGGTATTTAAAGTCATGGGGTTTGGCCGGTGTCAAGTTATACACGAGAGTAACAAGGAGACACATGATTCTTATACAAGTTTGGCTCTCTCGAGTAACAACCCTCCTCCTATCAGCCTTAGTTAGTTTCGACGTTATATCAAACTGATATCAATACAACATACAAAGAGAAAATTCTAATCTAATAGACAAACATATATGTATGGTAGCCACGAGAAAGGTTGTCGGTGGCTAGGCATTGTCATGTGTCGGGTGGCTAGGCATTGTCATGTGTCTCCCATGTCGAGTTGATGGGATTTGTGTTGTTTGGTTTCTAATTGCCCCTTAGGGTTTATCGACCTCTTAAGATTATGAGGTCCTTTGGCAAAATGACTAGTTAGATTCAATTGTATCCAGATCAAATTACCTATGTTTTCTTATCCTAAGTACATTTTTCTTTCTCTACCATGTCCTTTCTTATCTGCTCGGGATTCTATCATATAGTATTAGGTGGACAATGCTCCTGCCAAGGTTAAAAAGTGTCTATGGACTACCACATATCCATAACACTGGCATCACCCCTATAAAGTTTTAAAGTATAGACATAGCCAAATCAATGAGAAGTCATTGAGGATACTATCACGATGGAATTTCTCACTTGGTAATCCTTAAGGGTCCGACTTGACGAACGTATGTGTACTCATACTAGTGCTATACATGTTAACAAATGGTATAATGAGGTTCGATACTACAGCTTTGGTTCTGAAACCGCACGTAAAATAGAAGGGTGGATAAACACATGATTAATTAAGCATTGTTTAAAAAACTTTAAAAAAATATTAACTGGATTAGTTAAAGCAAAATTGCTATAGAAATTTTTAGAAAAAATGGATTGCTTGTCACTTTGGAAAATTTGCGCGTGAAAAACGCAGCTGTAGATTTTTGGTTTTGCGGGGAGGGAGTAGAATTTGGCAACCTGGACATTCGAAGCAAGCTAGGCCGTCCATGTAGCTCAACTCAACTGACAAGTCGGACGCTCGGATCACGCTTACTCCTACCGCAACTCTCTGTACATTGATAGTTCCATCTGTCCCTTTGTGAGCCGACCATATCTTGGTTTGAGGCAGGCAGAAATGGCTGCTGATAGGTTGCTTGGTGAATGGTTCAGCTCAGAACGGAACAAAGCTAAAGCTGCATTGCTGAAACAGTGAAACTTGCGTACCAAATCAGGTCGAGGACTGCTGGAAAATTATTGTGGTAACGGGTGCAACAGTCGCCGGAGTCCTCGCCCTGGCCGCTTTGCTTCATATGGAAGATAGGCCGGCCAAGATGAACGATAATGACAGAGTGATGGTTACAGGGAGTGGACCTGCATGGCATGTGTGACAAACATTTGCGTTCAAATCGAGGGATTTTGCTGCATTGTTTGGAACAACTTTTCCCAGCACCAGCAACGGCCAACCAAACTGCATCCATGTCGTGTGTAAGCTGATGAGTACTCCTATATGTAACCATTCTCTAAGTACTATATAATATGTATTAATATAAGACTTTCTAGCCTTACCTAGATTCATATAGATGCTAATAAAACTAGACAAATATATAAATTATATACATTCAATAATTGATAAATTTAGACCAGGCTAAAAAGTCTTGCAATATAAAATGGAGAATATAAAATGGAGGTAGCAGTATGCAGTCTGACAGTTAACTTTTGAAGTTTAGATTTCAGACCATGCCCTACCTTCTTCAGAGAACTGCTAACATTTACTAGGAAACTAACAAGGTATTAGCATCTACCTATCGTCCATGGCATATCTTTTGTCCCGTAGGGTTTGTAATGGGTTCAACTATTTTGCTTATAAAATTTAAAGAACGGATTTAAAACGGATTAAAAATAGAATTATATAGAATTTTAAGCTAATTTTTTTAAGAATTAAATAGGGTTATGAAATAACCAGGGCCTTTGCCCATTCCACCCCTACTTCAACGGCGTGGCATGGCTTGAGTGAAAACATTTACCGACACTGGAACTGAAGTGCGAAGTTGACAGGCCAACTAGCCCAGGCATGTCAAATCCTCCTTCAGACAGCATCGACAAATCAAGTTAGTTGGCAACAGCTTGATTTGTGATGTTGTCATCCATCAGCTTGGTTTGAAGGGTCCTTAACCCAGGTTCTGAACACCCAAGTTAAACATACCAGGCCTAGAATTTTAGTAACTCTTGGATCTGACTGTCTAACGCTGAGTAGGAGTATTACAAATACTGGTGTGCATTGATTCTGCCAGATCACTCATGTTTCGTGAGGATATGACAATACAGAAATTCTCCATGAAGCACAACGCTGTATATGTGGCAACTGGCATACACTTAAAGGGGAGGATATATATAACAACATTAACAGTGAAATGAACATTCTTTCTGGTGGGATAAGAGCCTAAAGAAGTTGTGTTCACTAGATGCTGAACAACGTCATTTTCCATGCCTTTAGCTCTGTACAACGATAACATGTCATCGACTACACCTTAAAAACTACTCACTTTGGTTATCCAATTCATAACTAGGTATACCGTTTCCTGCAACTCAAATGAAGCATGGCAGTGGTAACAAACTGTGGGATGCTGCCACCTAGTTGCCGGCATTGATTCCAAAGATCCGGACCTTGTGCATGTTCGGTAGTTTTGCAACAACCAGCACGACGACTGCAACAGTGTTAAGGAAGAGCATGGGATGTTGATAATCTGTTGTATGCGAGGCTATCAAGTATCTGCAGAGGAACAGAGAAACCACCCTCATAATTAGTGTTGGAGATCATAATGATAAATAAAAGAAGATAATCAGTAGATGGGAACACAGAAATTGTCATCATGTCAAGAGTTACGAGGAAGACAAAAAATGATTCTTGAGTCTAAATCTATGTGATATACAAGCTTCACGTAACTATTTTACACATTCTGACAATTAATTAAAACTATCATTTGTCCTAAGGTAGATGACAATATGTTTAGAAATAACCACTATATGAAACTAATTTTGGAGCAAGCTAATCTGAATGTCCCTAAAAGTGCCAGCCATTATAGGCACAAATTAGGCCAAATATTCCCCCCAAACACCAACCAAAAGAGAAAAAAAGAAGGAATTTGAACCATATGTTATGCTAAATGTAGAGAGTAACAATGGGCATGCTGTGCTCCTGGAATTTTCACATTTTGGTTCTTTTGAAAACTAATTTTACAAATAGACCCCTAAAAAAACTTGTTGCATAAATAGACCTTTTTAACCGCGCCAACATCATTGGCGCCGTCGTTGTCGGCAATGACATTGGCGCCGTCCTCCAAATGATAATGTTATGTTTGTGTGTCAGGAGGACGACGCCAATGATGTTGGCGCGGTCAAAAAGGTCTATTTATACAATAAGTTTTTTACGGACCTATTTATAAAATAAGTTTTTCAAAAGGACCAAAATGTCAAAATTCCAGTGCTGTGCTCAGTTCAGCTGGCAGCCACGACAGAGTTTTGCTGCTATTTACTCCATGTCCAATATCTAAAACACTTAAGTGACACTAATTTTTTAAGTCTTATTTTTATGTTTTTATAAGCAGGTACAAACTACAATGCCTGTCCATAATAGGAAAGATGTATGTGGAACAACCAGATGTAGCACATTAATACTTGTGCAGAAGTTAAACTAGAAGGAAATCAGGAAAAGAGAGGCAACACAAAATATAGATTCTACATGGAATGGTCCATGTGTGTTTAGCTGTCCTCAAATAATAATCTATCGTACACAGAAACATCAGTGAATGCAGGGGAAAGAAACCAATCAAATATAAACAAACAATGTACAGCTGCATGGCTCTGAATGCACTCTGGATGATAGAGATCAAGATGTACTGTGCATGTTATCCCAGGTTCTTCTTCCAAGTCCAACAGTTTGGTTTGGGTGTATCTCAAGCTAATCAACTACTCTGTCTTCCAACAATATAAGCATTTAAAGCATCTGAATTATTTCCAAGAATATAAGCATTCCTATTCAAATTTCTTCCCATCTTAACCCCAATCATCTCCCATCAACTGAGAGGCACCAAAGTCTTTTCTCCTCAACCTTAACCTTTCTTAAACAACCTAGAAACTACTTTCAGAACAAACATTCTTACTATAGCAGCATTGAATCGTCTGATACTCCAAAATCTACTATAATTCGTAAGGAGTATCTGCCATGGTTCATCCATTCCAGTCCACTCATAAATAAATCTAATTGAACTACTGTTATCAAAGAGAATACCTGTGTGCCTTAACAATCTCCCCAGATGCAGATATGAACGTTCTTCCCAAACACAACTTGGAATTGGGTCTAAAAAACAAGTCCCTTGTAACTAAAAGGTAGCAAGGCCTAGTTTGTTCCCAGAAACAGATGCAACCCTTGTTCGCGATCCTTGCAAATGTATACTACTGTGACTATGGTGGTAACAAACACCAGAGATATATGTTAATTCCTTGCATACCTACTGAACGTCTGTAACTACTTACTGGCTGTGAAGAATCAATCATCATGCATAATTTAAATGCTGCAGTAAAAAAAGAAAATAAATTGCAACAAATTAATTCTTACAGGACCAGAGGAACCACGGTCAGAAATTTTCTGTTGCGAGTAAGCTGCTTCCCATTGTCCATTTGCTCCCACCAAGTCAATCTATTATACATCCCCTGGTCATCTGCAAAGGGAGTTCCCTTCTTCCAGTGAAAAAAGTGGTATGTGATCTGCAATGAAGACTCAGTTAGCAGGCAGTGGCAATAGGGAAGGGTTTCTTTCTTCTACAATTAAATGCAATGCAGTGTTGCCCGTCTCACTATCTCAAGTCACAACTGTAATTTAACCATCAGAGCAAGGGCAGCAATCTCAACTAAACTATCACCACTCGGATCTTAAATATCTAAGAGAGGTCCCAGTTAAACGCCTTTTAACTGAAAGGTGGAAGTTTCTGTAACTATGTCCGCTGTTTCATGAAAAAATACTGCTACCTTGTCCTAAAAAGACTTAAATAAGTCTAGGAATCTTCCACTACATTAGAAGTAAATCCAACTCTAGAAAACTTCAGCAAAGCGTGTGTTATAATTTGGTATTGGTTAAAGCTAGTATTAAAAGAAATGCCAGCTATAATATTGTGTGAAACGAAATGCACATTATTGCAGTACAACGCAAAAGTTTTGAGATGTTAACCGTGAATAATGATATAATTTTCACACTACTATCCCAGCATATATTACTTATAGTTGACATGATAAGGAGATAGTCCATACCACTTTCATGCATCACTACAGATGAACTGATGCAATTACTGAACGAGGTGCATTCAGAAATGCATACCACTATACAGGACCGAAATATAGCTTTATCAATAGGTGTGCAGTTAACTACACACCACCACTGTGATCATACTCAGAATCAGACTAGGCAAGGTCATATAACTGTTTCAACCTCCTAATGGATAATTGACAATGGGCAGGGACCCTCATTACTGACATTACTGATAATATCATGCCTGCATACTGATAAGAAGAAAATGTTCGTTTTGGACTATCTGATGCCTGAGGCTTAAAAAGAAGCTAAAACGTCATGAATCAGGCGTAGATTGTCATAGAGACTTGGAATTGTATTCAGCGTAGTGTACATATAGTTGTCGTTGGAATGCGAGTAACCATGTCGAACAGGACGGCAGAACGCCAATGCCAAGCACCAGCAGCTTTTGGCTGGAGAACACCCCCACTTTGAGCTAGGCAAGGCAATACGCAGCCAGCCGGCAACATCCATACAGATGCAGCATCCCCATCCATCCCTAATTGCAAACGTCGTGATACGGACGAGCCAGCGAGCTAAACTTAGCTGAACCCGCCGGGTCCCCCCGATTTCACCACCGGTGCGCGATCCTAACCCAAATTCGCGAGAGGGGGGAAGGGAACATGCCGTCCTTACCGCGAAGTGGGCGAGGTTGACGAGCGTCCAGGCCATGCCTGGGGTGCAGCCGAAAACGGAGAGGACGAGCAGCCAGGAGAAGAAGAGGATGAGGATGTAGGTCGTCCACACCCCGGGGTACATGAACCACTCCGTGTTCTTGTTCAGATCCGCCGGCTGCACCGCCTGCACGTACAGCTTCGCCATCGCAACCCCCCGAATTCCCCCTCCTCCCTCCCTCCCTCCCTCCCTCCCTGGCTGCTCCCTCTCCGCTAGCTGGCTACCGCCTGTGTGCTGCTGCTGCTACTGGTGGTGGCGCGGCCTGAGCCCGTGGGATTGGAACGGAGGGGATATATAGGGGAGAGTGGGGGGTTTGCCTTTGCCAGATTATTGGTCAGAGGAGCGGAGCGGAGGAGGAAGAAGGAGAAGCCGAGGAGAAGGTTCAAAGATGGGGGCGACAAGAGGCAAAAAAGAAAAAAAAAAAAAAAGGAACGCCAGGGGGAGGAGACGAGACCGTGACACCGCCCGGCGCCCGCAGGTCGCAGGAGGAGAGGAGGCAAGGATGGAATGGAAAGGAGATCGGGTCAAGTGTGGTGGCCTGACGGGCGTCTTGGGCTCGGCGGCTCATGGGCCAGCCTGTGGCTGTTCCCTTGTATTTTTCTGTTCTGCCTTTATACAATTTGACTGAAAAATTTATAGCAAAATCAGTTAGATCTTTCTACCATACGATCTACTTTTACCACGTATATACTCACTCAATTCAAATTTAGACACTCACAATAGTTTAAAACCAATTCAAAAGAAGTGGGCGGTACCCCTTATATTTTATTATAGCTCCATCCCTGATTACTAATATGGCTTTCAGACTCAATTAAATAGAACCATCACCATCAAAGATCTGATTAACAGACACCAAGGTGGTCACTAGAAACAATGTGGGCAAGGAAACCTATATTGTTCCTCCAATTGTAGATCTTACTGGCGGCCATAATCGAGGGTGGCCCTGCTAGCGCGAGGGGACTACACGCAAGCGGGAACATGTTGGAGAGGATGGACTCCACGGGTGGAGAATGTTAATGATAGCCTGAAAATGATATAGTCCTTGGTCATTAGCCTCACTGCCGCCCTTTTCATGTGCCCATGCCCGACGGCACATTGGAGCGGCGGTGAGATGGGTCGTCGCCAAACACGTATCCCCGTTTCTGGCCTGGGGCGATGAGTTTCTTCGTTCTCTTCTCTTTTTTTTTTAACAATGGAATAACATTCCGGCCTTTGCTCGATGAGCTACGACCAATTATTACAAAATCCGTGTATGAATAAGTTTCACACACACTGATATAATGTAGAGAAACTCCAAACTAAAAGACACCAACACAAGATAAAAGAACCCTTAATTACTTAATTCTATTCGAGAATCTCTATCCGAAGTTGACAAAAAGATGCATAATCATTGACTCTAGTTTACGACATGCATCATTTATTAGCTTGATATCATCATCATGCCTTTGCAATTGGGCCCAACCCTGAAGTCAATATGTTGCCCTGAAAAGTACCTGCAAATAAGATTTTAATGGTGTTTTATCAAAAATCTTCATTTCTGCTAAGCCAAAGAGCCCAACATATAGCGAAAGCCCCTACAAAAATAATTTTCTTAACTTTTTTATTGACACCCACCAGCCAATTCCCAAACATATGAGAGATACTTTGTGGTGGGTATAATCCAAATAAGAATTGAATTGATCTCCAAAGAAATCTAAAAAATAACAATCTAGGAAAGGTGGTAAATTGTTTCTTTTTTCATACAAAAGCAACATCTTAAATTACCATTCCAATTCCTCTTAGCTAAATTGTCTTTTGTTAAAGCAAGTCCTTTAAGCAGATACCACATAAAAATCTTAATCTTAAGGGGCGTCTTAAGCTTCCAAATAATCTTATTCCTCTCTATGTACCCGTTATTAATTAAGGGATCTAACAGAAAAATTGACCATTTTGATGAAAGTTCCATCTAAATATGTCATCCTCCTCTGTTAAATTAATATGCACAATTGAAGCACACAAATTATGCCAATTGACCAAATTTTGATCAACTAAAGCTCTTCTGAAGGAAATATTAAGGGGAACCGAACCCATAACTGTTGCAATTGATGAGTTTTTCCTTCTAACTATAGAATACAATGACAGATATTTGTCCTTTAAAGAAGAATTCGTTCTCTTTTTTCTTGAGAGTTTCTTTTTCTTTGTACAAAATAATAGTTATTTTCTTGTTGCTTCTTCCTGCCAAAAGAAAAAAAAATAAAACTTCTGTTACCTCGCCCTGGTTTGGTTAGGTATTTACTACTCCCTTCACAAGATAAGATTTTCTAGTCTTGACTAAATTCTTATGGATGCTTAATAAATTTAGACATATATATAAATCATATATATTTATTAATTGATGAATTTAGATAAGACTAAAAAGTTTTATAATATAAAATGAAGGCAGCAGTAATTCGGTTCAGTTTTGACCGGGGTGGGCACCGTGGGCTAGAAGAGCCTTCAGTCCTAAGTCCTTTGTGGTGTTCTGCGATGGGACTAGCAAGAAGAGTTCTATCATTTGTGAAATGGACCGTTCACCGCGGAGGTTGGGATGCTCAAAAGGATAACGACGAATCATTTGCCACTGATGAGCTGCATGTCACACCAGGTTGAAGGACATGGACAAGAGAATCTGAATCTCCGTTCAGACGCACCTGCCGCGATGAAATGCCTGCTTGATTTTCACGTTGACGCAGATCGTCGAAACTTACTACTGCTCGTGATTGTTGATTTAGAGACGAGAAAAAAAGAGGCATGCCGTCGCTAGGAGCCTTTGGCCTTATCTGCTCTCCTCAGATGTACGGATGTGGTCAGCTACGACATGCTGTCTTCAACAGAGTGGTGAGCACACTATCCTGACAGAGCGAACAAGAAGAGTTTCACTCACCGTTTTTTTTTTTATAGCACGCCACCAAGCAACCGGTCCTTACAAGGTTGCCATCTAGAAGGAGTAGCATCAGTCGATCTTGATCGGCTGGTCAACACTGTTGTAATTTGTACGTGTAGCAGCAACCAAAGCTGTGAACCGTTAGTATAGTTTAGCTGCAGTCAACAAAAGCCAACCGGAAGACAACAAACAAGCCAATGGTTTTCCCTTCTGGGCCGGAGTGTGAAAACTGTGTGTGTACTACTAAAATCCTGGCCCACATAGTTGGAGGGTCCATGATTTCGAGATACCCAGACAGGGCCGAAGCAGAATAAAGCCCATCTACAGCCCAGGCACGGCGCCGAAAGCTTGCACCCAACGCGCGCAGTCAGTCACCGTCCGGATCGCGCGGTTCGTCGTCAGGTTCTCTTCTATCGGCGATGCGGGTTTCGAAAGTTCTAACCATGTATTTATTATGTTCTACTGCATGAATTTATTCAGAAGTTCTATCCATGCAACCAATTTTTACATTCTATAACATGTTTAATTCAGCCTTCTATATCCAAACTATAACTTAAAAACGGTTTCAAATGCAAAAGTACTACAAACATACTGCCAATATTAGGCGTTGCATTTTTACCACGCCATTGCAACAGGTGTGACAACTTCAGCCACGTAGAATGGTGACCGTGATAGCCTGCCAAGCTGGCAACAGTTGTAACTCCAATGTAAATAGCATTGTAGGATTATACTGCCATGGTAGGAAACTTGTGTGGCTCAAAGGTTCATATAGTAAAAATCTTTATTGTCAAGGTTTTTTTAAAAAAATATTTTAAAAAAGTTTATTTGATGAAAATTCCCTAAGCCACCATGCCCGATGGCGGCAGTTCCTCCCTCCAGTCCACTGAGCAAACAGCGCGGCGTCCTTTCGTCCCTGCCCTGTCGCTCTCCACCAGACGGTGATTCTATGCTTTATTTACCGGCCGTTGATAACTAAATTTAGCATTAAATTTACAGAAATATTAAAACCCAATGTATCATTGGAATAGGTTAATTATAGGTAGGTATAAGACATACACTTTTCATAGTCCCCTCCTAAATCTATGCAAAGTCGGAAAGGGAGTAGCTATATTATTATAGTTTTCATGTTAAGAGCGATATTACTATTGTGTGGATGGTCGGTCTGAAAATAAATCATGACCTATACTGAAAAGTTCATATGTACCCGTGACAACCCTCTTTTATATACCAGAATTAAGATTAATTAAAACAATCACCAATTAATCAACAAAATCAATCTACTACCTTTATCTATTCATCCTCAAACTCTTTGACTGCCTGTCATCTCTTGTCTCTACGGTGTTACACGACATCCTAACTGCTTCTATCGAGTCTAGCATAAACCATCACATCCCCGGCGATCGTTCGACGAAATCTACCTCCTGTAACCCCACTCTTGGGCATGTTTTAACGTCAACACCTGCTTTACCAAAGGCAGCTCTGCGTTCCAAAACCCGAAGATATATTTGATCAGTGCGTGCGTGCTAACCGAAGCTGTTGGCCACGTTAACATCGCACTACGGTACAACTGATAAGTGCTCGCACAGCACAACACCTCAACCAACGTCCACTTTGCACACGCCCCCCCGTCTTAAAGTTTTGCTACTTGGTTAAAAAAAAAGATCGTGGATCTGGGGGGTGACGACCTAATTTTCTACCATCGACCCGACGAATCAGACGATCGGGTTGATCGTCTGTCTTTTTTATTGAAAATCTAAACGATGTATCTATAAATAAAAAATAATTTATGAATAAAATTTTTATATACGTATTCTTAGTGACTAAAAGCCAATATAAAAACTTTAAATAACTTTAAATTTAATACAGTACTGGAGTAGGTACCAGAGATATCAAAATTTACTAAAAACTATAAAATTGCTTTATATATTTAAATTTTGATTTATAAAAATAAGCGAAAAGATGAGACGATTATTTTGCCTGATTAGTACTCCACGCGCACGGCGCAGTGTGAAGGAGATGCAATGAGATCAGCTTCCGCTTAACTCATTCCGGGACAGACGGTACGCTGCGTACGTACGTACAGAGACATGCAAACAATAGAAGTACTTAGAGATAATTAATCCTGCTGACCAGCATCATGGACTCAACTTTCAAGCAAGGCACCTCCCTTTTAGTAGTACACCAAGACCAAGAAGCCATAGGCACCTCTCTTTTGTACTCGTGTTCTCTAGCTATAATATAGGTTCCTGCTATCAGTTTGCACATGACTAAAAGAGTTTTTTTTCTTCATTAAAGAGGTACTGCAGTATTCTATATAAAATTTAGTATCTCTTGGTATCTTAGATACTAAATTTTACACAGAAAATAGTGATAACTCATAACTTTTCAAGGATTAGAAAAATACTCTAAAAATAAGAGCCTTTGATGAAGATGGTATTAGCTCCACATTTAGGCCCGTTGAGCGGTAGAGGGTAGCGTGGGCAGCTGCACCGGACTCCCAAGCCCCAAATTCTAATCCACTAGAGGCATTAGCTAGGTACTGTACTTGATCACTATAGCTAGAGAAAAGCCCACCTTAGCCCAATATATACTCGGCAATCTTTCGCCTTACCTTAGCACTTTTTAGTACAACATGAGTACAGTTTTTTGCTTGAGCATTGATATTTTCATAATGTTACTAGCTCCGTGTTCAACTGTTCAGTTGGAACACTCACAGATAGTCGGTTTATTAAAAAATGGGAAATTGCAAAAAAAAAATGGTTTGACTCGTTTCTTTTGTTGCTGTGCACTCGAGAAAAAAAATCGTTTTTTGTAAGACCATCACTAAAATTACAAAAAATGCCGCTAGAAGTGTTATTCGAGTATCTCTTTATAAAATAGAAAAAAATCAGTGATAAATTTGTGAACAGCCATATTAAAAAAATATTTAAGGTGGAGATTTTGATAGAGAGACTTGGTAATAAAGAAATGTCTACTATTTGAGCAACAGCCAGCTTGGTACCCAAAAAGGCTTAAATTAATTGAATGGAAACTTACCAACATTTTGATGTGAAACAGAAGTGGCCATGCCTCTAGTTATGAATTCCCTCTATTTTTTTATAACACCATCGACTTTTAAATCCACATTTGACCATTTATCTAATTATTAATTATTTTGTTATAATATAAGTAATTATTATAGAAACTTTAAGTATGACTTATAATTTTACATATTTAGATTAAAATTTTAAATAAGATGAACAGATAAATATAGATTTAAAAATCAACAACAAACGGAGTGAATATTAAGTATGCAACACAATTTATAGTTTCTACCAACACATGAGAATCACAAGCATATATACATCCTGCCACTTTATTACCACGACTTCTTATAGCAAGTACAAGCCATACAAGCCGATATAGGTCAGATAAAATGAAAAGTAAAGATGGTTGTAAGAGTTAGTTCCAGGTATGTACATTAAATACATAAGTAAAAGAAATAGATTGGAGAAAAATATTGAAACAAACCTTATACCTATGCTATTATATATTTTAGCTCTAATATGTGCTTAGAACTAGTAGTTGGCTCTAATATTAAACTTGCTCTTAATCTGTAGGATGCCAATTAAAAAGAAAAAAATTTTGGTGTGTTTACCTTTTTCTAGCTGGTGCGCCTACCAGGTATGTACCAACTTAATCGACGTAATCAAAAGGAGATCGGATAAGCCTTTTTGGCCAAGCCCATAAGTAGTGGGTTAAAGCTTCCAGTGTACTAGCTTATTAAGGTCTTGTTTGAAGGAGATTTCCACGGTTACAGTTTTTGACAGAATTTCTAGAAGCTAGAACCTCTCAAATAACACTTAGCTTATAAAATCTACACTTTGTATTAAACAATAAACTAGAAGCCAGAAACTAAAACAAACACAGTTTTCTTATGGTCTGAGAAACCAGCTTTTCACATGCTGTTTCTTAGAATTTTATGCTTCCCAAACATTACCTAATTAATCACATGTTAATGCAATGATAATACTCCTTTTTGTGCAATGTTTTCTTAACAATATTGTGAAATATAAATATATCATTAATCTTGATTTATGATTAAAGTATTACCAAGCAATAGCGAATAACATAAATAGGTTATCTTGGTTGTATTAAATAAATGTTATCTTAATGAAAATTTGTTTACGGCCAGCCAAAAATTATATCCTAAAACTCAACCATATCATCTACTTTAAAAGGGGAAGCATATGTTAAGGCTGTATCCCCTCTGTTTTTTATTTAACATTGTTAGTTTTTGGATCTATTTAAAAAGGGAAGCGTTTGTTCAAGCTGTACCCCCCTCATTTTTTATTTAATATCATTAGTTTTTGGATCTACGTTACATTATTTATATTATTGTTTTGTAAATAAGCAAAAATATAAATCGATCATGCTTGAAATACCTTTCATGATAAAACAAATCATACCAAAATAATTATAATATAATTCTTTTAATAAGATGAATGATCAAATATACATCTAAAAGTCAATGAAATTAAGAAAAAATGGCGGTAGTATTAAGAGCATCCAGGTCATCATGCGGCGCGTGACTTGTCAAACAACTGTTACTCTGTGTGGCTCCACGTAGGCGTCGTTCATGTCATAGACGAATGACACGTCTCAGGTGATTGCCACCAGTGCCCTGTATACCATGGTAGGTACAAATAGGAGCATAGAAATATAAGGTGATCACACGAGGATTAATTAATTGGTTTAATCAGAGGCTTACCTTACCCTAGCTAAAAGGTTAGTGCTCATTCCTTTTGTATGTAGGTAGAAGAATGTGCGCTTACCGAACTTTATTAATTTTGCGTAATCTGCCCAGCAGGTCGACGCACGATGCAACCGGTCATTAAATTTTTCACCCTCTTTTTTTCATGTTCTAGGTATCAGCTTAGTTAATTTCAATCAGGATTACCCAATTAGGATATATGTTCGAGTATTTATATGCTATGTTGCACTCAGGTCATGACACACGACGCCGGCCGATCACTTGATAATTAGAAAAAAGGCAGGGATCTCACTTTAGACAATGGGATCATATCAGATCACCGGATTGGTCCGAGGCCAGCACGAACTTGATAGCTGATCAGCGAGGTTTGTTTTAGAGATATTGCAAGACAGAGGTACAATACAGCCCATATGGCAAAACTCAAGTCCTCAACTCGAAATATCTATATGACCATCTGTGCAGTTTCAGCCTCAGTCAACTGTCCAAACTGGAAATTCATGCGGAGAAACTCTGCCCCATTCGGGGTGCAATTATTCACATATAGTCCATTTTTAATATTTACACGAGGCCAAAATCGTCTTTCTCGTATCCTAGATTTAGGGAGACATATGTGTTCCAGTACAATTTATTCAGTTTTTTTGCTTTTTTGGAGAATGGTGTAATTTTTTATGCCTAATATTAGATGCACCTAATACTTGATTTTAGTAATAAAGTATTAGTATTCTATCTCTAACAAAATCTTACCACTGCGTATTATTTGGGCAAATGGTCTATATGTATGCATGCTTAATTAGTTCATGGTTTTACAAAATTTCATATAAGAACTTTTTTACTATACTACCTTAATGTAACACATTTTCTAATATAAAAATTAGGTACATCGAGTGTATCTGTATGTAGAATGTATTTGGAATTAAGTACCAAAATTTACATAAATTTAATATATCTAACTACTTTTTCAAAAGTACAGTAAAATTTCTCTTCATAAAGTTAGTACTGATCCGGTACCGGTACGTGTCTGCTATGCTCTGATAGTTGAATATTGATCACGTAGATAACCGGCCGGTTGGCACCACTAACATCACATCATCTTGAGTCCTTATCACGCCAAATACCTAATTAATCCCTCTGTGATAAAAAAAAATTAAACGACCTAATGATCTACCAAGATTATTTGTGTTTTCTGCTTTCCTTGAATTTTTTTTTCTCATGATACCGAAAACCTAACCCCATCTCCATTTGTCTCAGCGGAGATCCCTCCCAGCTGGCCTAACTGGTGGGAAGATAGAGCAATGCGCGACGAGAGTACGAAACCAAATCAACTGTGCAAAATCGTATTGTTTTGGGGGGTTTCCAGCATGCGATTGATTGATCATCCAACTAATGACTTCGATCTGAACAGTGTGGCCACCTAATAAGAGGATGCATACTTAACAAATAATACGTAGCCGCTAGTCAGTAGGTCGTAGATAGAAATTGGAGTTCCTAGGGAAGGACACATTACGTGTTACTTTGTATAGCTTATGCTTGTATTATTTCTTGGCTTTTACAAATACGTTTTCTGAACTATTAAATGATATGTTTTTTATAAAAAATTTATATGTATAAGTTTATCATATTATATTCTTAAATTAGATTTTTAACTTTACAATAGTTAATTTTATCATTTATATAACTTAAATAGCTAAAAAATAAGATATTTTTTTATCTTTTGTCCGTAAAAAGAACGCGGCCTTATGGGCCGGGCTCTAGAATTTGACCACCAGAGATCACTTTGGGCTATGACTGCAATTGTCACAGTGACTCGTAAAACAACAGAAGACGGGCGGATATTAGCCATGATGATTCTCGGGATGTGATTACATAGAGTTCTAACTAGTCGATGTACCTCCAAGTATTAGGCATGTCATTTGCTTCTAGTTATGGTTCTTAGATCTGGTCTTCTGAGCGTTAGTAGTCTACTTTTGCCGCTAGTTAAGTTCACTTTGTGTTCTTTTATAGATAAAAGATTATATGATTTTTTATAGTAATTTAATGGTGTAAGTGTTGAATTTAACTATTAAAAAGTTTGAAATCTATCTGAGAAAGGTGAAATTATGAGCTTGTACATAGAAACTTTTAAAAAACACACACATCATTTAACAGTTAAAAAACATACACGCAAAAGCCGAGGAAAACTATGAGAATATTCTACGTAAAAGAACATAGCCTAATGATTTGTGTAGTGCTCTCTCCATTATGTTAAGTCAAGCCTATTTAAATTTGACCAATTTTATAAAAAAATATATTAACATTTCCAACACAAAATTTGTGTACTGTAAAAATATACTCAATGTTGAATTTAGTGAGACTAATTTTGTACAGTGAATGTTAGTATATTTTTCAAAAATTAAATCAAAAATTTAAGATGTTTGACTAGGTGCAACTCAAAGTGACTCATAGTATAAAATGAAAGGAATATATATTTGAGGACACTATTTTTGGGAAGTAGATCCTTTGATATAAATGCCCCGGTGACATGATCACTGACATATGGGTTTATGGATGAGGGAGCACACAAGTCAGCGATCACGTGCCCTAGGCTTTACGTCAGAGGATCTTTTTTTAGGCCCTAAACGATCACACATCCAGCATATACCACAGTACAACCCTGCCACCTCTGTTGTGTAAAAATTGTTACATTTTAAAGATATGGTAAAAAAAATATATCATTCACATTCCTTGTGGAGGCCAAGAAATTATATGTCATACAAGGATATGCATTGTTTAATTAATTATGGTGAGCTTTACATTACAAAAGTTTTGATCGATCAATATAATTTACATATTAAATATAGTTTTCTTTTAAATATAAATAGGAGCTCCACAAATGTATTGGACATAGGGAAAAAACATAGGTGTAAAGTCAAAAGGGCCCCTTTGTTTGTATGAAAATCATAGGAATTTTGTAGGATTTAAATCCTATACAAACAATTCCTATTTGTCATTTGGAACAAATGACTTGGGCTTCAACTATTCTATGAAATTCCTATGAAATAGAAAGACAAGGAGATTTTGGAGAAGAACTAGTATAAGGTCCAATCTTATGAAAATTTTCCTTTGAATCTATCTCTCTCTCTTTTAATTCATGTATTTTTTTCCTATAGTCTATTCATCATATATTTCTGTGTTTTTTGATCCTCTATTTATATTTTGCATGTACATTTTCATCAACATCTTTTTTTCTATTCGTGTGTTTTTACAATCATGTGTTTCGTAGAGCCCTTAAACCTAAACTCAAAAGGACACTTCTTAGAGTCAACTGAAATTACTACCTAGGACTATGCTAATTAAGAGGTGGACATAAGTACATCACAAAAGGTCACACAAAAAATAGGTTGTACTTGAGAAGCTACATATATGCAATTGTATTTATGGGGAAAAACTTAAAGTTCTATATCATATCTAATTTTAACTGTAAAATTTAGATTTACCAAGAAAACCTACCTATTTTTCAAAATTGGCTAATACTACATGACTCCTAATATATTGTTTAATTGTTCGTACCAAGGAACCTAGAGCACACATGTTTGAGGACCGAAGAGGACATGGCTATAATCACCTATTATTTTCAAGAGTTTTCTGTTTTTACAACCTATCAAAAAATATCATATTTTATAACATGCTATTTTCCGTATTATAATTTGAACCGAACAACTACGGTTATTGTTATTATGTGGCGGTGGTGGTCCCTTCAAAGCACCCTTAAAATTTCAACAGCTATCGAGTGGCGTGAAGCTATGTCAACCTAGCTACCGTGTTGCACCTAGCGTTACCAGCGGCAGCCATGGCTGTCCTGCGCGTTACTACTGATGTTGTTGATGAAAAAGCGTTGTGTTTCCGTGAAACGGGCAAAATATCAAACAGAAGGCGATTGACTTGCATGGCAAAGCAGACGCTGTTATTGACTTGGCATCCATATAAGCTGATGCGGTGCGTCTGGGCTTTTTAACTTTTTGCTATTTTTTTATAACGGAAGTTTAATCCCTCTCACAATACTTATGAGAGGAGAATAGTAAATTTATTACCACTCACTCGTAAGAATAAAAAAATGTTAAACTTCTCCGCTTGTACGGATGATACGAGAGGTACCGGCGCTAATTCATGTCTCTTATTTCCGCTCTCTGCAGCCCCTAGAATTGGCTTAGCTGATAAGCTAGATCATAGCCATTACTATGAAAAGAATGTAGCTAGATCAACATTTCGCTGTCGGTTGTACTAGCTGCATAAAAGTTATAGAAGTATTCTAATAGTTTGAATCATGGTACTGCTACATAGCTGTGGACTTGTGACAGTGGCTATAATAGTGATAGCGGAGTACTATCACTAGGCAATAGGTAGCAACTCCAAATGATGCATGGAACATAGTAGCTGTTATTGCACACAAATTTATAAGTTGGAGTATAAATATATAATCTCAGGAGGGGAAAATATAGTGAACTACAGACAAGAAAAATCCAATTAAGTCAACAAATGTCAAAGTCGATTTTGGGCCCAACTCTCAAGCCATTGACGCTTCGAACTCCCGCCAGTTCCACATGCAACCATCGTCTCGTCAAATTTCCTTAATGAAACTAATAGACAGGCTAAATTAGGATCTCCATACATCATTGTAACCAGGGTTTTCTAAGTCGATAGGTTTATGCGTTTGGTGTTTTGACATGGCTCAAAATCAATTTTTGGTTTGAGTTTTCAATAACTTTTTTTGACAAATTCAAATGTCGAGTAATAAATTTGATCAAAACTTAGTCATAATTTGTCGAAAAGAAGACTATATGTATGAAAAACCTCGGATACCGACCGGTTCAAAATCTGATAGTCAATTGGTATTGTGAACCTTACCTGCTATTTATGTGGTGAACATTCGGCTTTTTAGAGAAAAAGAACGAAACAACATATTTGTAAAAAAATATTTTGTGAATGAAACTTTTATATACATAATTTTAGCGATCTAAAATCAAAGGATGAAAAATAAACTATAATAAAAAAAACCCTAAAATCAACTCTAAATTTAATATTATAAATTCAAATTTTGACTTATAAGTATAAACAGAAGCAAAAGGACAAGACTCTAGACTACAAGTACAACTGTTAACCTAAAAGAAAGTTAATTTCTGTTTGAAAACTCGTGCCTAAATTACATTAGTGGTAACCACGTACACGACACACGTATTTACCGATACATGCCTAAATTGCATGTGGTATTGATGACTTAATAGTATGTTGGTTGCATATGCACGTCACATCCAATGATTTTAATATGTTTCTGACTTGGCTCTGCACCGTCTTTGCACCATATCCGCCATCCAAAACAATCCGCTCTATATCTGCATCCTCACACTATCTGCACTCGTTCTAAGTCCATCTAAAAGTTAGGATATGGTTTGACCTCTATCCGTCCAAATTCAATCTATTTTCACCCATACTCCTAGGTTGATAGCCACCCCGGATATGGTAAGCTGGGATTAGCAAGGCCAAGATGGTCCCCCTCGAAAGGCTCTCTCTCCATGCTACTTGACTAGCTCGAACATATATACGATGGACTTATGGGAGACCAAGGTCTTGTTGAAGACATGTGTTTGCTCCAAGGCCGCCGCCACGAGCCCTTGTTTCTTGTGATACCGAAAACATGGAAAGATTATGGCTATAAAGATTTATGGAATGACCTATCCATATCTATTAGTATCTTCGAGGATTCTGATGAGATGATGGTTGGCTTTGGAACTGGTGAGAGTTAAGGGAGTTAGTAGCTTGTGAGTTGGGTCTTCGATCAACTTTAACATTGTTTGATTTGATTGGGTGTGTCTTGTCTCTAGTTTGCTTCTTCTTCTGATCGCTCTTGGGGTTGTGCATTTATACCCATAGGGCCCCTTGCATCGCTATGGAACTTGCAAAGCTATTCCTAGAAGTCTTTGATATAGTCCTATCTGAGTTTGATTATGTCTCTATGGTTTGGTCAAAGTTGATCTTGTATTCCTCGTCTGTTCGAGAGTCTATCCATGTTACGGGGAGTCTTTCCTGTAAAGGTATAGGCATTCCGTGTGTGAAGTGGAATTTTCTTCTGTTGTTAGGGTATACCATATTTAATATCATGACAATGTTCAATGAGTTTTATACGTAATATAATTATATTTGTGAAAACTAAAACATGTTGTATTTATGAAAAAATATTGTGGTAATATCAAGCTAAATTCTACATTTATATGGTTATGTGCATCCTAAATGCATAGGTTGATGATACAATCAGCTTCTTTGTCTTAAAAATATCATAACTTTGTTTCAAACTCTAGCTTCTATAGTATCGAAATATAAGACCAAGCCTATCCGAGAGGTGTGAATGGTAGGGAAAGCTAAACATACAAATCTTTTAGTGAAAATAAAAGAACCTTTAAAGTTGATGGACTAACCTTGTCACGTGATATCTCGACTCTGCTAGACCTCGGTTACTCCGTGAAACCAGTCCTTGCCATTGACCAATATTGATATCATGTCACCTACTCACACATAGATAAACCACCCGTTTCTAGGCAGCTTGACACACATTAGTCACGTGTACTCACAACAACACCATAAATATTTTCAAACTAATTTATATTAGTAAATCATTTGTAGTGTTTTTATCACGAAATATTGATCCTGACGATGTTCTAACAGCTTCATGCTATATTGTTAAGATATGAGTCATCATGTTTTGTCTTGGGGGCTTATAAATTAGTGGTAATAAAAGAAGGCAATAATATATGTAGGGACACCAAAAAATATATGGCTTAATTGCTATGAGTAGCTATTTAGATCCTGTAGGCGGCAACATAAGTCACCATCTCACATGGACTGAGAAAAGTTAAATCACATATTGGCCGCACGCAGCAGCAGCAGCAGCAGCAACAGAAAAAATTCAATTATGGATGTACGAGAAATTAATAAGAAAAAACACCTATATATCCAGCACATGCTTAACAGTGCATCCGCATGTAATTATGCAGCCGTGTTAGACCATATGTACGGACGCAGAAGTCGCCTAACCCGGCATACAATGGTTGACATCGATGCGCATCATGCGTACGTGTAAATTATCCACGCCTGAATTCGCCAACCATTCATAAGCAAACCAATACGTGGCCTCATTTGTGTGGATATGCATGCAGATGAGCAGATTCAAACAAAACCGATATCCACAAGTACATATACTCCCGTTCTTCCCCTTTTACTATTAGTCCTATATGTAGATTATACATGATCGAGACATAAAAAAGGTAGGAGTATGTACGAGCATGTTGAGAGACCCAAAAAATAAAAATCAAATGCTCTCTGTTATTCACTGTTTCAGATCACGGTAGTATTTTTTTTTCGAAGTGTTCACTTTTGCACGTTTGAGAATTCAAGATCTCAGTACGAAAAGTAAGGACCTAATATTTTAAGATGACATTAATAAATTTGCGAAAAAAATATTTGTGAATAATTATACCGATCTACTCTTGTGTAATGTATATAGGGGGGGGATCAATGATAATTGTATTGAGAAAATGTGGGTGTCCTAAACGAGAAATGAAAATGAACGGGAAGAAATATGTTCCTACCATGGATGAAATACATGCCTGGTTTTTCACTTGAGATGATCAGTTTACCTTTGCCTTGCAACAAAACCGGAGAAAATGACAAATCATCTCAACTAAGAATTCATACAACTATATTTACAAAAAAAAAATGAATTTAGATCCTTGCGGGTAGAGTCCTAGGCCAAAAACTCCACCATGCATCGATCACACGATATTTATGTGCTGTGATATGTAAGATTTAACGCACTACAACAATTTTGATTATCTACTGTGAAAAAACATCACAAAATATTCAATATTCGTTATAAAAGTTTTTTCTCCATAAAAACTTTATACAGGTAGTCACAGATGTCATGTCACTAAATGTACCTCGTGCGAAAATTAATGTTGACCATAAAAAAAAGCTAAATCAATAATGGAATTTCTTCGATGGGCCTCTGATTCCATTAGAGCATGGGAAAAAAATCGTTGGCCACCTAAGCCCTCACCTTCTGTCTCCTCTCACTGGCGCTCTCTTCCCGACCAAGCCCGATAGTTGCCGCCCCTCTCCCCTGCCACATAGCGTCGCCACTCTTTGCCTTATCGGTGTAGGCGAGCCCAGTTGGCCATGCCCCTCCCCTTCTTCTCTAGATCCACCTCTGCATCGATAATTGTCTCCCGAGCTCCTTGCCATCAACGGCACCACCCCCTTCATCCCATGCGTTGCCTCCATAATCTTTCCCCTCCTCGTCACTCTATTTCTTTTCATGCTAATGTTGAGGGGTGGCATGGCATCTACACCTAACAATTCCATGCCTCTAGTGGCTCATGCTACCAACACACATCCCATCTTCTAACTATTATTGATCTTGTGCCCTTGCCTTCGACGCACCCTCCTTCATCTCATAGACTTCAGTGTGATTCTTGCCACCTGGTTGTCCAACTATTCGTCACCTGTCGTGTTTGACCATCGTGGTCATCCCTAAAACCACCCCAATACCCTCCACCATCTCTAACCCCAAAACCTTAACCCATAGGTTCTCTGTCTTGGCATCTCCCTAACTCACGTCATTTCTTGCGTCCCCCACACTAGAGGTGACACATGATGGACATGTGCTGGATCACGATCCAACGATATGCATCAGTTGATTGATTTTTTTTGAAGCCCCAAAGGGGTCGTATATATATTCAAGAGGAGGGAAAATTACAAGGATCCTATTGGATCGGAGTGAGAAAGTACAGGGGGAGAAAGAGCAGATATCGACGAGATTGCTTATCCAAATAAAAGACGACTGTGTTACAAAATCTTGTGTGCCTGCTTGTTGAGTTGGTGTTGCTGTTAGCACCGATAGCTCCCTTGCCCCGACTAATCTCCAAAAGCTTACTTCATCTACAATGCAATCCACTATCGCTTCCAATGTCTTCTCTTCATTCCTAAAAACTCTATTGTTTCGTTTCCTCCAAATTTCCCACATCATTAGGATGAAGATGGTCTTCTGGCTGCCTCTTACCTCTTTGGTTGTGGTCTTGGTGGCAGCCAACCACCATTCTTGTCCACCTTACATGTGTGCGAGGGCTCACCGGGCAATCCTTGAAGATGTGCTCTACTGTCTCTAAATTTTGGTAACATAGCTGATAGAAGTATTCCTTTGGCCATTGTCGTTGCACAAGCCAGCTAGTCCGCTGTCCATATTCGATTTTGGCATATTAGCCATGTGAAGAATTTGCATTTCGCCGGCGCCCAACACTTCGAGATGTTTTGAGCTGAGATGGAGGGTAATGAACCTATGAACTGAAAGTGGTAAGCTGATTTGGTTATGTACACCCCCGAGGTCATCCACCTCCATTTTATCGTGTCCTCCACTCCATGTGTCGGGACTATATTCTCTTCCCATAAGCGTGAATAGACTGTAAAGAACTCCGCTACGAGCGGTAGCGTTATGTTGTGCCTTATGTCAACAATCCATTTGTCATCTTGCAGGGCTTCATAGAAGTTGATTGAAATTTCAGAAAATTGTAGGTGACGCATGAATAGCAAAGGTCTGGTACAATCACAATCAGCATTTAGTTTGTCATCTCCCCTGTATGCCGTTGTTAATTAATCACAACATTTTTTTCACTTGTCAGTTTGATTAATTTTCTCTTTTGCCAGTAAAAGTAAAGCTTGCATAGTATAAAAGCCGTACCTTTTAGTTTGCCTTGGTTTTTATTTCCTAGATTAATTCACGTGCATCCCTATGTTTACTTTCAGTAAGATATTTGTGTTATACACACTTTTCAATTTCAGTTTCTTCCGGAGATGTAGACATATGTTTTTTTTTCTTTCAAAAAAAGTAAAGATAAAACAGACATGTGAGATACAAGAAAAAGTCACTCACTTAACGAACAAATAACGGTACCATTACATGTACATTCTAGCGTTTTCATCAGAGACATGCTGACAAGAGAGCACGTATACCAAAACAGTTGTACCCCATGCGTTCATGGACAATATATTAAGCCAAATTAAACGAGATCCACGCCTTGCTTTGAAAAGACGCCCTAATTAAGCCTCAATTTTTAGCACGAACCTCTTGTGTGCGCAAGGTCGGTCAGAAAAGCTTCGGTTTTCCGCTGGCCCTTGCTGACGATATCGTGTCCTAACATCTGGTCATCAGCGTCCCCAACCAAAAACATTTCTCCTGTGTTCTAGCTCGTGTCTATCTATATATTGAACTGACATGTCCCATTTCGATGCAAGCTAGCCCAAGACCAGGAGCAGCAGCGAGCATCTCCATTGCTAAGCCTCTTAGGCTCTGAGCTCTCATCTTCTCACCGTTTGCACGAATTAAGCTAAATGCAAAGCAAAACACAGAAGTGAGCAAGCTAAATGGCTGCGGCGAGGAAGGACGGAGTGCAGATGATGAATGGAAGTGCTGCGGCGCCGGAGTGGCGGGTGACGGTGCCGGAGGGCGCGTCGGTGACGGTGGAGCACGAGGGCGGCGGCCGGGCCGCCATGGCGTGGGCGTGGCTGGTGTCTCGCGCGGCGGCGCTCGGGAGCGGGGCGTCCGGCCTCGCCGGGCGGGTCTGGAAGATCGGCGCCGACGACCCCCGGAGGGCCGTGCACGGCCTCAAGGTTGGCCTCGCGCTCGCCCTCGTCTCCGTGTTCTACTACACCAGGCCCCTGTACGACGGCGTCGGCGGCGCCGCCATGTGGGCCGTCATGACGGTCGTCGTCGTCTTCGAGTACACCGTTGGTAAGCGCGCTGCATGGCTGACCGTGGCGTGACACGTCGCAGACGTACGCAACGCAACGGATGGGAGACAGTCAGACAGACAGACAGAGTGCATGCCTTGCCTTACGTGATTAATGTGGCACGTGCCTGTTCATTTGCAGGTGGCTGTGTGTACAAGGGATTCAACCGAGCCACCGCGACGGTGAGCGCCGGGGCGGTGGCGCTCGGCGTGCACTGGATCGCGAGCAAGTCCGGCGACAGGTTCGAGCCGGTCATCCGCAGCGGCTCGCTTTTTCTTCTTGGTACGTACGACCGAACTCAGTGTGTACACGTCGACGTATATATGTATGTTTTTGTACGCATGTGTACGTGCGTATATACATTCCTCGTGGTGGAAGAAAAAGAGATCAAGGATACATGTTTCACGTTGATCGATCGATCCATCTATATATCGAAACGTGTGCTTAATTCTGCATGCTCGTGTACGTACGTACGTTGCAGCCGCGGCGGCGACGTTCTCCCGGTTCATACCGACGGTGAAGGCGCGGTTCGACTACGGCGTGACCATCTTCATCCTGACGTACAGCCTGGTGGCCGTGTCGGGGTACCGCGTCGACGCGCTGCTGGCGATGGCGCAGCAGCGCATCTCCACCGTCGCCATCGGCATCTCCATCTGCCTCGCCGTCTGCGTGCTCATCTGCCCCGTGTGGGCCGGCCAGGAGCTGCACCGCCTCACCGCGCGCAACATGGACAAGCTCGCCGGGGCCGTGGAGGCCTGCGTCGAGGGCTACTTCGCTGAGGAGGAGGAGGAGGCGACGGCGACGGACAAGCGGCGGACGGCGCCGGCGCCGGCGGTGTTCGCCTCCAAGGCGGCGGAGGGGTACAAGTGCGTGCTCAACTCCAAGGCTTCCGAGGACGCGCAGGCCAACCTTGCGCGGTGGGAGCCCGCGCACGGCAGGTTCAGCTTCCGCCACCCGTACGGCCAGTACAAGGCCGTCGGCGCCGCCATGCGCCACTGCGCCTACTGCGTGGAGGCCCTGAGCGGCTGCGTGCTCTCCGCCGAGCCCCAGGCCCCCGAGAGCGTGAAGCGCCACCTCGCCGGCGCCTCCAGGAGGGTGGCGACGCGGTGCGCGGCGGTGCTCAGGGAGGCCTCGAGCTCCATCACCGCGATGACGGCGTCCCGGAGCCTCGACTTCACCGTGGCGGACATGAACACCGCCGTGCAGGAGCTCCAGAGCGAGGTGAGGGCGCTCCCGTCCAAGCTGTTCGGGGAGGCGACGGCAGCGCAGCAGCTGATGGACGCGGTGCAGCTCTTCACGGTCACGTCGCTGCTGATCGAGGTGTCGGCCAGGATCGAGGGCGTCGTGGACGCCGTCGACACGCTCGCCACCCTCGCGTCGTTCAGCTCGGCCGACTACGAAAAGCCAACCGAAGCAGATGCCAAGGTGCAAACCGCGAGCGATCAGGGCCCGGTCGAACCGGTAGCGTCTAGTGCAACGAAGAACACGGCCGAAGAACAGGTTTAATCCGGTTCACGTCAAAATCCCACAACGAGTCGATCGAACCGGGCGGATTAAACCGGTTCTCGATTGGTCTCGCGGTTTCGCTGCTCCCGCGGCAAACTTCCGAGCGGCAACCGGTCCGAGTGGCCGAGTCAGAGTGGGGAATAATAAGAAAAGATCAGCGTAAAAAAAAGCCTTGATCAACGTTGCTTACCAAAGGAAAAGTTGGCATAAACGGACAGCATCAAGGAGAATTAAAAAGAAGAGCACTTATCATAAAGTTGCCAATACGACACTGCGCCTTTCAAGCCATGAATGTGGTGTCAAATCAATCTTAGTGCGATGTTATTTTTTAGTTACCAGATAACCACAATGTTATTTGATCCCACATAGAAAAAAAAAACGGCAACTAAAGTTCAGGGCCTGTAATCCATCGTGCATGCACCATATATATACAGTATATATATTGTCTTTCTATAGTCATCACAGCACAAAGGCTACCAGATTTTCTTGGTATGAGCTGGGCGAAAATGCATCACATTCTTGCTGCGTGCCTCCTTTTTGAGGGTGTTGTCAGCGTGATTATTAAGTAGATAAGAAGCAAAGGCACTACTTTGAGTGATCTGATAAGAGTCAGCAGAAAGAAATTTGTTGGTCCTTTCCAACCATCTATTCCATTTACTTTCCTAGTGGAGGACAGAGTTTCTGCACTGAGTAAAATGGAAGAGATAGGTATAGATGACAACGTACACACCTTGGACACAAGAAATCGAAAAAAAAAAGAGGTTTGGTCACACGGCAGTGGAATTATACTATGCTTAGCTTGATATCTTGTCTAAGCTCTTCAACAGACAGCATGCTAGTATATTACTCCTATAGTATTGTTGTAGGAGAAGAGACCCCGCCAAATTGGAACAGCAGGCAGAGGATATGATTATCACTGGTGCTTGCCAGATGCAATGCCTTTGGGATCATGGACATGAGGAGATTATTTTTCTCCAACTGGGTCCATTATTACTCTATTTGGGATTCTCGTATTGAATGTTTACTCTTATCCTAAAAGAGAAATCGTTTTGCTTTAGTCTATTTTATTTATAATTTGGGCCGGTACGATTAAATCAAAACAGAGTCAGTTCGTTTTATGAAGAGGATGGGCCGAAGAAGAAGTCAGAAGGAAAGACCCATAGGGAGTTTAGACGACAACCCCTTGAGAGCCCACATGCGTTGCGTCTCTTGTGGGTTCGAGCCGGAACAGCCGACCGCCCAAGCGCATTCGTGGCGGAAGAGTCAAGCCAAACATCGGCGAAGGTGAAAATGACCTCTATCCTGTGCGACTGCATCGTCGGCTCGTCTCCACCGACCTCTTCCTACACAGATCCAACTCTACTACGAACTATTACCATCATTTATATAAGTATGTATAGTCTGTTTAGTAGAAATTAAAAGTTTGTTTGGTTTGTGTGTATATTTTATCATCCTACATGTTAAATGTGTCGCACGTAGATGTTTGGTCGGTCATTTGGCAAATCAGATCGTAACATGTTAGCCTTCAACTAAATATGTCTTTTAAGGCTAGAAAGTAAAATATATAGTAATCATTTAAATGGATGAAGGTGAAAGATTTGACGAGGATAAAATAAAATGATTACAATAATAGATAAACGATATAAAAATGTAAAATATACTTATAAATTTAAATAATATAAATGTTTATATTTTTGGAAATGCGACGGACGAGATACCCGATCGATCTGTTCCCGCCTTCGCTCTTCGAAACGGCGCGAGGGCGACGGTGGCGTCCTCCTCCCACTCGTTCCCCGTCCTCACAAATTCGTTTTTGCTGGCCGTAGGATCAAGATCCAACAGTCTACACTACACCAATTCCCAGATCCACTCACCCACCAGACCACCACCCACCCGCCGCCCCGACCGACTGGCCGCTGCCCCGTCCGTACCCTGCCGCCGGCCCGCCGCCACCGCCGAAGACGCCGCCGTCGACTGCCGCTCCCTAAACTATCCCTCCCCCCTGCCACCACCCAGAGCTCTCTATACACCAGGAAGCTCATCCCCCTCCCCCTCCCCCTCCCCCGAAAGCCGCTCCCAGTCCTAGCTCACCCCGTATCCTAGGCTAGGTCGCGTGCTGTCGGCCGAGAAGGCGAGGGGTCGCCGGAGATGGAGGTGGCTGGGTGACGCGCGAATCCTCGAGCGGGATCCGAAGGTCCCCAACCGAATGCTACTTAGCCATTCTGTCCCACTGCGTCACCGAACGGCCGGAGCTAGCGCCTCTCCGGTGATCCGCACCGGGATTCCGCTCGCTGCAACGAAGCACACCGCCACCAGTCCTCTTCTACCTCCACCTTATCCCCGTTACGCTCGGAATTAGACCTCACATTGGAGGGCATAAACCCTAACTAGCATTCCCCGGATGGAGGCCGCCGCCTCCAGCCTCTCGGCGCTGCTCGCCACCCTCCGCGTGGACGGCCCGTGGACGCCGCCGACAACCTGGGAGTCCGTCACACAAGTTAGCGGTGCCACTCGTACCGCCAACCCTGGAGGGCGCCTCCTGAGGGATCCGATATACGAGCCTGCGTCGGTTCCGGTGAGTGAAAATTACCTGTTAATGCACTTCGATTCACTGTTATTTTGAGAACTTACGCGAAAGTAGAGTTTGAATTGCCAGTTTGGGGGTTTATGTAGCTAGAATGAGATTTTTGCTGCACTTCAAATTCTGTAAGGTGTGATGCTTTAGATGGAGTATTCCGTGAGACTTGTGTTGATTGTGTTCAGCACCAACACAAAATGTAGCACGACGTCATCAGGAACATGCTACTCATTTCTTGGAATGATCATGAGGATGGTAGCTAAATGCTGAAAAATTAGAAGCACCCTTTTGTCTTGGGATCTACCCATGTGAGTAGATTTGCATGATTTTGATGTCCTTGAAAGTAAGTGTGTTTGTCTGATGGTTTATTGTGTGAAGAAAGGCAGTTGGGATTGACCAGAGAAATTACCGTTGGTCATGACAGGCTGAGTATTCAGTTGTTACATTTTGTTTGCTATCTCTAGGTGTCAACCGGTCTGATCATCTTTCTTATGCAGGATGCTTCCTTGGTTCGTCTGGCTTTGCATGCACTTCATGGTGTCAAATCATCATTAGATGAGATTGAGAAGCTCTCTGTGCTATTCTTCTCATGTCCAACTGATAGGACTTCTCATCGGGTTGCAGGCGTGTGGTCACGCTCATCCAGTACTACATCTGTTGGGAATATTCTCAAATCCATACGCATTACAGGTCTCGCGGTTTTCTTCCTGTGCAAGTTTGTGCACTTTTATCTTTTCCAAAATCGTGAATTGAATTGTCAAAGTAGAGGACATGAACGCGAAGTTTCTGATAGTGAAGAAACTGAGCAACCTGCTCCTTATAGTTTAGTGAACCAAGCATTCGCTGCAGCAGTTGAAAAGGTCCTAGAAGGTTATTTCTGTTCCTTGAACACTTTACCACAATCAATTAAGCTGAGGCGTTTGGAGGGGCAACCTGATATACCGTCCATGACCCCAGATGGAGCTAATTGTAGTTCTAATTCTGAAGTAACACTACTGGAGGTTTATCTCCACACTGAGGAGTTAAGAAGACATATTAAGTCGCTGGGAAGTATTTGCTTTCCTAAGTTTGCAGGTCTTTCATTGTGCCAGGAGGGCTTGACCACTGATTCTAGCTTGGAGTTTGAGAACTTCCCACGGGGCACTGATTTGCTTTCCTATTTGTATGTCCATCTTCGTGTAAGCAATCATCTTATGATTTAACCATATAACTTCTATAGGAATATCTTGACCTTGTGCACTTGATGGTTTCTTATAGTTTTATTTTTTGCTAATGTCTTAGATTTTCTTATGTTAGTAAGGATGTCGTAGATTCAAGAACATCATATGTCTACTTCTGATAATATTGCTCTGATGAGCCCCTGATTCAAGAGTAATTCATAAAGATACCACTAGCTATTTATCCTAATATATTCTTTAACTGAAAACAGGGATATGAATATTGTATTGCTTCTCTATCATGATTTTTTCAATTCAGATGTCATATCGTATGTCATTGTTCTTCAGATAGCTTACCATGCAAAATGGTGGAACATTCCTGATATGTTTTGCTTGAATTTTAGGATGCTGATTCGGTTCACTATGGACTTCTGAAATATCTTTTTGTTCGTTCTTGTGAACCATATTGTAATTTCATTAAGTCCTGGATTTACCGAGCTTCTGTTGATGATCCTTATGAGGAATTTCTCATAACACATGCTAAGAATAAGCATGGTCAAGGAGGTTCATCAGACCCAGTAGATGGTTTCACCCTGGTGTCCTTAAAGGTAAGCTTTGTGCAAGTTTTCCTCCTTTTGTGACATACATGCTTGACATCAGAAGTCCAATTATATGGGCCATTCGTATGAACCATCTATCATTTAGTCTTACTGACCCTGAACTAATCCTAAATTTTGTTTGCGATGTGTTGCTGTCAACAGGGAACAAATCATGTATCTGCACCATGCTTTCTCAAAGATATATGCCATCCTCTTCTTCGTACTGGGCAACAGCTTCAAGTTCTCATGAAGCTTCTAGAATCGTGTACTCTTTCTGACACTGGAGGAGGTGCTGCATCTCGTAGCATCATTCATCTGGAGGAAATTCTCCCATGGTTTGTTACGTCCATGGAGTCTTCAATGAATTCATTCACTTTCTCAAAAAGTAGGGTGGAAGCTATAATATGTCAAAGAGATGCTATGTACAAGTCAATGATACAGAAGCTTCATCACTTTTTCTCAAATGTTGAGGTCTAGTTACACAGACTGGATTACACTCTATTTTCAGTTACAGCATATACTAATTATACGTGGTTTTGTTTTTAATGTAAGAGAAGCAAGAATATTTGCTTCCTCAAAGGACTTGCATATTTTATGTTAGACTTTTCACTTTGCCATCAGTACTAAAGTTCAAGTTTTCCCTAAAATGAACATTTCATGCTACTTTTGCTCCTGTTTATAACCATGTTTTGAATTATTCATTTGACAAAAGACTGGTTTTCAGGTAGTTCCTTTTGATGCGGCACCGAACGTTCTGCATATAAGTACAAGCCCTCTAGATACAGCTGTTTCAGATGTGGAGCTTTTCTATCACGGCACAGATGCTCTACCTGCTTGCAATACGTATGTTGTGAATATACCTTTATTGTGATGGCTAGCTCTATTTAAATTTTCATCTCCCATTCATTTCTCCCGTGTTTTACTGCTCATATTTTATACGATATGTTTAAGTCTGCAGACAGGTTGATCTAGCAGATCATAGGTCTATACCACAACCTGTTTTAGTCTGACTTTTCATTTGTAATATTAGGGTTGCAGAGCTTAAAGATAATGATGCTTCCTCAACATCACAAGAATCTTCAGATAAAGTGGATGCATTGGAATCATCGGAGTCCTCTTCTTTATATAGTTCTATTGATGATATTGAAGATGAGATTGATACCACTTGTGATAGTATGCCTAGCTCAATGTTCTCATTGTACCATTTAAGTTCAGGTGAAGCAAAACACTCCTTGGTAACCACAAAGCTACTTTCTTACCAAACCTGTTCTGTTCATGACGGGATTAATCCTGCTAGCCCTATCAATGAACACCAGAAAGATGGCGAGTTGAGTTATGGGCATGTTTCTATGCACTCACAGAGTATAGAACATGACGTGGTCCATGATGCTTTGGAACTGGACAATCAATACAGTGAATTTTGGCCATTTGGCAGTTTCATGAAGAATTCGTTCAATATTTCCTCTGGAAAATTGAGTTTGGATGAAGACTTTTTATATAGAGGAGATAAAAGCACAGCAGAGCAACTACTACCTGAGTCCTGCTCCCCTGGACTTTCAAACAGGGATAACGATGAAAAATCTAGCAATGTAAATCAACCATGGAATACTAGCATTCCTTACAATTTTAACATCAATCCCATACTGAAGAATGCGGCTGCTTGTCATGTGGAGCATGACTCGCATGGAAAAAGGAAGAACCGAGCACTTATTGGGTTTAATTTCGAGTCAGTGACAAATCCTTGTGAAGCATATTGTGGGAGAAATACCTCTTCCTTTGATGAGTTTGAAGTCACACCTGTAATGGCTTTACAGCCCAACGCTCGGGCTTCTAAACAGCTTGATTGTTCCAGTAAACTTCTTCAGTCTCAGACAACAGACCAGGCTTGTCTTACCTCAGGAGAAATTTTAGAACATACTAAACTTTTGGATAATTCTTCTGGTGGGGCATTCTGGGAGAAATCATTAGAGCATACTGCTAGATCAACGGAAATAGCTGGACATAGAACTTCATTGTCTGATATGCCACTTGATATAGTGATTGACAAGTGCATTATACAAGAAGTTTTGCTGCAGTATCCTTGTAATTTTCCTTCAATTTTATATCTTGCTATATTACACGTTATGTTTTTTCTTGTTTTAATTTATTATAGTTTTGAGCTATAACTTTCCTTGGTTTAGCATTTTGGTACCCCCATATTCTTGAGAAGTTTTTTGATACTGCATGAGGCTATATGTCTTTTGAAGAAAAACATCAGAGGTTTGCTAATCTTCTCTTTCTTGTCTAATTTGGTCTGTTTGCAGTGTATTAGGCAACCGGTATGTGTATGTTTTGATAGACCACACATCTTGTATCAATTGTGTGTTACTTCACATATGAAACGTGTGATAAATGCTAGTGCAGTTTTAGTTAGTCCTGGAAAACATGGTCTACACACTAAAACTTGAAGCACTAAATTTCAGCAAAAAGTTTTAAAATATTATTTTTTTTATCGGAGACAGTAGGGAAGCCCCTACTGTTATAACTATATTAAAAGAGAAATATCTATAGAGGAATGAAATGTACGGAAATGAAAGAGAGCGAAATCATTTTTTCAGTTTTTCCTCTTGCTCCTTAACTGTACAAGATATAATTATGTAAGCAGCTTCACAATGAAGTTGCTCGAGGAGGGTTTTGATCTTTGTGGACATCTACAAGCTTTGAGGCGTTACCATTTTATGGAGCTGGCTGACTGGGCAGATTCTTTTATTGTTTCAATTCATAACAAGGCATCATTTTCTAACCTTGCTGTTTTAGATGATTGATCATGCACTAATGTTTATCAGCACCAAACAGTCCTTGCAATTTTGAATTTTCCCTCTGCAGAAATGGTCGTTTGTCAAGTCTGAGCAGAAAAGAACAGAGATCCAAGGGCTGCTGGACTTAGCTTTACAGAGGTCCTCGTGTGAATCCGACCCTTATAAGGAAAGGTTGTTTGTATACATGGATGAGCAAGCAGTTGTTTCTCTTGCAGCCTCTACATCTGGTAATGGTTTAATATTGGATTCTCTCCGGCTACAGTTTTTGGGGCTTGATTGCTCAGATCATTAACTGCCAAAGTTTGCACTGCCAGGTCTTGATGTGCTGGACGGCATCTTATTGGGCTATAAAGTTGATTGGCCAGTGAATATTGTCATTACAGAGGAGGCGCTGAAAATATATGCTGAAATATTCTGTTATCTTGTTCAGGTTAGGCTTGCAGTGTTTTCGCTGACTGAAGTATGGCGATATCTGAAGGTACATTTTCCTTTGATGTTTTCTTAGAGCACCTTTTCACTTGGATGTAAATCCCATAAGAACTTCCCCATCTGCTGGACAGAAGCCTTTTATGTAGTAGTAGTGAGTGTCAAATACCCATTGCAAAACTGTATCAAGTGATAATGTGATAGTACATCCAGTTCTAGGTTTAAATATTTTGGTACGGAGTAGTATTGAACTAACATTTATGATTTATTGAGGAGCAGTAATTGGATAGATCATAAATGGTGTTTTCTTTTGGTTCTCTTAATAGATGTAGTAGCATATGGACCAGCATGAGATTCCTTATTTTTGTCATATAAGACATATTTGCTACCTCTACTACTCAAAGGGGAGTTTCATCCATCCACCCTCCCCATTATCTAGCCAACAAAACTGCAGCCACAAAATGGTTAGCCCCGTGCATGGCTACTTGAAAAAACCAACTTCCTGAAAAACTGGTCAGAAATACAAATCAGAAACCCTAAAGCAAAACAACATGTCACTGCAGCTGTTGTCCTTCACGTAGAGAATCATATCTCACATGACTATGTGTGTGACAAGTAATCAACATGATTTTATTGTTCTGTAGCAACGCATGGGCATTTAACTGGTATGCTAAGATGTTTGTTTGTGTAAACTGATTTCAGGAGTTGACACAGTTAATCAGTCGTTCCAGCCATAATAGACCTGATGTATTAAAGGAATTGAGTTCTGTGATGAAATTGAGGTACCCACATACAAAAATCTTTTACAGTTTTGTGACATCCAGCCTTACATTCTTATAAACAATTAGGCAATTGGTATATTCGCTGAAATATTTCAAATCAATGCATGTTTTATTCAATGTCCTGAACTGTTTGTTACATTGTTAAAGTTTTAGTTTGTGGACTTTTCTTGAACATGCTGTATTTAGGCATTGACATGCCAGTATGCCACAATAAAGTAATTATTTTCATATAAATTATTTATTCAGCATTAGCATTAGATCATCAAAGTTGAACTACTTTCAACATGCTACTTGGAAGAGCTATTTTTTTTAGGAATCATGTATTGTTTTTGTAAAGCAGTCACTGCAGTTCTATTTTCTAAACGTGTTTCTACTACATAACATTTCCCAGTTCTCAGCATTAGAATTAGCAAATACAGAGCATAAAAGTGACAAATAAGTGATAGTGCTCCCAAAAGACCAGTGCCCCTGTGTTCCACTGCATATAAATGCTGCAAATGATTTTTTTTTTGTGAATAATATGATATGTGTGGCATGGCAGATTGTAGAGTCATGCAAAATATCAGCCCAAAATACATTGTACAAAAGTGATATTTTTCTTTGCCTCAACCAGTGCCTTTATGTACAATGGATGTTGGGATGAATTTCGCATGGTTGCATGTACCATCATATTTCACACTTCAGATTTTTTTTTTCATAGTAATCAACAAAATTTTTTGACTATTTAATGGCACTTTTGTATGTTGGGACCATGAGAGCACCATCTCGTTGGGAGCGCTGGAATTCTTCTTAATTGTTAGACCATCTACAAGGGCATTTCTTATTTGAGTAATCAAATGTTCAAAACATCCTCCAACCAGCAATTTTTCGAACACTGAAATGTACTTCCACTTCCAGTAAAAAAAGATAAATGGTACTTTATCATAGATATGAAATTTATATTTGCATATTTTTCTTGAAAAGCATTTCCATTTCATGTTTGTACAATAGAAACTACATATCAAAGTTGCAGTTTTTAAACTACAATCACAGTTGCATTGTGTTATAATTAGTGATCTTTTGGGGAGTACTAGATTTGTTCTCTCTAACTATTGCGGATTAATAAACCATTTTTTCTGTTGCCTGGTTGGATCCCAATTCGCCTTTATTCTTTCATCTTCCATTGATGGCCCTCAGTGTCAAATATTTCTGGAATAGTTTGTGGGCATTAACTACCCTTTTCTCTTTATTTAGACATCAAGTTTATCACTTTCTATCGACACTACAACAGTATCTCCATTGCCATTTGTCTGATATATCATGGCGCCGTTTTCAACATTCACTCCAACATCAGGTATGCTGCTCCTGTAAATTTGATACTAAAGCTGTTTCCATCTTAAACATAAAAATGATATATTATTCAGTGATGATTTTATCTTGTAACATTTTTAATATCATAATTTTACTTACCAGAAAGAAATGAGTGGATAATGATCTTCTATTATTGCTTAGGTGAGAGATATGCTGGATCTCGAGTATGTGCATTTATGTTATGTTACTGATGCACTTCACATGTAAGTCCCATTTTGTTATCAAGCACAGATTGTTTTCTGATGTGCAATGCTATTTATGGTACAAGCTGTTATTCTAATTGATTATTGTTCTAATGTTCAGATGTTTCTTATCCACTGAAACAAAACCAATTGCCACCATAATCAAAGGCATTCTGCAACAAGCTTTGGAATTGCGGTCATGTTTTAAGAGCCTCAATGACATTTCTGAGTCAACAGTGAAACAGCTTAACCTGCGTTCTCTTATAAATTTCTCTCAGGTATTCTCTATTTCAAAATTGCGGGTTTCTTTTGGAAGATATTTTATCTAAGTTCATCCCCTGAACTCCAGTGGGCAAATGAAAGACAATCTGGACCATGTGCTTTGATATTTGATTTGCTTAACTAGTGCATTTTACACTGGCTACTATCTGCACTCTGACAAAATTGTATCAAGAGTTAAGATTTACCAAATGATACTAAAATGACTTGTCATTATATACTATTCCTTAAAATTGCTTATATGCAATCCTGCATCCAATAATTATCCTAGTTGTCAACACATAACACCCTCTTTAAGTTCCCACATCCATTAATACTTATTGGACCTTTCCAACCGTGAACTGTTACTTTTTTTGATCCAATACTTAAGAGGATGAAGGGTGGTCACAGTAAGGGAATGTTCTTGTTATGCTGCATGAATATTCGACAACAGAGTAACCAATATGTTCTATCGGTGGTAGCTGTCTTGCCGACAGGTCTCTCAAGTCTCAACAGAGACTAGCCGTTACTTTCTATCATCTATAGGTAGGTTCTATATATCAAGTTCTTTTTTTCACTTTCTGCTTTTTCAACTCAGGTGGATGCAATTAGGACGAAGTTTGAGGGTAATATCAAAGATTTGTATACTTTGCATATGAAGTCTTCGAAGTATGGGGAGATTGGTCTTTCTCGTTTCTGGGGGTATCTGAACTACAACGACCATCACTCCTTAACGATCAGTAAAGATATGGGCTGCTTCTATTTCTAATAGGAAATCGTAAAACCAAAGGTCAGGTGTTCCCTTCATCTTCTGTGGCTAGCTCGCCTTCTAAGTTCAACAATTATCAGTGGCAGCATAATATGCGTTCGATTGTTTCCTGCTAGTGAGACGAGGTGCATCATTTTGGTCAGCTTCTAGAATCAGTTCACTTTTTCACCCACGGCGACACAGGCATATGCTTGTTTGTATTATTGTCTGCTGGCTGTGAGGTATCTTAGCTTTTGAATTTGCAGCACTAGAGCACGCTGACAAGGCTTCTCGTGTCCTTTCCTTTCGGAAATGAGGAACGCTGGAACGCACGCTGCTAGTCTGCTAAATCAATTTGTTCTCGCACATGCAGAAACTAGCTCCTTGTTTGAACTTCCCCGATGTAAAAATGAGCTCAGAATTTGACGATTTTATGTAACTTTCACTTGATAGAATGGTGGTTTGGTGGAAAATACGAGACTAGGAATTAACCTCAGGGGTGCAATTAGAAGGAAAACTTTACTTGATTGTGAATATATGTTACTAATAGAGTAGCTGTACTCTTGGACACAGTCGAGGTAAATGAAAGCTGTGATTGAGTAACGTGTAGTATTACTCATGAACGCTAAAACTTTCTTTTGTTCCTGTAGCCTGAATATCGAGCGTGGACTCCCTGATGAGTGGGTAACTTCATTCTGTGCCGAAAGCTTTACATCTGTCTGTAGTGATTTTCAACGCGAAAAAAACAAGAGAATTTTATAAATGTTTGGAAAGTATTTATAAGTATTAATTTTTTGTATTAATATTTAAATTTAAGTTTATTGAAGTTTTATGTTAGAAATTAAAATGCAAGGATGTCATTATAATTTTGTGAAATCGTAGATATGTTATCCTGGCCCATGTGTCATTGACTCATGTGGGTTCCATATGTCATTGAGATATCAGTAGCATATCTCTAACTTTGATAAAATCATAATGACACGGTTGTAAATTTACAATGACGCGTAAAGATAGACAAGTCTCATGTCGTAGTTGGTAGTTTTATGTTCTAACATGAGCTTGCAACGTATGTCATGTACATACTAATAATTTGTAATGACCAAACGCGTGCGCCGGTGACGAGAAGGATGCACGGCTCATGCAAATCTATTTGGAAATGTATTTTCTTTGTTTCCCCTAACACGTCAAAGAAAACACGGGCTCTGCTATGTAAGCAAGTTTTGTTAATATAAGCAAAATCTAATGCACGGGTTTTTGTGATGTGACAGCCACTAAACTCCAAAAGGGCATCCCAGTGTGTAGCTTGACAATGTGTAATTGGATCGGAATTGGGAAAAGCGAGGCAGAGTATATATCACTATACATCTTTGGACAGCTGGATGACAGGATGAGTTTGCGTCCATGAGAGCTACTATCTATATACGTAATACATAGATATATTAAAATTTTAATGTAAAATTTTGATATCTCATGATACTATATAGCTTTTATACTTAAAAAAATATGATATCTTAATATGTATTTTCTAAGAATCGTAAAAGGCTCCATCGACTAAACTTATAAATCACCTTTTTGGATCTGTCGGCAATTAGGAATCACCGAAACGGAGTCATTGTCGAGCTTGTAACTCCGTTGGAATGTACCTGTAATTTTTATTCTCACGACAGAAGGTGAAAAGTCATGGAAGAAACCTATCTTCATAATTATATTGCTGGCAAGCTAGTAGATGAGAATGTGTAAAAGCAGCTTATATTGGTATGAGTACATGGATTTTTAATATAAAAGCCAGTGTTGGCTGGCCTCTTCTTCTTCTTAAAAAAATGAGTACATGGATTTGAACCACAAGTGATTTTTGCTAAACGCTAAAATGGAATTATTAGACAATACCAAGTTCTTTCTCCTAGCATCTCTAGGTGAAACAAAATTAATTATCATTCGAACCATAAGCCAACTGACGTTAAAGGTTCTGAGTATCACATTTCGAATTTACTACAGAAGAAATAACATTGGGTGCGTCAAATAGTCAATATAAGAATGATAGCTAGTCATGTTTGGAAAGTTTAAGATTACGAGATACACCTAATCAGAAGTCAGCTTCTTAAAATTTGAAAAGTTTGGATTTTTAACTTCTGGCTTTTCATGAATTTTATAACTACATATTCTTAGAATCTACTATCTCTGTCCAATTTTTATTTTATTTTTTTGGTTTCTGTGTCTACCATTTGATCATCTATCTTATTAAAAAAATTATTAAAAACTCAAAAAAAATTAGTCACACATAAAATACTATTCATGTTTTATCATCTAATAATAATAAAAATATTAATCGAAAAAATTAAATAAGACAAAGAGTGAAATATTGTATCCAAAAATTAAAAAATAAATTTATTTTAGGACCGATGGACTAAACTGTTTGGAAGAGCTATAAGCTGCAACTGAAACTCTTCCAAACACACCCATATAGCATCCAGGAATGGCCAGGAGTTTATGCTTTCTTATTGAAAAAAGAATGTGTTCAAGTTCAAGATGCAGTCTGTATAAAACCTATTCCATATTTCATGAAACAAATATGTATTGCTTGAAATGAACATATGAACATTCATACGGAGTTTATTTTGACAGCTCCAAACCTCAAAAGCTACCGGAGTTACACAAATTCCAAACCAAAACATATACTGTAGAGAAAATTATTGCTGCGCCGGCCGCTGATAGAAATGCTAGAACACCTTTATGCCATAAGCATTCTTGCTTACTCATCTGCCATAAACTTGTTATAAAGAAGTCACATATAGTGTCCATCTATGAATCTCTTCAGCTTGAACGAAATTCCAGAGTAGCACAAGAGTATATGACAAGTGGATCGATAATCCCCAAAAAATCAGAAAGATTAGCTTCGCCTAGAGCTCTAACTTACGCATGACCCCAAGTTCAGAAATGCTTTCTCCTCGTTCCTTAAAGAGTTTGAAAATCAGATCTAAACCTTACCAAGCTTATACTGCTTACCAGCGCATACCACGAACCGCTCAAACTTTGACATGTTTGGAATTCGGACAGAAGTTCTCTGAATGAAGAATACATGAGTGATATTGGTTCGGCTCACATCTGTTCGAACGACGTGAGCCGAAACAATACCATACCATGTCCTCTTCTTCTTTCTCCATCTGCAAGTTCTTGGCTTCTAGGTGAAATACTTAAGCTACTAAGCTAAGCTTAGCTAGCTATAGCCTGATCTTTTAGTGTGTAGACCTAAAATTGCCTTGTTTGCCAATGCCCAAGCAGCCATATATATAGCATGTCCTTGAAAGCTCCATGGTTAAGCCACGTACGTATCAACAGCACACCACACACCTTTCCCTTGATTTCTAGTAGAAAAATGCAAGTAGACCATGGATATGCTAAACTTAACCTAACCATCGGTGGATCCAGTAGAAGTGTCCATTACTAAAACCTTGTGATCCCCAAGTCATCAATTTTCTTATGTTCTTCGACCTGTTTTTATTCCTTTCTGCTACATTAGGATTTAGGGTAGTACTTCTATACACGTATGTAGGTGTGCCTTTACAGCTGTAGTTAGTAAGCAAGGCCTACGTGACGTTCTAATTTAATAGTGCTTTGGTGATCCTTATAATTGATAGTCACTGCAGATATGATATTATATATGACATCAAATTATTGAATACAACTCTTTGTAGTTCTGTTCATTGTGTTCCTGAGAACATTTGGTATTATCAGAGTTCATATAGTCACTCTTCAAGATCTCACGAAATATTAGTGACATCCTCTCAAAGAGAAAAATATTAGTGTTTGGTAAGTAGCGTGGTACCTCATAGACGATCCGGTATCTACTTATGTAGTAAACAACTTACATTGAACTGCTGAATGATTTTACATCCAGCTTAATTTCATACCAACTCCAATCACTATTTCCTGGTTCTTGTCAAGCTTTTCGCTGACCAGTCTTATGTGATTATATGTTTCTTTCTTCCTCGCAAAGAACAAAGAAGTTCAGTATGTGATCAACTTCATGCGAACTATTTATCGGTCAATTTTAGACTTTCAGATTCAGATAGCAATGCGCCAGTTTCCACGTGGCTGGACAGTTGCCGTAGTACTACAAGTACTTTAATTTGTACCAGAAAATAATTATTACTCCCGTCCCATAATAACTTTATTTTTTATTTCTGATCATTCATCTTATTTGAAAATTTTATATAAAATTTTAAAAAATTAATCATACATAAAGTACTATTCACATTTTACCATCTAGTAACAATAAAATTATTAATCGCAAAAATATTTTAAATAAGACGACAAAACATTATATCTAAAAACTAAAAATTAACTTAATATGGGACGGATGTAGAGCTCCCTTGTGCTCCTGAGGCTGCAAACACGAAATGACTATATATAAATACTGCAGATAATCGCGTGATCAGCTAATTGGACACGTCGTACAGGTGCCAATAAAGTGTACACGAAATCAGCGAGAATCCAGGGACAAAATTTTAAGCCAATTTGCTCATTGTTAGTACCATGATTAGACCTTGTCAGAACGCAAGGTCATGGTGGCGCCAAATTTGCTCCCATCCTTCTGGCCAACTTTAACATCTCATCGCCAATAATATAATCTGAGTTCACGAATCTTTGCACGGAACGAAAACTAATCTCCCGATCTGATCTGATCGGTTCATGCGTCGTAGTACTATAATCTTCACTTAAAAACAAAAACAAAACGTCGTATCACGAAGACGAAAGTAATCAAGAATTGTGCGATTGGTGAGCAGAAACCCAGACACATCTGAAATTATGAACACTATGAGACGCCATGGTGGTAGCGATGCTTGGCCAATGGCCAATGGCCGAGGTCCTCCTCCGAAGAAATTGTAGACACCTTTTGTGAAGATCGAAGCTGATGGTTTTAGTATATGCGTTCTTGCAGATCACAAGGTTGATTTAAAACGGGTCACGAGTGGTACTATGATTAGATATTCTGGTTCTCGATTAGCATTGCCCAGAATTATTAGTACTGTAGTATGGTCCATTCGTTGCCCTATTCTGCATCACTGAATTAAAGTATTTGCTGAACTTGTTTAGGCCGGCAGGCACAGCCTGAAAGTTGAAGTTGATGTGGTTAGCCTTCGAGGCTATGTACTGTACAAGATAAAAAATTAAGACTTGGATCCTAGACCAGAATGTAGTTGTGACTTGTGAAGGATGCGACATGGGATGCCTTTTTTGGTTGAGCACATTAACGCCGTAAAAATATTTCGTCGACAGTGATATGAGATGTGGAAATTAATTAACCTTCTAGCACCTACCACTACAGCTAGATCCACAATAGTGTATTCGCTGGCTGATAAAAAGCTCGTTTGTTATAGATGAAAAATCTCAAAAGCCATTAGTGTTCAGCATACGCGAGTCAGTTCTCGTCTTGCTTAGTTTTTCTTTCTTTCTTTCTTGTTTGTTGATGTGCATCTGATGGAAACAGAGGTTCAGGTAATTTCATATATTAATAAATTTCCACCTGTTATAATAAAAAAAGATATCTTATCCGTTTCATATTATAAGAAGATTCATTCATGAATATATTTTATTTGTGTCTAGCTTTATCAGTATTTATTAAGAATCTAAGAAGGATTATAAAATCTTATCTCACAATGTGAAACAGAGTGATATTAACAGATTTTTTTTAAGTGAGGGCACTGAATATTGGAGGTTGCAGAAATTGCCAAATGGATAGGTTTGACTGAATAAGGATGATAAATGGATATGAGCCTAAAACGCAACGAAGCCCACTAATCCATAAAGCCCATAATAACAAGGTAGTGTTGAAAAAAGAAAATAAGGCCCAAAGCGTTTTTCTGCCCACGAATCGCCGCTGCGTGCGTCGTCGGTGCCGACTGCCGAAACCCCAAAGCCGACCCGCCGCCATGGCCGCCGACGGTGACCGCCGGACGGGGGGCGCCACCGGACCCACCCGGCGCACGTTCAAGCCGCAGCAGCAGCCGGAGGGTCTCAGCATCTCGTTCCACGCGCTCTACGACCTGCCGACCTCGCCGGAGCTCCTGTTCAACGAGGAGGCGCTCCGCAGCAGCCGCACCTGGGGCAAGAACCTAACGCTCTACGCCGGATGCGGATACCTCGCCGGCCGGGCGGCGGGGACGGCCGCGGGGCTCAAGCGCGGGGTGGGGGAGGCTGAGCGCGGCGAGTCGATGAAGCTGCGGGCCAACCGCGTGCTCAACCAGTGCGGCTCCGTCGGGAGCGCGTACAGCAACCGGCTCGGCGTGGTCGCGCTGCTCTTCGCGGGGATCGAGAGCGGCATGGGAGGCCTCCGCGACGCCGAGGACTGGGCCAACACCGTCGCCGCCGGGATGGGTACTGGAGCGCTCTACCGCGCGGCTGCCGGGCCGCGGGCGGCGATCGTCGGCAGTGCCGTCGGGGGGCTCATGGCCGGCGCGGTGGTCGCTGGGAGGCAAGCGCTGACGAGATACGCGCCTAACCTAAGCTTTTAATTCCGAATAATTTTACCTGTAGCTGTTTTTAGGGATTATACATGCATATGTGGTTCATCTAAATGAGACTTGAGAGTAAAACCTGTTGGATTTGCTCATTTTGAAAATGTCAGCGCATGGATATCTAGCTATGTATTGAGGATAATTAGAAGTTTATGCCTACATTTGGAACTTCAAGCTCAATGGTATGGCGCTATATAAATGATGGATTAATGCAGAGAGGTGTGAATGATGCAGAACATGTATGGAACTAGGGATCTTAATAATATCTTATATACTTTTTGTTGTTTAGTCCTCGGTTCTAAAATATGTTGATGGGTTGACCTGTTGTTTATGTTGGCATAGAATTAGTATGGATTCTTTCTGAACCTGTGTGTGGTGTATGTTCTGTTGGATTGTTGTTATTGCAATTACCAAAAGATTTACCAAGGCAAAGCTGCAAATTTTGTCAGTAGAAAGTGTAGAACATTAGTGGTTGTATCATGATGTTTATACTAAAGGGAAGAATGACTATGGAGTCCCATGTCATTTGTTTCAGAATTGCAGTTAGTTCTAGCATTATCATGTGGCCTAATTGCTTTTTTTTACAGCATCTAGCTTTTTCAGTGTAGCATGTAGTGTCTGAATTTACAACAGTAGACAAATTTGTAGTACCACGATAATTTCTGGACTTCAGCATGAACTTTAACTGTTCAAGGGAATGGTAAAGAAGATTCTACGAAACGTGGAGTTAGCGATGCAGCGATACCCACCTGTTCTTGTAAGTTAGAATATTACTAGCTCTAGATGCAAAGTGTTATGGCTTGATTTGATCTCTACCAAGTGATGTTAATGTTCTCCATCAAACTTAGACCTCCCCAATTCCCCAGCTCATTTCGTCCAAAGGGTAAAATGCTATGGCTTGTTAGAGTTTGTGGCATGCAATATAGAGCAAATTGTTGGTTGCAACCAAACGAGTCCATGATCTCTTAATTTGTCCTTCAGCTCTGTTTGAGCACTGTATTTGTTCTGAACCGCGTGCAGAATTCTATAATAGTCTGCAAATGGCGTACCAAATGAATTAGGAAATGACCTTCGGCTGCATGGTTCTTCAACTTTTTTCAAGCTAGTTGTTACCAGTACCTTTTAGCACTGTTGCCTTGTCCTTTACAACTGCCAGAATATAACACGGACCCTGATGTCGTTTAGCAAGCGAGCTAAGGTTGCCATGCCCCCTTCTGATTGCCCTTTCTTTCTGAAGCCACTAGACAACTTGCTTTCTTCAGTGTTGTCAGTTCGATCCATCGTCCAAGCATCACACCGGCCGGCCCACTTGAGAGTCCTCTCCAGAACCTGGTTTCACCGTGCGCCACTTCTAGCATCCGCGTGCGATAGAAACCAGTGCTACGTTTTGCGGTTGGATCCTGATGGCCGGTGTGTACTGGCACGATGCAGCTGCCGCCGGTAAGCATAGGGTTCAGGGCACTGATTTCTTCGAGGCTAATTTGTTCAGTGTAAATTATGACTGACATCATCTGCACACATTATGCATTTTCATCTGTGAACTATCATAGGCACAGCATTTGTTTCATGTAAATTAAGTGTTGAAGAAAAAAGAAAAGGAACTGCCATTGTTAAATCTAGTTTCCTCAATGTGATGCTTCGCTTTAGCAAAGTAAAAGCTCACATGCCCTAAATATGCGGACAGCTATAATCTTAATTAGTTGCAAACTCAGGCCTTTCATGCGATATTGTTATCATGACAAGCTGTTGTTTTCTAATGGTGATCGTAAGTTTTAACCATATCTAAAGTTTTCAGAGGAAAGATAGAAGCACAGAGTAATGATGATGATGATGAATTGCTGACTGATATTTGTTTGTTTTATGCATAAAGAATTCCAAGATGGGTCACAGTTTCTGCGTAGTCCGTTTGTGGAAATTCAGTCTCAAGTCTCGTGGGGTAACATTGATCTACCTTGTACTAAGAATTAGCTTTAGTTTAGCAAGGTTTTTACAGGTTGAATGGTTGAAGAATCTATAACCAGCAAAGTCGAAAAAACTCCATGGAGAAAACAACAAATGTGTCAATATTTACCTGCAGGACTAGGGCTATGTCTTTCCACTCATTCATGATGAGAAATGACATAACTTGCTCCGGTCAGGTATTCAGATGGTCCCATTAAACACGCTACAATTCTCTGCATGTTAAGCACCATATGTTGTGCCTAACGCTCTGAATAGTGTATAATTTCATGTCTGGTACAGAAGCAACAGTGAAGTGAAAATGTCGCTGAAGTTTTTTACGCACAACTGCACCAAGCGAGATGTATCAGACAATTTTGGGTTTTTTCCAGTGGAGAACTACTAACTTGCATAATCAAGATGTGGTTAGGAAAACAAATTGCTCCTAGTAGCAGATATGATTGCCCAACCATTATGATATCGCAGTCAGTGAGACAGATCGCTTTGGGAAGGTCAGTGCTGAAAGCGCAGAATTCTTTCCCTGTGCTTGGAGTTTAGCTTCTTGTCACCTTTTCAGTGCCCTTCATTGTCAAAGCCCAGAAAGCTTGTTGGGATATGATGGCCCTGCTACCATTCCTCACAACTTTATCTTGTAATGGCCAGTTCACAAAGCATTGCATGATACTGATGCTGGAGAGGCAGGCAGGCAGTGGAAACCTGTGATAGCTTTTGCTTCGCCCACCGTACTTCTCCCCCTGCGGCTCAGCGTACCTCAGCCTCATCATGGTAATACTTTGTACTTCGGCTGAAACTTTGTCAATTTCACACTTTTGGGGATAGTGGAAACGGATTTAACCTTTGAAAAAGAATACAAAAGCTAATCATGTCAATTCCTTGCTAGTACAGTAGCAGTACTCTACCTTTTAGTTTCATCTATTTTTTCCTACACTACTACTCCTGTATGTAGTAATACTAGCTCGGTTTTGTCTACTATTTTGACCAGCAAACCAGTGGTCCTTGTGACAAGCTTGCTCCCTTTCTATCCAATCTCCATGTCGACACGCTCCGCACACGGGTGCTTGCTCAGCCGAGTACATGCCTTGACTGTTTCTCTTCTCCAATCAGCCACACTGCTGCTGCTGCTACTGCTTGCAATGAGAGATCAAGGAGAAGGCACTTGATAACCGAGATGTTTATGCGAAGGCTTGCTTGGTCAAAGCTTGTTCATCATTCCTGCACCTGTGCCTCTGGCGTGTTCTGTTGCAGTAGGAGCGATCATGGCATCTCAGGTCAGCTGGAGACCGGCTTGCATGAGGCATGCTCTGCATGTAGCTCAATGGGAGGGCACCAGCCAGAAGAAGTGATGTAGCCTCCAAAAATCGCCATCTGTTTTCTTTGGATGCTTCAAGGAGTAGCTGGCTCAAGAAGGGAGAAATGCACGGGCAATTTTTGGAAAAAGAGAATCTCCTTTGTTCAGGGTATTCTCACAGCTCCAGGAGCTGTCGAAGTCAGTAGTAGGAACAGCATTATTGGCAGCAGCACTCTACTACTCTACTGCTAGTACATGGCCTTGTGAGGTTTCCTGTATATTTTTCTCGCTTTCTTTCCTTTTGACTTGCAAGCAGCCAAGGAATAACAAGGTATCCTCTCTTTAGACTTGGCTAAAGTTTATGATCCACAGAGAGAAGAAGCTTGATGTTGCCATTGCCGAGCCCTACTCTGGAAAGCTATCTTTGACACGATCAACAAAAGGAGGCAAAGGAAAAGATGTTTGAGGCGGCAAGAATCTCGCCTTTCTTTTTTCTGTTCTTTGGTGCTCAAGCCTGAAAGCAACAGTGGGACAGTGATACTCTGAATGGAGCTAGAGAACTTTACCACTTATACTGTGTACACGTACTTGAAGTGGACTGCTAATTAGGATCGTTGCCCTGCATACTCAAGGCCCTACTCTGACATCTTGCCATTGGCTAACTTCCTAACACGACCAGATGTATCACCGTATCAACACTGAAGCAGGTGATGAAACCAACATGTGAGACTAATCGATGTACAAAACCTGGATTACTGGAAACCAGAGCCCCAGAGGTCTTAAGATCCACAGATGGACATGGAGAGTTCCAAGTTCACACCAGGAGCAACAAAACAGCCAGAGTTCCCGGAGCAGTCGCTGAAGCTCCTGGACGACGACGACGAGATGATGCAGCTGCTCTCGCTCGGCGACGAGGCGATCGCCGGCATGCATCTGGGGTCTGGACCAAGGCAGAGCGACAGCGAGCATTTCTCCGGGGACTCCTCCTGCCGATCCCTTGCAGCCGTGCTGATGCTGCTGGAGGCGAATCCGGTGCTCTCCGGCTTGGAGCACCGCAGCTTCACCACAGTACCAAGACGGTGCACTTCTGGTTTGATGATCTGCACAACAGCAATGAAAGCAGCAGCTTAGATGGATTAAATCTCTTCATTGATGACAAGAAAATGGTCTTAGGACATTGGATATTGATGACAGCATGGTCTAAAGAGAAGTACGCGTGCAGTAACTATCAAATTTATTTCCTTGACGTGCAACTTTTACCAAGACTTGACCTTCCTGAAATTCGTTTTCCTTGCTGCAGTAAAACCACAAGGATCGGCCGATCTGTGCCACAACGTACAACATCTACGCTATTGATGTGTTCCAGAGGCCATGGGACATAATGCAGTATTTCAGACTCAGGTAAACCACAGAGAAGCCTTAATGGGTTAATTCTATCTGCGCTTTGATCATGCATGAATTCTACTGGGTGCAACATGGAAGGGCTTTCAATTGAACGCTACAGAACGAAACTACCATAAATCACTACTGCGATGTGAGGTAAATGACTGAAGTTATTGGGGGCCATCACTGTTAAAGACAGGGTGCTTCAACTTTTAAGGACTATATTCGCAGGCAGTCTTCTCATATCACTGCATATGCATCCTTGTCCTTGTGGAATTACTATTAGTACTCATGAGCTTATCTGGGTTTTGCACATGTTGTAAGATAAGGGAACATACGTGTACCAGCAATTCTAAAGATTTATCAGGATACGGATTATACAGTGGCGAACCAACCATAATATCAGGACATTGAAAATACAGAGAATGGATAGGGATAGTCAAGACAATGCAGCATGCAGCCCAATTAAAAAAACATTTTTTCCAAACTATTTTGTTGCCAGCTTGACCAAAATCTAGGGATGACAAGTGGGCTCTACAGGTATATAGCCAATTGGAGAAAAAAAATCTACTGTGCTGCATGGCAGATTGGCAAATGCAATATGTGTACGTAGTAGGAGCTGCGCTTAAGGCATATATCCATTTATATACAAATGGTTCGATAAAAGGTGCAAGGAGTAAGTCAGCGTGTTAAACCAGTTAATACTCCAAGAGAAGATTGATGGCATCTCTTCTTTTGATTAGGTTTTCGCAATGTTTCTTTTTAACATCTCTTTTGAGCTGATGTACCTTAAAGGGGTCAGATTCTTGCACCGAACATCCCACGGTTTGGAGGTTGGAAGCAGCAGCACCACCATCTGCAGCAGCAGCAGCAGCATCCCTCTGCTGCCATCTGAGGCCCTCCTCCTTTATTCTCCTCTCCATTGCCATGGCTTGCATGTAATCATCAATGCAGTACTGGGTGCCAGTAGTCCTCATCTCACTGATTCCTTGGCTTCCTTGCATGCCTTTGTATGTGGCTTCTGTCCCCATCCTGGTCCTGTTCATCCAAAGACCCCCCAAAAAAAAGAGTAATGGACACACAAGGAAAAGGTGTCTTTGTGTCAAGATTAGGCCCCCCAAAAAGCTTGTCTTTAACTTGAACACAATTCAAAGTTGGAAAAGTTGTAGCACAAACCTTTTCAGAGGGGGGCTCAGGAATTCTTTGGGGACTTGCTCATCAGCAGCACATGAGTGCTTCCTTTGTAGTTGTGGTTGCATCTCTGATGGTACCATGAAAGAAAGGGGTTTGGCTTTCCATTAGCAACATCTAAAGTGTGAACCAAAACCTTTTCTCTTCATATATCTCTAGCTTTCTTCCTATCTTTTTGAACAGAGGATTTGCATGATGAAGATGCCCCATGAGAAGGTAATGGGTGGTTAGTTGCCAAGTGCAGTAGGCATGTGGCAACTGGCAAGGGCAGTTTACAGCACTAATTAACAGCAAAAAATAGCTCACACAAACAACAAGGCAATTATAATTTCCGGATTAAAAAATAGAACTAATAATATTACTCACCTCATACTAAAATAAAGTTATTTCTACTGATCATAATCATTGTCCGTTTGATTTTTTTTCACATCCATTTTCTTCTTAACCAATCACAAACTTCACCCAATCATTCTTATCTACTAGCAATTTTCTTAATCTACTATCCAGCTTTGGAGATAGTTACATTTTAAGAATGAGAGCTAGAATGTTCATTCCACTGTGGACGTGAGCTTTTTTCTGAATATTATAACCAGTATAACTAAACAACAAAAAGTGTCGACATGATTAACGCTAAGAAAAAACAACTACTGCTGCTACTGCTACTAGTATCTCGTATCCCCAGGAAACATGGATGCAAAATAAAACCTCTGACTTTGGGAGGATGGAGAATCAAATAACGTAATGATGGTAGAAACAATCATCTCTCACCTGATCTCCTTCCCGTGGCATGCGAGCCAAGCCTGGAGCATCTGTACATCTGTTCAAAAAGGATAAATGGACAAAATCAAAGTTATGAATTTGCATGCTCTTCAGATGGAAAAAAAGAAGAAAAACAAGATAGTAGTAGCCTGCAGGATGCAAGAGAATGAAGAAAAGAACCTGGAGGTGGCTCTTGACATGAGATATGGTCAGCCCCTTTACCCCCATGAGCTGAAGAATGAGCTTAGGTGTAGCCTCTGCAATTCAGGCCGGCCAAGCAAGGTTAGTTAGCAAACTTAGCATGAAGAAGAGATCGCTCGAAAAATAAAATTGAGGCTGACTAAAAATCCTGAAGGACTAAGGTAAAGAACAGAAAGGTAGGAACAATTCAAGGTACTGTGAGAAAGTTGCTCTCATGAAAAAAGACAGCAACAGGAACACGCTAGCTATGTCTACGAATACTAGAGAAACAAATAACCAAGGTCAACAGAAAACATGGTTGTCGCAGCAAGCCCTGGAGATAGATGGAGGTCTTGTGAGGATGAAATATAATCTTCCGATCGACGAATACACAAAGGAAGAAACGAAGATGAAATAATGCCCACAGAGAGGTGAAGCATAAACATCACAAACATGCATGAATGAACGAACACTTGAGCTGTTGAGCAGCTAGCTAGCACTTGGGAATTGAAACTAGGCAGGAGCAAGGAAGAGAGAAGAACGCACTGTCTTGGCCACCGAGGAATTCTATGGCTTGCACGAAGCTGCAGTGGAGCTCCGCCGTCCACCTCAGCCTCGGCACCTTGGACCTGATGTACTGCCTCACAGCACCGTTCCTGCCGCCGCCGCCGCCGCCCATCTCCACCGGGTAGCTAGCTCTGCTCCTGCCGCGAGGAGGAAGATCGACGACGACGGAGACGGTGCAAGGAAGGAACCAAAGTTTCGCTTTTTCTCCTCCCTCCCTCGCTCCCTCCTTCCGGTCCTCCTCCTCCCTGTCTGACTTATGTATAGGCCTGGAGGCTGGAGCTACACCACCACGCTAAGGGGAATAATTAACTTTTTGCCACTCTTAAAAATAACACTAACATATTTGTCACTCGATCCATATGTCATAGACACATGAGACCCCACGTGTCATAGACAGCGGGTAACAACTATATTAACTAACATTTTTAAAAGTGGCAAAAAGTTAAATGCGCCACGCCAAGGATGTCTCTCCCTGTCACTCGAGATGCAAGCTATAAGCTGCTGTGCTCAACTCTCTCTCTCTCTGATGTCTCAACTCACCACACTGAGGTCTACAGATAGAGGGTGTAGCCGAGTTGGTTTAACTTGCGCTTAACACCCTCTCTCACACTGACCACGGTGCTTGGTTTCTTGGTATACGACTGCACATCGTTGGGCCTGTCTAGGATTAGCGAAGCACTGGTGTTGAGCGACCCTACTACGCTCACGAGATATGGCCATCATTAGAAGAATTTAATGGGTTCAGAACGGCCAAAGGTCCAAGCCTCCAAGGGAGAGGAAATGGCATGTCCACTGTAGGAGTGTACGTATGTTGTAACAGTGTGTACGTACATATAAGTACTACTCTTTGTTTCTGCGTGCTATGCCATGGAATGGAAATATTTTATTTTAAAACCATGTCAAGCGTCCCCAACAGCTCATCTATCACATTCCATATCCTGAAAATAGAGTATGAAGACTATAAATTTAGCTTAAAAAAACGGCTATTCTATCATCTATCATCTATTTTTAGATGTCATCCATGCTAGGAGAGATAACCTTCATATTTAGATGATCCCTCTCCATCCTCCAAAGAAATATAAAGGATGTGATATATGGATGATCTAGTGGAGTATATAGAGATATGAAGGATAAAACTAGTTTAGATGATCATCCAAATAAGGATATGGATGATCAAATTTAGATAAGCTGTTGGAGATGCTCTTACGAGCGAAAAAGACAGCGAGCTTAATGTCAATCCCGCTGGTCAATAGTTATGGCGCATGATAATTAAAACGTGGATCTTAATCTTAGGAAGTAAATAGGAGTAGTACATGTGGTTTTTTTTTCCAGTCTGTCTACAACGCATAGTATATATGTTATGCTTCTAAAATTCCGGATATGTTAGAACAAATGCAGTCAAAGGTCCAAACTTCAAACTTTAGAATTTGTCAAATGAAAATGACACTGGTGGACTTGTCAGTTACCATTATTTGTCAAAGTACTACTACACTTTCCTATCATGATTATTGTTTTAGAAGTTCAAATAGTTACATGACTGAAACTGGTAAAGTACAGAAGTGTTTAATTAATAGAGAGTATATCAGTGTTGGTGTATTTGATTGTTGAGCCTGTGCTTATAAGGCATAGCGAAATTGTTGAGCCGATTGAGCTTGTGTCTTGACATCGGATCCACAAATTTCTTGGCTTCCCTAGCACGACGTGGAGGGACTTATAGGGTGTCTATTTGTCGCTATCATCGCTCAACTCTGGCTTTAGAACTGACATATATCTTAAAATATTTACTTATATTGTTAAGAATGTGTGTCTTCGGCTTATAATCCCCGCTCCCAAGCCGCCGTCGCATTAAAAAAACTCAAAGAATCAGAGCCTGATAATATTATCATATACAAGTAAGGTCATATTTGGAACACTGAAAAGTAAATCATCATGTATAGAAAAATACAGGACCAGTAAATAGATGGGTGTTTGGAATGGGCAAACTCTCTCTCACTTGATCTTTTCAGCATAGAAGAGGACAAGTACGGGCAAAAATAACCAACACCGAGGAATCGAACCGAACTGACTGAAACCAAATGACCGTGGCCAAAATTTTTGGTTAGAGCACGTTTACGATCCTCTGGTACCGAGAGATACCTCTTAATACCTTAATACCTTAGATTTATGGACAAATTTTTAATGATTGAAATGCTTATATTTATTGATAGAGGGTTAGAGGGAGTGTATTTTTCTCATTGCATTTTCTCTATGCTTTTTTTCTGAACCAAACAGAGCCTAAAAAGATCATGCACCGAGGTGGGGGTGATCTTTTTTTTTTTGCTTGGAAAAAACTAAACAGTATATTTACAAGCGAAAAACTATTTTAGGAATGAAACTTTTATATACGTGTTTTAGCAATCTAAAAATCAAGGCTATAAAATAATTAAGCTACAATAAAAGACGTAAAATCAACTCTATACTCCATCTGTTTCATAATGTAAGATCCGTTTCATAATGTAAGATGTTTAATTTTTTTTGTTTGCAATGTTTGACTATTTGTCTTATTTAATAAATTATGGAAATATCATTTATTTTTCTTGTGACTTACTTTATTATCAAAAAGAACTTTAAGCATGACTTGTCATTTTTTATATTTGTATAATTTTTTGAATAAGATAAATGGTTAAACGTTGCAACTAAAAAAAATTCAAATATCTTAAATTATGAAACGGATGTATTATTAGGTTGTGTTTTTTTACCGTTGATTTTTCTCTGATTTTTCTTGGGCTTTTGCGCGTACGTGTGCCGAACTACGAAATGGTGTCTTTTTTTGCAAAAAAAAATTATATACAACATCTAAACATGTTACCTCTCTAAAATAGTTTTTTTAAAAATTTTGTAAGAGATATGAAAATTAGATAACCTTTTATTCTTTATCTAAAAGCTGAAAAAGAATATAGTATTTGTGATTGAAAATCAAATTTTGGCTATAAACATCTGCAGAAGTGAAAAGATGAATGTGATGATGTAAACCTGTAGCACTTATCATCTAGTACAAATTAAATAATGATTTCGTATGCAGATGGCACAAATAAATGTTAGTGCCCATCTGAATAATTACATGAACATACTTATTTCCATTGTACACAAAAGAGCAATTACACCCGATCCAACAGTGAAGACACTGTTTAAAAGCACAGCACAGTTCACTGAAGTGCATGCAAGTGAACAAATGGAAGGGGACAAACCGGATGCACTGGTCCAACCACCTCTCATCAGATCCACCCCACATTAAGGCACCCTCTCCCTCCCAGTATTTCACCACCTGAACAAAAAAAAAATTCAGAAAGCTAACAAGACCACACCACCAGTTCACCAGTAGAAATGAGGAAAAAAAACACCCCACCATCTTCACCAGCCAGAGAAGTCATTATGAGAAACGCCACAGCTCCGGCCAAAGCCTTTGACTCCACTACTGGCCGCCGGGGAGACGACGACATTTGCATGCATGCATGGCCGGACACTTCACCAGGTCACTAGTAAGTCCTAGCCCGAAATAGATTATTTTTAGTTTTAAGATACAGTGATTTGACTTTTCGTCTTATTTAAAAATTTTGTGTTTAAATTTTTTGTTGCTACTACATGAGAAAACATAAATAATACTTTATACGTGACTATTTTTTTAAAATTTTATATGATTTTTTAAATAAGACAAATAATCAAACTTTTAACACCGAAATTAAAAAATAATCTTATTTCAGAACGAGGATAGTATATATGTGGGGCTGAGCAATGAACCTACACATATCTCTGTATCTATACTGTCACGGTGTGTACGAATACGCAGCCAGCCTGACCAGACGGCCGGCCTCCCGAGTGGGCACAAGCAAACGGCTATTACACCAGGAGGATCTCTGAGCACTGGATTCTTTTACCAAATAATGTCATGGACACAGTTTTTTTTTTCTTTTCCTTTTTGCTGCTGCTGCTGTTCCTTTATTCGAAAAATAAAGGAAACGGTATATATTTGTAAAAAAAAACTTATGAATAAAATTTTTATATATGTGTTTTTATCAATCTATAAGTTAAAAATGAAAAATATAATATAATAAAAACCTTCAAAATCAACTCTAAATTTAAAATTCAAAATTTAAATTTGTCTAAGAAATGACATCGCCGTTAGGGTTCCATTAACTTTTTCCGTTAAGTGCTATAATATGAATATTGTATTTAACGGAAAAAAAGAATGAAAACCTAACGGTGATAGTATTTTTTAGAATTCGTATTCGTCAATAATATTTTTTAGACTCATATGTTTGTCAATGCCAATTTTTTAAATTTTTCTCTTAAGAAAATATAAGAATAAACGAAATGACGGGTGTTTGTTAGATTGCTACTGCTCCGATTACTCAACCGGCGTCCACAGCTTCTTTTGCCTTGTTTGGCCATGCACCCAGCGGCAACGAAGTACAGAGAGAGCTCCCCCTCACTCGTAGCTTATCCCTAGCTGGAGTAGCTGTAGCACACGGCATGCAGACGACGCAACGGCTTGATGTGGATGTTTTTAGTGCTCTGTGCACATCGATCTCCAGCAAGTTTTGCTGTGATGATATATTGATACTACTACTATTACGTTACTACTACTACTAGCAGAAGCCTGGATGCTATAGCAACGGTACATTTGAGCATATGATCTGTCACTTTTTTTGCGTATGTAGTATTACGTGTATATATATACGAGTATATATACACGACCGCAACGTCCGTACGGAAGTGTTGACTGGTAGTACCAGTAGCGAAAGCACAGTCATGCATCACATCTCCGAGTCTCTGAAAGTTGATGTGCGTATCTAGGACAGTGCTGGTTCCGCAGATACGAGTAATTAACAAACATGCATGGCCTGGACATACAAGTTGCAATGCATACTCTAGGTAGTAATATCTCTGGCCGTCTGTAATCTGTATCCGCTTTGACAATGGCCGTAGACTACGACAGTAGCGACGTGTTGCAGGCAAAGATCAAAATACTACTGGAGTAAGGCCTGTTTAGTTCCCAAAAAGTTTTTTCTTAGAAATATAACATCGAATCTTTAAACATCTAGAATATTAAATATTAGTGAAAATTAAAACTATTTGCACAATTATGAAGGAAATCGTGAGACGAATCTTATTAGCATTAATGCTACAGTAACCAACATGTGCTAATGACGAATTAGTTAGGCTCAAGTTTCGTCTCACGGTTTATAGACGAGCTATGAAATTCGTTTTTTCATTCGTATCCAAAAATCCCTTCTGACATCCGGCCAAAAGTTAAAGCTTGCACCAAAAATTTTTGGCAACTAGACAAACCTAAATTTGTGTGATGTGAGCAGGGATCGATGAGCTGAGCTCACGACGCATGGCACCAGCGGCCAGCGGAGTAGCTAAAGGTCAGAGCTGAGAGAGTTCGATCCTTGGGAGCAGTAAACTACGGGTAACTACCCGAATCAAATCGCCTAGATTAGACCAGGGCTACCAAGCTTCGTCGGAGCAGTTGGTCATACTCTCCTATCAAATCACCCGACAGTACTCCTACGCAGTAGTGTGCACTTGTTGCAACGCAAACACCCCGTCGAAGAAGAATGAGAATAAAGTCTCATGTCTAGCGTGTGTAGACGAGCAAACTGTTGCAAGTTAAATGGCCTCGGCAGAGATGGGCAGGATGAGTCCATGGCAGCATGAGTAGCACTATACGGCCTCTGTGGCTCCTGTCCCCATTTCTTGAAGCAGGTCTCACTAAGCAACAGGAGGGGGTTTTGGAGCCATCCTCTGGCCGGCTACTAGATCCCGCAGCATTTTCATTCAGGTTGGCAAAGGAATTTTCTACCCCATGCAACAGTCTAATTAGATGCAAACAAAGCGTTATTATTTCCTACTGTCCACATGCGTAACTGCGTCTGTTTATATATGCGCTTCAGGCCGTGCTAGGCCACCCCACTTAAGTTATCTAACTTTTTTTTTCACACGCACGGTTCTTGAGCTACTAAACGGTATATGTTTTATAAAAAATTTTTATAGAAAATTTGTTTTAAAAATCATATTAATCTATTTTATATTTTTTTAATAATTAATAATTAATTAATCATATACTAATTTATTAGTACGTTTCTCGCGCCAGATAACTATGCCCATGAGAATTCCCTCAGTGATCACGGGGAAATGTACCACATCTGTTGCCTTGTGGTAACAAAGCTATAGTGGAAAATGTTAGTGAAGCTAGCAACAATGTCACTTTCTGCGTTTCTCAGGAGGAAGGGAGAGAGATCAAAAGGGGCTAGAGACAGCCAACAGCAAGATTCACAAGATTTGCTAGGGATGTTTGGATATCTCCTATTTTTTTGGACCTATCACATCTAATATTTGGACACTGATTAGAAGTATTAAATATAGATTATTAATAAACCCACCACATACTCTAGACTATTTTGCACGACGAATTTATTGAGACTAATTAGTCTATGATTAGCGAATGTGATACTACATTAAACATTTGCTAATCATGAATTAACTAGGCTTAAAAATTTGTCTAATAAAATAGTCATTATTTATATAATTAGTTTTATTATCAGTTTATATTTAATACATGTAATTAACGTCAAACATCCGATATAAGAACGGTCTATAAAAAAATCACTGAAGTCAAACAGCCTGCCCTACCACATCTTGGGGAGAATTCCTCCAAAACACCGGCTTTCCATGCACTGCAGATCAGATCAGAGAGAGCGCAGCAGATAGCGGACAGGCCTACCCAAGTTTTATTTTCAGCGAAGGCATGCATGCGAGGCAGAATTGCCTCTCGAGGAACGCAGCAGTATGAACTCAAAAGAGGTAAGCAGCTGCTGAGCGAAGCCTATGGAGCCTACTCGATTTTATACCCCTCTTGCCTGCGTTGCATCCTTCCCTTTGGTTTGCCTACTAGTAGAAGCAAAGTTGCCATAAAAGTTGTGTGAGGCGCATTGTAGTTGCAAAGTTGGCTGCAACTGTGACGCAGCTCGTGGATATATGGGAAAGGAGAGCGACGGCGCGAGCCATGCTTGCGACCGGGTTCTCAACATTTTCCTTCTAAAACAGTACTTCTTCCTTTGGAAAAAAAACACATAATCATATTTTTAACACCAGATAGAGAGTTCATGTGAATGACCCCCAATCCAATGCCCAAACAGAATAACTGAAATGTCATAGCCATCTTTTAAAACAAGATTAACTACACAGAGGAAATAAAGCCCAACAGCAAAGGATCACCCATATGTCTCATATAAGATATTGTTTGTTCTCTTGATATATCTAGGCACCGTTTTTTCCCTCATGAGGGATTTTACGATGTTTGCGAGGTACAAGGAGTGAGGAGTGGGACGACGTGAGCCGTTGATCTATATAAGGGGCAAGGTACGGAAAGAAAATATTGTAATAGGTGGTATTAATATAAATATGATGATATTAGAATAACAAATGTATTTTCATACACATGAAAAGGTATGAGAATGTATCAAAGGATTAACTCGTAGACTGTTGCGTTGCATTGTTCTTAGGTAGGTTTTGTTCACACGTGGGGTTTACATGTTCTTTGATATGTTACGAGGAAGTAAACAGGTGAAGAATCGAGGGCTAACGGTGGATGCATGGTCGGAGGCACGGGCGCCAACGGAGGTTGGGCTGGAGGGAGGGGCGGCGAAGGAGGGGGTCCGGGACTACCTAGGTTGGCCGGAGCCAGAGGCAGCCACATCGTCTCGATCTGTTAGATGATCGGTTTAGTTTTTTTTCACAAATCTTCCTCATCGAACTTGTATTGTTCCCATTAGGTACATACATCTTCTCAATTTGTTGTTATTTCGATCATTGATTACATTCATCAAACAATGGATCACCAAATTGCTATGTAAATCAGTGACTAACTGGAAAGAATTATCAAGATAACATAAATATGATCTGTACCACATAAATTGGGCCGAAGTTTGGAAACCATGCAAACAGAACGACCGAAGATTGGAAAAAGAATAGAAAAGCATGTAATTTTTGTCCCCACAACATCTTCCAAAACTACTACGCGGTACATTTAAATCCATTTACGTCGTGTCTTGTGGTACCTCCATACTTTGTTGGACATAATTGACTATATAATCAATTAACTTTAACCCTTAGTGTCTCTAATACCTTTTATGAGGTACCTTTCGTCATGAGCTATCAGATATATGCCATTTTAGGCACGCAAACACTATAAAAGGTCTCTTCTCTCATATATCTAACTTTGATTCCCTCGTTTTCACGCATACGAATACCGAACTAAACGTGGTATTTTTTCTAAAAATGTTCCATAGTAAAGTTGTTTTGCAAAAATATATTAATATATTTTTAATTTTATAACTAATAATTAATTAATCATATACTAATCTATTACTATACGTCGATTAACTAACCAACTACCCAACACAGCCTGAAACACTTGTCACCTCATGTTTCTATCATATGTGATAATTCGTTTAATTCTATGGACATTGTCCTATTAATTGCATGGGAAATGTCAAATGCCCTAAGTTAGCTACAAGATGAGGTGGCAGAGGAGATAATGAAAAATAAGCAGAGTTGACTTTCATGTAAGAGGTAGTTCTATACGTACTCTAAAATATATATTAAATACATATACGAGAGAAATAGATAAAATGTAGAAATTAGAATCAACTTTATAACTAATCTTTTATATCAACAAACTTATATATATATATATATATAGTAAATTAGCTCTGGCTTTCTGTTAGCGTCAGATTCCGAATGTGCTCAATCTGCGACATGGCAAAATACCCCGGTACCCCCTATTATGAAGTCAACCGGCTTTTGGTTGTGGACCGTTTTGCACTGTACTCCACCTCTTTGGAGAATGAAAGTGCAACGGCGTGCGTAATTGCGATCCTGCAGACCTACGAGCCCTGTGAAAACTGCTTCTTCTTGGCGCGACAAAACAGTGAAATCCCCCGTATTAATGAGGCCGAAATCTTTCAGCGATTTGACGAAATCATTCTCGGACAACCACCACAAGCATGCACGTCGAGTGATCCAGCGAGAGAAGAAGGGGTACTGACGTACTGTACATATACCAAAAGGCGCGTATTCAACTCGCGCTGCGCGGCTGGCAGCCTCGCAGGCAGCGGCCACATCGATCGATCGAACGAACGAACGATCGGCTGCTGCAGAGGCTCTGACGAGCGTATCTCCGCTCCCTAGCTCCCTGCGCAAAAGCAGCAGTACGTGCAGTCGATCGAATCCGCCATTGCTGCCCGCGTAAACTCTTCCTTCTACTCGTAAGCGTAGCGCGACGCGCGATGCGATGCTATCCGGATGCGCGCGCGAGCGAGCCTAGACATGTCATCGTGCTGTGCGCCGGCTGGCCCAGCTACGGCTAGCTTCAGTACCTGCAGTAGCTACGCACAGGAACGGTGACGCCGTGCGCCTTGTAGTTCTCTAGTTTTCCTTGACATTAATTATCTAAAAAGAAATACTGAAATACTAGTACTACATCGGTCACAAAATAATCATTTCTAAACCATTTAAGTGAGATTAAAGTTGAGAATAAAAAAATATAATATCTCTTCATAAATAAGACGAGCGCTTGAGGATATGTCAGAATAAAATTTGAAAAATGTTGAGTCGGATTTAATTGATAAGACAAATAATATTATAAATATTTATATTTTGATAAAAGATGCAAAGCAGAGAAAAAACTTAAGAGCAATCCTTAGAGCATCCACAACATGTTATATTAATAATCATTATACAATAAATGTTCTTATATAGCCTGTCTTTATACATTATAAGCTACCCATAAGGGAGTAAAATATACTACTTTTGAATGAGAGTAATGAAGAGACTTGAGGGAGAGAGATATTATTTTACATTTAGGACTCAATTTGTTTTGTACTCTATCCATAAGTATCGTGGAGTTTGGTACAACTGATTGCATATGCGGTGAGTCTCATCTATATTGACAACATCAACTCTACCACACCCTTTTTTGGCATTAATTTTGGGTTATTAAACCAAAATTTAAATTTTTAACTTTAAATTTATAGTTAATGAGGTTTTTTATTGTAGGTAACTTTTTAGCTTTGTCTTTTACATCATTATGGATACGTATATAAAAACCTTATCTATAAATTATTTTTTATTTATAATTATGTTGTTTTATTAGAAAACCAAAAGATGACCCTATACATTGCGAATACGTACGTCGGCCTCAAAACTGGTCCGAGCAGCAGAACTCAGAATTTCTCCTCGCTCGCATGCAATATCACGTCTTTTCAGATGGGATACGCATAGCAGGACGGGTTGTAGCTTTGCTTGCTGCCCTACATGTATACGAGTACTGCTACTACTATCCCAGCCGGGTGCCCCTTTTACTCCCTGTGCAGAAGCAGCGGCTTCCTTGTCTTGTTCCAGTACCAGTAGAAAGGTACTCCTACGCACAGTACTCCAGTGCTAGCCGCAGCACACAGTAGTAGGTGCCCCTCTCTCTCGAGCTGCAGCTGCCAGCAGAGCCACTAGCCAAAAGCCAGAAAGGCTAGGGAGTGTGTTTAACAGTGGAGGAGCATGTAGCCCTGCGCGGCGCAGCAAGCAGCGCGAAAACTCGATCGATGCAGCGGCAACTCGGTGGAGCACAGTGATATGCTCCTACGCTGATAGTAGTATATCCTCCTCCTCTCGCAGCAGCTGCCGTCTTGGGCCACTCCTGCCTGCCTGCACGCACCGGCATATTGGCAGGCGGATAAGTTGTGGACAAGCGGGTACACGCGAGAGACTGAGATGCCTCTGCAACCCTGCATGCATGCCTGTCCAAAGGAGAGAATTTGCAGTGCGTGTAGCTGGCTTCCATTTGTAGCCAGGAGGGAAGCTTGTGCAGAGTTGCAAAAGTGAATTGCTTGTCTGCATTTCCACGTGTCTCTGCGCAAAACCTGCTTGCTGGTAAACCGGTAATTAACAGATCAATCGTTGTAGTATACTGTAAGCACATCTTGTCTTTGCAACGTTAACATTTGCTCCGTCCGAGCATATTCCAATAACCTACTCCTAGTTCTTTTAACCAGGCACTCCTACCTGCATGAAAGAAAGAACGAGAGTTGACATGCTCGTCTAGCGTACCCACGTTTAGCACAGGGATTTCAAACAGTAAAAATTCACTGTACATTCGACTCCGCAAGTTATGCCCTTCACTACTAGTATAGTATAGTTACTATTGCCATGCAGTACTTTTCGACGTGCACTGTGCATCAAACCGTGCCCGTGAACAGAAAGGCGGAGAAGCCGCCGGAATTTATCCAGGGTGAGGGGCAAGCCATCGTGGAAGCAGGAGACAAGACATAGTAACAATTGTCAATTGGAGTCTGGACACGCCAATTCCCAGGCTTGGGTTCAGACCAAAACATCTCTTGCTTGAAGCCCTTCGCTACTAGATTAAGGTCGGGCTTCCTTTATACTGTTATCTTCCGTTCCAAAATAAACCAATTCCTGTATTTTTGATTGATTTTTTGACTTTCGTTTTATTTGAAATTTTTTATAATTAATATTTTTATTGTTATTACATGATAAAACATAATAGTACTTTGTATGTGACTATTTTATTTTTAATTTTTTAATAATTTTTTTAAATAAAACGGATGATCAATCGCTCCATAGGCAAAACTCAGAAAACTTTTTTTGACGAAGTAGTACAGTGAGGATGGTGCAGAGAGAGAGATCATGCAGCCTGTTGATGGAGATGGTACATTGGTAGTACGTGCAGTAAAGAGTAAAACAGTGGATCGATGATAGTAATAGTACTGCAAAGGAATGATGGTGTGGTTTGGTTACTCGGGAGGGGGCCAGAGGGTGGCAGGACGAACACGATCTCCATGACAGATGGAATAATTAACTTTTTGCTACTCTTACAAAATGATAATAATATATTTACCACTGAACCCATATGTCATAGATATATGAGGATCACGTGTCATAGACAGCGGGTGGCAAATATATTATGTGCTATTTTTAAAAGTGGCAAAAAGTTAAATGCCCCCATGACAGATGGGCATCCAGCGTTCGTGTTTCCTTATTTCTGTGTGAAAGGGTGTATACGTGAAAGGCGGTAATTCATACTCTCTCCCCATATTTCAGTAGATAATGTCATTAATTTTTTAACATATGTTTGATCATTCATATTATCTAAAAGATTATGTGATTATTATCTATTTTGTTGTAATTGAATGTATTGGTATGTATATTTTAAATATAACTTATATTTTTTATATTTGTATAAAAATTTGAATAAAATAAATAATCGAACGTGTATAAAAAGGTTAACGATGTTATTTATCAAAAACGAAGGGAGTACATCTGTATGCAAACTGACAACATAAAAAACCAAATCAACAGTTACAGTAAAAATATTCCCATGCATCAAAATTTGCAGTTAAAAATAACAAATAGAAAGTTTACATACGTTGGAGTGGTTGTTTCGAAAAATATATGTTGGAGTATAAGTGAATTGTTTATCTTTTCTTATTCGCTAGTTTTTTTAGATTTAACCAACCAGTGCATATAAATTAATATACTGGTATCATGGCCATAGGCCCAAAGCTCTTGCGTTTGAATCAAGGTTGGCCTGCAATTAAGTAAAGAAAAACTACATCTAACTTATATTCCACATTTAAGGTATGATGAAGTTAGAGACCTCGAGCTTGAATTTTGGCCAACTGAAATTAAATAAAAGAATCACATTTTACATTTATTCAACATTTAAGGCATGATGAAGCTTCAATGGAAGAGAGTATAGGTGAATTATCCGTGTTTTATCATCAGGTTAAGCTTTAGGTTAGAATGGTTGGGATATGCAACTCAACATCTACATTTGTCCAGAGCTTCATTGCCTTCAAGATGGGCCAATAGTATGATTATTTTTTGGCTCTTCATTTATCCATTTGGTCAATTAGCTAAAAAGTTTCATCTCCATATCTGCCACACACTCTAACAACATATCCATTTCCAACTCCATGGATTTTACCTGCTGGCTATAGGCGTCGGAGTAGATTGGGTAGCAAGGGCAGACCTGCTGACGGTGGTGGAAACCGGTGGGACGATGGCGACAACGTCGGCGAGCTCTTGATCCCAGGCCGATGGCTCTTTGTCTGGGACAACAGTGGCAAGCGCTTCATCCAGGGGTGACATGTCTTGGTTTGGGGACGACGGACCGTGCGCTCGATCTTGATAGGGGGAGGGTGGCGGCGCACTCTATCTAGCAAGAGGGGGGATGCGGTCGATCTGGGAGGGAGAGAGTATGGACACGAAGTGAGAAATGGAATATGTGTGGGGTCATGCGTGGGATCTATGACCGGCAAGATCATTTTGGTTGGCCAACTTTCGCATGTGCGAGTAGTAGTTTGGCTAGCCTATCATCAAGCCTGTTGAAGCTCGGGTTTTGATTAAAATTGTTAAAATTTATTTTGGAGCGATAAGTATTAACTTGGTTGAAGATGCTCTGTATTGCTGAAGTATTTTTTCGTGGTTAAGTTCAAAATGGATCCATGCATCGTGTAGGTGCACTAATCCATAGCACTTATTTTGTACTCTAATTCTGAGCTCAAACACGTACCCCTCCACATTGTCCGTAGTTTATTGTTGCACGTAGTATATCAAATCATGGCCAGGGGGCAGAGCCGAACGTGTTCCTATTTTCCCGTGCAATCATGACCTGTTCTGGCGGCCAGAACCGCACTATACATGTCTACATATGCACACTGCACACGTTTGGAGTACTAACCATGACCACGCTAGGCATCCCTGTTCACCACTTACAAGATGCAATTGACTGGGTGTCCCAAGCACATTTGTCATATCGACTAGGCATTCGTTCATGCACGGCCACTCACTTCCCCTTTCTCGCCTCGCCGGTGAAACAATCTTCGCTTGAAACAACAAGCTAACGTGCTACTAGCCTCCTATTGAATCGCACACGTACTCGCATGTACTCTTGTAAACAGTCAAAGGTTCAAAACCAAGCAAGGATTTTTGCTGAACTGTTGCGAGAGACCATTTGGTGCATGCCAAGACAATACACGTACCAATCACTACAACGAGAAAGGCCATTACGTACGACCAACTGGATTTTCACAGATGATTGGCTGCCTTACCTGCATATCTAAAGCGTTTTTCACATGTGGGGGGTTGGTCAATTGCTAAGACCTATTTTCGCATATGGTCGTGATGATATTTTTTTGGTGCAAAAAGAATGCTCAAATTCAAGCATCGATCTAGATCAGACGAGCATCAAACGTACATTCAAATTCAACCATCCTGCAAAATCTTTGATTCATATGTTCCCTAAAACCACAAAGCCTAATCACAACAACCCGTAACAAGTAACGACAACAACAATAACTCTCAATCACACCAACAGTAGTAATGTGAGGCGAAGTCATATACATGATCGTCTGCAATGCCGCAACTAGGCCTTGAGCAGCTATGGCTGGAGCCCTAGGTCTAGTTATATAATCACTTAAATATTATATAAAATTATGATATAAATTTTAAAAATAGTTAATACTACACTAGCTTAGCCCTACTTTTCAAACTTTTCATGTTCCGCCCCTGATCTTTTACACTGTCGCTGATTGGAAATGCCTCATAACAATCTAAAAGTCCATCGTTGAACTCACTGCCCCTAGGATTAGAACCGTCGGATCCTCCACCACACCACCAGCCTCTTTCCCATCACCTACCACACCACCAACCTCCATCCTCTTCGGATAGATCTAGTATAGCAAGAAAAGAAGAGTCATATTTGGAAGAAGAAGATAAAGGGGAGTGCAGGAGTGTTGATCCAAGAGAGCAGATCAAGTTGGAGGTGAGGTGAAGGAGAGGGCACTTCTCCACATCGCCGCCACCTAGCCATGCTTTCATCATTGCTCACCTTCTCCACCGCGTGACCCCTTCACCTTTGCTCCTTGCCATTATCGTTGTTCTCCGTTGACTAACGGAGAGTGAGAAAACTAAGAGAAAGGCCGAGGGAGAGAATTAACTACTCTGACGTGTTAGTATCCCTTTCATAATTTACATAATCAGTAATATTTAAACATAACTGGTAAAATCAATCTTTAGTTCTTTACTAGGAAAATATAAATAGGACCGTGAGCTGAAAAACACTAAAAGAATGATATCTTTAGACCTTAAGTGTAAAAGTCAGTTTTTATAGATGGAGTTTGTTATACATCATATTTTGTTGTTTTTATGTGCATGTTTTTTAGGTCCATCAAAATTCAGGTGTCCCGAAAAGTATTTTTAACAGTAAGAAAATATACCCTGGTTGTAAAAATGCATCTCGTGGAGTATCAGGCAGGGAGTAGGTGAGATCCGGTCTCACCTACGGCGGCAAACCGGACAGACAGGACAGCGGGCGAGTAAAGAAATTGGGACGAATACTGTGCCATTCCCATGCACGCACGCACGCTCACACTCGGTCTGATCTGATGCACGCGACACGGCGAAGAGAGGTCTTCCTCGTCCCTTTTTTTAATGCGCGACGAAGAGAATTCTCCCCTGTTCTAGACGAGACGCGCTGGGACGGGACACAAAGCAGCACCGGCATTCCAATCGAATGGATGGCGGGTTGAGTAGTAGGCCGCGCATCATCATTGCAGTTGCAGCTCCGCGGCGAAGGGGAGGGGGATGGGGAGGGGGAGGGGGAGGGGGCCCGGCCAGCGTGCGGGGAAGACCACGGCTAAACAACAACAGATGGGCCTCTACGGCTAAATGCGGGTGGCCCAACTGGGAGCCGTACGTGCGCTGGTCGCCGGCGTGGAGCATGGATGAGCGCATCATTCCCCCGCCCGGAAAAAACAAGAGGGACGCGCGGGCGGACCCCTGCAAAATGCAAGGAGCACACCACTCGCGATAACGATGATGCGAGGAGCAGCGAGGTAATGTCTGCTCTACGGCGTACGTAGATCATATCCAGGGTACGCCTATTAGATGGAATGGCTGAATCTAGAGATCGTTCGAAGCTGCTGATTTGCAACAGTAACAACACTTGGCTCGACAGGGTGCGCCAAACGATTTCGAGGCGGAAAGGTCCTTACGTGCGCGACAAAGCGCCCCCACACGCGCTCGGCCCTGCACGCTTCAGAGCATGCAGAAAGGGTAGGGAGATCGACGTGCACTTGCTCCACCATGGGCAACCATCCCCATGCAAGCGAACGCAACGCACTGGCGCAGCGTCGTGTCCGGACTCTGAGCACTTCATCATTGTGTCGCCGTGTTTTTTTCACCCTCTCATTCCAACGCGCGCGCTGAGACGGGGACGGGCAAAATCCCTGAGACCCTTGGAGTGGAAATCCTAGCACATCCCGGTGTCACAGTACTTTAAAACATTTTTAATAAATGATTTTATTACTAAGTCTCGAAGAAAAATATTTTCACCGTAAACCTTTTGTCCACATCAATGTTAGTGACATGTTAGATAAACGCTGTCAGGCAAACTAGCTGACGTGATAGACTTGCCACGCCACAGACACTAGCGTAACAGTGTTGTCTTGTTATGCCAGTGTCTTGCCATGTCAGTGTTACTGACGTGGTAGGTCAAAAGATTCATATGTTGAAAATATTTTCTTTCGAGGTTGAGTAATAAAATTATTTATTAAAAATGTTTTAAAAATAAAAAAACTCATGTGCCATCCTTTGTTGGCAAATTCTTGTTTTCTTGGCGGGCCTCCCCTGTGTTTTAGTGTTTACATATTTGGTTTATAGCCATTCTTAACCTTGCAAAAATATTGGCAAGTTAAAACATGGGCATTTTAAAAAGTTTTGTAGGCTGAGATGTCTGATTTCATTTGTCGCCAACTTTCAGTTGTTGTTGTTTGGTTTGAGACCAAGAAGAAACTAACCATTAATGCCAAATTTTGACACTGGCTTGGATATTTGGCACTCCAAAAGTTTGGCAATGAATCAAACAATAGTCAAACCCATGATTGTTGCTAAAATTTTGGCTAGGTTTGTTGGGCATTAATATATCGAAACAAACCCTACATCTCAAGAATGCATTAGTGTATAGTCCCCACTATATTAGGATAACTGTGGAATACTATGTACATATGGAAGCTTCTTGCAAGAAAGAATATCAAACTTGACCGGATATGTATACATATGGAGTATATACTATATAAGATGAGTTCCATCTTTTATTTCTCCCTCACATCAAGTGTGTTTCACACTATCTAGAAAAAATAAGTCTGGTTAGAAAAGTAGTTGTGTCGATGAAAAAAAATCATTGTAGAAATGTCTCTATCGAGGATACCACTAGTCCACTAGCCCAATATCCAATCGCGTGTCCCCTCTGTCCATTCTCATCCATACCGTGTAATTGCAATTTGCACGTCCACAACAGAATCACCCATACAAAAATTATGGGACTATCAAAAACCAAATAGAGGAAACATGCATCCCCTTCTGTTGTTCTCTAGTAACTTAGTGTTGCAACATATGTGGTATTTGACTTGCTTAGCAATAAAAACGTCATGGCGATATATACTCCATGTTAGGCATTGCTAGCTAGCTAGCTGCTATTATGACGCTTATCACGCTGATCATTCCCAAACAGAAGCAATCTTTGCCTGTGCGCCAAACGCGGGCAAAGGCACGGAAAAGGGTTAAAACTCCGCCGAAGGGCTAGAGGGACAGATAGAATCGGTGTCACGTCGAAAAACCTTGGAAGACATTGGTGATTTCGTGAGTGTCAAATAATTGGTACGGCGACAACGAAGGCACGCGCTAGCTGAGGATGAGATAGAGCAAAAGCTCATTAAAAGCCTAACACGGCCAAATCCCCTCGACAGTAGCCACGACGTCGCTTGGCTGAGTTGGCTGGCTCAACCGTACGTCGTCCGTCGAACGACCGTCCCTGTTCTCGTGTCAACTGGAGCACGCACATATGCGAATCATGTGACAGCTACTAGCCCAATGCTTGTGTGCATCGTTAACCCCTTGCCTAGGTTAACGATGCAACACCTTAGACAGAAAACTCGATGCAGACCTCTTGTCTACTCCTACCAAGATCCAGCTCGTAGGACATGTGCTGCAAGCCATCAGTTCAAGCGGCCGGTGGATCGTTAATTGATAGTAGTACACTTGTGTTGGATGCATGGGTGTCGGACGAGGGCTACAATTTACAAACTTCAAGAAAGTTGGTGTCTCGTAGCATAGGTCAAAATTCCGAGGTTAGCAACTGCTGGCCATAGTGCTACGCTGAAAGATACTACTCCCACGGTTTAATAAGAGCCAGACTAATAATATAGCGCACAAGCTGTCTATAAGACTCTTTGTAGTCTTCTTACAGCCGACACATATAATAGTTAGCTCTTCATCATTAACGCAGGTCCCACATGTCTCTCTTACAGAATTTCTTGGTTCTTATGCCTGAACTGGCTATAAGCTTACAGTCTGCTTCTCCTCTCTCTCCTCCCCATCTCTCCTCCACATCAGCATTTAGTCGGCTTATAGCCTACCATTATACTTGCTCTAAGTTAAACTTTCGGTTTCCGTGTCCAGCATTAATTTGATTATTCTCCTTATTTAAACATTTTTTAAGAAATTGAGAAAAAATTAGTCTCACGTAAAGTATTATTTATAATTTATCATCTAATAAAGACAAAATTATTAATCGTAAAAAAATTGAATAACATGAAGTGTCAAACATTGTAGATAAAAAGTAAAAGATTGATTTATTTTAGGAAGGAGGCAGTACTAGAAAACACTTTGAATCCTTTAGAGCGAGTGGAGCAAGGGATGTAAGTATGCTTTAAAAATTATCAAATCATATTTATGCTTATTTAGAAGAGAGAGGAAAGGTGAAAAAAGAAAAATGTACTATAAATTTACAATCAGTTACATCACAAGCTACAATATGTTGAATGTTTATGATAGGTGAACCATATATTATTGAATGCCTGTGTGTAACTACTGTATAAGTTGATTTCATGTTAATTTTTAATAACATAAAAAGATTTTGGAGCTAGTAGTTAGTTTTTATTGACTTTGCTTTAAGAGCGAGTAAAATACATGATATAAGCAGTTTCTAAAAATTAGTATGTCGTATTTATGCTTACATGGAGTATGGAGAAAAGGAGAGAAGAAAACGGACTACATATTTATAGCCAGCTACAGCACAAGCTCTAAGACACTGAGTGTGGATGAGAGGTGGACGATACATTGATCAAATAGTATATGTTTATGTGCAACTATTATATAAGCTGACTCTATGTTAGCTCTTAATGATATATAGCAAAATTTTGAAAGTAACAATTTTCTTGCTATAAAGAGATGATTAATATACTCGTGGGTTGCAAGTCTCTCTCTATATGTGTGTGTGTGTGTATATATATATATATATATATATGAAGAGTATCCAACCGGTTATTTTTAAAAAATAAATGTGCCTTCTGTGGTTTTTCAAGGATGGGTTGGTTTGGTGATGTGCGCAATGCGAGAGGTGGGTGATGAACAGGATGCAGATATGCTGGGTCCTGGCCTCCTGGGACAGCTAGCCCAATCTAAAACGGATGGTCCACGGGCGAAAGAGGCAGCCCAGCGTGATGTTGTAATTGGTGAGGGCCTCTGCTGATTCATCACAAACGGACGGCCCAAAACAATTCCACTGATCACGGACGGCCCACGGAATTCCAGTGATCTTAGGTAGTATTCGTACTAGGTTCGTAATGAGATGGCTATTTTTTCTGGGCTGAATTTTTTAAGTGGACTTTAGTCATTTGACACATACCGCGACTCCGCGAGCCCACTGTGCTACTATCATGGAAAGTTTCCTTGTTGTTCCAACTAGCAACAGTAGAGCAAAACGACAGAGACGAGAGGGGAGGAGAAAGGATAAGAGGGGGGAGATCGACAAGTCTGCTTCTTCAACTGCTGACAACGCAAACAGAGGATATGCATTATGCAATGCACTGGTCTGCCCGTTTTTTAAGTCGATGACACATCTGCAGTCTACATAGAAGGCCCAACCACCAGCATATGCATATACTTTATCTTCATTGGGGGTGTCAGACTCCAAAATCGACCAATCAATGGCGACAAAACGGGATGAGCTTGGAAACAGTCAGCTATCGTTTGTCCCCTCTCCACTAACGTCATCAGTTTGGTTATCTACGGGTGATGTTAAACCATGTCGGATAATCAATACTAGTAGTAGTTTGGATAAGGTAGATGCCAACCTCTCAGATGAGACGTGCAATTTGCAACACGGGGATCTAAAAACTTCTTTCGGCATTTCAATGGATCATATAGCTAGCAGCCTAGCAACCACGTTTTTTTTTTCTGTTGGTATCATTGGAAGGGAGAGGATGGCCATGACCAACTGCTTGCTGGCGCCTCACCCGGCTATCATACTCTACACAAAAGCAATGAACAATCATCGAAAACACTGTACATGTCACGTATTAAACCTGTCCGTACCACTAGCATCTAATATCGCCACAAACGCACCAGCTATACAATAATTGGAGCAAGCATATATTGGAGCACACGTCAGCAATATCTTTCGCTTACGTGACCAGTCCCACCCACCACCTTCTCGCTCTCTCTCCGGCTCTTCTCCTCGGTTGCTGGCTACATTTCGTTTGCTGTTGCTACTAGCCGATAAGATCACGCCTCTCCTCTCGTCTCCCATCACGCCCACTGATACAGCTCCCAGCCCCGGCCGGCCTCACCCTTCTTCTTCCCCTAGCTAGCCTGCTCTGTTCACGGAGCAGGACAACCCGGCCGGCCGGCTCGGTAATTCCGCTCCATTTCATGAACGATCTGCGATATTGAAATGGCGCTGCAGCTGGAGAATGGCCGTCCGCATCATCATCATCAGGAAGGTATGCCCGGGCATCTCGTCGTCGTCCCCTCCCCTCCCCCCTTGGCTGTCTCCCGTTTTCGGCAACCCCTTTGTCTTAATTTCGAGGTGTTTCTATCGTTTTCTTCCCTTTCATTTTACCCTCTCTGCCCTCTTCGTCTTGTCCTATCGGATCCTACAGTTGGTCGAGGCGCGCGTGACTGCTCGAGTGATTGTGCGCGTCATACTGGGGTTACTTTTTTAACTGTTTGGTGCATGCGTAGTTGTTCATCGTGGGCTTGGCGAGTTTTCTCGTCGACCCCTGTGTGTTTGTTGGCTGTCACCATGCAGCTCCGGCCTGTGCGTTTAACTGACAGAGTGACAGCCTACAACTACAAGGGTTTAGCTCGTGCCCCCGATATCTTTTTCTGGTTAACGTAGTAACCCCATGCTGCCTCTGTAAATAAAGTCAGCTCGTTACCCTGGGAGGAGATCACCTCGCGGCTTGCCAAATGCCAACCCTATTACCAAAAGTCACTAATGCCTGCCACCGATATAAACATATGAGTAACACTGTAACAAACATGCCTGCGCTGCCGGTTGCACAGTACTCCACTACGAGACCAGAACGCCGGTCTGGTGCTATGGCCAATGGCGACAGGGCATGACGGCAAAGTCTAGTGTTGGCGACTATTATCTCTTATCTCTGTCTCATAATAATTTTTATTTTTTTTAATGTTTGACCATTTGTTTTATTTAAAAAATTATAAATAAAAAAATAAAAAATTTAGTCACGCATAAAATACTATTTGTGTTTTTATCATTTACTAAACATATTAATCGAAAAAAATTCAAATAAGATAAAAAATCCAAATATTATATATAAAAACTGAAAAACAAAGTTATTTTTGGGACGAGTTAGTGGACAAGTAGTAACAGGCAACGGGCTTTCATCCTGCTGCTGCTGCCGTTTATTTCACCCCGTTTTGGCGCGAGCGCTTGTTACGTGTAGCACGCAGAGGCAGAGCACATGTAAAACGCACTAGCTTTCATAGGCGTGGGCATACAGCCAGTTTATCCGACAGAGAAACAGGAGCGCCGCTTAAACATGCCCGTCGGGCGCGTGCATGTTACTCCTGCCTGTCCTCCCAACCCCAGAGAGCTGTACTAGGTGAAATCAGGCGGAGCAGCAATGGCATGGCGGCTATCACATGACGGGTGGGGCCATAGGAATTGCGCGAGCGAAGAAACCATGTGCAGCAGTGCAGGTGCAGCGTCGCGGCCTCCACCACACAGTCCACAGCATTGTGGATTTTAAGGACGAACGACGTGACGACGATACATACGGATGAGGAGGAGGCGCGCACTGCCGCCGGCACGCGGCACCCAGCCCGGCACGGCGCAGTCCGTGCGTGCGTTTGCAGCGCGCACCGTGGCGTTCGTCCACCCAGTCATCGCTCGTCGTCAGTCCGTCCGGTGGCCTCGTGGAGGCGTGGATCCCGGTGGCGGCCTCGGCAGTGTGGCCGGATGGTGGGACACGTTTCGAGCCACCAGCGGCCCGGCACAGGAGTCGTAGGGGCCACTGGGCCCCGCCTGCAGAGATTCACGGGTGCTTGGATTCTCGGCGTTACCGGGGCCCGAGGGTCGGCGGACGCCGGACGGCAGCATTGTTGGGATCGCTCACCCTGACCGTCGGTGGGGTCCGTCCGAGCGGGTCCGAGTATGATTATCTCCGGGGTGAAAAGAACGTTTTTCTGTTTCAGCTTTCAACGCATGGTTTTTTTTTCCGGCGGACTGAACTGAATTCTGTCAAGAACCAAAAAAACATTTGGAATTCTGGAGGGCCTTGGTTGTCCAAAAAAAAGCAAAATATGAGCTAACCTGGTGTAAGGAAAAAAAAAAGAAGCATGTGCCACCATTGTCGTATAATCTAGAAAAAGAGGGGCAAAATAGTAATTATTTATCCCACCCAAAATAAGATAAATTATCCAAAATTGTTGTTGTAAAATTAGGTTTTTGAAGGAAAGAAATCTGAGTAAGAATAAGAACATGTATATTTATTGCACTTAAAAGGGAGTGACGTTCACATATATTTTTATCACCAAAAGGGTTAAAAAATAGCAGTATAGAGTTAATTTTACTTGAGTACTAATTTATATATCTATGATTGACCGACGTGGTAGCTTTTTTCGTGACAATGTAGCTTGTTTGGCACCGAACTCGTAGTGGAATTGTCACTGAATAACACTCATGAAAGCTTCTTCCATTTGGCTTTATACCATGGGTATTCGAGTGCTTGAGTTTGAGTCCCGGGATTGTAAGCATATACTGTAGTGTATAAAAGCACACAAATTGAGTTGAGGTATTGAGCTTTGTAACAGCAGCCAGTGTAACGAACTATGTTCCACATGCTACAGTTTGAACCATACAATTTTTTGGCAAGTTAGCATTCCACATATACATTTGATAAATGATGTACCGTACCGTACAGCCAAAGGTTTTGGTAATATTGTAGAAACTATTCACATACCATGAACAAAAGCATCAAATCAAACAGCGTTCATGTACCGGCCTCTACCTTATTAAAATTTGGTTCTAGGGCCAAACTCATTGCTGCAGTACTTGGTAGGTTAACTTCGGTACCAAAGCAACCTCACTTGCTATGTATCGCATACAAGTCCATTTCATAAGCCTTCACTGTATAAAACAAAGTGTAGGATCGAACAAGATCAAACAAACCTACCAGAGGGGGTGAATGGTAGGTAAAAATAAAACCCAAAAATCTTTCGCGGAATAAAGGATTACCTCTGTCGAAGAAATTGACGAAGACTTGCTACCTTAATCACGTCGCTCCTGTGTCGCTGCTACCTTGATCGTGCCGCTCATGTGCCGTCGAGCAGATTATCGAATCGCGCCACTCCTATGACGTCGATCGGATCGTCGGAATCCAAAAAATCACCAGTAGATGAAAGTCGAAAACGTAGATTGAATGATCTTGACTTTATTGCATCAACTGGTATTTACAAAGTGCACCAACAGCACTCCTATCAAAATCGTCGATCTAGAATCAACAACTAAGTCTCACAAAAAGCACACCAGGGGCATACCTCTCGGTCTCTATTTATATCGAAAAGTCTATCACCAAATAGGAGTAGGACTCATTATACTAATATGGCTCATCTCTTAGTTTTCCTAATTAAATCCAACATGCCAAAATCAGGCGTGCTACAGTAGTCCGACTGCTACAGTACCCGCCGCGCTACAGTAATCCGGGTCCGCTACAGTAATCCGATCCGGCTGCTACAGTGCCGCGCGCTACAGTGACGACGCTGCTACTGTGTCCGAACATGTAGCAAATTTCTTTTCTTTTCTCATCCAGTTTTGATCCGATTTACTTCCCGATTTTTCCGGCGCTTACACATACAACATGTGAAGCCCGTTACGATTCCATCCCACACGGTGTTGCTCCACCATGTGCCAACTCGTATTCAATATCGTCACCTGGCATCCTCGATCGTCCGGACCTCAGCTCCTCCCTGAGCCTAGTCACGATCCCACCGCCATTGACCGATATTGACTTCAAGTCACCTGCACAACTAGAGACAAACCAACCGTTTCCGAGCACAGATATCGCAACCTGACTCACATTAGTTACACACACTCGCACCAACACCTTAATTGTTTCCAAACCAAATTCAATTTATAAACCAAATGGCAAGCCAATTGTTCATCAGAAAATATTAATCATGCTTATGATCTTACACAAAGTTTATCTTTCGTCACTCGCAGCCTCATTATTCGCTTCTACTTGTCCTTATAAACTAAAATTCTAACCTTCAGTTTGATGTAGATTTTGGAGTTTTTTAATCGTAATTTATTTGTAGTCTTGGCTTTTAGGTCTCTAAAACACGCATATGAAAATTTTATTCATATTTTTTTATTTATAAATACGTCATTTTCCTTTTTCCTTGAGAATGCTAAACAATCACCCCGTCAATTTCTCTAATAGTTTCTACAACAAGTTAAAATATAGAGCATATGGTTAACACATATATGATCCACACCACTAACAAAAAACTCATCCTCTAAGGGCATACACAAATGTAGATTTAGTTACGGTCTTTTAATTAATACAGCAAAATAATTTTTTATCAATTCTTGTGCGACAAAGTTCGTTCAACAAAAACTTTGACCCGTTGCATGACACTCTAAGATGTTGTCATGTATAATAATAATTTTTATCTTTCCTCCTATATCTTTATTCCATATCATCGTATTTGTTTATGTGGTGACAAAGAGAGCAAACTAATAAACTTATCCATATGTTCACTTCTTGCTCTAAAAGATATATCACATTCTAATTTCTAGCCCTTTTTACAAAGAAATCTTATAAATGGATTCCTTTAGAAACATTATCCAATAATATACATGTTTTACATTATAAGCGCTGAGGTGGGGTTGGCGTGGAGTAGATCAATTAACCTTACCTCGGCACCATGCATAGTGGGACCGAGTTGTTCTACCCGCGATTTAACTTGGCGTCATAAAACGGTACCATCTTTGAATAATATTTCTAGAGGGATTTATTTGTAAGATTTCTTTGTAAAAAGAACTCGAATTTGAAAGAAAAAAAAATCAAGAATTTATGTGTGCGGTCTCTCCCTGAACCATTGCCTCCCTGGAAAAAACTAAGTATGCGTTTGGTTCATGGACGAGGTGGGTTGGGTTGGCTCCATCCCTAGATTGTAGGATAGGTTGGTTCCATTTTTCTGTTTTGTTGGATCGATGGGTTGAATCCTGTTTTTTGTTTGGTGAAAGGGATGTGTTGGACCTGTTTTTTGTTTGGTTGAAGGGATGAGATGGGATAAATGTTACTTCTCATATCCAAAATAAAATATTAAATACTAAGATTAATATATGAATAACCAAAAATAATTGAATGTATATTTATACAAGTAATATATTTTAAATAAATTTAATAAATAAAATAAACACCCCTCTGGGCGTCGTGTTCGTCCTGAGACGGATCCGTCCGACCGTTTTGGTGGGATGGTTGGACCTGGATTTGGGAGGAATATTTCTCTCCTGGGTCCAACCCATTCCATCCATCCACTAAGATCAGAGATGAGTTGGCTCTGTCACAACCTATCCTATCGCTGGAACCAAACACATATAACTGTGGTTAAAAAAAAGATCGTCTAAGTTGTGTAGATCCATACCTCAGTCTATTTCCAATTGTATAGGCTAGTTGTAACAAAAAAAAAACGAAATTGTTGGTTGAAAAAACCGATTTTGATCTAACACCGTACGTGTTTTGGATCCTATTGATACTTCAATTTGTTCGCAGTTTGATAGGTCTATTGTAATGCAAGAGTGTGTTATTAGTTGCATCAAATTATTGTGTTTGTATAGAGCTATTGCAATGTAGGAACATATTATTAGTTGTAAGGTTGTCTTGTTTTGTCCAACTTACTATCACGTTTTTTACTCGGCCTTTTGCACGGGGTTTTGGAATCTAAATGGTGTTCACTATCTCATATTATAAATATATATTTAATTATATATCAGTATTTATGATTTATACCTTTAAATAAATATAAAAATAAAAATTTCTTTCATTTTTATTTAGAACAAAATAGAACCTAACTAAAATATGTAAAATCCACCGTCTGTCAAAAAATGAAGCTACTTATGACACTCACCCTTTCTTTCTGAATGGAGTTGTTTCGTCAACTACCCCACTATTTTAACCCATCAACAATTCTCAATTTAATTTTCTACATACTTCTCTATAATACGAGGGAATGCGTGCATTTCTCATATGTTGAGTTTTTTTTGAGGTTAGAGTAATCGTAACCTTTGTTCAATTATTTTCACGTATTTTGTTAACTTCGTACTTAGCTAAAGAAATGTTTAGTTTCGGGAGGGAGAGATAAAGTGTATTGGCACAGCCTATGTAAGAACGGGGTGGTCATAAACTGCAATTTTAATATTTTGGTCTTTTTGAAAACTTATTTTATAAATATAAAACTTATTCGACCTTTTTGACAGCGCCAACATCATTGGCACCGTCGTTGAATAGGACGGCACCAATAAGGACGAGGATTTCTAGAACCTATTTGTAAATATTTTTTCTTACGTGCAGGTCTTTTTAAGAAATTTTTTTACAACTAGATCCTTAACGTCAATAACATTGACACCGTGCTTCTCCATGTCAGTTTCTTAGCCGACTCGAGGGTCAAGTTTGTCAACGTCATCGTCTTTGGCACCGAGACATTGGACCACGGCGCCAGTGACGTTGACGCCGAGCTAAAATGTCTATTTTTGGTTGAAGTTTTTTTAAAATCTATTTATGATTAAAGTTTTTCAAACGACTACAAATTAAAAATTTCATAGTCAAAAATTTATCTATTGCCATTGGTACGGTACATCTCGCAACAGTTTAGGTTGGTGTACCCAATTACCGCAAAATAATGGATCTTTTTCTAGCCTAATGATCCAGTCTTTCCGGACTGTGTAGGCCACCCTAGCGACTGAGCGATTCTGCCTTCTGTGCCATCGCTATCCTACCACAAGCTTCTAGGGTGCAGCACACTTTTATCGAACGAAATTCTATAGTACTACTGCTATATAAGCGCTGGCTACTTTATTATTTATACAGTAGGAGTCCTATTTTTCCATGTACAGACTAACATACCAGAAAGTAGCGTCGTACAGTTGCTCGTATGGCACCCACCCCCAATGCTGCCAGGAACTCTGCTAAGGGCTACAATAACCCGAATTTAGGCTTTTTTTACTCTTATATAAACTTTATTTTTTAATCTCTATGTCGAACGTTCCATCGTTCATCTTATTTAAAAAATTTATAAAAAACTTTAAATAATTAGTTATATGTAAAGTAATATTCATGTTTTATCATCTAGTAATAATAAAAATATTAATCACAAATTTTTTTTAAATAAGATGAAAATCAAACATTGTATTAAAAAAATAAAAAATAAACTTATTTTGTGGCAACATTAAATTGAAATAGACGGTTTAGATCATATTTGCTACAGTACCTGAAACAGGGTGGCTATTATATTTTCAACACTGTTTATATCATTTTCTACCATGCTGCACACACGAACAGTGTTCATCTAGGACGATCCGGACTCTAGCCGGTAGCTGCATCGATGAAGGCCGAAGGGGGAGGCCCGAGGCAAGCCCACTGTCCCTGGCCGCGATGCGCGAAAGGGGGCCCCCACACCCACGCACAGATGCCTAGTGGGCCCTACCAGCCGCGGGCCCAGCAGACCGACTCCTGGCCGCGTTCTCGGTACGGGCCCTCCTGGGTGCCTCCCCTGTGGTTGTTCAGTGTCCTATAGTACACCGCGGAAACCACTGTGTCACAACCGTGCAGACCTCGAGTGTCACTGAGCGGTGGGACCGAGGCTCTTGTGGGGCCCAGGCGTCATTGGATAATACTACTAGAGCCGGAGAGGGTAAGGCCGTGTGGGATACTGCTGGTGGTGGCCCACGCACTGGGGCGTGCGCCCCATGAGCGGAACCAGTCTGAGCCATCGATTCCGGGTGGTAGGGGTGGCCGCGGCGTAGTAGCTGTGTACCCATTGGTGCAATTGCGAGCGCTGCACGATGCGTCCCCTGCTGCTGTGTTGTACGGGCCTGAGTGGCCTAACCCTGTCGCCCATTGACCCGTTCCTATTCTTTTTACGGGCCTGAGGGGCCTAACCAAAACGGGACGGCGTCAACAGCGACAGCGACCCGCCCTCAGCCCCGGCCCCGGCCGCCCTCGTCCGTTGGCGCCATTATTACGCTCACCTGCACGGCGCACGGGCTGCACAGGTTGTGCCTCGACGATTTCTGGGCATTTCATCTGAGGGCATTGGATTAGGGACACACTCGCGTCTTCTTGACATCTGCTGATGATCTGCATGGTTCGGCTTGACAACACTTCACCGGAATCACCTTGTGCACGGGACACAAGGTGAAGTGATCCAATCCACAAGGAGAGGAGTATGGTCGATTAGTCACCATCTGAACCCACGCTGTCATCGACACAGCGCGCGCCCTCTTCTCGTTCCGTACAGCCACGACGCGGGTCCGGTCTGCACGACCCGACCCCCGCACGCGACCTGACACGAGCGCAACCTACTGCACCGGCGCTCGCCTCGGCTCTATATCCCCGGCGCGCGCCACACCGCTGCCGCTGCAGCGATTGACCGCAAGCGCTCGTCGTCTTCCCCTACCTCAAAAAGGGGAGGGAGGGGGGAGGGGTGCCGCCGTGGTGGAGGCGGAGGCAGCATGAGTGTAGTGGTGGTGGTCACTGTCCTAGGTGTTTCCGGAGTCCGCCCCTGCCCGCCAACGCCGCCGTTCTTCCCCGTGCGCGCACTGGTAATGCTCCCGCTCTCTCTAGATCTATCTCTCCCGTCTTGTCTCGGCTGATTCTGTGGCGCCGGGGCGTGTAGATGGCGAGTTCGATCGATTCGGATGGGGTTGGCTGTGGCGTCGTTACGGTATTGGCGCTGGTGCGGCCATGAGAGAGCGTGGGCTGGTTTGTGTGGGGGTTTGTCGGTGGATTTTGGGCGGATCTAGTTCTCCGTGAGCTGATCCGATAGGGTGGTCTGTGATTTGCTCGTGTTCTGTTCTGTGTGATCACCTTCGGTTTTGGATTTAGCGCTAATGTGCGACACGAGTGGGTGCATCGCATAAGAAAACCCTTTTCTTTTTGTTGATTGAAGTGCCTGCATTTTGGGAGAAGTTATTTTCTGAACGTGTATTGGCCCGTTATATCTCCTCTTCCTGCTGTAGTACGTGATTGTCTGATGATATCACGCTTAAGCTACGGTGGAAGTATCGTTCTTCACTCTATTTCTGTGACTGTTGTAGCTTCACATCTTAGACCGTGATTAATCTTCTAGCTTTTAAACGAATGCCTGATAATGCTTCAAATGCATCATGGAGCAACGAGCAAAATTGGATGCGCACTCAATAATGTGGTTGAGTTCCAGAGTCTAGACCTATGTCTGAGTGAAATGTTTCCCACTTAGCTTGAACGCAGGACCTCCTTTATTGGTAGTGACATAGCTAGGATTTTGATCATATTTGTTGTTGATTCTATGTACTAGTACTTTTCCCCCTTTTGGAGGCTTCTGAACTTGTATATCATTATCGTCTCCATATTCACCACTTCCGCAATGCTGTCGAGTTATGGGTCTGTTACTCTGTTGGTTATAGTTCAATCGTTTGCATGATATTCTAGTGTGCGGGCTGCGCGATAACTGGGTGTAATGCGTTTTCTGTTTCAAGTAAAGCTATGGTCTTTTCTGTTCACGCCAAGAGATTATGGTTGATTCTGTTTATTGTTCGTTGGTTTATGTTATTTAGGCGTGAAAATTATTGAAATAATCCTATCTGTTAGCTATGGAAATGAGCCAGCCTCCCTTATACATAATATGCCTTGTATTTTCATTTGTTGTTGATTCCTTTTGTTTACTCCTGTACTATATGGTGCTTCTGTGTTAGCAGTTCATTTCTTGCGTTGGACAGTCCCGCATATGCATAAAAAGCTTTTAGGCCACCGTAAGCAAATGAGAACCATCATTTGGAAAATACACTTTAGTTTGTTCATAATGTTCTTTATTGATGGTGTAGTTCTTAGTTTTTTGTGGGCCCTGTTTTCTTACCATAGCATCTTGCTTCACTAAAACTACCTCGATGCAATTTAATTAACTTTTCTGGGGGTTGATTGTTTGGCTTTTTATGGAAAAAGCCAAATGACATTTGCAAACAAATATAATTTATGAATAAAACTTTTATATTCGTATTCTTAGCGATCGAAAATTCAAAATTTGGCTTATGAGTATAAGCAGAAGTGAAAAGACGGGGGTGCAATATCTCGGTGGACGCGTTGTGCTGATCAATTGAGCACCCTGCCTCCACATGCCGCAATGAATCACTGCTCCTAATTTTGCGTGTGCAAGGGTGAAGTCTTGATCACCCAACTATTTCTTTTCCTCCACAGATCTTTTGCCTGTTTATTTTACTATGTGCTTGTGTGTTGCGGCCTCCTTTTCTGTTAACCATACGTAGGATTTTATCCATTGAAACTTCCTTAATATTACTTATTAAAATTTCAATACACTGAAATACAAATTTCAATACACTGAAATACTGTGTTTTCCTAAGTCTCTGGAGATGCGAAGTCCTGAGAGTTATTAAAATTTCAATTTGCATTAAAACACTGCATTTTCCTAATTATGTGTGTGCAGATGTGAAGTCCTGTGCTAGCCATCTGTTGTTCTTTTCTTTTCTTTTTTTTTTGTTCTTCAACCTTTGTTTTTATGTTCTACTACCATCCGTCTGTCTATTTCTATTTTCTGTAGCCCCCTAATCGTGTGTCCTCTTGGCGCACCATGTCCTCACATGAATTGAATTGAACTAGTTGTCCCAATTGTGTATTTCTTTAGTAAGCTTTTCGCCCGGCTGCCGATGAAGATGGAGGTTAAGAGTAACATTAATCACTTCCTCAAATAGTTAAGGATGTTCGAACCCCTTGTAGTTTTCAGAGGAACAATCCCATTTTATTTTCCCTTATTCATAGTATTAATTGTTTTATTTTTCTTATCAAGTCTTTATCCATGTGATATTTATGATCTTACAGTTCTTCCATGTTTATTTCTTTCCAGTGCCCATCATGGTGAAGAAGAAAAGAGGTTCTGCCAACTCTGGTGAGAGTTCTGGAGAGGTTCCAGGAGCTCTTGGCCAGGGTTCTTCACAGCGAGCTGAGAGAGCTCCTCAGCATCATGGCGGAGGACGTGGTTGGGTGCCTCAACAGGGTGGCCGTGGTGGTGGGCAATACCAGGGTCGTGGTGGACATTATCAGGGCCGTGGAGGGCAAGGTTTGCACTATCCAGGCGGAGGGCCTCCTGAGTATCACGGTCGTGGAGGGCCAGGTTCACATCACCCAGGTGGTGGGCCTCCAGAGTATCAGGGACGTGGAGGATCTGGTTCACATCACCCAGGTGGTGGGCCTCCCGAGTATCAACCGCGTGACTATCAGGGACGCGGTGGTTCACGCTCCAGAGGTGGAATGCCACAGCCATACTATGGCGGACCTAGGGGAGGGGGCGGTGGACGTACTGTTCCTTCAGGTCCATCAAGAACAGTTCCCGAGCTGCACCAAGCCCCACATGTCCAATATCAAGCCCCGGTGGTTTCACCAACCTCATCGGGAGCTGGCTCATCCTCACATCCTGAGGCGGAGGTGAGCAGTGGACAACTCCAACAACAGTTTCAGCAACTTGCAATCCATGGTCAAAGTTCGACCAATCAAGCCATTCAAATAGCACCACCATCAAGCAAATCAGTTAGGTTCCCGTTGCGCCCTGGCAAGGGTACATATGGGGACAGGTGCATTGTGAAGGCAAACCATTTCTTTGCCGAACTTCCTGATAAAGACCTTCACCAATACGACGTAAGACTTTTGTAAGTCCTATTTCCTTGCTATAGCTTTCATTTTGTTGATTTTGATCATCAATCTTTTTCCATCAGGTATCTATTACTCCTGAGGTTACTTCACGTGGCGTGAATCGTGCTGTTATGTTTGAGCTAGTAACGCTCTATAGATATTCCCATCTGGGTGGGCGCCTACCTGCCTATGATGGAAGGAAGAGTCTTTACACAGCTGGACCGTTGCCATTTGCTTCTAGGACATTTGAAATTACTCTTCAAGATGAGGAAGATAGTCTTGGTGGTGGCCAAAGCACCCAAAGGTATGATACTGCTATTTTGTCTTCAGTTAACTATCTATTAGAAACTTGTTGCTGACATTGTTTCTAATTTAAGGCGAGAGAGACTATTTAGGGTGGTGATCAAGTTTGCTGCCCGTGCTGATCTCCACCATTTGGCTATGTTTCTAGCTGGAAGGCAAGCAGATGCTCCTCAAGAAGCCCTTCAAGTCCTTGACATTGTGTTACGTGAATTGCCTACCGCAAGGTAATATTTAAGCTTACCATCTACTCCCCTCCGTTCCATATTATAAGACTGTTTGGGTTTGCTTAGATTCATCCATGTATCAATGCATATGTTTTGTAGATGTATCTAGATTCATTCGCACACATGAATCTAAGCAAGGTCAGAAAGTCTTATAATATAGAACGGAGGGAATATTATTTATTGATTTCCATGTAACAAAGGGCTTCATTTTCTTTGCGTTTTTCTTGCTTAGGTATTCACCAGTTGGTCGGTCATTTTATTCTCCCAATTTGGGAAGACGCCAGCAGCTTGGTGAGGGTTTGGAAAGTTGGCGTGGTTTTTACCAAAGCATAAGGCCTACCCAGATGGGTCTCTCGCTGAATATTGGTTAGATACTGCTGAATATATCCTGATTTTTCATTATGTATCGTTGTGTATCAGTTGCAAAAGCATTTTGATTCATCCTAGGGTCCACCATTGGTGTTCTCTTGTTTACTGAAGTTGCTTGTTCTTTCAGATATGTCATCCACTGCATTTATCGAGCCTCTGCCTGTGATTGATTTTGTTGCTCAGCTTCTGAACAGAGACATCTCAGTTAGACCATTATCTGATTCTGATCGTGTGAAGGTTTTGTTATACCACCCACAGCACCTTTTTTTACAATTACTTCTGTATGTGCTTAAGACAGGTTTTGTTTACCGTCATTATTCTTTTTCTCGCAGATAAAGAAAGCCCTAAGAGGTGTGAAGGTTGAGGTGACACACAGAGGAAACATGCGAAGAAAATATCGTATATCTGGACTCACTTCACAGGCAACAAGAGAGTTATCGTATGTACTTCTCACGTAGCGTAATGAGAATCCATCGCACTCCTATAGATGTGTATTTGGAAGGAGTTGTGCACTGATATTGTTTGGTCTGTTCTCCTGTGACAGGTTCCCTGTTGATGATCGTGGTACTGTGAAGACTGTTGTGCAGTATTTTCTGGAGACATATGGTTTTAGTATTCAGCACACCACTTTACCTTGCCTTCAAGTGGGCAATCAGCAAAGACCTAATTATCTGCCAATGGAGGTCAGTATGTTTGCTGTGTGCTCAATTGCATTATGTATTGTGCTATGTTTTTGTACGGAAATATTTTCCAAATGCTAAATCCAGCTTTAGCATATTATTAAGTTTTTACCTTATGGAACTGGACTCAGGTATGTAAGATCGTTGAGGGGCAGCGTTACTCGAAACGGCTTAACGAGAAACAGATTACTGCACTACTGAAAGTGACTTGCCAGCGACCTCAAGAGCGTGAACTGGATATTTTGCGGGTACTTATTGATCATATGCTGTGATGTCATTTGCTTTTGACTGTTGGATATAATCCGATGAATGCATGATATATGTTTCATTCCTATTTAGCATGTGCTGTAATTAAAACATCTAAAACGATCTTTAGCTTTTGATTTCTGCAACCCATTCTTTCACATTTACGTGTGCATTGAAAATAGAAAATCATGGGTTATGTTGGTTTCTTGCCATTTTTATGATTTTGGCCGTGGCTAGATTTTTGATGTTCCAATACAAAGCCATTCTTTTTGTAGATCTATCAGATAGTGCTATATATTATTGTTAAATACGATGGAAAACATAAAAATGATGTTGCTTTTTGTTCTATTCATTTTCTCCAAGATTAATAGCTACATTGAGGGTTTGATTCTACATTTTTGTCATGATTGTTTAAGAGAATTAATATGGCAAATGGAATGATGGCGCAGTTTTTGTTTATTTCAATTTTCTGCCCTTCTCTGAGATATCGAATTCAAGGTTCTAAATCTTACTTTGTTTTGCCTTCAGACTGTGTCCCACAATGCATACCACGAAGATCAGTATGCACAGGAATTTGGCATAAAAATTGATGAGCGTCTTGCATCAGTTGAAGCCCGTGTTCTGCCTCCCCCTAGGGTAAATCTATTTCCAGATGTTGTTTGACAGTCTAACGGAGGTTGATTTCCATATCAGGCATACGATATTCACAGAAATTTTATGTTTTTTCCTTCTCATTGTTAGCTTAAATATCATGATAGCGGGAGAGAGAAGGATGTGTTGCCGAGAGTTGGCCAGTGGAACATGATGAATAAGGTACACCTTTCTTAAGGATAATAACTATGAAATGGCTCATCTTTGTAATTCCTTTGGGCTTATGCTATCTTTATATTTTATATTAAGAAGGGTAAACAGTACCAAAACAGAGACAATATTGTACATCGTTATTCGCAAAAGAAAAAGAAATTGAATGTTTCATTAACCTCGTGGTTGAAAAATAACTTAGACAGCAGGAGATAATCTAATTTTTAAGTTGTTTCTTAGCTCATGACGTGATCAATACAAAAGGAATACTAATATTTATTTGATTTACACACCTCATTCTCATGTTAAAATTTCGCTACTGTCGTGAGCTGCATTCACATGTCATAATTTTCAGAGGCATGTGTCCTACTACATATGGAATCAGTTTTGGAGTGGTTTGCAGTATTTAATTTGAAGATCCTTTATAAACCGTGGAGTTAACTGCCACTTCTCTCCCACTCTACTTGCTTCTACACTCATTTCAACCGCCGCAGCTGGTTAGGACCAATTTTGTCATTTTGGTCAGGCTACTAGTCTGGATGTAATCTTTCACCTGTAGCTGGAACTTGCATACTGTCTGTTTTGTGTGTAACTTTCATGTTTGTAACTTGGTTACATGTGTATTATTTATTTGCTTGTTTGTTCTGTAGAAAATGGTCAATGGTGGGAGAGTCAACAACTGGGCATGTATTAACTTCTCTAGAAATGTGCAAGATAGTGTTGCCAGGGGCTTCTGTCATGAACTGGCTATTATGTGCCAAATATCTGGAATGGTATGTACAAATCATTTCAGTAGCTGTTCATTTATCGGGGTTTTCTTTCTCTACTATTGCTTCACACTTGGCATTTTTTTGCTACAGGATTTTGCACTGGAACCTGTGCTGCCCCCGCTTACTGCTAGACCTGAACATGTGGAACGTGCGCTGAAGGCACGCTATCAAGATGCTATGACCATGCTCAGACCGCAGGGCAGGGAACTTGACTTGCTGATTGTAATTCTGCCTGACAATAATGGTTGTCTTTATGGTATGCTCTGTTTCAAAAGACACTTGACCATTATGCGGTGACTACTTTTTCTTAAGATTATTCTTCTGTCCTCAGGGGATCTCAAAAGAATCTGTGAGACTGATCTTGGATTGGTCTCCCAATGTTGTTTGACCAAACATGTTTTTAAAATGAGCAAGCAGTATCTTGCAAATGTTGCCCTTAAAATAAACGTTAAGGTATCTTTTGTGCACTCAACTCTACTTCTTGACCTTTCACCTGAATTCTATCTTTAACTTTCATGGTTCCTACTTTTCAGGTTGGGGGAAGGAATACTGTACTTGTGGATGCTTTGACAAGGAGGATTCCCCTTGTCAGTGACAGACCAACTATTATATTTGGTGCAGATGTTACTCATCCTCATCCTGGAGAAGATTCCAGTCCTTCGATTGCAGCTGTAAGTGCAATTGCGATGAAGATAGGCCAGAAATTCAGCCATGTTACGATGGAATTTTGGCTAGTTTTTAACTGTTCTCTACTTCTGCCCTTTAGGTGGTTGCTTCTCAAGACTGGCCTGAAGTCACTAAGTATGCAGGATTAGTGAGTGCCCAAGCCCATCGTCAAGAATTGATACAGGATCTGTTCAAAGTATGGCAAGATCCACACAGAGGAACTGTTACGGGTGGCATGATCAAGTATGGAATTATTGAGGTCACACTTTTACATCCCTATGTTTGTATGTCGCACTATGCATATAATATGTTGAATGTGCAGGGAGCTTCTCATTTCTTTCAAGAGGGCTACTGGACAGAAACCTCAGAGGATAATATTTTACAGGTTTGTATCCTTGTACAGAAACCTTGGAGGATAGTATTTTACAGGTTCTTGTCCATATACAGACATCTTTCTGACTATAATTGCCGCTCTTAAACACTTCTCATTTCAGGGATGGTGTTAGCGAGGGGCAGTTCTATCAAGTTTTGTTGTATGAGCTTGATGCCATTAGAAAGGTATGCATATTTTGCCCTGAATTTGATCTTCGACATTCTTGCCCTCGTTGATATGACCTCTACTAATTTCTGTATGCAGGCATGTGCGTCCCTGGAACCCAATTATCAGCCTCCTGTTACTTTTGTGGTAGTCCAGAAACGGCATCACACAAGGTTGTTCGCTAATAATCACAACGATCAGCGTGCTGTTGATAGAAGTGGAAACATTCTGCCTGGTTAGTTGGTGCAAATACATGCTATTTCAGGTTTTAGGTGATCTATTTCAACTGACATTTAATTGAACTGTTTTTGTTTTGCCCAATTTTCAGGAACTGTTGTTGATTCAAAGATTTGTCATCCGACTGAGTTTGATTTCTACCTGTGTAGCCATGCTGGCATACAGGTTGGTTTAATTTGTTTGCAATTTCTTTACTCGGTGGAGTGGTATGATTGCTGACTTGAATTATCTTTTTTAGGGAACAAGCCGACCTGCTCATTACCATGTTCTGTGGGATGAGAACAAATTTACTGCCGACGAGTTGCAGACCCTCACAAACAACTTGTGCTACACGTAATTTACTATTCCACTTGTATGGCTTTTATATGCACTTTTAAGTTTTAACAGGTTTATTAAATGATATTTCTACTGTTGTAGTTATGCAAGGTGCACTCGCTCTGTATCGATTGGTAAGCCAGCTTGAAATCATTCCCTCACAGTGATGATTATCCTAAATCCAATGCGTTTTACTCGTCGCAAATTGAATGTTAACCACTACTTTGTTGGTTGCCTGCAGTGCCTCCTGCATACTATGCTCATCTGGCAGCCTTCCGGGCTCGCTTTTACATGGAGCCAGAGACATCTGACAGTGGATCGATGGCGAGTGGAGCTGCAACGAGCCGTGGTGGCCTTCCACCGGGTGTTGCGCGCAGCGCCAGGGTTACTGGAAATGTATCCGTGAGGCCTCTACCTGCTCTTAAGGAAAACGTGAAACGTGTCATGTTTTACTGCTAAGATGTTTGCGCCAAGGAATGTCCTACGCTATGTTATTTTAAGTGGTGATTGTTCGACTTTTCTATAAAAAAAACAAATGATACGTTTGCAAACTAAAACTAATGTGTGCATAAAAATTTTATATATGTATTTTTAGCAATAAAAAAACGAGGTTGAAAAATAAAATTTTACGAAAAAACCTAAAAGTCACATAAATTTAAGGTTGAAAATTTAAATTTTAACTATATAAGAACAAGCGAAAAGCCGTGGTGTGAGTGCCTGCACTTTTATCTGAAAATATCTAGGGGGAGTGCTTAAAATAGCTTATGGTAGCATAAACGTTTTCATGTTCTCCTCAGGGTTCGCGTTACCGTGGTTACCGAACCGCGTCCTCCGTCAAGGCACGGCTTTGGTAAGTCGCGGTAATCGAGTTTAAATTTGAGGAGAATTTAAAAAGTTTAAGAAAATTTAATGAAAATATATGTTGTATATGTTGATATATAGTGTAGTTTTGTCAAATAAATTAATGAAAAAAATATATTCCCGGCGTAATTAAAAATCATAAATGAGTATTTCAGGAAACAAAATTAAAAAATAGCCTATTACAAATAATATTTTATAGGAAAATGTTTAAGAATATACTGTGTCGAGTCATTTTTAATTTACATTAGACACTTGGGTACATAATGTTGAAATACAAATATACAACGATGGATATATGAAAAATATATATAGAGAAAAATTATATGTGTATCTTAGTAATAATGAGTAGCAGGTATAGTTGTGACACAGTAATTAAAATGAAGTTGTCGTTACTTGTTATTGGAGTGAATTATTTGGTGAAGGGTGATATGTCGGTGTATGTTTGTATGTTGCAATATCAAGAATTTAGAAAATATCATTTGAAATTTTCTTGTTTTCCCTATAATATGTCATATTATCATAAATATAGTCACAAAATATTTTCCTATTTTCCATGTATTTTTTTAGATTTTTTAAAGTTTTTTTTGCATTTGACATCACATCCGTGGTCTTCTCGCGGTAACCGCGGTTTTGGCTAAAAAACCGCGCGGTAACCGCGGTAAGCCGCAAAAACCGCACGAGTTTAAATTCAAATTTTTGGATTTAAATTCATCACGGTTTTTGCGGTTTTTGTGGTTACCGTGCGGAATTCGCGGGAGCGCGGTTTTGGCGGCTTGTACGGTAAGGGGAACCCTTTTTGTGTTTGTCCTTTTGTGAGTGGGTGACGCGCATTCTAAAAAAGAAGTCTTCTAAAAAGAGAGTGATGTGCGTGCACCCGTGAGTAAGAACATGATGCTCTACTCCATCCATAGCTCTCGCTGCCGACATGTTCTTGATCAGTCGCATTTGGAGATCAACCACATGGCCGACATACAGACCAATCACACTCGAGAGCTTCGCAACGTGCAAGAAGAACGAGAGAAGCAGAACATGAGGCCGGCTTGAGCCTGATGAATCGAGAATGACATGTGGTCACTAGTTGGGAGACGTCGAATGCATGGGCGGCCCGCGGCCGTTCCATCTGCCAAATTGCTAGCTGCCGGCCGCAGCCCCGCACCTACGAGGGAAGAAAGGGTCCTCGTCCCCATTGGAACCGGATCGTCTGACGTTGCCCAGGGACGTCGGGGGCTGCTGCTTCGTCCGATCGGCATCTCGCAGCGACGCTGTTTCCTTTCTTTTGTTCAGCACGAGTACAACGACGAAGGCGACCAAATAGGCTCGCCCTCGGCCCAAGTCAGCGAAAATGGCCCACAAAAATTCTTGCCGTGTATACCATTCGCTGCTCAGTTTTCTGGAGGGAAAAAATGGCGCCATTATAGTCGGCCGGAGGGAAAAAAAATGGCGCCATCTGAAATTCTCTATCTGATTTTGTCATAAATAAAATGACCCAATTCAGTACTGAATGACATAAATCACATTCAGTACGGAATCACGGTCTCAATTCACATAAACAGAGTATCAAATTGACACTATTATCACATTCAATACTGAATCACGGTCTCAATTCACATCAATTTTCAATCTCAATTCATATATGTACAATTCCAATCCCAATTTCTCAAACAGATGTTATCTCCCTCTTCAGAAAGCTACGGTGGTAGTGGTGGTCGCATCCCTCCCATGGCTATTCGGGCTTGGCAGCAATGACCGCCCTTTTTCCATTTCTGTGCAGCTCTTGGCGTTCTTTCGACGTGAGTGGTGGTGAAGAGCTTGGCGCCGCCGCCGCCGCCTCTACGGCCGTAGAAGCTGTCATTCTCGAGGATGCCACCGTCGTGGAAGCTCTCATGCGGGGGAGGACGGAGAGGAGGGCGATGTTGAATGAGTGTTCCTCTGCAGATCGCTCCTCCCACGCGGCCACGCCCGCGCCGAGGAAGGCGGCGAGCAGCCATGCCGGGGATTTTTTTTTCCTTTCGCGACGACAGATTGACGAGCAGCGTCTCGTTCGTTCTTGTCCACTGCAGATGCTCGTAAATGGGCTGAATGGGCCGTCCTCGCTGCGACAACGATGCCGAACAAAAGAAAGGAAGCAGCGTCGCCGCAAGATGCCGATCGGACGAAGCAGCAACACCCGACGTCCCTCTGAAGTTGCGTGGGCAACGCCAGACGATCTGGTTCCGTCGTCATTACATTGGAGAAAACGGAGTGTCTCATGTAGGTGCACTGATACTGAATCTGAATGATCCGTTCAGATCGACAGGAGCACATGGGAGACGGAGAGCCATCGATGGTGGGACAAAGGAACCATGCGAGGATGGTGCATGTTTAGACTGTATTCTTTTGTTAGATGAAGGTGAAAAATTATCTATTTTTTAATATATATTTTATGATATAAATGATGAAACTAACTACTATAAAATTAAAAAATCTAATTTAGAAACATGAAATGATTATCCTCTATACATTTTTTTTAAAAAATACATCATTTAAGAATTTAAGAAACTTATGGGCAAAAGCTAGGAATAATATGGTCTAAAGGAGCTTAGACTTAATAATACTAAACACCACAACATTTTTGGTGTTATGCATGTTCGCAGAAGGAGCATACAACAACCCCAACAACATACTTCATATCGGCATATTGATTCCACACCTCTCCCAGAAGCAGAAGAAATGGGCATCAGCTTGTATTTTCAATAACGCAACTGCAATTTTCATTGGTAGGTGCCGGGGTGCCGGCCACAGAACCTTCCCAGAGAGCATTGCATTGATTGGGAGCATGTGAATTTTTAATATTTCGAGCTTTGCATTAAAACAAATGCATTTTTGTGATCACTGTATACCACTGTACCTGTCCATAATGCTGTGTTCTTTCCTTTTCATGTCCCTATTCCCTATTCGAAAGAGTGGAAATGGAGTCCTCTCAACATTGATAGGTTGAGATTGAGACTAAGGCCCGTATAGTTACAAAAACATCACATCGAATCTTTCGACATATAAATAAAATATTAAACATATATAAACATTAAAACTAATTACACAGTTTAGAGGGAAATTGCGAGACAAATCTTTTAAGCTTAATTAATACATGATTAGTCATACGTGGTACAGTAATCAACATATGCTAATGACGGATTAATTAGACTCAAAAGGTTCGTCTCGCGGTTTCTAGGCGAAATCTGCAATTTGTTTTGTAATTAGACTACGTTTAATACTTCAAATGTGTGACCGTACACGTCGATGTGACATCTCCCCTAAAATTTTTTGGGAACTGAACGCAGCCTAAGGCCGCGTTTGGCCACCCTGGTTAGGTATCTAAACTCCATTATTTTCCGCATGCATGCTTCTCAAACCGCTAAACGGATTATTTTTTGTGAAAATTTTCTATAGGAAAGTTGTTTTAAAAATTCATATTAATCTATTTCATTTTTAATAATTAATTAATCATGTACTAATCTGTTACTACGTTTTTCGTGCCGGATTACTAACCCACATCCCACCTCCAGTCCAGCTGAACACAGCCTAAGGCAGATTATTTGGGGCAAAAATAATCTAAACCAATTTTCTCACATAAAATGAGTAAATCATCAGAAAATGAATAACATATTTGCAAAAATATATAAAAAATGCTTTAAAGAAAAAAAAACTATTTTTCAGTTTCAAATAATTAACACATAATTAATTATATGCTAATGACTTAACTTGTTTTAGTATAAATTGTTCGACCCAAAATTAGCCCAAAAAACTCGCCCTAAGATGCCTGATGATGCATTACTGTCTCTCAACTATGTGAATGATCCAGAAATAAATCAACTTAACATTCCTCCGATGCTCTAGTTGAAATTTCACAGAAAATGAAGTTGAACAGACAGAGTTTCAGACAGTAATAGTCATTGGTATGGCTACATCCAACGAGCTGATATGTCAAGTTCTAGGCACCAGAAATCTCGTGGAGATACTCAATTTACTTGCATAAAACATTGAAGAAGTGAATAACTTTACCATCGTTCTGAAAAGTTCTTTTGGAAAAGTTACATACCGAAGACAACGCTGTATCGTAAGTTCGTAACCAATTTAGTCTTTCAGGTGAATAGGTTGAACCAATTTAGGGGACGCATCGTCAAACAAACAGAGTATTTCCGGATTAAAACTGGAACGAGATTAACCTCAACTTGGTTGAAAGCAGCTACAACCTACACTAAGCGATTGGCTTTGCTAGCGCTGCAAATTTGTATTGTCCAGACCTTTTAAGCAGGGGAAAGAACCAATGAAATATCCTCTGTTGTCTCCTTGACCTTCGCGGCATCCATAAACACAGCTCAGTACCGTCAGCATCCTTGGCTTCTCTGGTTAAGGAAGATGATCTGATACAGTACGGGTGAAGCGCTAATGCAGAACGAAGATCTCCTGCGAGAGCTCTTCGCCTGTTGTCAGGCACCTGCAATGTCAAACACTAAGTTCAGAGTGATGGAAGTTATTTGTTTTTTTTGCTGCCCAACCTTCAGATGCATTTCCTTTCCACTGGGGAAATGATAACAACAATCTAAAGATGCAACTCTACCACTAAATTCTAGGCGCTGGGATGCCTAATTGCCTATAACTGCCTTTTCCCCTACACGCAATATTTGGATTATATCCTGTCGGGCAGGTTGTATATGTGAACTTAGGGGCGGAGCTACAGTCAACTCCAATAACCTCCAACGAAATCTATTAGTCAGGTAAGATGATATTTAGTAAGATCAGTGTATTCTGACCTAGCGACCTGATGAATTAATTTTCTAGCTCCACCATGTGAAGGCATCTTTGGAACTGTTGTCAGGTGCGTTCGTTACTGAAGTCTCGCGTTGTTGCTTGGCCGTTTGCTTTTTCTAGGACAGCCTCGCCTTGTGCGCCTCGCCTTGTCCCTGCAAGAATGTACGAGCGAGTCATCACGCCCTTTGTCTTAATCTGATTGGATCATCGAGTTGGTAGTACACCTACTTATACGACGAGCACCCAGACTTTCCAAGGATGCTCAACAGCTAAAGCCCAACAAGGTGAGGGCAGGTTTGTTACACAGCACAAAGTACAGAAGTACTATATGCACTGAAAGTGTCAGCACTGGCCGGCCACTGATCAAATTTACTCGACAGCTTAACAACGCTCTGTTGCCTAGTCGTGACGACAAGATACCACCCAAAAACAACTCGCAGCGAGGACACTGGAGCCCCTGGACCTGGAGACCACCGGCGAGTTAAATTCCGGCAGGCCGAACACGTTGGGCCACGGCCCGTTTCTGCTGCGTTTCCATGCAAAAGGGGTTCTGACTTCAGCAGACAATGCCTAGGTGCGAGTGGGGAGGTGGGCTACAAACCATAGAATGGCAGGTGCTCTGCTCAGTTCAGTACAGCTTTTAGCATATACTGTGCATATCCATGTAAAATTGATGACTGTAAGAGAAAAAAACAGTTATTTCAAAAAATCACTTGAATTTTATGTGTGTGTGTGGGGGGCGTGTGACATGGGGGTGAGGAGAAGCACGAATGACTCTGCAACATATCCATCTAATTGATGATGGACTGCACATCCCTCTAGAGAAAAAAAACTTTATTTAAGAATCCATTTTTTTAAAAAAATTTGGAAGCGGTAGTTTTTGCATTACTTGAGATAGAAAGAAGAATGGACGACCACACTTTTAAATAGCATAGATAGACTAGCAAGCAATATTACCAGTATGCATGCTGGGCTTGTTCGCAAGTGAAGCGGGAGAGAAATTTTTTCCTCTGTTTTATTCCGTGTGCATGCTTTCCGAACTGTTAAACAGTATATTTTATATACATATATACAAGAAAATTATTGTAAACATCAGATCAATCTATTTTTTTTAAGTTTATAAAAGTTAACTTAATTAACACGTGTTAATAACTTTTTTATTTTATGTGCGTTGATTAGACTCAACTGATGGCATCAGCTGCGAACGAGCCTAGGAAATTTGTAAATATGCCATTATAATTATGCAAAGTTGAAGATATGCCATTAGTATCTCAATGACACGTAGGCCCGCATACGTCAATGGCATGTGGGTTAGAATAACATATCTTCAATTTTATAAAATTATAATGGTATTCTTGCAATTTTCGCTTTTATTAGTATACGGTATTCACGGAAACCGGCCGGACCGACCGCAAGTGCCAAACGGTTGAAGCGCAACACGAAGAAACAGGCAGGCAGTATTCACGAGTAGCGGGCGCATCCCCCGTGCGATCTCCGTGGCGCTCCCGAATCTTAACCCGCGTGAGTACACATCCACACATGATTTTTACGAGCGGAAAGGCTGCGGACTGCGAGTAAGCAATCCAAACGCAAACGCAAACGCACGCACCGAGAGGGTCACCGCACGGCCGGACGGCAGCGTCCTGCATCGGATTCTCTCCCTCCCCTCCCCCGCGCCCGGCCTCTCCCCGGAAAACGTTAGCGCCCGTGACACCGCCACCATGGCCACCACCACCACCACCCGCGCGCCGTGGGCGAAGGTTCTCCCCGCGCGGGCCAAACACGCCGCGACGACGCTAACGACAGAGGGCGCGCGCCATGCATGCATCCAAGTCAGTCCCTCCCTACCCGTCCCAACCGATCTCTCAGCCGATAAACAAATTAAAACACTCCCTCCACCCCCCGCGCTGATTTGAGGCCCAGACTATTAATCTTTTATCTGCATGCAGCGGCGGCAGCAGTAGCGGGTGACTGTAACGGTGTATTTACAAATAAAAAAATTATTTATAAATAAAAATTTTATATATGTATTCTTAATTATCTAAAAACTAAGACTGAATAATAAATTTCGATGAAAAAACCTTGTATTCAATTCTAAATTTAAAATTTAAAATTTATTTTATAAATATAAGTAAAAGTGAAAAAAAATATGTGACAGTCTGGCGTGCCTGTCATATGAAAAGATAATACTCGACTGTCATGTCTTGGTCGATCATCTAGGGAGGTGGACCTGCTGCAGATCAGAAATATAGAGATGAACAGCAGCAGCAGTAGCCAGCGTGGGGCTGGAAATCCCAGGTTGGGAACATAAAAATGATTGATCGACCATATGCAAGATGCTTCATCCCACGTTTGACGATATGCTTGGTGGGCGATTAAGAAATTGCGAAGATTCTCTCAGGTTCTTGGAGAGCGACCAATAAACATTCAGAGTCTGCTCGCAGATAGCGAAGAGAGCGAGCGCTTCTTCAGATCGATGAGCGGAGATGATCACATGCGTGTCGATCTCGTACGTACGTACATACATCCATCCGGTCATATATTCCTAGGCTACTACTGCCCTAGCACGGCGATCGAACGCCCAACCTTGTTGCTTCCAATTCTAGGCTAAGCCGTAAATCTTGCACGGTAGCCGTGTGGAAAGGAAACCAGGGAAAAAAAAATTCAGGGTTTCAGACAGACAGGAAAAACAAACACTACTAGGTAATTAAATCAACGCAGTGGGCCGGCATCTGTTCGATCACTGTATCCCATGGCTAGGCTAAGTACCTCTGACGCGATCTGATTCACAAGATTCCCTGTGCTTTAGCTACACTGCTACAGTCACCACATTCCGATCTCCTTTTTACCATGCTGATTGATTGCTGCTGATCGATCATCTCCTTTTCGGTGTTTGGCTTTTGGGGAAACCATCGTACTTTTTGGGCTAATCCATCTTTTATATCTGTCTCGATGCATCATCATCTATCGCGGACAGCGAACAGAGACAAAAGTAAAAGCTGATGGCGAAGTGAGAGAGCCCTTTCCATGCTGCTGCTGCCTGCATATATATCACTCAAGAATCATCGGGAAATCGCGGCCACTCTTGTGGGCGATATTGAAGCCCTTTTACACGGCGCGTGTCCTTGCCGTGTCGCCGTCGATCGATGGCTAGCCGGGCACATGACGCTAGCTGCATGCAGCAGTACGGAGAGCTTCGGCTCGGATCAATAATTAGAAGCGAGAGCCGAGCTGAGTGACGACTGATGAGCAACTGAGCAAGCAAGCGAGCAAATCGCCTTGACCGCAAGGAGCCCAACGGGGAAAGCCAAAACTTTTCGGAGTAGTAGGAGTCCTACTAACAGAATCTAACAGTTCAACCTAAACATTCCTTTGCTGAGGCCTGAGAGGTATATATGTGTACCAGTCACCAAACCTGGTCCTTCCACAAGAAATTTCGTCCTACACACGCACACTCACCATCATCGATCTATATACGCAAATATCTTGCAACTGAAGTACTGAAGCTCATTTATTCTGCTTGAATTGTACTGAGATTTCACCTTTCTATGTTGCAGCATCATTCATGTAGTTGAAGAGGAATATATATGTACTCCATGTGGTAAAAAATATTTATCGTTTAGAATAGTATTTAGCTAAACTTATAATATTCTGACTATCAATTATTTCTTAAATGTTTACATTCAATATAAGACAAACGATATACACACATTTTCTTGAGAAGTATTATCATAATATCATAAATATATTAGATTTTATAAATTTATTTTAACATAAAATTATTTATCAAAATTTTACAAGTCTAATTAAATCTTATTCTAGACGATAAATATTTTTGACCGGATTAAGTATACTATGTGAAGCGTGGAACGTCTGCGGTGAGACGGCTGCGTGTTAATTTTCCAAGCCTAATACGGCTGAGATAGTACAAGCATATATATGGTTGATTACGGTGGTTAGGCTGCACCTAATACACAAGAGATATAATTTTCTATCTATAGGCCAACAACCTTCTCTCAACCATATATGGTTACAACGTATTTTGTGTATATCTAACACTCCTCAATCTAAACCTGCAATATTTAGATTGTGTCTAAACATTTCCATCTGTCGAACTGTCAAGGTTTTAGTAAAACCATCTGCTACTTGATCATTGGTAGAAATGTATCCAACCTCAAGTAACTTTCGAGCCACCCTCTCTCTCACAAAGTGATAATCAACTTCTATATGTTTAGGACGAGCATGAAACACTGGGTTAGCTGTCAAATATTTTGCTCCAATATTATCACACCATATTTTAGCAGCTCTAGGCGCTATTATGCCTATTTCATGAAGCAAGGTCTGGATCCACATGACCTCTGCTGTTGCATTAGCTAGAGCCTTGTATTCTGCCTCTGTACTTGACCTAGAGACCGTAGCTTGTTTTCTTGCGCTCCATGAAACCAGATTTGGTCCTATGAAGACTGCAAAGCCACCAGTAGATCGCCTATCATCTAAGCAACCTGCCCAATCTGCATCAGAGAAAGCACTTACAAGCAGAGAGTTAGATTTGCTAATCTTTAGTCCAAGTTGCTTGGTGTATTTGAGATATCTCAATATTCTTTTAACAACAGCCCAGTGTTCTGTGGTTGGAGCATGTAAATACTGACAAACCTTATTCACTGAAAAGGATATGTCGGGTCTGGTTAAAATGAGGTACTGAAGTGCCCCAACTATGCTTTTGTATTGTGTGCTGTCACTTGGTCCAAGAGGCGTACCACCCTGTGCTGATAGTTTTTCTGAAATAGATAGAGGAGTATTGACTGGTTTACAGTCATTCATCCCTACTCTCTTTAAAATATCAGATGCATACTTCTCTTGTGTGAGGATCACACAATCTCGTGCTTTGTTCACTTCAATACCAAGAAAGAAGTGAAGCTCTCCCAGATCTTTTAAAGCAAAATCTTGACTTAGTCCTTTTGGAAGTACTGATGTTGCTTTTGATGCAGAACTAGCCACAATGATATCATCAACATAAACAAGTATAAAGATAGTAATGCCTCCTTTGTTATAAAAGAACAGAGAAGTGTCAGATTTTGATGGTATAAATCCTAGCTCATGTAACTTTGTACTCAGTCTAGCATACCATGCCCTTGGTGCCTGTTTCAGGCCATATAGTGCTTTGTCTAACTTGCACACATAATTTTTATGGTTCAACTGCTCATATCCTGGGGGTTGTTTCATATAGACCTCTTCTTCTAAAACACCATGTAAGAAGGCATTTTTAACATCTAGCTGGCGAAGACTCCATCCTCTAGACACTGCTATGGATAGAATAGTCCTAATAGTGGCTGCTTTCACAAAATGACTAAATGTGTCTTCATAATCAATACCATACCGTTGTTTAAATCCCTTTGCTACAAGTCTGGCCTTGTATCTGTCTAAGCTCCCATCAGCCTTCCTTTTAATTCTATACACCCATTTGCAATCTATTATATTGAGCCCTTTTTTAGGAGGAACTAAATGCCAAGTTTTATTTTTTATGTGCATCATACTCTTCATCCATGGCCTTTTTCCAATGAATATCTCCTAGGGCTTCAGTTAGATTCTGGGGTTCCCCAGATGATGTAAAGCAGCTATACTTAACAGTGCCATCAGTATAAATTTTTTCTTTTCGGATGCCACTCTGTAATCTGGTTTTGGGCCTGAATGTTACCTCAGAGATTGGCGCTGAAGTGGCCACATGAGCACTTTGCGCAGGTGATCCAACAACACCAGTACGTGCATCAGTCAACCCGTTCGCATCATTACCAGGTACAGAGGCGGGCTGCTGTGACGCGTCGTCTTCCAATTGGTGTGGTTCGGCTTGTGGTGGCGATTGAGGCGAGGTGGTATCATTCGGTTGGACGGTGACTGCTTCTGCTGCTGCTTGTTCCTGGGATCGATCATACGAGGTGGATGCCCCTTGTACTTCCGTATTTGCTTGGTGCACACCAGTGAGAACGCCTGGATATATTTCAGTGCCTATTTCTGCATTTTCTGCACCAACAGAGCTGATGTTTGGACTGTTAGGCATGATATAATCATGCATATGGTCAGTACTGCTATGTTTCACTCCCCCTTGATTAGATGCATGCGGTAAAAGATGTTCTGGAAGGAGAGAAATCTCAGCACGAAGACGAGCTCCGGCGTTTGAGTGTAGCCGAGCAAAGGGAAATTCATACTCATCAAACGTAACATCACGAGAAACATAGACGTGGCCAGTGGCTATGTCAAGGCATTTAAAGCCTTTATGCATGCTACTAAATCCAAGGAAGGCGCATTTTTTGGAACGAAATTGAAGTTTGTGAGTGTTGTATGGTCTGAGATTCAGCCAACACGTACATCCAAAAATGCGAAGAGATTGGTAGTCAGGTTTGCGACCAAAAAGCTTTTCAAGAGGTGTGGCAAAGTTGATAACCTTGCTAGGGAGACGATTAATAAGATAAACGGCAGCGAGAAAAGCTTCGTCCCAAAATTTTAAAGGCATAGAGGCATGGGCAAGGAGAGACAATCCTACTTCAACGATGTGACGATGCTTGCGTTCAACAGCACCTTTCTGTTGATGGGTGTGAGGGCAAGATACTTGATGAGATATGCCAATTTTCGCAAAGAAAGTGTGCAATTTTTCATATTCTCTTCCCCAGTCAGTTTGCATCGCAATGATCTTGCGATCAAACTGTCTTTCGACCATGCGCTGAAATTCATGAAATTTTCAAAAACTTCTGATTTAAATTTAAGGAAATAGATCCAAACAAATTTACTATGATCATCAATGAAACTAACATAGTATCGTTTCCCTCCGACAGAATTAGAGGCTTGGCCCCATACATCAGAGTGAATGAGTTCCAAAGGATTAGTAGCTATGCTTGATGATCTAGAGAAAGGAAGTTGATGACATTTTGCTTGAAGACAAGCATCACACACGGACTCACTAGGAGTTTTATTGCTGCATGGTAAATTATTGCGACTAATAACTGTAAGAACTATGGGCTTCGAAGCATGCCCAAGACGATCATGCCACCGCTCAAACGATGGTGAAACTGCAAAAGCTTGCTTTATTTGTGCTCCGGCAGGTAGGGGGTAGAGTCCTCGCCGGCATGGTCCTTTAAGAAGTATTTTCTTCGTGGCCTTGTCCTTGATCAAAAAATATTTGTGATGAATCTCAAGGAAAGCATAGTTATCAGCAACAAGTTTATGAACTGACACAAGATTTTTTGATGCTTGAGGCACATGAAGAATATTTTTAAGATGCAAGGGGCGACTAGGAGTAGAAACATAGGAATGACCAATATGCGCTATATCCATACCTTCGCCATTGGCTGTATGAATCTGATCAGTGCCTTGATACTTCTCTTTGGTTGTGAGCTTGTCAAGTTGACTTGTGATATGATCGGTTGCACCAGTATCCACATACCAGTTGCTATCCGTACCATATGCATAAGTCGCCGCACCACCAAGCTTTTCATCAGGAACATAAGTTTCATCAAAGCGATGCCAGCATTCAGAGGCTACATGCCCTCTTTTGTGACACACTTGGTAGGTGGGGCGATTATCACCGCGACCTCCTCCATTGTTGCCACGACCTGCGTTGCTGCCGCAACCACCAGTGCGGCCACCGCCACGGTTGCCGCGTCCGCGCTGCATGCCGCTGTGACTGCCACCGCGAGGCAGATTGTTGCGGTTGGCGGCGTTGGTGGAAGCTGACATATATGCTTGATGAAGCCGAATTTTGTTCTCAAAATTCAGGAGATGTGAATACATCTCAGTCACTGTGATAGGTTCAGCTCGGGCGACGAGAGCTTCGACGATCGGATAAAAATCTGCATCAAGACCATTAATAATATATGCAATAAGATCATCTTGATCAATTGGCTTGCCTGCTGCAGCGAGTTCGTCTGCAATTGATCTCATCTTGGCCACATATTCTGTGATTGTCATGGCGCCTTTCTGCGTGGAGGTGAGTGCCAGCCGCATGTTGATGAGGCCAGCACGTGATTTAGATACGAACATGTCGCTGATGGTCTTCCATGCCTATGCTGCTGTTGCTGCGCCGGCAACCTGAGACAGGATCTCCCTCGACAGCGAAGAGAACAGGAAGCCAAGGACCTATTGGTCAGTGGCAAACCATTCATTTGCTGCCGGGTTTGGGATCTTGATTGTCTTCTCTTTTTCTTCCTCCTTGATTTCTTCTTTTTGCTCTATCTCGGCAGGCGGTGGTGTCGCCTTGCCGGAGATGAATCCTTCCAGTCTCGCGCCTCGCAAGGCTATGAGAACTTGTGCAGACCAGAGTGCATAATTTTGCTTGGTTAGCTTTTCAGAGATCTGGATGCCAACCAAAGGGTTTGTGGCTGCCGTGGAGGAGGATGAACTAGCCATCTCAATCTAATCTAGATTTAAGCTAGCTCTGATACCATGTGAAGCGTGGAACGTCTGCGGTGAGACGGCTGCCTGTTAATTTTCTAAGCCTAATACGGCTGAGATAGTACAAGCATATATATATATATATATGGTTGATTATGGTGGTTAGGCTGCACCTAATACACAGGAGATATAATCTTCTATCTATAGTCCAACAACCTTCTCTCAACCATATAGGGTTACAACGTATTTTGTGTATATCTAACATACTATACTGTACAGAAACAGCATAGTACAACATATCTTGGAGTTCAATATAAGGATGTTTGATGTACAACCCGATGAGATGGACGCAATAATTTAGAGTGCCCATACCGTGGCGCGCCGCGACAAGGATGCATGCACAAGGCGAAAGGTACACCCTATCTATCGATACATCTGTCGAAAACGGAGTGCATGAGGCAGCACAACCAAGCAGCAGCAAGCACGAGCTTAGCGAGAAGCTAAGTCACACACTCGCACCGTGCATATAAGCCAAGGGCTAGCTATAGGTGTGGTCACGGGTTAGCTAGACGAGGGCCATCTTCTGCCCCCTAGACGTACATCGATCTCTCCTACATTTGCAATAGTCGAAGTGAAGAACATATGTACTTGGAAGTATTCTATAAAGGAATTGTTATTATGAGTTGTTTTATAGTGCTCTTTAATTACATAGTAGAACTGATCTACAACATTTACTTTTTTTTCTAATCCAATAAACGATATCAATTTATACCGGTGGCGGAGCTATGGCCTAGCGATCATGGACAAGCACCCGGGCTCGATCTGCCGTCTGCCACATGCATATATACAATACGTCTTGCTTAATTACAGTAGTTAAACACTGGTCTAGCAATACCGTGACACGACTGTTATCTATAATTAGGTCTGTCTAGGCTTAAAAATATTTGTGAATCCACCGCCGATTTATACAATAACATTAACTACTGGGAGTAAATAATTATTTTAGTTATAATAGTACTTAAATCAATGATTAAGATCAATTCTAAGACGATAGTACTGGCAATAGAATACTATGAGCAAGAACATTGTGAAAGTGCTAGCTCTATTACTATAAAAAGTTTGGTCGTATGTATCTTAGATATGCAGATGCCCGAAAATGTTCTCAGTACGGCAATGTAATTGTTTGAGAATTAATAAAGCTTTCATCATCTTAAAACATTGTTATTATTATGAGTTAGTCTCTAACAATTAGGAACTCAACTGAGCATAAACCAATTACAGTCGAGTGATTTTACGGTCAAGTCAATATATTTTATATCTGCCTCTCAGCACTTACAATACTATATATAAATATTACTTCACTTTCAGGCTATAAGATATCTTGGTTTTCCCTAAATTCATATTGATCATAATGAATATATATGTATATGTATATGCATATATACATATATACACACTACCATATTGGTTCATATATAAATCTAAAGAAAATCAAAATATCTTATAACTTCAAACGAAAAGAGTATCAATTTTATGCGACAAAACATGATATATGTGATGCTTCTTGATTAAAAAACAAAACTTTATTCTTATATAACTAGAAAAGCTCAAGTAATGTACACGCACCAGTTAAGACACCAGCTACCCAACAAAAAGCATCATCAACCATGATCTATAACTAGGGTTCGCAAAATTATGATAATCTTCACGATTATCGTGATAATCAAGTAAGTCGCCGGGGGTTGGCTTCAGTAAGGTGTGGTAGGGTTTGACAAATTTCGCAAGATTTTATTTTTTTTTGAAAAAAGGTAAAAACATACAAAAACATTCTTAGTGATAGTTCTCGTTTATTAAAACCTTGTGGTTAAGAAAATTTTCAAAATAACGCATGCAACGTCAAATCATGGTCAGAAAAGCGAATTGCATTTGCATCAATGAGCAAAATTCATCTAGAGTCTACTGTTCATCCAGGACTAGCCAGCCTAATGCACTGGCTCATATGGTTCCCCCTTCTCTTACATGGTCTCCCTCCCCGGTGACTTCGGTGCATCCATCGCCAGATCTATCATCTTTATGTAGTTGACGGCTCAAATTGCACGATATGCGACGATATAGTGGTAGGCTCTTTTTTAGATGACTGATTTTAGCCTTATCAATATTTACAATATAATCATTTATGCCACTTTTCCTCCATTTAAGATACATTAGTTTCAATCCCTCTCGAATATATTAGAGCAAAGCGACCTTATTACCATGTTGTGTGAATAACATATATAAAGCATCATTTCTAACATCCCATCCTTAATTAATACAACATGATTACCAGTTTAGAATATTAGCCTGGTTGTCATAAGACATAGAACACTCGGAGCACGGACTAAGTGAATCCAAAAAGGAAGTCCAATAGAGGTTCAACCTAAGTATGGCCCATCCATGAAAATGTGTTGCAGGATACATTTGTCTTGTGTATGAGTGCTAGCTGAAACAGTGTACAGACATGTCTTTGGAATAGAAACTGAGAGAGACAGTATGTAATGTGACAAAACACAATGGTTTGAAACGAATTGAATCTGGACCTTCCTTATCTGGAGGATGCAAATCAGACAGGTCAACGGAATGATTGTTTGGCTTTTCCATAGAAAAAACAAACAACATATTTGTAAATAAGAAATAATTTATGAGTACAACTTTTATATACGTATTCTTAACGATCTAAAAGCCAAGGTTGGAAAATAAACTTCGGTTAAAAAACACCAAGTGAGCTCTAAATTTAAAGTTAAAATTCAAATTTGGCTTATAAGCATAAGTAGAAGGAAAAAGATGGGGTGAAGACAAATAAATTGAAATGTATATATACAAATTAAACCTGCAATCAGCTAAATGATGGTCAACGTATACCATGCAAACACGCCAATAAACAAAATGCAAGCATGTCTACCCCATTATATACAAAGCTATGTGAAAACATAACTTGTTTGTGCTTAATTATGTGTTGTAATATTAGAGAAAATAACTACAAAATAAATCATCATCAGTACCCCTCCATCTATGAAAGATCTTATTTTCATGATGTTTCATATATATTAGTATGGTAGGGAAAAGAAGACGGCATGTTGTGATTGGTAATTAAATCAACGCACACAATGCATGCCTGACACAACATTTGTCCTCTCCGAGATCTAATAAATGTGTGCACCTAGATGATGCAACTTCTTGCACCTATGATGGCAAATGATTACGCCCCTGATATTAAAATGAAGGAAGTAAATAAGGAATATTGAGTCCGATACCTTAAAAAAGATGACGACTATATGACAGAGTTTCGCAGCAGGGACATGACACTTCATCTTCATCACATAATTCACGCCTCCACTTTCTAATGTGTCTGCGTTTTGTCCTACCCTAAGCAGTGTGCTCGTTCCACGTCCCTTCAAAAACAATGCTGATCACAATAGTAGCTTGGGTGAAAGGTTAGGGCTAAGGAGAGAAGAGGAGGTGTTAGTGGCATACAACTCATCGGTCAGCCAATCAGCGTCAACACATATCCTCCATTCTGTGCCATGTTACCAGGACATGCTTGATATCCATAGGTATTAGATCTGATGTGTGATACATGGTATCTATAGGTATCAGTCGATACCTAGAGAGCTAAGTTGGTACCCATAGGTATCAACAGTTATACCATAGGTATCAATCCTAGTAGCTAACATTTGGTACTTATGGGTATCAGCTTATTAACCGTGATACTGCAAGTATCATGCATGGTACATTTGTCTAACATTAAGGATGATGTCGCATGACATACCCGCGCATAACATCGATGAACAACATGATAGCTGTACCAACATGTCAACTTCCAATGAAAGAGATCTAGATCCAACACTTCATTTGCCTCATTTTCCATCACCATCAACGATAAATTAGCAGAAGCCCACACTGGTCGACATCCTCTAGGATGACATCCCTTCTTGGTTGTGCTCCCTACCACCAAGGGAGCCATATCTGGTTGACGTCGTCATGTTGCGAGCATGAGATGTAGGAGGAGGCCATGGGACCGGAAACACCACCACCCTCATCACCAACATGAGCTTGGGCTAGATCTAACACAAGCAAGGAGGAAGTGCGGAGAGAGAATGAGGGAACACAAGGAGGAAGAGCACACCCGGGTGAGGAGCAAGACTAGCGGATAAGGCGTGATTCACGCGAATAAGAAGCACGACAACCATGCTCAATCGAAATATCCTGTCATGGATGGGAGTTCGCCATGTAGTGTTTTTGTAAAGAAAAACTAAACAAGGAGAAAACAATGTATCTATCTATCTATTTATTTTTTTACCTATATTTCATATTATAATATGTTTTGGCTACGTAGATTCATATGAATGATAATGAATCTAGACACATATGAAACATATACATTAATCGATTAATGAATTATATTTTAGGACCAAAATATCTTATAGTATGGAATTGATGAGTATTATGGTATTAAGACAACTTTGAAAAGAGACACCATGTTCGCTTTTGAGGCTAAAAGTTCTCATGATCCAAGAAAAAGAAAAAGAAATTACCCGTTAGGGTGCAGATTACGAGACTATATGATACAGTTGTATATCAAATACAATTATATCAATATAATAGAAACTAAGAGTTTCATAGGAAATCTAAACCTATATAAATAGATTCTAAGAGTTTGAATATAGAATCCAAGAGGACTTATAGAAATAGAAGTTAAAAGTTGTATATACCAAACAAACATATAGAAATATAATCTATGATTTGTGTATAAATTCAAACCTTATAGAAATTGAAGTTAAAAGTTGTATAAGAAATCGAATGAATTCCTACCAACAGTGGTATTATAGAAATAAACTTCCGAGTCGTCTATTAAATCTATCTTTGCAGGAATTATCTAGCTCCCATGTCTAAAAGTAAGTTGTTTTGTGGGACAAATCCTCACACTAAAAATAATTAACATTTGAGAATTTCGAGTGTGTGTGTACTGTTTAAATGAAAAATAAATAAAACTAAGCGAATCTGAAACTTCATATTTCTACCTTTCTTAGAAACACTTAAAAAGAAATGAACAAAAACAGTACATAACTTGTAAATGTATATATATAGTAGTTTAAATTTGATGACATCATCCAAATTCCAGCATCGAATCAATGGATTCAATCAGGACATACCATATGAACACCCCCCCCCCAAAAAAAAGTTAAATTTAAACCACGTGGTTATATTTTTCTTGGTAAAATTGGCTGTCCGCGGCTAATGGTATTTCCAGCCACCATGGATGACTAGAACCATCATGAGTATTTATAATTAAATTACTTCATCTAGTATATTTTATATAGGCACATATTATACTGCAATAATACAAAATCATAAACACTGGAAAAATCATGCATTTGAGCCAACATGATAAACTGCACTTTGCAGGGGAATATGGTTTTTTTGATACAAGGAAGGGTAATTAATTAATGAAAAACAAGAAACTAAAAAAAGGGAAGAGACTAGGGGCAATTAAGCCACCGTCTTCCGCATTGAGCTAGCTACAAATTAACATTCTTATTGGCTCTATGGAACTATACTTAACCCAGCAAAAGATCCAACTACAAGGAGGGGGGAATCCAAACAACAAGAACAATAACAACGGCATTAACACCAACCCCACCGAGAGCAAGGGTCATCACATGCGTCCACTCGCACTAGCTTAATTACTTAATTTAGTCAGAGAGGACGCCCTCTCTTCCATGACTAACCCCAAGTTTTCCAGGTCATTCATACGATGAAGAGCTATATAGCTAGCTGACCTATAGCTTTATCCCATGCATGCATGCACCCAACTCGATCATGCG